>NC_090273.1:44761388-45472638 GCF_040414725.1 Anabrus simplex | reverse complement strand
AGTTACAAAAACGCAGTCACCTCAAGCCAAGATGAAGGGGAGCTCGAGAGGGTAACTCACTCTCTATCCCCGATTTACAGTTAAAGATTTTATGAAGTTTTTACATTAGCCGAAAGAAAAGTTACATTTTAGAAAAGTATTGTTGCATAATTAAAGATTCTGACCTTCCCCTCGGATTAATTACCGGATGCAGCAAGAAAGAATGAATTTATTTGGCCATTACCTTAGAGATGTTCTGCTGGCCGAAGAAAGAGGCACCCCGCCACACACACACACACACACACACACACACACACACACACACACACACAGAAAGACGACGATCAATTGACAAGGAAACGTGAAAAGCCGCAGTTTATATACCCTCAGGGAAGGTTCGAGAGCATTCAAGACTAATCAGGACACACCCTCTTTTATTGGCATATTCAAAGTGAACAAGAAATGCGCGATTGGTTGAAAATTAATTACAAACTACAAAAATTTGTGATTGGCTAGATTAAAAACTGGCGGAAAGAAAAGGAATTATTGCCAACCCAAAAATAAATGAACATAGATTCAGTTATGGAAAACCTAGGAATACAAAACTTCTTTAAGTTATAAATTCTTCCACCTTGCACCAGAGTGCTTGATCAGCGTTTTTTTGGTAGCGTCCTCTGTGGAAAGATGTTCTAACTTCTTGATATGTAGCAGAACAAAACAAGCAGAAATTCAATCAGTTTAGGAAACTACACAGTAACAAAATTACTTAATTTGTCTGTAATGATATCTTCTCATTAAAGTTCGAAGTTCATGTTGTATCAGTTTCCACTATCGTTCGATAGAGGAGATTCTTAAGGCGCTGATTTTGAATGAACGAAGTAGAGGTGTACCTCCCGTTACAATAATAATAATAAAAAAGATTAAACGATTTGTTATGGCAACATCTCCTTGTACCACCACTCCATGCAGAGCAACGAGCTGATGACCCATGATGTGAAGTATTGACGGATGGTCATGCTAGGGCTCGAATGTTTATGACCAAAAAAAATGTATTAAAATATGATTTATGAGTTTTTTGGTCACATTTTCGAAATCTTCAAAATCTTGAAAATATACTTTTAAAATCTAGAACACTCAATAATAATAAATAAGTAATAATATTAATTTTAGGCCTATTATTACCGGTATATTCTGAATTTATTTAATTACTCATTCCAGAGGTAACTCTCGACTCTGCACAGAATGAAATAAATGTCACCTTTTGATGGACGATCAGAAAGAATTACAATAGCAAATTACTTATATTTTAAAGTTTTCAAATAGGAATGATCTTCTATTTTCACGCAACATTGACTTGTAACGGGAAAAAGGCCGCTCAACATCGGATGTTTTTGGGTCATATTTAAAAAAACGTCAAATTATTAGAGTTCAACTGAGGCTCACTATTCTGCCGTTTTATACGCATCCGTCTCTTTCTAGACGGCTTATCCTCCTAATACACATAAATACGTATTTCTAAGAAAGGTAATTGTAAGAAATTACAGACAACAACTAAGAGATGTGAAAAATCCGTCTTTGAGACGACTGAAAGCAGGTATGCGAAAATGGAATAAAATGATAAAAATATGACAAAACACGATAATTCAGGGGGAAATACGTCCATAACATGAAACATTACCGGAAAATGACAACAAACGTTTAAAAGAGCCAAAATATGACTTCATTTGACCCGTGAAAACTGCATAATTGGTTACGTGAATGATGTTGATCCACGAAATATCACTGAAATATTTGTCACAAATGGAAGATAGTAATTTGCTTTTACTCAAATAAAGTCTCAAATCCCAGGTTGATTAAGAAATAATGCGAAATATATATTTTTTTAGAGAATACATACTTTACTGCCTTACAACAACTATTTCTGCTACGTCGCAGCGCTTCCGTAAGTGTTTTGTTTGACCAAGACTGTCGTCTGTGATGTCTTTGCTCACTGAAGTTCTTTGGTGTTGTTTTATTGATTTTTCGCATTCGATGTAATTTGATGGGCTGTCACTTCATGTTGTGATCATTCATTAAACGATTTATTTGTCCAGGGATCATGCTATTTTTCAACAAAATACCCGCACTCCCATTCGCTAGAAAGAGAGCTCATTGGTGCCAGCCCTGAAACTCAAGAAAAAACAAACGACGGCGCGAGCAGCGGAATGCTAGACATATGACCAAAGATAACGAAAATTGCAGACATAGCACTCCCATTCATCGGTGCCAGCCCTGGACCTCAAGAAAGAAACAAAAGACGGTGCAAGCAGCGGAATGCAACACCATGGACTCCTATTTACAGCCAGTAAATACGTATACATGTTTCTTGCTAGTAACGACGGTATTTCTTAATCAACCTGGGATTTGAGACTTTATATGAGTAAATCAATGATTACCTTTCGTTTGTGACAAATATTACAGTGATATTTCGTGAATCAACATCGTTCACGTAACCTGCATAATTTTAGTCACCGTAGATAAAATCATGCTTAATTTGTATTTTCCATGGAAGGAATATAAAGAAATAAAATATAACATGTCATAAACATTCGAGCCCTAGTTATGACATACAGATCTACGGCCTGTGCAGCTCTCTTTGTATAGATCCATGACCTGTGCACTTCCCAAGGTACTGTGCTAAGTAACATCGCGCCACACCTTTTGTTACATGACAATTTCGTTACACGCATTTACGGATGACCTCCAGCTCTATAAGACATATTTATGTCAACTCTATACTGTATTTTTAAAAAAATCTATTTAAGGCCGTGTTAGCACCAGTGGCGACTTTCGGTATCTGAAGCTGGGTGTTGCACCAACATTTTCAATGTTGCATTTTTAAATGTGAAGCTTACAGAAATAACAAGAAACCCTATTATCGTTAAGCAATGTATTACCCGACCAAGGTGAGTGGAGTCCTGCAGCACCACTAGTACTGAGCATGACGTCATCGCAGTGCAATCAGCCAAGGAGAACAACTGGAGCACTAACCAAGAGCGACTACAATACTCTGACCCTAAGGCAGGTTTCCATTAGCGGCAATATGGCCGCGAACGCGGGCCATACATAGGTTGGTTGCAGGTGATCGCAGTTACGTGTTTAAAGCAATAATTGTGAAATAATTATTTCGAGTCTGCTTGTGATCGTACTGTGTGGAGATGAGAAGAATGCAAGAATGAGGAATGTAGCCTACAAGCACGAACTTCCTGTTCTGCCCAGACAGATCGGCTATTATCTGTTCTTATCTGGTACACGAAAACATTAACTCACACTTTGCAGTTTTCTCGATTACAACTGACAAGAGCGAAGAGCTGCCAGTAGAAGATAATATAAAGTCGCCTGGCTAGTAGCGAAGTTGCTATGGTAACCATTGCGTCACTGGCCCTGCTTGTGAAAACCCCTCCGCCCCGTGCCTCACCGGCCAGGTGCATTCTTCTGATCTCCCAACAATACTTCGTATTGCTTTATTCAGTTTACGCTGCATCACTAGCCGATAACAGAACTTAACCGGACTGTTTGGACAGTAACTAACCGTTTAATTCTTCTTCATTCAAACACCATATATATATATATCATATCCCTGCTCTTTCAGTGAAACAGATTCACAGGGGCTTAGCGAAATCAGCTTCAAAGTTCTCCAAAGATCTCAAGTTTTCCGAACGAACACAGCATATCAAAGAACGTCTTAATGTAAGTGTTGAGGCAGCATATCGTCTAACCGGACTTACGGTCTTTAATTTTGCACCAGTGATTCTATAATGTGCATTTCCCGCATTTTTAGTCATTCGACAGCCACGCCCCTTTGCTTATGTGACCACTGGAAACATGGCGGATGTTCATTCAATTAACTTCAGCCAGGCAGCGCTTCCGCCTCTCAATGTCATTCTAGCTCATTGAACCTGCCTATACAGTATTTCCGTGTGCTGCACCAACGTCACAGCACTAGTTCACATTCCTTCCACTGATCCACTCGCCTTGATCGGGTTATACTGCATTTCTATTAAAATTGAAATGTATCCAGCAATTAAAACACAGGAAATAAGAGGATAATTATGCAGTATTAATAAAGTTAATCTTACCTCTCTTGAATTGAAAATTTGCCCTTCTGTTTTTCACTGATGCACAATTGTCAGTCACTCGTTGATTGAAGTCTGCGATATCCATCCCCACATCTCTTTCAATAGAAAGCATTGCCAAAACCGACAATCCTTCCTGGGTCATAGCGTTCCTTAAGAAAGTTTTTGTTCTCTTCTAAGTACAAAAACAACTTTCTCTTTCGACGGACGTCATAGGAATTGTAAGAATTAACTTCAACAGTTTCAAGCACTCAGTGAATGTCCTCTCTAGGTTGTTTGTTATTATAAACTCTGCTAGACTAACAGCACCCGACAATGATCTGAATTATTGTGCTAAATAGATGGAAGATACTTCATGGCGTAGCTTCAGTTTTTCCAGAAACATATACCCTAACATACTGTCTGTAAGATACCTTCAGGGAACTTAAATCAGTACAAGGGGAACTTCTCAGGAAAAAACAATGATGAAGCTATAGGATGACCTGAGAAGCTAAAACGATCTTTAGCCTTGGAAATTATCACATTATTCTTTGTTTCTCTTTTTCACTCAGTCTTGTTCAATTTATTTTTCTTCAATGAGCAAAGCTGTAGGTTCATTACCGCTCGTGAGGTCGATTTCTTCTCGGATCTTGGTGATATTTATTTCAGATGCTGAAACGGCCTTATGTGCAGAACCCGCATCAGTGCCTCTGTCTTGTAGCTGACCGAAGAGAACTTCGACTAGTGGCATAACTTTACGGAAGAACTCCAACGAATAATTGAAAGTAAAACTGGAAATGCTTTTTTTTTATGACCAAGAACCTGACAAATTGCAGTTTCACTCATTAGAGTCACCTTCCAATATCTGGTTCATACACTCAATAATGTCTTCCTTGCAGTCATAAACTGTATTTTCGCATTGTGATTGAAAATTCCACCTATTAGTACAAGCCCGTGGCAAACGTTTCCTCACCACCTCGTCAAGTATCGCGGTCCTCTGTGGGCTGTTCGAGAAGAATACCAATGTTGGTAACATTGTGGGTGGTGCGATACGGTGTAATCTAGCGGCATGTAAATTACCGTTGCGAAAGGAGAGAAAGTAGGGATGAAGCACCGCCGTCTCAATCATATATTGAGATGGGATGAAGTCATCTCCGCACAGTGGTGCAATCTAACGGGGAAATTTGGAATTGTTTCTCGATAGGGAACTTGCTTGACTCGTGCAACTACCTAATAAGACCGAAAGTGGCGGGCGTGCTACCTGATGCTATACAGGCTTAAGCTCGTCCCTGCTGAAACTACATTGCGGCGCGCTGTGCGGTAGGGGGTTGCCGTAGCAATGCAAACCCCCTGAGTTTGATTCGAAGACGGCAGAGTCTATTGGTCCGTTATGAAGCATTAGTACATCGAACGAACAAAGATGATTGGTTTTAACACATTTTAGAGTATATGTTAGGTTAAAAGTACAAAATGGGAAGAAAAGGCGACAAAATGCAGTGTAAAATTATTGGGAGTTGTGGAAGACTGCAAAGATACCATACACCGCCCTTGGTTAGCACTATCTCTGAGATAGGGAAAGACAGTGACTAAGCGTTTATGAAACATTCAAGCACATGCTATCTGTGTAATCAGTATTGGTGAAAAAGATGGTGCAGTCAAGCTTGTTTTATGAATGTTGATTGTGCAAGTTTTGCTTTTTTTATAAATTGTGAAAGAGTACACACCTCACAAAATCGTATTCGATATTCACGTATTAGCTCTGAAACAAAACGTTTAAAAATATTGTAGACAACATTGAAAAAATGAATGAATGAATACTTTTCTCTCACAGTTGACGATGTCCACCAGCTGAGGAGAGGGTATTCTTTTATTGTAACCGTAACTATTACATGAGTTAGTTTTTGACAGTTGGCCTACTACAAAATATCAAAGATATTCCGATGAGCGAAATGTTACAAGAAGTGTTTAGAATATGTGATGCGTATCCAACAAATATTACCCCCTGTGGGTGGAGGACGCAGATTAAGAATACACCCACGGTATCAACTGCTTATCGTAAGAGGCGAATAAAAAGGGGCGACCAAGGCATGATACTTTTGAAACCACGGTACCATCTGCAATTAGTACCATTACGCGATGAACACCATGGGTCGACTTTACTTGCGATTAGTTCTACTACATGTGCCTGGTTGTGCTCTCTCTTAGAGCAGTAATCACTACCACTTGAGGAACTCGTACCGCTACTGCCTCCAGCTGGGTCTGTGATTGGTATCACCAGGGGAGAATTACTATGGGAGTAGTACCAGTATATGAAGAACACCATGGGCCTGTGTTGCCTGCGGGTGGTGCCATAATGTGTGACACACCATGGGTTTACATTCCCTATGATTAGTGCCACTATGTGAGCAACACCATGAGAATACGTAGGCTGTGATGAGTACCACTATGTTAGTAACACCAGCGGTTTACGTGGCCCGTGATTATTACCTCTGTACGAGGAATACTATGGGTCTACGTTGCTTGTGAGTAGTGCCCTTATTTGAGAAACCTCATGGGACTGCGATGCTTGTGAGTAGTACCTTATGTGGAGCACCATGAGCCTGTGTTGCCTGTGAGTAGTGCCATTTTGTGCGACATACCCTCGGTTTACATTACCTACATTACTATAGGTGAAACATCATGGTCCTGCTTTACCAGTGATTAGTATGATATTATGATGGGCCGGTGACCTAGATTTGAACTCCTTTGGACAAAAAGCATCATCCCAGGAAATAAGGCATTGTGAATCGGAACCACTGATTGTTTTGGATTCATAGTCATTTTTTCATCAACATTCATTTTAGATTCTAGTCAGTGGATACATTTTGAAGTTTTAATTATCGTTGCATTTCGTTGCATCTCGTATAATTAGGGACCGACGACCTAGCTGTTAGGCCCTTTAACAACAAACATCATCACCATTATCATCATCATCATCATCATCATCATCATCAATAAATATTAATTAGGTCTTAATCAAGTTACAAAGTCCAGGATATCCCCTCATGCATATTCTTACTACACGTGAATGGACGAAGACAATGAAACCCCCCTCTTCCTCTCGCTCAAGGTCGAACATAACTGCCGGAGAAAACATCCGCCCATTGGAATAATCGCAATCGGGTAGTACCGAGCTGCTTCGACGGTCAAACCATTCCAGACATATTTTTCTTTCATAGCGAAAGGTCGCGGTTGAATTGGCCCGACGGTTAGTTGGTAGGAGACGCAGGCATTCCCAAATGGGTTGCTAACCTAACCTAACCTAACCACGAAACCATTATCAACTGCCTCATTACACTAAACTCGGTGTCAGTTCTCAGGCAGACTCAGTGCAGTGTACTACTAGCAAAAGTGTACAATGCTTCCCATGTTAAGTGAGAGGTTCTTGAAGTTAGTCGATTTTCAGGGATTTCAATATTTAAAAGGTGACAATACGAAAATCGGGTCAAAAGTGGTGAACCTAACCTAACAGCAAGGCCAGTTATTTGACGAGGCCGGAAGACGCTACATAAATTTACTCTATTGTTCTGTGTAATTTTACTGGGACAGTTGGTATAATACTATACGCGAACCTTTTCTTGAACCCGATTTTTACGGGGTGCGGAGTAAGGAGGGAGCATTGCCGGTTCCGGTTATAAATCTGAATTGAATCGATAATATGATCGATCGATATGAATTTTCTAAACGTTTATTATCTTACGTCAACAACTGTGTCACACATACATTATTTAACATTATATAACATTTCTCGATGCGAATCTTATTACTAGCATGAATTCTACAGTTTGGCTTTGCTGTGTAAACAACAACAGTACTAGTTCGTACGCCAGATATCGCACAGCGATGAATAAGCGATTCATAATTTGTGTTTCAAAGGTTGCCAATATGGTTGTCGAAGATAACCGAGGTCTACCGATTCAGCACTAGGGAGCTCAGGGCTCAAGAAAAGGTTCGCGTATAGTACAGGGTTATTCACCTAACATGTTACACGGAAATAACTCCTCAACGATTAAAGATATCGGCATTCTGTTTTCATATTCGTAAATGGTACTTAGGGTCTTGTAAAATAACGTGCTACTTAGTCTCATGGGGGTAATTAATAACCGAGATATTGATATTAACTCCATATTTTTAAATGTAACGGCACAAATTCATACAGCTGGCCTAAAAGTTCAACTGCGTACAAGTTCAAATTTGCAAGTATTTTCAAAATCGGACAATTACTTTTTTTTGCATGCCGCATCTGACGGCGTGAATTCGGGCAAGGACATATTGGCGCTCAAGCAGTTTCTGGGGGTGAGTTCAGCCTCAGAATGGATACCAGGCATGTAAGCACCTCGTACGCATGTGCTGGGTTTGCAAAGTGTGTATGACAGGCGAACTCATGACAGGACAGGTAGGGCTGATGTCTTTTAAAGGGATAAAGTAAGTACTTCGCCTTGAAAGGAATCCCCCTGTGGGTGGGGGCGGTAGAATAACACCCACGGTATCCCCTGCCTGTCGTAAGAGGCGACTAAAAGGGGTCTCAGGAGCTCTGAACTTTTGAGCGTGGGTTGGCGACCACGGGGTCCTCAGCTGAGTCCTGGCATTTCTTCCACTTACTTGTGCCAGGCTCCTCACTCTCATCTATCCTATCCGACCTCCCTTAGTCAACTTTTGTTCGTTTCCGACCCCGACGATATTAGGTTTGCGAGGGCTAGGGAGTCTTTCATTTTCACGCCCTTCGTGGCCCTTGTCTTCCTTTGGCCGATACCTTCATATTTCGAAGTGTCGGATCCCTTCCATTTTTTCTCTCTGATTAGTGTTATTTAGAGGATGGTTGCCCAATTGTACTTCCTCTTAAAACAATAATCACCACCACCACCACCACCACCTTGAAAGGAACATAACGAAAGCTATCCTACTATAGGCAGTCCGGAAGAGGGTTTTCCGTGGTTTTCCATTTTCACGCCAGGCAAATGCTGGGGCTGTTCCTTAATTAAGGCCACGGCCGCTTCCTTCCCACTCCTAGGCCTTTCCTCGCCATAAGACCTACCTGTGTCGGCGCGACGTAAAACAACTTGTAAAACAAGTTTCATTGTTTTATCCATCTAACCTTCTTTAAAAAAAGCATCAAATAGGCAATTATACTCCAAATAGGCACAAACCCCTGAAACAGGCATTTATAGGCACAATAAAACCAACGAAATCTAGCAAAAATGACCCTAAAACATATTTATATCTCAAAAGCCTACGTTTCTGAACACAGGAATAACATAGGCAAATTCCCATCTATAGTAATAACTATTGGCTTTGTTGCAGTAGCACAGTCGTGGACGATGACCTGCATGTCTCGTTCTGGAGGAGACGGCGGTATGTGTTAGCCATCATGCTCTGCATTGGGCTCACCAGTATGCACGCCCTTCGTGACCTCATGAGCGTCACGATCGTCGCTATGACGTCACCTGTCGAAAGCAATGACAATGACACACAAAAGGTGAGTTACAATCATTTTCGCCGCTGATTACAACTCTGGCTTTTTAACAGTTGCGATAAATGTGAAATTTGGCCAAACCATATGACTTACGTACCTTCATATCTTATGACTTATGACCAATGTATGTGAAACTGACCGATAACAATAACATGCAAAATATTTGTTGACCCACAACTCGTCCTTCGTTTCGTTTGCTTACTCTACTCCACCCAGAATTTCGAGCATCACGTGGAAATATACAGAGCGTCCTTGAATAAGGTTCCAATATTTACAGAAAAGGCAGCACGGGACAAACGAGGAAGGAAAGTTCCTATAAACTTTGGTCGCAAACCCAATAGCCTACCTTCGGAGGTATGGTCCAATACTTTCAGAGGTATGTTACGCTACCTTGCTGTTAACCATGACTAAAATGCCACTCAATGCTTCATAATTCTTGTCAACTTCTTCCTTACCTGCATCCTCACATCGTAGATACACTGAGACTATTTTCGTCCTAATTCCTCCAACTGCCAAAACTACCCACAATATTCGCTCATTTACGTGCCTAACAGAAACTGTGTTGCCTGTAATTGTATTCCTGATGAACAGTCCTAACTTACACTTTGCTCTTCCCTTTTTAACACCCGTCAAGTACACTTTATAATCACCTATCACTTCCTCGTAATTTCCCCTTACCCGAATATCATTAACTCCTAACACATCCAGACGCATTATCTTTGCTGAGCCAGCCAGTTCTACTTTCTTCCACAAGACCCATTAATATTGATAGCTCCCCATCGAATTCTATTTTGTTCGCCAACTTATTTCCAAACAGTCCCTCAAAAGGGAGTGGGACTCCGTTACTGCCATAGCTTCGAGGCTTGCTTAAAACGTTCTGAGCGTGCTCGGTGAAAATTCTGTGAGGGAGGGTGCTAAGACTATTACTTACACATAGTCCAAGTGAGGATCTCTCCTGTAACGGGTTAGGGACCACGGTGGATTGCATAGTCCTAGCCGCCTGAGCACAAGGAGAGCCATGACTCAGAATATGTCCGAGGTGCCACTCCCATACCATAGCAACTGGTATGCCGACTCTCAGGACGACTTACTAGGCCGCTCAGCCGTTGCTCATGGTTCACGAACTAGGACGTGACTACAGTAACCCATACCACGAACTATCATCCCAAATTAGTGTCAAACTAAAATATTATTATTATTATTATTATTATTATTATTATTATTATTATTATTATTATTATTAGTGTGAACTAATTTACTTTAATTCTAGAGACACTGAATCCGTTAACATCCACTTTCTTAAGGATTACTCATATTTTTACGGGACAAGAATGTATTTTCACTTTTAGTGTTATTGTTTATTAATTTCAAACTAACGTCTGGCGCAATCCCTAAAGACAAAATAAAACTTCTGGACATAGCTGCTGTCAATCTTTGCAACTGCACTGCAAATACGTAGGTCGAGTCATAAGTCATGGCAACATTTTTCTTTTCTCGCGAACAGGAGACAACACGGGAAATCTAAGATATGCATTTGGAAACGTACGGTATGTACTTGCGTATGATGCCATTAGATGGTGTATGTAAACAACAGTGTGGGTCTAAGCATGCCCCCAAGTTCTGTGTGTGAGTGAGAGCGTCACAAAATGGAAGTCAACAAGCAGGAGCAACGATCGGTAGTGGGATGAAGATGGGAGGTTCTTCCACACCCGCCTTATTCGCCTGATCTGAGCCCATGTGACTATGATCTAATCCCCAAAGTGAAGAAGCCATTACATGGACAACGGTTTACTAACAGAGAGGACATCGTAACAGCATGTCGGAGATAGGTGTCACACGTTAGCGATACACATGCAGCGAACGGTATTCAGCGCCTGCCCCACCGCTGGCAACGCACAGTGGAAGCCTTGGGTGATTATTTCGAAGGTCTGTAACCAGTGGGAACCTGTCCTTTGTGCGTAGTCTTGTGTATTTGCTGTCTATACCATAATAAAACAATGTTTACCAATGGCCTGTGTTCTGTCACTTTCCTACGAGAATCGCCTGAAGTCAGAATTTGTCTTCAGGCACTATGCATAAGTACATGCCCTATATTTCCAAATGCATATCTTAGATTTTCTGTGTTGTCTCCTGTTTGCGAGAAAAAAAGTTCCCATGACTTATGACTCGATCCTCGTACAATTGAATCGGTCGGAGCTAAAAGGCATTGTGTCACTTTTTGCAACTTTTCAGGAGAGGGAGAAAACGTTATAGTTTTAAAATGATGGCCAGTAGGCGTAAGACACACATGCAGTGTTATAGACTATTGCCAGTCGATATATACCTGACAGTATGCAGTTATGTATCATATCATATTTTTTAAGTAGAAAGATATTTCGGTTGTGACTCTAAGGAAACAAATGTATCGACCAATTTCAAGAACAAAATGAACAGGTCTATCAAGGTTACGCTAGTATCGGGGCTGGTTTGATAATCCCAGTGTTTCAGTTAAGATTTGAAAAGTAACCCCAACAATGAAATAAATGAAATGATATTTTATTTTTCCCATGAATACTGATTTGTTTCGAAAAATGTAGAAAATGCTTACAGGACATTAGTTTTTATTGACAAGAAATTAGTCATATAAAAATTTGACGGTCTCCTTTACAGTCCTGAATTCTGACAAAATCAACCAGGTAGATAGTCTCTGAACACTTTCACAGTGAGTATTTTTTTCTTTCCAGAAAATATTTCGCTGATATGCGAATGTCGTGCATTGTTAGCGGGAAAACCCAGTCCGCACATTTTGCTGCACACTTCAAGGTTGGTTGGGCTCCAGGCTTCGTGCTATGTAAACCCTTAATACCTGTTGCATAAGGTGCTATAAGAAATTCCGAACTTTTATGGTGCTGATATTGGCATCCCACCCCTCACATATGCTCTTTAATACCTCTTGAATAGTCTGGATTGTAAAGTAAGGAACCTTGTTAACTTGTATAGTTTCGGATCATTGTGGATACCGTTAACGCCTGAAACGATGGAAATATACTTACTTTCAAATATTTGATGAATTATCAATTTAGACCGAACCTGTCAATCGAAGTTACCGGGCAGTTTGTAAATTAAAATCGTGTTTAATTCATGAAACGCAAGTGAATTACTACTAATAATATCAATGCCTAAGAATAGCTGTATTTGAAGATTCCTGGTAGAAATCCATACTTACTTACTTACTTACTTACTTGCTTACTTACTTACTTACTTGCTTACTTGCTTACTTACTTACTTACTTGCTTGCTTACTTACTTACTTACTTACTTGCTTGCTTACTTACTCACTTACTTACTTGCTTGCTTACTTACTTACTTGCTTGCTTACTTACTTACTTGCTTGCTTACTTACTTGCTTACTTACTTACTTGCTTACTTACTTACTTGCTTGCTTGCTTACTTACTTACTTACTTACTTACTTGCTTGCTTGCTTGCTTACTTACTTACTTACTTACTTACTTACTTGCTTGCTTACTTACTTACTTGCTTGCTTACTTACTTACTTGCTTGCTTGCTTGCTTACTTACTTACTTACTTACTTACTTGCTTACTTACTTACTTACTTACTTGCTTGCTTGCTTACTTAGCCGGTCCTCTTCTACCTTGCACTGTCGAGGTTTTCCAGAGGGTCCTCCAGAGCGTTCTGTCTCGGGGCAGCTCCTTCACTCTCCACCCCTGCCTTCGACAGCTGCCTTCACATCTTCTTCCCATGTTCCTGGTTTTCCGCGCGGTCCTACTCCTTGCACTCTGGCATCAAAAGCTTGTTTAGCCATCCTGATGTCATCAATTCTTTGAATATGCCCAAACCATCGTAACTGGCTCTGTTCAATTTTCTCGAGCACAGGTGATACGTCAAGACTAGTTCTGATGGTCTGGTTCCTGATTCTTTCCCTTCTCGTTTTCCCCTCTATTTTGCGGAGAAATCGCATTTATGATGCCTGAATGTTTGCTGGTCAATGTCCAGGTTTCGCAGCCATAGAACAAGGTAGGGAGGTATATCACTTTGTATACACGAAGTTTCGTGGATTTACTCATAGATTGATTGTTAAGGAAATTTCTCTTCAGTGCATTGAAGGGTCGCCCTGGGGCTTGGGATCGGGCTGTAATTTCACCATCTATTCTACCATCTTCCTGCACTGTAGTTTCAAGATATTTAAAATCTGTAGTCTGCTCCAATACCGTACCGTCATTTAGTGCGATCTGGTTTGGGTTAGGCTGCCGTGACATCATCACGGTCTGAATCGTTCTAGCATTAATTTTCATGTTCCTCTTTTCTAGCTCTCCTTCCCAGATTAACAAGTTCTTTTGAAGATTTCTTTCCGAGTCTCCAAGTAGTAGTATATCATCAGCGAAGGCACAATTGGTGATATACTGTATATTGGCCTCACAAACTTATAGCCAAGCTTGAATTTCTGCACCTGCCCATTGCATGAATCGATGACGTCATCCATTAGGAAAATGAAGAGAAGTTGGCTAAGGATGCACCCTTATTTAAGTCCTATTGAAGTCTCAAACTTCGAAGACTCTACATTGCAGGTGCGAACATTCCGACATTTCCTGTAATTGCTGTAATTAGTTGTTAATTGACACTACTTTGCTTCAGTGTCTTTCAAATTTCAGCTCTCGGGATGGTGTCAAAGGCTTTATCTAGGTCAATGAAGGCCAGGTGTGCCTCTTCTCCGTACCTCATCAGTTTTTCACTGATCTGTCTGATGGTAAATATTAGGTCTTTGCTTCTTCCTGGTCGGAACCCACACTGCGCCTCATCCAAGTGTGGTTCTATAACTTATCTTAGCCTGTCTTCCAAAATCCTTGCATATATTTCCCCCGGCGCATTCAGGAGCGATATCCCACGATGGTTTTTGCCATCTCTGTTATCTTCTTTCTTGAATATTGGTACAATGGCACTGTGCTCTCAGTCGGTTGGTATCTTCTTTGTTTTCCTGGCAAGATTGATAAGTCGGTGGAACAAGTCTTCGCCACTTTTCCCCATAAACTTTAGTATCTCAGGTGTTATCTGATCATGACCTGTAGCTTTGCCTAGTTTCATTTTCATCAATGTACGCTTTAGTTCCTCAATGGATAATTCTTCACAGGTCCAACCTTCCTCTTGGTGCTGCTGTTCTTCTCCAACCTGATCATTATCCTTGGTTTCCTTATTCCCTCCTAGCCAGTTCTTGAAAGTGTTGTTTCCACCGTTCCATGACGTCATTTTTACTTCGGAGGAGGTTATCGCTTTTGTCCTTTATGAAATTAAAGGGACACTGATTCTCTCTTCGTAAAGATGTAGCACTTAGAGCAATTAAAGCCGCAATTACCCCAAGTGACAGCACCAAAGGTCTGACCATGCACCCAAGGCACGGTTCAGATACATGGAAACGTGCTAGACTAACACTTTAAAAAGGAAGAAAGGCACTTACCATAAGAAAAAGAACAGAGCCCCCAGAGGAGCGGATAAAGTGCACCTGGTCATATCAAAATTATCACCCCTTTAAAGGAAAACACCAACACCTTGGGGAACAAAGAGATATTTAATCAGCAAAATTAAGTAATTAACAAAATTGAAAGGAATATTCTCGCTGGAAAAATAAAATTAAATATAAAAACTTAAAACTCAAACCAAAACCCTACGGTCGACCGTTAATAAAGAAAATAATTATTTAGTTTTTTAAAGGACTTAGTAAGACTACGTAGATTAATGAAACACCTCATCAACTCATAAGGTTTCTTACAAACCAAAAGGTTTCCTTGACCAGTACCTAAGTTTTTCAAACATCTTTTCAACCTAGAAAAACAACCTTGGCAGAGACAGTTTTTTTTGTTTTAATTGATACAGAAATCCTTGTTTAGGATGTATCCAAACGAGCCCCTACAAGGATGGGTAGGTATCACGTACACTTTTCTCGAAATTAAAATAATACTAATGATAATAATAATAATTAGCTGCGCGACACCGGGAGGAAAAAATGAGCAGAAGGAAAAATTAAAATGCCAAAGAAAAATAAAAGGGACCTAGGTAAACCGCCCACAAGGCAGAATTCATAACAGGCACATCAATACAAATCATCAATCCCATCACAACAACATCAACAATCTTAGCATTGCCATGGCAACGACCAACAATGGGTCAAGGGAAGGAAGGGGCCAATCACAAGCCTCAAAACAACAATAGGCGAATACTTACAAAGGACAATAGAAAACCGGACCCAGAAAATTACCCAAATACCAATAAAAGAAAAATTTATTTTAAAAATTAAAATTAAATAGAGAAGCAAGAAAAGAAGAAAGAACCGGAACAGAATATACACGTAACCCCCACATCCCTGGAGCGACTCGCTTGGTAAATTATGCCAGTTAAATAATAGCCTTTTACCACAAAACGTTTAGGCCTAGAAAGCCATTAATAAACATCAAGTTTCCAAATTACGTTTTCGAAGTGTACCGGGCGGTACACCTCCACGCCGCTAATTTAAAATGTGCGCCAATTGAAACTCCTCTGCTGGAGGAAGTCTGAACTTTATTGATGGTATTAATTTTCAAGTTTCTCAGAAGATGTCACTACGTGGAAAATTTGGAGTTTTTGAACTATGTCATTTTCGACGTATTTTTGTTTTGCTTGTAGTAAGAAGTGTGAACTTTCTCTTCTAGAGGACACTACTGAAGATCAACAATAGTGCACCCTAGTGCGGAGTGAAAGAACTCTTTTTTTTTTTTGGAGAAATTTTTATTTCAAAAGTTTGTTTCTTGTTAAATTTCTTTCCGTTATTGCTTAAGTTGGCTGTATACCCCTCTCCTTCCCCTTGTTTTGTATTTAGCCTATCCCGAATTTCTTTAATTTATTACTGACCAATTTAATGTAGCTCCCCCCAACTGGAATATGTTGCGGTATCCTACCCAATAAAAGTTTTTGTGGGAGGGTGTTCTCATTCCCCTAACGCCTCGAACCTTCCGCGAGAGGATATAAACTGCTGATTTTTGGGTCTCCGGGTCACTTCTGTTCCATCTTTCAGTGTGTAAAGTACATAGCAGGGGGCGGGAAGCGCCTCTTTCTTCGGCGACAGTCAACAACCAGGTAATGGCCGACTAATTACTTCTTTTCTTGCTTGCTCAGCAGTTTAACTCTCGGGGCGGGTCCGAAGTTTTTCCATTATGTAACCTTCCTTAAAATGTAAAGAAACTTCTATCTATTCTATCTTTTAAACTACATATTGGGATAGAGAGTGCTTAACCCTCTCGAGCTCCCACTCATATTTTTTGAGGTGAACTTATATTTTTCTCAACCTATTCTTCTTCGACTTAATGTAAATTATTTCCTTATTAAGTCACCTCTTTAGTATGGGATTAGCCCTTGTATTAACGGCCTAGTGCCAAGTAGGTTTTAAACAAAGCGTATTAGGAGCGCAAGATCGCCTCCTCTCAAATTGTTATTTTAGAGGTCATGTAATTACCCTTTTTCATTTAATAGACCTCAGTAGGTTGGGTATTTTACCCCTGTGTCTATGTCCCGAGAGGACAACTTGAAGGTGGAGTTTGGTGTGGCCTTTGAGAGGCTTAAAGTTGAGAGCGAGTGGCTCTTTTCGAAAATTGAGTGTTGTATGCCTCGAGGAGGCTTTTCTGTGTAATTTGGAGCAAGTGCTCTGGGACATGAATGGGGTTTTCGGCCCCTCTGGTAAAACTTATTTTGGAGTAAGGTTGGGCTAATTGCCCTAGAAATGTGAATTCGGGGCTCGAAGCCCAAATCCTGTAAATATTGTAACTACCTTTTGACTTGCTACTCTGTACCTGCCATGCTTGTTATTTCTTTATTTTGAAAGAAAAATATAACCTGGTTAAATTTTAAATTAATTTTACTTTCGTAGCTTGAGACCTATTCACCACCCCGCACCTTCTTTCACGCATAACTACCGCAAAAACACGGTAACACGAAGAATCAAAAAAAATCGTTCACATAGCACGCAAGTCCCTAGTTAACTGACGTAAATTACACATGCTATAAGTTCCAATTAACAAGCCAAAAATTTGAAATTCCACAAGGCAAGACTTAGTTTTTAGACGACGCAAATTACATCGTGTCGCACACACTTTCTTCACATAGGGAAATTTTCTGGTCTTTCACAATAAATCAGTAAAAGTTTAGTTGGAACAACACTTACAGTTTCATCCAGATGAAGTTGCGAGTACGCTTCGGTAGTGCATTCTACTTACATATTTTGAAGAAATGCATAAAATACAATTTCCAGGCGAGGAATATTAAACAAAAATAACTTGCAGTTTTCACCAGGGCAAAGCCCTACCAATGTAACCTTAACCAGGCTCGAACATTTTTGGAGAAATCATCTCGCTAGGGAGAGAGAAGCCCCACACATCCATCTCCTTCTTCTCACAAAACAGCAATGGCGTATTCTTCCCGAGATTCCACAGTCCACTGCCGCAGCGATCACATGTACACAGAGGGAGAGCCACCGAGTGGTAACGTAGTTCGCGAGGTAGTACATACCTACGCGACTAGAGTGCAGGAGAATACAGTAAGGCACAGACAGGACGTGCACACAGTCAGCTGGACAACAAATAACCTTTTCAGCGGAGAAGTTTCCAGCTTATAAGTTTTGAAAAGAAGGAATAACGAAGCGGCGAACCACTTTTAAGAACACAGTTTTTCTACAGCCATGTGGCTAGTTCAAAAATATTTACCGAGAGGGAAAAATTGTTACGCAGGTAACAAAGATTTCAGCACCCTATAAGAAAGCCTTTGGTTGTTTTGGAGGTTTCCTTCCATTGTTTCTTCGAACGTTTCCCACGATTGTTGTTTTGCATCTTTCACTGCGTTCGTCACTGCAAGCCTTTGGTTTTTTAGGCCTCATAATCACTTGGGTGTTTTGTGACTAAGTATTTCTTCCACAATTCCTTCTTCTCTCCAACTAGCTCCTTTACCTCTTCTGCTGTTGCCTTCCGCTGGACTTTCCACAGACTTCGGGAGCGGCTTCAAGGATTATCTGCTTGTAGAGGCGCCATGCCTCCTCCAGTTGGTCTTCTCCCATAAGTGGCAATTCCAGTAGGTCAATCCTTTTTTTTTTACCTCCATTTGATAGGCTTGCTGGGTGGCCTCTTCTTTCAATTTATGGACCTTTATTCTTTCTTTGGGTTTCCTCCTGCTGACGGGGTCTTGCGTTTTGATGTTAACATAAAGTCGCATACCTACTAGATAGTGGTCACTTCCAATCGCATAACCTTTATACACTCTTGAATCCAGGATAAATCTCCACTGGCTCCTCTGTGCTAGGATGTAGTCGATGATAGATTTCTCATTGCGGCTGGGGACTTCTCTTGTATAGCGGTGCACTTCTTTGTGTGGGAACATAGTATTTGTGATTACAAAATCGTTTCCTACACATACATCCAGGAGTCTTCTCCCATTATCGTTCTGGTGCGTCGTCCTCCATTCCCTCTGTGTTGTTTCCAACCCTGCCATTGAAGTCACCAAGAACGAAGACAGTTCCCATGGTGTCGTCCACTGTCCTCTGCAATTCGTCGTAGAATCTGTCTTTCTCTTCTGAAATATAATCTTCGTTGGGTGCATATATGGCAATGAAAGTAGTGTTTTCATTGGTGCTGCCGTTGAAGGTTAAAGTCACCGAGATCATTCTTTCTTTGATGAATTTACAGCACTTTACATAATGTCTGTAGCCTTCAGGGATAATTATGGCGAATCCCTCCTTTGTTCTCTGTTCTTGCCCACGCCTGAATCAAACATTAAGAACTTTTCACCACTACTTGGTTCCATTAGCTGTTCACATCCATTGCATTTTTTCTTGGTCTATATCACTGCCAAAATGTTCAGCCTCACTTTCAGCATTTCCAATATCAGTTCAAACTTCCTACTAGCCAGTCCTGGTACACTCCATGTTGCCATTTTATGATCCTTTTCCCTCGCTTGTTCGTCAAAAGTTTAATCAGTCCGGTTTCCCCTCTGTAGTTTCCTTTAATAATATTGTATCTCGGACACTTGGGTTATACAGTAAGCCCTGGCTCTAAAGCCTTGTGGAAGGGGTTGCCTCCCTCATAGCCCTCGGCCTGCTATATTTTCTGTCAGGGTTTCTTCCCTCAGCCATGGAGGTTTCTCCCTCTCTCTGCAAGGCAGCAGTTTGCTTCAGCTCGGGACTGCTTATTCAGGTTTCCCCTTATTCCCAGCTAACCCCCATATTTGAGAGCCTTTCGCTTTCCGCCACTTGCGATCCACACGGTAGCTGAGGCTCGCCCTGGGAGAAATCCATATATAATTGTATTTGTTGTTCAATGTTTTCCAGGTGCCAGAAAATCTCTATTCATTACATACCCCGTATAATATTCAGTTTATTCACTACAGTACTCAGTCTTCATTTCATATCGTCGCCTTCTTACGGCACATTGAACAAAATAGCCAACCCAAGCAGTATCAATCGCAGCGCTTCAAATTTCTCCGCAGGAATTAAATTGTAGTCATCTATTGAATTGGTTATCAAAGTAGCCCGCATACCACGGTATTTTGTTGCAACCACTTCTTAGTTTTCTCGATATTTTCCAAGAGAATGCAGTCGTTGATAAAGTACATTGCGGTAGATTTTAAGTACTCGAGGTTGACATTGAAAACTTGTGTGTAACTTCAATAGAAAATCGTATTTTTGGCCCAGAGGTTCTTCTCACCCGATAAAATCGCGGATTGTCCGTGAAGTCCGTAACATACAGCAACCCTATCTCGGACACTTATCAGATTATTTTTGGCGCAGGTCAGCCTCCCAAATTTGAACGAAATCAATGACCCCATAGCTGTGGTCTCCACTGACATCTGCTCTGTTTTCAGAATAGCCAACTATCCTGGGATACTGAAACACAAGGCTTGGTCCTGGGCAGCTACTATTACGGCTTCATCAGCACGCAGATTCTTGGAGGTTGGCTGGCGGGTTTTGATGGAGGTTATCATGTACTGAGTGTCGGGGTTGGTGGGTCCGCTCTTATCAATTTACTAATACCGACACTCGCGTGGATCAACGTCGACTTGGTCATCGCCGCACGCGTCCTTCAAGGCATCTGTCACGTAAGTAAAAACTCTTCATATCGTGCCTAGCTAATGTAGTGTTTATTGTTACCAGAATGGTTTTCTATGCAACACCCACGAGAACTCCTCCTACTACTACTTCTAAATTGTTTTCATTTCTTCTCTGAATGAGGAGGAGGAGGTGGTGGTGGTGGTGGTGATTATTGTTTTAAGAGGAAGTACAACTAGGCAACCATCCTATATATAACACTAATAAGAGGGAAAAATGGAAGGTGGTGGTGGTGATTATTGTTTTAAGAGGAAGTACAACTAGGCAACCATCCTCTATATAACACTAATCAGAGGGAAGAAATGAAAGGGATCCGATACTTCAAAAAATGAAGATATCGGCCAAAGGAAGACAAGGGCCACGAAGGGTGTGAAAATGAAAGACTCCCTAGCCCTTACAGCCCTAATAGCGTTGGGTCGGAAAAGAACAAGAGTTGACCAAGGAAGGTCGGATAGGATAGATGAAAGTGAGGAGCCTGACACAAGTACAGTAAGTGGAGTCAATACCAGGACTCAGCTAAGGGCCCCGTGCTCGCCAACCAACGCTCCAAAGTTCAGAGCCCCTTGGGCCCCTTTTAGTCGCCTCTTACGATAGGCAGGGGATAGCGTGGGTGTTATTCTACCACCCCCACCCACAGGGGGCCTGAATGATGAGGCGGGCCTTTTAGACGGTGACGCCGTCTCTTAGGCCAGGAGATTTGTTACGGTGGAAACAAATTGCTGGTAAAGCTACAGGAAATAGGGATACAACCCTACATCATCCGACTACTCGGAAACGTCCTACCAGAAAACTGTTTTTAGTCATAGGCGATAACATCATGCCCTCCAGACCTTTGCTACAAACAATAGACGTACTTCAAGGAGATGCAGCGAGGCCTCTATTATTCAACATCGCGACCTATGATGTGGTAAAAGCTGCGACAACCGAGGAAGTAACAACTTACTTACACTGAGTGGCCAAAAGTAATGGGAAGATACTGCATGTGATGTTAATAACGAGTGGCTCCTCCTCTTGGAGCGTACATCAGCATGAACAGCATTCCATAAATGCTCGATTGGATTAAGATCGGGGGATCTGGAGGGCCAATCCATGGTCTTAACTTCACTGGAGTGCTCCTCCAATCACCTGCGTGCCACCAAAGAGCGGTGACATGGTGCATTATCCTGCTGAAACATGACAACTCCATCAGGGTGCTGTAGGGCCAGAAAAGGACGCAGACGGTCTGAAAGAATGTTCATATAGCGTGCACCTGTCAGCGCTCCCTGCAGCCGGACAACGGGGCCTAATTGCGACCATGATAACGCCGCCCAGACCAGAACTGAGCCACGTCTCACCTGCACACAACATTGTTGACACGCAAGATCCATAACTTCATCGGGCAAACGCCACACTCTCACGCGCCCATCAGCTCGATACAACTGGAACCGGGATTTATCGGACCATACCACACGCCGCTACTGTTCCATGGTCCATTTCCGATGTTCGTGGGCCCATGCATGTCCTTGAGCTCTGTGTCAGGGTGTCAGCACAGGGACACGAGTTGGTCGTCGGCCGGTGAAGCCTTTACGGTGCAGTTGTCTTCTTACAGTCCTGGTAGAAATGGGTTCCTTACTCCCAACATTCAACTGGGCGGCGATCTGACTCACAGTAGCCCCTCGAGCGTCAAGTATGGTTCTGTGGAGGCGACGTGATATCCGATCGTTCAATGTAATCTACGCGATGCTGCGATCCATGTGCCGTGAGCCGATGATAATCCCACGTTCAAAGTCGGTTAACTCGCAACGTGTTGCCACCTTCACAACACTGCTGTCTGTGACAGACTGGTCAGCTACGCTGCAGCTAGCCGCAACGCTCAGGAGTCATACAAGACATATTTTCTAATGGGACACCCCTTCCCATAACGTTTGGCCACTCGGTGTATATGCAGATGAAATGACACTGGTTTCGACAAGCCGAGAAAGACTTCAGGAATCCTTCAATAAAATTGTAGAATGGGCAGAAAAGAATGATCTCACGATCAATGACAGGAAAACTGTGACCATGATGTTCAAGAGAACGAATTGGGACAAATATTCGTTTATAGGAAGGATAGTGAGGGATTGGAATAACTTATCCAGGGAAATGTTCAACAAATTTCCAATGTCTTTGAAATAATTTTAGAAAAGGCTAGGAAAACAGTATATAGGGAATCTGCCACCTGGGCGACTGCCCTAAATGCAGATCGGTATTGATTGACTGACTGATTGATTGATTGATTGATTGATTGATTGATTGATTGATTGATTGATTGATTGATTGATTGATTGATTGATTGATTGATTGATTGATACAGGAGAGACCATCCAGGGAAGATGCCCACGAACACTTCTGTCAAGCCTATCCCACACATGCTCGACGGGATTAAGGTCGGAACTTACTACTGGCCATTCCATCTCTTGAATGTCCAGTTGTCGCAAGACAGCTCCGGTGATTCGCGCTACATGAGCCCTGGCATTATCGTGCATGAGTACGAATTCACCGCATGCAGCAACCAACACATCTGTAGCACTATCTGATCGATGTACCCGCAGCGGTAAGATAACCACGGACGACGACAAGATCCGTACGGCCATAAATACTGATGCCACTCCACACAATCACAGAACCTTGTCCGAATCGGTCGCCTTCCTGGACAACATTTGGCATGTGCTGCTCACCACGGCGTCTCCATACACGTTGACGTCCATCACGCTGTGTCAGAGGAAATCTGGACTCGTCTGTGAACAACACAAGTCTCCATTGGCGAAGTTGCCAGTTGACGTGGATACGGGCAAACAGAAGGCGAGCTACACGATGTTTCTGCGTTAAACTGGCCACCCGAACAGGGCGTCTGGGTCGTAAGGACACTTCTCTTAACTTGTTCCTTACTGTCTGGTCAGACACCGTGACTCCAGTGAACCACCTGAGGTCTTATTGCAGTTCTCTAGCAGTTGCTGAACGACGCCGCAACGCACAGGTGGTCATATATCGGTCATCATGTGGGGTTTTCAATGGTCTACGACGTTGTCCAACCCTCCTTGTGAACTGGCCTGTCTCATTGTAGCGATTCCACAAGCATTGAGTAACTGGCGGAGAGACATTGAACTCCACAGCAACACGACAAAAAGTCCATCCTTTCTGGATCAAAGTGTCGGCCCTTGCGACCTGAACCTCGTTAAGATGTCTCATGGGATGTGCTGGTTGACGAACAACGTGCTCAAATGACCGCAGTAGTCTGTGTACCTCACAACGACACACAGACCCATCACTATTCACTTTGTTTTGAGGGGTTTAAATTGACATTATATTGAAAACATACTTTTAAAATCTAGAACATTAAATAATAATAAATAATAATATTAATTTTAGGTCTATTATTACCGGTATATGTTGAATTTATTTAATTACCCTTCCCAGAGGGAACTCTCGAATCTCCACAGGACGAAATAAAAGTCACATTTTGATGGGCGATCAGGAAGAATTACAATAGCAAATTATAAATATTTTAAGGTTTTTAAATAGGAACGAAGTTCTATTTTCACGCAACATTGACTTGTAACGTGAAAAAGGCCGCTCAGGATCGCAGGATCTAATTGGGCCATATTTAAAAAACATCAAATCATTAGACTTCAATTGAGACTCACTATTCTGCCGTTTTATACGCATCTGTCTCTTTCCAGACAACGTATCCTCCTAATGCACATAAATACGTATTTCTAAGAAAAAATAATTTAAGAAATTGCAGACAAAATTAGGAGATGTGAAAAATCCGTGTTTGAGACAAATGAAAGCAAGTATGCGAAAATGAAATAAAAAGATAAAAATTATGACTAAACCACGGAAATATCACCATAATATGAACAATTTCTGGAAATAAAAACGTTTGCAACTTTTTTTATCTTATTGAAACTGCTCTTGTTATCATAGGTAAATTTTAATACTTCTTTAGTATTAGTCACCTCCTCTATCTAGATATTATCCTTGTAACCAACAATCTTTACATACTGCTGACTGAATACTTCTGCCTTTTGAAGATCCTCGTATACACACTCCCCTTGTTCATTAATGATTTCTGGAATGTCCTTCTTGAAATCTGTTTCTGCTTTGAAGTACCTATACATACCCTTCCATGTAAAACTTAGTCCTCCGTTCCTGTACTAACTTATTACGGACTTAAATACGATAGCGAGTAGAAGGTAGAAGTGTGATCTCTCCCCTAATTCATCGGTTTCTCCGCTAGGCCGTTCTTCCAGCAGTAAGTGAGCTTGAGCTTGCAAGTCAACATACGAATAAAAGGTGATTATTACATGCAAAATATTATGCTTTTGCTTACCATTCCAGAAGTCAGTTGTCAAATAGTTTAGATAGCTTCCGGGGAGACTTTGTGGTCTTAAAATATTTCAGTTCCTTTCTCATCTGTCTTGTTACAAAATGAAATCGACACCTCCTTATAATGTAACGCAAGTTTAGGGATAATGACCGCAACATGGTCATCGCAGCATCCTAATTCTTTCGAATTAATAGTGATACTGTGCAAACTGTCCAAACACTCGTAAAATACATCGCCCCTTAGACTATGTTCACAGGGGAGTTTTTGTTCCACTACACTTTCAACTTGCACGAACACATTATAAACTGCTCTTGAAGGATGGGTGAGGAAAGTGCTGTCAGTGCTGTATTTATTGCTATAGTCCCTAATAATAAATGTGAGGGCTGCGGCAAGTATTTCTTCTGTAGGCTTTCCGTGAAGCAGGCCGACATATTTATGACATTTCGTGACCTTGGATACATTGCCTAATATTTATCCTCCAAGATAATAAATCAAACACTCCTTTGCAAGACTGCGGCTATCACTGTTAATTAGACCTGAATTGTTCTCCCAGTCCGGTAAGAGGTCATCCATGTTCTCAGTGAAGTCTAGTGCTTGTCTTATTTTATTTTGTGCGTTTTCTGCTACAGCCTTATTTGTGTCTTCTGTCTTCTCAACCAGTGTTCTCATTTGATTGACGAATGACGTCAATGTCAGTTCAAATCTGGGCTCACAATTACTATCCGATGACAGGGCAAATTTGGTTGGGATATAAATAGACTGCAACATGTGTAAATTCAGAAAATCTATTGTTGAAGGGTGGTCGTCACAACTTAACGAGCGTAGTATACCAAAGTGCCGTTCTAGTGGATCTTGATTAAATTTGGCTGTGAGCACTTATCGGAATCCATTATCCTATAAATACCCGGACACCTGTATGGTGTTCTCAAAATTCTTACTCTTAGGGATTCAAAAGTTCTTTCTGAAACAAAAGTATTATTATTCCCACTGAGGTTATCTCTCCATTTTATTAAGGTTTGATACCCTATTGATTCTTTCTAAAGAGCCTCTATTATTATTACAACTTCCCCCATGCGGAGGCTGCCACAAGGACCAAGTACGTTTCTGTCGGTTCGCTGTCTTTAAATCCCTCCGCGTTTATATGTTTAAAGAACTTTATGCCATTTGCAACAGAATTACTAAATATCTGAAAAGCTAGTCTCATATTCATGCGCTGAAATGAAGTGGGGTCTATATGTGCAGACGTTAGCTTGCGGCAAACTTTCAAACCTGCGAATTTATGGCAGTTAACCATTTCAAAACTTGTCGATAGAATTTAAAGTCTACAACTGTAATAGACTTGCCTTTTGTCGTGAACATTATTTCTGATGCACTTAATTATATGTACAGCATCTGAAAAGGCCCAAAGTCTCCTACTAGAATCAAAAGGATTAGAAAGAGGGCAAACGACCTTCCCTTCTTTTCCATTTATTCCTAAACATTTTCACACCTTTTTTTTAGACTGACTTCCGTCTGAGGTGAAACCTACACTTCTGGTGCCAATTTGCTCCAGTTGTAAGACCACCTGAATTAAAATTCGTGACAAAATATCACCAGGTATGGAATTTCGGCTTGCATACACAGCACCGGTTGAATCCAATTATGCAATAGGGGCACAAACATGAACACTAAAACGCATGATTTGAGAGTTTATTTTTCCCGTGTTCTTAGGCGTGTTCTCCTAAATTTACGAATCCATCAACTTTTAATGAGTTGATATTAAACTGAACCTCTTCTCTCAGTTTTACTTCGTCAAATATGCCAATTCTCGTACGATTGTTTTCACTCTTCTCATCGCAGAAATAGTTCTCAATAGCACTAATGTCATGGGTGTTCACCCCCTATACTCCCTATGGCTCTACTTCTAAATTGACGTTTTACCAGATTTTGGCTCTGTCTGGTGGTTATGCGCTGAAGCATAGACATCCAACCAATCCCAAGCTGCCATTCATATCGATTTATATCGGCAGAGCACGATCTCGAAACCTAGTTACCTACGGTTCGCGATCTTTTGCATTTTCCTTCAATATTTAGTGTGTTTTTCATATTGTTGGAGGGTTCCAGTGACTCTGAGTTGAGTAGAGTGTTCCCATTGTAGGCTATAACCTCCTTTCTGTCCCAGCCATTAGCCGTTAGTGATGTGTTATTTCCTCATTCTCTTTTATTGTTAATAATATATTTTCTTTTAGTGCCAGATATTGTTAGAAAGTGTAGTTCTTGTGAATTTGTTTTCAATCCATATTCATTCGTTTTTCTGAGTACTGCATTACAATTTATAAGGGCTGTTTACCAAGGTCGTATTGCATCAGCTGTTCTCGCGGGCGTAGCGCGCTGGCAACAGAGGAAAGGCGATGCTCATTTGTTTTGCGAAACTTCAATTTAGAAGTAAGGCCGTGCGGAGTATAAGTGGTATGTCCCCAGCTGTCAGTGGAGAGATTGCGTAGAATTACACCAGTAAACGAATATGCTTAAGCGGAGCTTTTAAGAGCAGGAAAGATCATAATATGAAGATAATGTTAGAATTCAAGAGGACAAATTGGGGCAAATTTTCATTTTTGGGACGAGAAGTAAGGGATTGGAATAGTTCGTCAAGGGCAATGTTCGATACACTTCCAAGTTCTTTGAAAACATTTAAGAAAAGGCTAGGACGAGAACCCTAAATGCAGATCACTGATTGATTGATTGATTGATTGATTGATTGATTGATTGATTGATTGATTGATTGACTGATATATCCAAGCGGCGAACGTATTGTATGTTACAACCTCATTACAGGGCGGCTGCCTACCCAGCATGCTGGTGTTATGGGCTCATTGGACACCACCCCTGGAGAGAAGCCGCCTGGCTGCCATCTCCTACTCGGGGATCTACATAGGGACTTTGCTGGTGATGTCCACGAGTGGAGTTATATCCCAACAGGCACACTGGTCTGTCGCCTTTTATGTGTTTGGTAAGACAGTTTTTACTTACCGTATTTACTCACATATATGTATCTCGCAACACTCCCTTCCCACACACACGAAAATTATCTTTTAAAAATCGGGATGCAAGATATATGCGGAGAATTCGGAAACCGAACTAATTAAATCTCACCATAACACTTTCTCCAGAATGTCTTCGAACCTAGGGAAGAAGTCGAGAGGAAGACCACGTCTCTCATACCTTAGGAACATAATCACTCAGCTGGGTTTTGCTTCCTATGTCACGACGAAAAGGACTGCTGAAGACCGTGGGATGTGGCTGCAGCGACAAGGTTTAGCCTTTAGATAATAGATTGATGGAACACTTTCATTTATCGTAACAGACAAGAGGTGTCTAAAAAGTACGGTGAATGGACCAATAACGTGTGGGAACACTACGTGTATGCACATGTGAATAGAGAGGGATCTCAAGAAGCGCCACGCAGCGTTGAACACACTGTGCTGAAACAGGTTAGTCTGCTGTGGAGCGCCCTACCGCTAGACAACGCGGCATCATGGTTTGGGGCGCTATTGCGTATGATTCCACGTCACCTCTAGTGCGTATTCAAGGCACGTTAAATGCCCACCGCTACGTGCAGCATGTGCTACGGCCGGTGGCACTCCCGTACCTTCAGGGGCTGCCCAATGCTCTGTTTCAGCAGGATAATGCCCGCCCACACACTGCTCGCATCTCCCAACAGGCTCTGCGAGGTGTACAGATGCTTCCGTGGCCAGCGTACTCTCCGGATCTCTCACCAATGGAACACGTGTGGGATCTCATTGGACGCCGTTTGCAAACTCTGCCCCAGCCTCGTACGGACGGCCAACTGTGGCAAATGGTTGACAGAGAATGGAGAACCATCCCTCAGGACACCATCCGCACTCTTATTGACTCTGTACCTCGACGTGTTTCTGCGTGCATCGCCGCTCGCGGTGGTCCTACATCCTACTGAGTCGATGCCGTGCGCATTGTGTAACCTGCATATCGGTTTGAAATAAACATCAATTATTCTTCCGTGCCGACTCTGTTTTTTCCCCAACTTTCATCCCTTTCGAACCACTCCTCCTTGGTGTTGCATTTGCTCTGTCAGTCAGTGTATTATTATTATTATTATTATTATTATTATTATTATTATTATTATTATTATTATTATTATTATTATTATTATTTCCGATGAGGCGTGCTAAGGACCACGTGGTAATTTCAATTCAATTCTTCATACTTTGTTGTTTTCTCTTCTGTTCCTTCCAATATTCTTTAATCCTTTCACTGTGCTGTTTTTCCTGTCCTCGACCACTTCGCATCAGGTTTCTTGTTCAATCTTCCTTGGAATCCTTCCGTACTTACTACCCTCTTTCTAAAATCACTCTGTCCATAGTTTCTTCTTCTCTTATATTATTTCTTTCCAAATCTTTCTTTATTTCTTGAATCCCAAAAGTACTTGAAAGTCCTTTTATGTTAATCTTGAATCATCCATTCTGTAAATATGTCCAAAAAATTGCAATCTCCTTTTTCTTATGGTTTCTGTTATGTTTTCTCTGTTCCTGTATATTTCATCATTAGATAATAATTCCCATACTTCTTTTGTTTTCACAGGGCCTGAGATTTTTTCATGATTCTCCTTTCTAGTACCTCAAATTTCTTCTTCGTCTTCTTCTCATTGTTATTTTACCGGAGGTACACCAACTCCGTACATTCAAACTAAACGCCTTTTAAAAGGCCATCTGTAATATCAACAGTGAAGCCTCTAGTGGAAGAAGTTTGAACGTTTATGGTCAGATGTCTCTACTGTCGACTCACGTGCCCCCTCTGGTGCGAGGATGAACAATTAATTTCCAAAGTAATTTTGTTGTGTCAAGGTTTCCAAATTGAATTGTTTGTTGATTGTTTTGGGTGTTCTAAATTTACTAGCACTTCTATGACTTCCCGCCTGCTCAAATTTTTAGCCAATCAGGATTTTTTTATATTTATTGAATCAACCAATAGGAATTGTGGGTGTGTGCAGTGTTTTGGCCCAGAGAATTCTGGAACCTCCCTCTCCGCTATGAAAGCTGGGAACTTTTGGGCCATATTGTCTTTCGATCGCTCCAGTCAATAGGTTTAGAGTGTGTTCATAGAGGAGGCATGGGCTTGCCTCGTCCATTTCTGGAAGGCCCACCAGCTCAAGGTAATGGCAAACATCTAACTCGAGGGGAAGGTTTCAAAATTCTTTCTTAATGTAAATTTTAACATCATCTTTTCAAAGTACAAGCGGGGTGGAACAAAACGTGTGACGAGGAACGCGGAGAATGGGGGAAGGGAGGAGGTGCAGAGAAGTGGCGCGAGGCAGGCTTACCATTGGCTTGCAGGTATTCATCTTTGTTCGCGCGAAAATTGAAATGTCGCAACTTTTAGGCCCCTTAGTTAGCATCCCAATAAATGTCGGCACCGAAAATTGACGCTGACATGTTTTCTACGTGTATCTCAATTTGTTTTCCAAGTTTCATCGCGATCGGAGACTTAACCATTGCCGATGTTCTCTCGTGAGGTTAGTGTAACTTTTCATGAAATTCTGCCCTGAGGTTTAGACCTCATGTCATTTCGGAATGCGGACAGACAGGCGTCATTTCCCTTTTATGAATTGAGATTAGACACGTATCTAACCACAACATTCACATCCTTTCTCTAGGCTGGTTTCCGGCACAACGCCTTAGCTCCTGAACTACGCTGACCAGCAGACTTATACGTTGAAATAATATAGTCTGTTACTTGAAGTTAGCAGGTGTAAATGGTTACAACCTTTTTTTCGAACACAATTCGCGTTACCTACTCAATTGACGTGTTAGATACTCGATCCCACGCCTACTACGGTAGTTGCCCTCTAGAATTTCCTTTATGACACCAACAATTTACTGTAGGTTATGTTCCTTTTTCTTTCCCTTATGTGTCGACCCGGTCATGTGTGTGATTGGTAGAAAGTCACCAAGTATCAGTCACTATGGCGTGAAGTCTAGTACCTCGTGTCCTTGTGATTTTCCTGTGTGGTAGATTTGTAGTTGCATTCATAACCCCCTGTTTTACATTTTCTTTTTTGTGGTTCCGCCTCCTCCATATTTTGTGTTTAATTATAGGTTGCGTGGCTGGGTATACCGCTCCCAAGCGAGGCCCATTAAATTATCCCATCAAGACAAGACAACAGTGGCGGCTCGTGAAAAAAATCGTCCTACGTGCTACAAAAAACAAGCTAAATACGCTGTTTTAAATCTGCATATTGCCATGATGAACAACGCATACTTCAAACTTGGTAATAACAATAATAATAATAATAATAATAATAATAATAATAATAATAATAATAATAATAATAATAATAATAATAATAATAATAATAATAATAATAATACAACTTTTCCCACGATTTATAACTCAGAACAAACAAAAACAACATTAATTTGGAAGCAGATGAATTCTTCGACAACTGTCTACGAGATAAATAATTCATTGGAGAAATATTGTTTTTACTAACCTAATGGCGCAACTTACATCAGTGCAAATAGAATCGTGGGAATATAGATCCCCACTAAGAACACTAATTTAATTTCACTTTATATACACTGCAGTGGATAAATAATTTGATAAATCTTCGTATAAACTTTAGCACTAACCCAATGACAGAAAAAAACACGCACCAGTAATATAACCGCGAGATTAAAAACCGCACAAAGCAACTGAAAGAGCCACCAACTGATTCATTGAGACCTCCCCTATTACCAGAGTAAATGTCCGGCTCCATGGCTAAATGGTTAGCGCGCTGGCCTTTGGTCACAGGGATCCCGGGTTCGATTCCCGGCAGGGTCTGGAATTTTAACCATAATTGGGTGTACGTGTTGTCTTCATCATCATTTCATCCTCATCACGACTCGCAGGTCGCCTACGGGAATCAAATCAAAAGATCTGCATCTGGCGAGTCGAACATGTCCTCGGATACTTCCGGCACTAAAAGCCATATGCTATTTCATTTCACCAGAGTAAATGACATTGTAATGCGGGATAACATTTAGGGTCAGTCAAAGATTCTTTGACTCGCCTACGAATTCCTTATTTTTGACACAAAAGGTAGATGGATATTTTAATAAGCATGTGTGAGATAGATTGCCTCCACTTACGCTTTACTTTCGAGCCCAGACGATGCTACTCTCTAGTGGCAGGTTCGCTTACCACGTTCAACATAAGCACGGCCGACTGGATCCCTCGCTGCGCTCCAAGGAGCTAGCTGGAGCGACGCATCAAGTCGGCCGTGAACATAAGGATAGCAGGAGACATCAAGTAATTCTACCCCCTTGCGGGAGAGGAAGTAACTATAAACGGGATCAGTGAAAGTTGATCCCGGTTTACGGTATACTCCACCGGCTAGGGGGAATGTTGCAAGCTTGGCTGCGCCTGCGTATTGCTTCCTTCAGGCTACAGGCAAGGGCTCACTTCACATGAGCACGAGCCTTGTTCCCCGGGAGAACGGCGCTAGGTGTTCGACAGATCTCGTCCTGATTTTCACAAAACACAAATTCATATCGTACTCAAAATAACGAAAAGGCACCAGGATAATTGTACTGTACATAAATAATATTCCTTACAGTTCCAAGCTACGTGCTGGAGCCCGGTAGCACGTACTGACCGGCCGCCACTGCAAGACAAATAATATAGTCATTTAATTCCCCTGCATCGTTCGCGAGTGTGAAGTTATACTCGATTTATATCACGAAACAGTGATGTATGTTTCAGGTGGCCTTGGTCTACTGTGGTATGTTGCTTGGATCATTCTAATACGCCGGAGACCAGATCTGGATCCCTACATGGACCCTCGAGAGCTCAAGTATTTACAGAAAACCGTATCCCCTTTTATAAAGGTGAGATGATATTTGATCAGGCAAGAATTAATGGCACTTGCTGACAAGAATTCTTTCTAGCCCTCAAATCAAATAAAATCAAATCAAATCAAATCAAATCAAATCAAATCAAATCAAATCAAATCAAATCAAATCAAATCAAATCAAATCAAATCAAATCAAATCAAATCAAATCAAATCAAATCAAATCGAATCGAATCAAATCAAATCAAATCAAATCAAATCAAATCAAATCAAATCAAATCAAATCAAATCAAATCAAATCAAATCAAATCAAATCAAATCAAATCAAATCAAATCAAATCAAATCAAATCAAATCAAATCAAATCAAATCAAATCAAATCAAATCAAATCAAATCAAATCAAATCAAATCAAATCAAATCAAATCAAATCAAATCAAATCAAATCAAATCAAATCAAATCAAATCAAATCAAATCAAATCAAATCAAATCAAATCAAATCAAATCAAATCAAATCAAATCAAATCAAATCAAATCAAATCAAATCAAATCAAATCAAATCAAATCAAATCAAATCAAATCAAATCAAATCAAATCAAATCAAATCAAATCAAATCAAATCAAATCAAATCAAATCAAATCAAATCAAATCAAATCAAATCAAATCAAATCAAATCAAATCAAATCAAATCAAATCAAATCAAATCAAATCAAATCAAATCAAATCAAATCAAATCAAATCAAATCAAATCAAATCAAATCAAATCAAATCAAATCAAATTATATGTGTTTACATCAACAATGACATGAACTGTAAGGGAGGCCGCACACTTATCTGTAGTTAGTAAGGTTCAGATCTTAAGGAAAAGTCATATTTTTTTTCCTGAACTCATTTTACCCGAAGTCTGAAACATAACTGTGAATGATGGGTCCCTGATCCCGTTTAAAGCCATTTTATGTTGCATATCAGTAAATGCATATTTCGGCCATGTTTATTATTTAGGTCACATTTTGCTCATGTTAGTGATATAAGGTGATATTTGGTTATATTTTGAGCTCCTGCGGGACTAAATTCCGGCACTTCGGCATCTCAGAAAAACCTTCAAAGTAGTTAGTGGGACGTAAAAGCAAACGTATTATTATTATTATTATTATTATTATTATTATTATTATTATTATTATTATTATTATTATTATTATTATTATTATTATTATATTTTGAGCAGTTTTGTTTAAATTGAGACGTTTTTTAACACGGTAAATGTATCTGCGTCGAGTAAATGTACTTTTCTTTCTTTTCCCGAAACAGAGAGGTAGCATGTCTAGAAGACGTGTTTCCGAGAAAGTGATGCTGTACGAACGTACGCCGACAGATAGACTACCGAAAAGCATGCTAATACTTCGATCTTTTTGATCTTTAGGAAAACAGAGTGTCAACTGCGCCTCAGGGCTATACTACTGAATGAATGTGTAAAATGTTAATGTACCTGTAACTCTGTCAGTTTGCATGTAATGTGTCACCTGTATTATCGCTAACCACTTTTTGGCATGTTAGTTAGGCCCTAACATTCTAATACTTGCTACCTTCCACTAAAATGCTTAAGTCATATTTTACTTTTACGTCATATTTAGCTGCTTTTAGGTCACATCTAGCTAGTTTTAGGCATTATTTAGCTAGTTTTGGCATATTTAGCTGGTTCTGGTCATATTTAGCTAGTTTAGGGCATATTTAGCAAGTTTTTGGTCATATTTAGCTAGTTCCTCGGCAGTTAATGCTATTTTAGGTCATACTTAGCTAATTGTAGGTCGTATTTTCTTAGTTTTAGATTATATTTAGCTGGTTTTAAGTCATATTTAGGTAGGTTCTAGTTCATATTTAGCTAGGTTTTAGGCCATATTTAGCTAGTTGAGGGTATATTTAGCTACTGTTTAGATCATATTTAGCTAGTTTAAGGGCATATTTAACGAGTTTAAAGGCATATTTAGCTAGTTTTACGTAATATTTAGCTACTTTTAGGTCATATTAAGCTAGTTTACGTCATATTTAGCTAGTTGGTCACATTTAGCTAGTTTTTGTTCATGTTTAGCTAGTTTTGGTCATATTTAGCTAGTTTTATGGTAATAAAGCTTGCATACTGTATGTTGTACTTCTTTAAATCATAAATTTCCGAACCCTAGTAAATCGGTTCCAGGGACATAACGTTAGGGCCTTTAAGGGGCCTGACAGACTCCTCGCAAGTAAATAAAATTAATATCTGTGTCCAGCCTAATGTCACTTGGCACGGAAATGATCACGGCTGTTTCGTTGAATCAGTTGAAATACATAGTATTTGTTTATTTTTTACCATTTGCACGTAACAGCAGCTTGCTATCTCTCACCAACACCTCGACACGCTTCTCAAAGACGACCGGCACCAAATTACTGACAAATAATTACAATGAAAATTGATACCAAAATATCATATTTTAGTTAGAAAATAATCTTTTGTTGATGTGTAGTGCACCTAAGATCGCATTATGCACACATTTTGCAGAACATTTAATTTTTGATACACATTTATTAACTAAGGTTACATTGAAAAATCTCACCTTCCAATACTTATTTGTTTTTTATTGCTAGTCTATATAATTATATAAACATATTCCAGCTTAAAATCTAGTTCAGTATTTAAGAAAGTACATGTTTCTTTCCTGATTTACATCTTCAGCAAAACAACGTGCATAAGGATACAAAAATTGGTATGCATATAAAATAAAATAAAATAAAATAAAATAAAATAAAATAAAATAAAATAAAATAAAATAAAATAAAATAAAATAAAATAAAAAACTTATGATAATAATGAGATAAAATGTTCCTTCATGTTGAGCTAAAACACTCAACAAGTCAATGTTCAAGTTTGTGAAAAAATCTGTATGTAAGGGATCCTACAAAGTGCTCTTCTTTCCTCAAAATGCTGCAGTATTCTAGTACGTACTTTAAATATCTTGTACATGAGGAGAGACTTAAAATTTAAAATATAAAATATAAAATGTATAATACGATGGTCGGGGTTATGGTGAGGGGGTGAGGGGGTGAGGGGAATTCCTTAAGAATAACCAAGGTTGAGGATAAATCTTGATATAAAGTTTTAAGGTGTTGAAGAGAGTCTCCCGGCCTGTCCCGCTATGTATATTCCCTTACGTCATCAGCTGTCGTGTCAGTGTATTTTAAATTTTAAATGTTGTATTGAATCGGTTTAATGACTAACCTTCTTTGAGTAATATCTCTTCCACCTCTTTCCTATGTTTCTCCTGTATTCATTTACTTGATGAGTAACAATTGAAGATGGTTTTTTCCTTGGTTTCCCATTATCACACCACGATCGTTTCATTCTCACTCCTAACCCTTTCTGATCCCATCGAAAATAATACAAGTCTCTGGTAAGACCCCAATTAGAGTAGGGTTCCAGTGTACGGGACCCTCACCAGGATTACTTGATTCCTAAACTGGAAAAAAATAAATCCAAAGAAAAGCAGCTCGATTTGTTCTGGGGGATTTCCGACAAAAAAGTAGCGTTACAAAAATGTTGCAAAGTTTGGGTTGGGAAGACTTGGGAGAAAGGAGACGAGCTGCTCGACTAAGTGGTATGTTCCGAGCTGTCAGTGGAGAGATGGCGTGGGAGGACATCAGTAGACGAATAAGTTTGAGTGGTGTCTTTAAAAGTAGGAAAGATCACAATATGAAGATAAAGCTGGAATTCAAGAGGACAAATTGGGGAAAATATTCGTTTATAGGAAGGGGATTTAGGAATGGAAATAGCTCACCAAGGGAGATGTTCAATAAATTTCCAATTTTTTTCAAATCATTTAAGAAAAGGCTAGGAAACAACAGATAGGGACTCTGCCACCTGGGCGACTGCCCTAAATACAGATCAGTAGTGATTGATTGATTGATTGATTGATCGTCGCCATAAGACCTATCTGTGTCGGTGCGGCGTAAAGCAACTTGTAAGAAAAAATAATTTTGACGACATACTCATGTGAACTTAAATGTTGTAAATAGTTTTAACACCGATGATGGATCTTAAGAGTCCGAAAACTGGTTATGTAATAAAGTAGTGTGCTGATACGATTGTTTGTGATTAACAATAATTTGACATTCTAATTTATTCTAGTTTTAATTTGTTAATAGCAATAGCCATTGCTGAATTTTAAATGTAACTTTCTAAAATGATACACATTATAATAATTATTAAAAATCTGTGTATTGGCTACAGCAATGAGGCCTTGGTTACATTTCATTTATATGAAAACAACACATCAGTAGCATCCTCCGTTTCGGAAATATTTGAGGTGGAAATTTTAAGGGATTCACGCTCTATGTTTCTAGTAAAGTGAGTCATGTATTTCAGTTTTGAATTTCCAAAATATTAAAAATATTTGTCAACTCAAAAGGCATCGTAGCTGGAGTACCACTTTGTTAGCATAGTAATGATTCCTATGCATTTTTGTGGGAGTGAGAAATCTGTAGTGAAAATTACCGTAACTGGAAATATACAAGTCCCTACATGCCAAGTCACCGGACGCCGCTGCAATTGGTATGAACAGTTTTTCAATTTCAGAACGTCAAGTATCCTTGGGTGCAGATGCTCTCTTCTCGGCCTGTGTGGGCCGTCATACTGACCATGGTATGCCAGAACTGGGGCTACTACACACTGCTAACTCAGATGCCAATGTTCACATCAGGTATGATTTATTAGTGCATTTATAAATTTATAACCCTCTACTAATGGCATGTTTTAAATAGACATTTTTCTGTGTTGACAGAGGTCCTGAACTTTGACATCCAACAGACAGGGTTCTTTTCGGCCCTGCCGTACCTCATTGTGACCATTTCTTCCCCGCTTTCGGGCATTCTTGCGGACTGGCTCTTGATAAAAAACTTCCTTACTAAGACACAGGTGAGGGAGAAAGGAGACGAGCTGCTCGACTAAGTGGTATGTTCCGAGCTGTCAGTAGAGAGATGGCGTTGCATGACATCAGTAGATGAATAAGTATGAGTGGTGTTTCTAAAAGTAGGAAAGATCACAATATGAAGATGAAGCTGGAATTCAGATTGGGGCAAATATTCGTTTATAGGTAGGGGAGTTAGAGATTGGAATAATTTAGCAAGGGAGATGTTAAAAAAATTTCGAAATTCTTTGCAATAATTTAAGAAAAAGCTAGGAAAACACATAGGGAATCTGCCACCTGGGCGACTGCCCTAAAAACAAATCAATGTTGATTGATTGAGGTAGATTTTGTTCACCGTAAATATTGCAGATAACTGCATCGACCAGACTCTTCATATTGTTTTTCCTTCTTCTTCTTCTTCTTCTTCTTCGGGTGCCATATCCCCAGCTTCTCCTGATAATTCCCAGATATATATTTTTTCTTTTTAATGGGGTAGGCTGTGTTGTCTACACGACCGCGGTTGTTCTGGCATGACGGCTGTCTGTCTGTGATGAAAAGAATGAGGTAACAATAGACTTTACATGATTAGTACCCTACAAATATTTTGGGTTAGAATTATGTTTGACATAATTAGCTGAATGGCCAGAGTACTGCCCTTCGGTTCACAGGATCCCGAGTTCGATTCCCGGCCGGTTCAGGGATGTTAATCACGTCTGATTAATTCTTCTGGCTCGGGGAATGGGTGTTTGTGTTTGTCCCAACACTTTCCTCTTCATATTCAGACAACACAGGACACTACCAACCACCAGAGAAGCACGCAATAGTGATTACATTTTCCCACATAAGGTTGGCGTGAGGAAGGGCACCCTGCCTTAAAACGGGGCCAAATCAACATATGCAACACAGTTCGCGCCCGTGACCCCACAGGTGTGGGAAAAATCGAAGAAGAAGAATTGAAGAAGGTCAAAATTGTGCATAAAATAAAATTTCATCAATCTTCGACATCCTCGAGCCTCCGTGGCTCAGGCGGCAGCGCGCCGGCCTCTCAGCGCTTGTTTCCATGGTTCAAATCCCGGTCACTGGATGTGAAATTTGTGCTGGACAAAGCGGAAGTGGGACAGGTTTTTCTCCGGGTAGTAAGGTTTTCCTTGTCATCTTTCATTCCTGCAACACTCTCCAATATCATTTCATTTCATCTGTCATTCGTTAATCATTGCCCCAGAGGAGTGCGACAGGCACAATTCCTATCCTCGCTGCTAGATGGGGACATCATTCATCCCATTCCTGACCCGGTCGAATGACTGGAAAGAGCTTGTGGATTTTCTTGTGCCTCACTGGCACCGTAAATATTGCAGATAACTGTATCGACCAGACTCTTCATCTTGTTTTTTTCCTTCTTCTTCTTCTTCTTCTTCTTCTTCTTCTCCTTCTTCGGGTGCCATATCCCCAGCTTCTCCTGATAATTCCCAGATATATATTTTTTCTTTTTAATGGGGTAGAATGCGATGATACACAAAGGCGTCATGGGTAGGCCCCTGCACGGATGCGGGTATCCGTGAAGTTAGTGTCTTGGCAGATGCAAACTGTTTGGCAGTTCGGATAATTATGCTGGTAATTTCTGAACAATTAAATTTATTAATTTTCACTGAGGTATACTCTTATCTTTTACTTGTGGTTAGGCGAGCCTTGACAGTGATATGTGAGAATGGTGATATATAAAGAGCCTTGAGACCATAAAGTCGTAAATCTGGCTCTTGCCCGCAATTAATGGAAAGAAAGGAACAATGGTCAATACGTCGGTAGTTCTCCCAAGAGAAAATCCCTCATAAACCTGTGACTGTAGCGATCTGGTACCATGTATCAGGCCTATTGTGTTATGTACAGATCTATCCATTTCAATACCTTGGGTGTAATATACCGTAGTTAAATATTTACAATATCCACGGATAACCATTCGCGGATGCGGATAATATTTTGTATATCAGCGCAGGACTCTAGTCATGGGATCATTACACTGGATAATTTTTGTCTTGATTTATCAGTTTCATTTTCCGTATTGACCGTTATCGTAAGTTATAGACGAGAAAAGTTCCACCTTATCAATACAAATTTATTTATACAAATATCTACAGTATCGGTTTCGACTCTTTACATGTAGTCATCCTCAGCTGTACACTGTTACCTTCACATAAATCAAATTAGTTCATTTGCCTTGTCCATAACAATAGTCATAATGATAGGATATATCTTACTTCTAATTGAGCATACTTCAGGGTAAATTCGACTATGTACAATCTAAAATGTGTAGGTGAATCTTTTAGGCCTAAAATCATGTAAATGGGCTGTTATTAAAACACTTTTAAAGTGTTTACGTAATTGTACTTTTAATAACAGCCCATTTACATGATTTTAGGTCTAAAAGATTCACCTACACATTTTAGATTGTACATAGTCGAATTTACCCTGAAGTATGCTCAATTAGAAGTAAGATATATCCTATCATTATGACTATTGTTATGGACAAGGCAAATGAACTAATTTGATTTATGTGAAGGTAACAGTGTACAGCTGAGGATGACTACATGTAAAGAGTCGAAACCGGTACTGTAGATATTTGTATGGATAATTTTTGATCGGATAAAGGTATCTCCAGATTCTTTGACCATTTTCCTCGTCTCGACGGCTTCTCGTGTGGTATAACTTGAGTGACGTGTGTTGGATATTTACCAGTATAGGCCTAGGCCTAGAAACCGCGAAATTGTTTTTAAATATTCAATGTTCACAATCATTTATCACAAACTCTACTTGTATTTGCTATAATGTCACTTATACTTGATGGCCAGTCTATAATGTTCACAATCATTTATTCACAAACTATACTTGTATTTGCTATAATGTCACTTATACTTGACGGTCAGTCTATGATGTTCACAATCATTTATTCACAAACTATACTTGTATTTTCTATAATGTCACTTATACTTGATGGTCAGTCTATAATGTTCACAATCATTTATTCACAAACTATACTTTTATTTTCTATAATGTCACTTATACTTGATGGCCAGTCTATAATGTTCACAATCATTTATTCACAAACTATACTTGTATTTGCTATAATGTCACTTATACTTGATGGCCAGTCTATAATGTTCACAATCATTTATTCACAAACTATACTTTTATTTTCTATAATGCCACTTATACTTGATGGCCAGTCTATAATGTTCACAATCATTTATTCACAAACTATACTTGTATTTTCTATAATGTCACTTATACTTGATGGTCAGTCTATAATGTTCACAATCATTTATTCACAAACTATACTTGTATTTTCTATAATGTCACTTATACTTGATGGTCAGTCTATAATGGTCACAATCATTTATTCACAAACTATACTTGTATTTTCTATAATGTCACTTATACTTGATGGCCAGTCTATAATGTTCACAATCATTTATTCACAAACTATACTTGTATTTGATATAATGTCACTTATACTTGATGGCCAGTCTATAATGTTCACAATCATTTATTCACAAACTATACTTGTATTTTCTATAATGTCACTTATACTTGATGGTCAGTCTATAATGTTCACAATCATTTATTCACAAACTATACTTGTATTTTCTATAATGTCACTTATACTTGATGGTCAGTCTATAATGTTCACAATCATTTATTCACAAACTATACTTGTATTTTCTATAATGTCACTTATACTTGATGGCCAGTCTACTTTAAAATAAAACGAGGCCAGCACTTTAAAATTAATCGACGCTTTCACTCGCTACGGTGCCCAGTGATCCAAATGACTCAAAAACCTGGTCAAAATATGAAGGTTTCTGGGGTCGCTGATTACGAATTTTATGTCAAACTTGTAAAATTCAAAATGACGGGTCTTTTATGGGGGGATCAGATATTGAAAATCTTAGTGGAATCGAGTGAAACTACGCATACAAGGGTTTTCGGGGCGCTGATTTCGAATTTGGTGTCAAAATTGCTATGTTTAAAATGACGGGTCGGAAATGTAAAGAATGAACGGATTTAAGGGTAAACGGAAAATGTAAATTAATGTAAAAGACACATTGGATACAAAATAGGATATTGTGAAAATGTTTATTTCTCAATAAGCAATAAATGTCAACGGAGAGTACTGGAGTTAGTGGTTTTATAGTAGATATGGTTTGTTTAGTGTAGGGTGGCGTTGCCCATGGTATGGTTATCCGCCTGGGTGACGTCACTAAATTAGAAGGGCATGTAGTTAGTAGTTTAAGGGGCGTAGATGAGTGATTGTTTGTCTAAAGTTTTTTTTGTTTCTGTGTATTTTGTAGTATTTATTGCCTGTAATTGTTCTACATAACTACTACATCCTACATACGTTCCAATCGGCTTGTCAAATTCGTATGTTGGTCTACCCCTACTGTTCTTACCACCTACACTTCCTATACAAACCAACTGCACAAGTTCTTGGTGTTTTAAGTCGTGTCCTATCACTCTGTCTCTCCTTCTGGTTAAATTTAGCCAAATCGATCTCCTCTCACCAATTCGATTCAGTATGCCTTCATTCGTATCTCATCTCACCTTCAGCAATCTTATGTAACACAACATTTTAAAAGCTTCTATTCTCTTTTTTTTTCCAGCCAGTTATCGTCCATGTTTCACTTCCACACAGTGCCACGCTCCAGACGAAAGTCTTCAAAAACATCTGTCTAAATCCTATATCAGTGTTCGAGGTTAACAAAGTTATTTTCTTAAGAAAGGCCTTCCTTGCTTGTGCTAGTCGGGCATTTTGTGTCCTTCTTACTTCTACCGTTATTAGTCATTTTACTATCCAAGTAACAACATTCATCTACTTCCTTAAAGACTTAATTTCCTAATCTAACATTTCCTGCATCACCTGACTTTGTTCCACCGCACTCAATTAATTTTATTTTGGACTTATTTATTTTCACCTTGTATTCCTTTTCCAAGACTCTGTTCATACCATTCAGCAATTTCTCCAGATCTTTTGCAGAGTCAGATAAAATAACAATATCATCGGCAAATCTCAGGGTTTTGATTTCCTCTCTTTGCACTTTGATTCCCTTTCCAAATTCCTCTTTGATTTCCTTTATCGCTTGTTCTATGTAAACATTTAAAAGGAGAGGGGTCTAACTGCAGCCTTGCCTCACTCCTTTCTGGATTGCTGCCTCTTTTTCAAAGCCCTCGATTCTTATCACTGCAGACTGATTTGTGTATAGATTGTGGATAATTATCCTTTCTCGGTATCTGATACGGATCACCTTCAGAATCTCAAACAGATTGGTCCAATCAGTATTATCGAATGCTTTTTCTAGATCTGCGAAAGCCATGTACGTAGGCTTGTCTTTCTTAACTCGGTCCTCTAAGATCAGACGTAAAGTCAGGATTGCTTCACGTGTTCCTATATTTCTTCTGAAGCCAAATTGATCTTCTCCCAACTCAGTTTCAACTTGTCTTTCCATTCGCCTGTTAATAATACGTATTTAAATTTTGCAGGCGTGATATATATAACTAATGGTGCGGTAGTTTTCACACTTGTCAGCACCGACTTTCTTGGGAATAGGTGTAACAACATTCTGCCGAAAATATTGCTAGTGGCTTTACGTCGCACCGACACAGGTAGGTCTTATGGCGACGATGGACTAGGGAAGGCCTAGGAGTTGGAAGGAAGCGGCCGTGGCCTTAATTAAGGTACAGCCCCAGCATTTGCCTGGTGTGAGAATGGGAAACTACGGAAAACTATCTTCAGGGCTGTCGACAGTGGGATTCGAACCCACTATCTCCCGGATGCAAGCTCACAGCCGCGTGCCCCTGACCGCACGGCCAACTCGCCCGATCTGCCGAAAATAGGATGGCACTTCTCCTGTATCATACATCTTACACACTACACGGAATAACCACTCCATGCTGGTTTCTCCTAAGGCAGTCAGTAATTCTGAGGGTAGCCTATGTCATCAATTCCCGGTGCCTTGTTCCTGCTTAGGTCTCTCAAAGCTCTGTCGAATTCTGACCTCAAAATTGGGTCTCCCATGTCATCAGCATCAGCAGTCTCTTCTTGTTCCAGAACTGTATAATTTACTTCTTTACCTTGATACAACTGCTGGATATGTTCCTGCCATCTCTCTGACTTATCTTCTTTCTCTAGAAGTGGTTTTCCATCTTAGCTTTTAATAATCATACACCTAGCCTTTCTCCAAAGGTTTCCTTAATTTTCCCTGTATGCAGCATCTACCTTTCCTAGGACCATACAACCTTCAACATCCTTGCACTTATCTTTCAGCCGTTCTTCCTTAGCTGTCCTGAACTTTATATCTACTTTATTCTTTATTCGCCTGTATTATTTTCTGTCCTTCCAATTTTTAGCATTCTTGTACTTTTGTCGTTCGTCAGTCAGGTCTAGAATCTCTTGAGTCATCCAGTGTTTCTCAGTCAATACGGATCTAACATGAGATTTATAGTCTGTAACGTTGGGATAGTGTGCACCACCAGAATAAAATTTCAGTTGTGGACAGGCATCTGAGTGATTTGAACAACTGTGCGGCACTGTAAACTGTACTTAGTGCGCTCAAAGCACGAGACCTCCACGGAGACAGGATACATCATATTTATCACTCTGACATTTAGCTGAGACCTAGCAATATTTGAATATTGAATGTATCACTAATAGCTTGCCAGGTGGGTTTAGTAACGCCAAGTTGTCATTTCAGCAGTCCTGCGGAGTAGGACGTTGTCAAGTCCAACACGTACAACTGATAACTTTATTTATTACTGTCGTGATAACAGTATTTCTGATTTTGACAGGTACGGAAACTTCTATGCTGCACGGGGATGATCCTGCAAGGAGTGTTCGCCATTCTCCCAGCTGTCTATTCAACGCCAGCAACAGCTGTCACATCCCTTAGTCTTGTGGTTGGTGTAGAAGGACTTGCTCTGTCGGTCTTATTGTAAGTGCAGCATAATTATATTTGTTCCCTGACAACCTCTGTCGTTGATTATTGGGGCTGTCATTTGTCCTTATCAAACTTGGTATATACTTTAGAAGATATTGAAATATGCATGCGGATATTTTCTAATTCCACATTTTGGCGTGCCGTTGTGAGCTGGAAAAACAAAACAAAACGGGACAAGTTTCAAACAATTTAAGGTGATTAATAGCAGTGTCACTGGTACCGGAATAGAGAGCCCATTTTCCATGGGGTGGTTTGGAACATAACTGATTATGTACTGGATAGGAAGTTCAGTTTCTCTAAAAGTACTGCACCGTTCAATCCCATACGAATGAAAAGGTGTAATTCATGAAATTGTTAACACGCGTATTCCAATAATCTAGGCATATTGAATAAAGTTTTGAAAATTGTTGAATGAAATTTGTACATTTATCTTCTCGAACTTTTTCAGTTAATTGGAACGTCATCTTTTTCATGTTCACAGGACAACATCCGACGCTATTCTACATTCTATTGTGCATTAATGATATGAATCCGTAACAACGAAACGACTTATTTTAAGTAACGGACGGTACCCCAGCCATCGACACCCCTCGCCCCTCTCTCTGCCTGTCGGTCCATTTTGTCATTACGAACTTTCCCTTTCTGTGCTTTCTCCGAGCTCTGGTAATTGTCAAAATGACTTCAGGGAATTATACTTCTGTTGTTAACATTTTAAGGATTTGTAGAAACCTCGGAAAATCCGATCTTTTTAATATGAAGAGATCACCCGGTGCAATGCCCTTTAAACAAACCATAAAAAGGTAATGTCCGGCTAAAGTAGGCGCAAGAGCTCCGTGCACTGCGCATCAGTCCCGCTCGGGTCGACTCGGACCAACGCTTCGTCACTGGGCTACTCGGCTAAGCTCACCTAAGCTCGGCTCTACTCGGCGCAACTCAGCTCGGATTTGGAGCGCTATGTAGCAAGTGTGGAAGAGGGAGACAGGAGGAGCGAGCGAGATAGGCGTGAGGAAAGAGAGAGTAAGCGCTATTGCTCCAAATCGAGGAGTGGGGGGTCTGCACTCTGGTCAACCAAGCCAAGTCGTATTTTGCACCGTGCACAGTGCATGCACCAGGCGCATGCACTCTGAGAGGCCCTGATGTATGGCAACACTGTCGACGGCCAACAAAATCAGAACGAGAGCTGCGTATTGGAACACCCTGTCCTAAAGCATTTTCTGATGAATATTTCCTGTGTGTGTATTCATGCAAAGTCATAAAGAAATAATGCATTCTAAGAAAGGAGACGAATTCAAGATACACGTTATAAAATTATCAAACCGCACCCTTCAACCTTATTCATGTCCATGGTAATACGCATTAACATTAAATAAGCACAAAAAAGATGCTAACGTAACAATACTACCATAACGCCGAAAGTTTTAGTAGCTAGTATGATGCTGCTGACAACCATGACGCAGTCGTGAAGAACGAGGTCTCTCGGGCTGCTGAAGAGATGTTAGGAGGAAAGGAAAGATCACCTAAGAATCGGTAGGTAACTCAGGAGATACTACACCTGATTGATGAACGATGAAAGTGCAGGACAGCTAAGGAAGAATGGCTGAAGTAGCAGTGCAAGGTTGTTGAAGGTTGTATGGTCCTAGGAAAGGTAGATAATGCATGCAGGAAAATCAAGGAAAACTTGGGAGAAAGGAAATCTAGGTGTATGAATATTAAGAGCTCAGATGGAAAGCCACTTCTAGGGAAAGAAGACAAAGCAGAAAGATGGCAGGGAGATATCTAACAATTGTATCAAGGTAAAGACGTAGATGATATGCCTCTGGAACAAGAAGAGGCTGTTGATGCTTGTTTATATGGAACAGGCAGTAAAAGAAATAAAAGAGGAATCGGAAAGGAGATCACAATCCAAGAAGAGGAAATCAAAACCCTGAGATTTGCTGATGAAATTGTTATTTTATCTGAGACTGCAGAAGATCTGGATAAATTGCTTAATGGTATGGACAGAGCCTTGGGTAAGGAGTACAAGATGAAAATAAATAAGTCCAAAAGAAAAGTAATGGAGTGCGGTCGAACAAAGTCAAGTGCTGCAGGAAATATTAAATTAGGAAATGAAGTCTTAAAGGAAGTAGATGAATATTGTTACTTGGGTAGTAAAATTACTAACGATGGCAGAAGTAAGGAGGACATAAAATGCAGACTAGCACAAGCAAAGGAGGCTTTTCTTAAGGGGAAAAAAATGCTCACTTCGAACATTGATATATGATTTAGAAAGATGTTTTTGAACGCTTCCGTCTGGAGCGTGGCATTTTATGGAAGTGAAACATGGACGATAACTAGCTCAGAAAGAAATAGAATTGAAGCTTTAGAAATGTGGTGTTACAGAAGAATGCTGAAGGTGAGATGGATAGATCGAATCACGAATGAAGAGATACTGACTCGAATTGGTGAGAGGAGATCGATTTAGCTAAATTTGACCAGAAGAAGAGATAGAATGATAGGACACAAGACACCCAGGACTTGTGCAGTTGGTTTTTGAGGGAAGTGTAGGCGGTAAGAACGGTAGGGGTAGACAAAGATACGAATATGACAGGCAGAGTAGAGCAGAGGTAGGATACAGCAGTTACGTAGAAATGTGGGGTTAGCACAGGATAGGGTGGCATGGAAGCTGCACCAGACCAGTCTGTGGTCTTATGACTCAAACAACAACACCTTTTACGACTCAACGGGTCAAGTAGACAGGTAAATTCATAGCGGTCAGAACACGCTTTAATACGTGCGTACAGTGCGACACAAAGATTTGTTTAAAAATGGAGGTAACAATATGTTTCACTCTAAGTATTAAACATATTTAGAGGTTGGATTATTTTTAAAAATCTTTTAGCGGTTCGATAACATGAACATATTTCTATATGTTTATTGAAATCTATTTTCATGGTGCAAAATGTGTTAAGGGCAGTTGGACGACATTACAGGGAAGAGTGACATAAAAATAGAATATCTTACTCCATTTTTGCAATATAAATTAAAAACTCCCAGAACGGGTAAACTTGTACAATTTCTTAACTGTTAGAATCCTAAAAGTATTTAATATTACTATGAAACAGAGTTATTATATATTTTTATGTATTATAACCTTCCAATGTATGTCAGGATGAGATTGGTGAACACATTGGAAGTTTATGTCGAGAAATAATGTCAATGAAATCTTATGTCCGATTATCACACCTCCAGATGAATTAGAGGGTAGTTGATTTGTCTAATTACGTGAACGGCATCGCTGAATTGAAGATATCAGCGGATTGATAACAAGCTCTAAACCCCGTGGTATCTCGGAAATGTTGAGACAGTTAAACATCGTGAAACATAGGGCAGGATTAAATGAATAATACGTATTCCTTAAGTAAAGTTTCCGAAATGCATGAACGGCAGAATATCTATGACAGAATGTTACTGAGGGCCATGAAATGTGTAAATAATTAAATTTATATGAGAGGGCCATACCTTGTACATCTAGTCTCGCACGATCCGACGATCGAGATGAAGAAGAGAAACTGTCGATTACTAACCTAAATACGAGGCGGCAATTATTAAATAAGTTCCTTTGCTAGTACAGCTGATTTGTACGAGATCGTCTTGCATTATGTGTCAAATGTTTCCAATTGTCAGAAACATATGGGAGCTAGAAGCTGAGAAGAATTCTGAAAAGCAAACCGTCTGCAATTATTATGTTGTGGTAGAATCTGTTTTGTCTCTGAAGAAGTTGACACTCTCAATCTGCATCTCAGAAAGATCGGAAGCAAGAATTCATAGGGAAAAGATCGTATTGAAAGGAAATATTAGAGAGATATTGGCATATCATAAACATATAATATTGTAAAACAAGATATCTTGTTATTGAATGAAAAAGGCAAGTGTATCATTTGAACTGTAAAAATTGTATTAAGGTGTATAACATTGTTCTAATTGATATCTCTGAGTTTCAGGTAATATGGAACAGTCAGCATTTAATTATTCAGATAAAATGAGAGCACGAATCAACATGAACAACTAAAATAGAGGGACCTCAAAGGATCTGACCAGAAATGTGAAGGACAATACTTGATAATGTTATTGAGTGAGAGCTGAACTCGGAAGGTGACACCGTCGGGGAGCAACAATCCAGGATGAGTACTTGAATATCTTATATATTCCGCCACGTAATTGCTTATTGTAGTTGTAGAGTAGTATTTATTTTAATGTCGATTTGACATGTATAATTTTAACTTGAAAGCGACCGTTATTTGTTGGACATTGCGTTGTAATACTTATGATCGTTACGTCTAGTGTGGTGAGCCAGACTACGTTGTGATAATATGCGATGGTTGTGAAAGATTTCTTTAATGTTTGTTAGCAAGGTTTTACGGAAAGATTTTTCGACATGGATGGTATTGGTATCGTAATGGTGTTATGGTATTGAACGTTAATTGAACTTGTAGCTCAGAATACCTCGGAGGAGCTCGGTATTTTGCGACGTGCGATTCTGTGGTCTTCAAAATGTTATGTGCTTGTGTGGAAATACAGTGTTTTGATAATAGAAGTGTGATACTATTGTGGTGATATGGTGTTAATGCGGCAACGTATTTAGTAATTTTACGTAATTGCCTGAATAGATTGTTCTTTAGTATTGTGAATTCGCTGTGCATGACGAGTTGTGCGATGTAATAAGGTGTTAGTTATGGTAGGATCTTTGAAAGTATTTACGTGGGTAGAGAGATGTGATGATTATAGACGTGTCATTAGGATTGCGAATTTTATAATGATGTTATGTGAAGGTCCTGATGATGGTATTGATGGTAGGAAAAATGTTGGTCATGCGTGAATTTTGATGTTGTCGTGATGAATAATTTATTTAGGTACGAGGCCGTATTTTAGAATAATGTTATAGGATGTTGCACTCACGAACACTAGTAGTTGGTCGTCACATTTATCCTATTTAAATACAAGATTGACCAGAGCGCACGATATTAAAGGGATGTTTAGGATCTTCGCAAGATAATCGGTAACGTAAAGATATTGAGGACATGTCGTAAAGGAGATATGATCTTCTATGGTAAGTAAATTATTTCTTTGCTAGTTGGATTTTGTAGATCATTTGAGTTGACGCCTAGTGCTAATGTAGTATTCCAGGTCAAACATCGCAGTGGTATCCGGAGGCGCAGAATCAACGTAGTTAGACAAGGGTATTGTAGACGTTGCGATGTCTTTTGATGTCTTTTATCTAGGTGCAGTCACCGATGAATGTACGGGAGGATCGAGTCTGTCTTTTAAATGCATGATTTTGATGGATGTCATATTATGTTACGATCCTGTGTCTTTCAAACATTTCTATTGCATTTATGGTGATTTTATGAAGTTAGAATAACGGTATTTTTCAAGTTGCTAGATAGACAGATACCGACGTATAATGCGGTAATTTTTAAAAAGAGGAATGACGGAATATCATGAGATATTTGGGTAGAAAATAGCATTCTGAAGTGGATGATTCTATAATTCCCAGTGATTTATTTTGAAAATGCGAGATTGATAACTGATCTTTCACTGTAAGCCTTCAGCAGGGGGACACTTTGTCTCTTTTTGTTTTTCGATTGACGATGTTATAACTTATTTGTAACAAGAGCCTGAAGTTAGGTGTTTATTTTCAATCTAACATAATATTTTTCCTTCCTATATCCGTTTGAGTTGCCATTAATTTGCTCTTAATGTAATTGATACTTCTGAAGTTATTTAAAAATCATTAAACGGAGAATCCTTCCATAAATAAAACATTTTACGGAGTTCTCATTTAAAGTAGCGTAGGAACACTAGATTAGTTATTTAATTTAAGATATGATTTAATGATGGTCAATGTATCTTAACGAATATGCCAATATTCTCGATCTCTTAATACTCTATTGCGGAATATTCACGTAATTTAGGCAGAAAGGATGATTACATTCTACGTTAAAAGCCACGATGATAACAGTCCACTTAATTAACCTGTGACCCAACTCGTCGGACTTGCACGTCCCTTGAGTGGAGGCTTCATGGATCTCCGACTGCATTGCTTCGCCGCGGCCTAACCCAACACTGAGATACAGAATTAAAATTCACAAATGGTCACAGGGATTGCTGTCAGGGCACATATAGGTAATATAATTTTACTTGACACCCAACTGTGGGGCCAGAGTTGAATTATTTTTATTACCGAACGACTAGAGTCGAATTACTTATCGCTTGGCAGTGGACTTGAGCTGTATACATCATCGTTTATTGCCTGTCAGTGGAATTCGTGACGAAGAGAACAGAATAGAGGTTATATCATTAAAGAAAGGAAAACTCGTGATGACATTGGTAATCAGAGAACATTGAATCTACAACGTCGTTGGTGAAGGATGTTTGAAATATTATTTAATCGTACATTTTATGAATAATACTGGAAGGATTTGGCCGTTAATCAGTACTACGATTTTACTTAGTTTATTTTATGACATTATGGAAGGATTTTCCGTAGAGTTTCAGCTCTTGTTAATCGGGATAATGAGTCATTTAACTCGGGTAGCGCGATAGGTTGTTCCGTGTCACTTATTGTTGGATGTCCGTCATATTTCGGGTCAGATCCGGAGAGACCCATACGTTCATTTATTGAATTTAATTCGTGAGGTGCTAGGCAGGTATAGGTGTTGTGGAAACACTGGATAAGGACTAAGAGAGATTGAGGGTGATATATTCTTGATAAGGAACGATATAGGAAACTACGATGGCGTCTCTTGCTCAAGTAAAACTGATATTGGAGGAGCTCGCTGGAAAAATGAATAAAATGCAGGAATCGCAAGAGAATACAGAAAAGAGAATTCAGGAAGCGCAAGAAAATACAGAAAAGAACATTCAGGAGGCACAAGAAAGTACTGAGAAAAGGATTCAAGAAGTACGAGAATCGCAAGAAAATACCGAGAAGAAAATCCAGGAATCACAGGATACTACTAGAGCAGAAATTCACGAATCCCACGAGAAAATGCAAGGAACTTTTGACAGAATCACCGATATGGTGCAAGAAAATATGAAGGTGATGCAAGAAGAGATTGTGTCATTAGGATCGAAAGTCGCTGAAGTACAAGGAGAAGTATTAAATTTAAAAGAAGAAGTGAATGCGGCGATGAATGAGAATAAGAGGACTTTTCAAGAAAAATTCGAAGAATTGAAGGATGATTTTAAGTCAAGCATCCAAGAGTTGCGAGTTCAAGTCGACCATGACCTTAAAGAGCTCAAAGAAGAAGTAGATGTGATGCAGGAAAAGATGAAAGAGTCTGATAATAATTGGGATGGAAAACTCAAGAAGGTATCGGATGAAGTCAATATCACCAATGAGAATATTCGGAAAGAGATAACCCAAGCAAGAGAACAGATCAATGACAGATTCAATTTGATAACGGAAGAATCTGAAGAGAATAAAGCTTTGATGAATCAGCAAATAAAAGGATTAAAAGACGACTTAAATGCTATTCAAAAGGACGTACAGAACCTGAGGATTGAAAACGAAACAAATAGGAATTTGGTATCATCGTTGAACGACCGACAGACTATAATTGAGGATGGAAGGAAGACTGAAGTAAACAGTCAATTTGAGATACCTCAGCTTTGCGTTGATATTAATGACAACGGGACAATTCATACAGGAAGTGGAACCCAGATTGTTAACATTATACGCACTTATGAAGATAGGCCTAAGAAATTTAACGGAAATATAGGATCCAGTATGACTCCTCGTGGTTTTCTAAGAGAGATTGAGGAATACTTTAGGGAAGCAAAGGTAACTACGGAGCGTCAGTTAAAGACAGTGGAGAAACACCTAGAGGGTGCACCACTCATTTGGTTTAAGGCTTTTCGCTACGTTTTTGAAGATTATGCAGGCTTTAAACAAGCTTTCTTGGATAAATTCTGGGGGATCGACGTTCAGCAAGGAATCAGACTCGATCTATACTCAAAGAAATACTCTTTAACAGGACCGAGTAGGTTTGCCGAATACTTCACGATGCAATTTCATCGACTGAAGGAGCTTGATTCTCCACCTACAGAGACAGAAATGGTACGAGCAATAGTTAAACAGTTCCCTGCGGATATACAGAGATTATTGACGGCGGCAAACATTCAATCAGCCGTGCAAGCGGAGTCGATACTTCGGCAAATTGACAGCACGACAACACATACTAATAGCCGCATAGTAAGACACGTCGATCCGACGGTAAATGTTGTAACACCAGCAGGAGATGGAGATGTAGAAAGGAACCAGGGATACAATAGTCACGGACAAGGAGATAGACCTAGGACGAATGAAGGCTACAGAAGAGTGGAACATAGGGATGAGAAGAGTGACAAGACGCGCCAGAAGTGGACACCGTTTCGGAACGAAGAGCGGAGATATCCTAGGTATTACAGAAATACAAGGTGGAGTCGGAACAGAGATAAATGGCCGTACCGTAGAAATAAGTATCGAGAAAATTCAAGACAATCAGATATTCGACAGGACGAGGAGATAAACAAGGAAAGAGAAAGGTACCTTGGCGAATTAAGAAAGCAGCAGGAATGCAAACAATGGGAACGAGCGATATTGAATCAAGATATGAACGCTGATTGCGTGGGCGCGACTAGTCTGTTGTATCAGCAAGAGCAAAGAAAGGAAAGCGCTGATAAAACGTTAAATCCCGCAGCCACACCATTTGACAAGAATAATCAAGGCAATGACGGGGTGAAAAAAAAAACTTCGTTTTGGAATCAGTAACAAATAATAGAATTAGTAAGTTAAATCCAAATTATAGGCAACACGAATGGGTCATAGCAGGAATCGAATCGTGGGAATTTGAACCCGAGGAATTGTTGCACGAAGACGGTCGACCAGAAGGAACGAAATTAAAGAGAGGACTACCCGTTATTTACGTCACAATATTGGGTATTCGAGTATTGTCATTATTGGATACTGGAGCGAGTATAAGTATCATCTCCAAATTATTATTCTCAGAGTTACAAGACAAAGCACACCTGCCTGTAATTCCGATTGCCAACATGAAAATCAAGGGCATAATCCCAGATAAGGTTACGAAATGCAAGATACAAACTTATTTGCCAATAGAGATTGGAGGAAATTTAATGGAACATCCATTTGTAGTCATGGATAAAATCCAATATAACTTAATTATTGGATCCGATTTTATCAGGGAAAACAACATAGTAATTGATTTAAAGAAAGAAGAAATAAGGATCAGATGTGATGGTGAAAGAGGACAGGACATTACAGCTAGAATAGAAAACAAGGAAACGGGTGAGCTACAGAAAACCATGAACATTTCAATAAATGAAGCTGCACATGTTGCCGAGAAGATAATGGAAAGATATGACGCAGAAGATGCTGTGTGTGGACAGACAATCGACAGTGGAATAGGAGGAAATCCTGAACAGCAAGGGATAATTGAGAATCTGCTGAAAAGGTATAGCAATGCTTTTAAGAGCCAGCCTGGAGCAATAAAGAACTTTGAGTACAAGTTATTAGTGAAAGATTGGAGGCCGTTTAAGATTAAACCGTACCCTATACCAGATAAATTCATGCCCGAGGCTAGGAAGGTAATACAAGAAATGATTGATAATGGTATAATATCTAAAGCACATACACCATTCGTTAGCCCTCTGGTAGTGGTAAGAAAAAGCAATGGATCGATTCGCGTGTGCATTGATGCGAGACAGGTCAACTCCAAATTAATTCCTGAGTACGATAAAGCCCCAGTAATAAAGGAGATAATAAGAGGATTTCGGAACAAGAGATTTTTCACAATATTAGATTTGACTTCCTCATACTTCCACATAGTTTTGGAGAGTAAATCCAAGCTATTTACTGGTTTCATGTTTGATAATCAAACGTATATCTTTGAAAGACTCCCATTCGGCATTTCTAACTCTGCGGCTGCGTTGGTACGAGCTTTAGACAGGAACTTGAAACCGGAAGTAAAATAATTTATAACCATTTATGTTGATGACATCGTACTGGCGACAGCAACTTTCGAGGAGCATGTAGTCAAGTTGGAACAGCTGCTAAGAAATTTAGATGAGGCTGGATTCAAAATCAATCGGTCCAAGTCAAAGTTCTGCCAATCTGAAATCTTGTTTGTTGGACATGTAATTGATGGAACTGGAATAAGACCAAACCCGGTTAAGATACAGGCCATATGTAACTTTCCGAAGCCCAGAAGGATTAAGCATATCCGACAATTCTTGGGAATGACGAGATTTTTCGCTAGCCACTGTCCAAAGTATACAGAGATATTAGCTCCCCTGCAAGATTTATTGAAGACCAATAATCGTTGGCGATGGAATGAGAGTCATGATCGAGCTTTTGTTAACGCGAAGGAATTACTAGCTAACAGTATAAAACTTGGATATCCGGACTTCGATCGTGAGTTTATTATTCAATCTGATGCCTCAGCAGTTGGAGTTGGAGCTGTACTGTATCAGGAGAGAAATGGGGAGAATAATATAAACTATTTGGCCTTCGTTAGTAGAAAATTAAGAAACCATGAGCTTAAGTATACGACCACTGAGCTTGAGATGTTGGCCATTGTTTACGCATTACAGCAGTGGAGGAAAATCGTGTATGGGTATCCAGTAGTCATTAGGACGGACCATAAGGCGCTAACGTTTGTGTTAAAAACCACATTATCCAGCGAGAGAGTATCACGATGGGCACTTTATGCGCAGCAATTTAATTTAAGAATTGAGTTCTGCCCGGGTAAAAGTAATGTGTTGGCAGACAGTCTAAGCCGAAATCCAACAGAAGAGCCTCTGGAGGTCAATGTGATCGAAGTAACTCAAGAGGATGAAGAATGTTTGGAAAGCCTAAAACGATTGCCGGAGTTGCAACTTGAGGATTCATCTCTGAAAGAGATTATTGAGTATTGTCTAAGAAGGTCAGCTAATGATGGATCCGAAGATCAAATAGATGATTATGTGCTGACGAATAACATCTTGTATAAATACATAGATAAAGATCGGAAGAAATTAAGAGTGGTGGTACCACGCAAATTAAGATGTAAACTCATATGGTACATCCATAGAATGATTGGTCATGGTGGACTAGATAAATTAGCAGCGACAATAGGAGAGACTTTCACATGGACTGGGTTCCGGAGAACCATAGGGAGAATAGTAAAAACCTGTGATATATGCCAGAGGGTGAAATACAACTCCGTATTATTGTATCAACCACCGATAGCTGTAATACCAGACCGACCTAGGGAAGTATATGCCATGGACTTGTATGGGAGTTTACCCGTAGGTAAACGTGGAAACCGTTTTGTATTGGTAGTCCTCGATGTGATGTCAAAATATGTGTCACTTCAGCCCATTAGGAAGGCCAACTCTAAGTCTATAATTAGAAGTTTAGAAAGAGTAACGATACCAAAGATGGGTAAACCAAAATGCATAATAACGGACCATGGAACACAGTTTACGTCAAACGAATTTGCGGAAGCTTTAAGAAAAATGAACATTCAACACCGGTTTAGTTCCATAAGGCACCCTGAATCCAATGCAGCCGAGAGGGTCATGAAGGAAATTGCGAAGTATTGTAGAATTTTCTGCCATGAACGTCATTGGACATGGACTTCTTGTTTACCGACAATAGCCGATTGTATAAATTTTACATGGCACGAGTCTATCGGCAATATTCCGAGCATTCTTCACATGAACGAGCAACCAAGACGTCCCTGGAACGAGATCATTGCTAGACCAGTCGAAGAAAGTCCTAGCGTCGAAGAGAACATAAAGCAAGCTCAGGCGTGTATGAAAAGGCAGGCCGAAAAACGTCTAAAGAAGTTAAGGCATAAGAAATTTCGAGAACCTTTGGAGGTTGGAACCTATGTTCTTGTAAGAAAACCAGCCGTGTCTTGTCCTACGGAAAAATTCTATTCCAAGTTTGCACATTTGTACATCGGGCCGTTCAAGGTTATTGAAGCGTTGGGCAATAACGCATATAAAATACAGAGTTTGGAGTCCAACAACATTGCTATTTTCAATGCTTCAAGTCTTAAACAGTACAGTTTCCCGATCGTTGATGAAGAGGAAGTCAATATCATCGTGGAAGACGAAGGAAACGGAGATGCTTGGGATGTTTATTCGCTGACCGACGGATCAGATGATGAATGTTGAAGTCCAGACAAGATTGGAAGGCAGGATATGGTATAACAGTATCTCAAGACCAGAGTTATTTTCGTTCATTTCAGACCTGATAAAAGAAGATTTCATTGAAGAAGAGAATTATGATTAGATCTGGCATGAACATGAAATTTCTCCTTTCATACGAAATTTCATTTTTGAGTAGAGGAGGAATATAACCTTCCAATGTATGTCAGGATGAGATTGGTGAACACATTGGAAGTTTATGTCGAGAAATAATGTCAATGAAATCTTATGTCCGATTATCACACCTCCAGATGAATTAGAGGGTAGTTGATTTGTCTAATTACGTGAACGGCATCGCTGAATTGAAGATATCAGCGGATTGATAACAAGCTCTAAACCCCGTGGTATCTCGGAAATGTTGAGACAGTTAAACATCGTGAAACATAGGGCAGGATTAAATGAATAATACGTATTCCTTAAGTAAAGTTTCCGAAATGCATGAACGGCAGAATATCTATGACAGAATGTTACTGAGGGCCATGAAATGTGTAAATAATTAAATTTATATGAGAGGGCCATACCTTGTACATCTAGTCTCGCACGATCCGACGATCGAGATGAAGAAGAGAAACTGTCGATTACTAACCTAAATACGAGGCGGCAATTATTAAATAAGTTCCTTTGCTAGTACAGCTGATTTGTACGAGATCGTCTTGCATTATGTGTCAAATGTTTCCAATTGTCAGAAACATATGGGAGCTAGAAGCTGAGAAGAATTCTGAAAAGCAAACCGTCTGCAATTATTATGTTGTGGTAGAATCTGTTTTGTCTCTGAAGAAGTTGACACTCTCAATCTGCATCTCAGAAAGATCGGAAGCAAGAATTCATAGGGAAAAGATCGTATTGAAAGGAAATATTAGAGAGATATTGGCATATCATAAACATATAATATTGTAAAACAAGATATCTTGTTATTGAATGAAAAAGGCAAGTGTATCATTTGAACTGTAAAAATTGTATTAAGGTGTATAACATTGTTCTAATTGATATCTCTGAGTTTCAGGTAATATGGAACAGTCAGCATTTAATTATTCAGATAAAATGAGAGCACGAATCAACATGAACAACTAAAATAGAGGGACCTCAAAGGATCTGACCAGAAATGTGAAGGACAATACTTGATAATGTTATTGAGTGAGAGCTGAACTCGGAAGGTGACACCGTCGGGGAGCAACAATCCAGGATGAGTACTTGAATATCTTATATATTCCGCCACGTAATTGCTTATTGTAGTTGTAGAGTAGTATTTATTTTAATGTCGATTTGACATGTATAATTTTAACTTGAAAGCGACCGTTATTTGTTGGACATTGCGTTGTAATACTTATGATCGTTACGTCTAGTGTGGTGAGCCAGACTACGTTGTGATAATATGCGATGGTTGTGAAAGATTTCTTTAATGTTTGTTAGCAAGGTTTTACGGAAAGATTTTTCGACATGGATGGTATTGGTATCGTAATGGTGTTATGGTATTGAACGTTAATTGAACTTGTAGCTCAGAATACCTCGGAGGAGCTCGGTATTTTGCGACGTGCGATTCTGTGGTCTTCAAAATGTTATGTGCTTGTGTGGAAATACAGTGTTTTGATAATAGAAGTGTGATACTATTGTGGTGATATGGTGTTAATGCGGCAACGTATTTAGTAATTTTACGTAATTGCCTGAATAGATTGTTCTTTAGTATTGTGAATTCGCTGTGCATGACGAGTTGTGCGATGTAATAAGGTGTTAGTTATGGTAGGATCTTTGAAAGTATTTACGTGGGTAGAGAGATGTGATGATTATAGACGTGTCATTAGGATTGCGAATTTTATAATGATGTTATGTGAAGGTCCTGATGATGGTATTGATGGTAGGAAAAATGTTGGTCATGCGTGAATTTTGATGTTGTCGTGATGAATAATTTATTTAGGTACGAGGCCGTATTTTAGAATAATGTTATAGGATGTTGCACTCACGAACACTAGTAGTTGGTCGTCACATTTATCCTATTTAAATACAAGATTGACCAGAGCGCACGATATTAAAGGGATGTTTAGGATCTTCGCAAGATAATCGGTAACGTAAAGATATTGAGGACATGTCGTAAAGGAGATATGATCTTCTATGGTAAGTAAATTATTTCTTTGCTAGTTGGATTTTGTAGATCATTTGAGTTGACGCCTAGTGCTAATGTAGTATTCCAGGTCAAACATCGCAGTGGTATCCGGAGGCGCAGAATCAACGTAGTTAGACAAGGGTATTGTAGACGTTGCGATGTCTTTTGATGTCTTTTATCTAGGTGCAGTCACCGATGAATGTACGGGAGGATCGAGTCTGTCTTTTAAATGCATGATTTTGATGGATGTCATATTATGTTACGATCCTGTGTCTTTCAAACATTTCTATTGCATTTATGGTGATTTTATGAAGTTAGAATAACGGTATTTTTCAAGTTGCTAGATAGACAGATACCGACGTATAATGCGGTAATTTTTAAAAAGAGGAATGACGGAATATCATGAGATATTTGGGTAGAAAATAGCATTCTGAAGTGGATGATTCTATAATTCCCAGTGATTTATTTTGAAAATGCGAGATTGATAACTGATCTTTCACTGTAAGCCTTCAGCAGGGGGACACTTTGTCTCTTTTTGTTTTTCGATTGACGATGTTATAACTTATTTGTAACAAGAGCCTGAAGTTAGGTGTTTATTTTCAATCTAACATAATATTTTTCCTTCCTATATCCGTTTGAGTTGCCATTAATTTGCTCTTAATGTAATTGATACTTCTGAAGTTATTTAAAAATCATTAAACGGAGAATCCTTCCATAAATAAAACATTTTACGGAGTTCTCATTTAAAGTAGCGTAGGAACACTAGATTAGTTATTTAATTTAAGATATGATTTAATGATGGTCAATGTATCTTAACGAATATGCCAATATTCTCGATCTCTTAATACTCTATTGCGGAATATTCACGTAATTTAGGCAGAAAGGATGATTACATTCTACGTTAAAAGCCACGATGATAACAGTCCACTTAATTAACCTGTGACCCAACTCGTCGGACTTGCACGTCCCTTGAGTGGAGGCTTCATGGATCTCCGACTGCATTGCTTCGCCGCGGCCTAACCCAACACTGAGATACAGAATTAAAATTCACAAATGGTCACAGGGATTGCTGTCAGGGCACAGTATAGTACAATATAATTTTTAGTATTCATTCCAAATTTCAGGTACACTTTTCTAAGGAACAATTAAATATACAGAGCTGAAATTAAACATTCTATTTATGTGTACTGTCATCTGTAAAGAAAACAACAAATTTATTCCTTAATGACCCACAGGGTTTTTTTTTTTTAAATTGTTACTTTCATGTTCAGAAATTTAAAGTGTCTGAAAATAAAAAGTAAGTATAATTATTGTTCTAACCGAAGTCTGTTATCACAAACCACGCCTATTAGGCATAATTCTGAAATTTTACTTCCTGTAATACAGTCATTACCTAGAAAAGTGTGCCTGAAATTTGGGATGCATACTAAAAATTAAATTGCACTATCTTTAAAAAAATAGAGTAACACTATATTCTAGTAACATTGAAAACTTCTAGGATACTAACAGTTAAGAAGTATTACAAGTTTACCTATTCTGAGAGTTTTGAAGTTATATTGAAAAAATGGAGTATGATATTCTAGTTGAGATTTTATCTATTTTATGCCACTTTTTCCCATAATGTCGCCCATCTCCCCTTAAGAACATAAAACAATCCGTATATCTAGCCAAAATTAAAATTTCTATTTATGTTTTCAGTAAATGTAACTACTGTATATTCATAGAGAAACATTTACCGGGCGAGTTGGCCGTGCGTATAGAGGCGCGCGGCTGTGAGCTTGCATCCGGGAGATAGTAGGTTCGAATCCCACTATCGGCAGCCCTGAAGATGGTTTTCCGTGGTTTCCCATTTTCACACCAGGAAAATGCTGGGGCTGTACCTTAATTAAGGCCACGGCCGCTTCCTTCCAACTCCTAGGCCTTTCCTATCCCATCGTCGCCATAAGACCTATCTGTGTCGGTGCGACGTAAAGCCCGTAGCAAAAAAAGAAAGAGAAACATTTAAAGATGGCACAGATTTTATAGGTTAAATTCACATTTCTATTTTGAAAATGCTTATTTTTATAATATTTCTAATTTATTATACGTTTACATTTATCAAGTTCATTTTTTTTCGGAGGGGGGGGGGGGATTCAACTTCTCTAACCCCACCCCTGGCTTGAGTAGTGCCAATCATAACAAAACTGGATATGTGCTAATAAATGGCACCCTGACTACGGCTTGCGCCTGTAAAAGTAATGTTTTTCACATGTGTGTTCACAGCATCTCCTACTTGGACATTTCACCACATCATAGTGGTATTCTGTACGGGATACAGAGTACATTTTCTACCATACCTGGCATTATCAGTCCTACCATACTGGGACTACTAATTCAGAATGGGGTAAGTGATATATTTTTCTATACAGGGTGGTACGAAACTACGTGAACCGGGTATAAATAATAGAATATATATATTCGTACAACTTGCTTTACGTCGCACCGACACAGACAGGTCTTATGGCGACGATGGAATAGAAAAGGCCTCGGAGTGAGACGGAATCGGCCGTGGCCTTAATCTTAATTAACCAAGCTCGATAGCTGCAGTCGCTTAAGTGCGGCCAGTACCCAGAATTTGGGAGACAATGGGTTCGAACCCCGCTGTCGGCAGCCCTGCAGATGGCTTTCCGTGGTTTCCCATTTTCACACCAGGCAAATGCTGAGGCTGTACCGTAATTGAGGCCATGGCCGCTTCCTTCCCACTTCTATCCCTTCCTATCCCATCATCGCCATAAGACCGAACTGTATCGGTGCGACATAAAGCAACTTGTAAAAAAAAAAAATATGAGATGAGAAGCGAAAAGTCTATGTGAATATCTGCAGGTTGCAGAAAAGCTTTGTTTCGTAAATTAATGGAGTGTTGCAGAGTACAAATACAAGTATCGTGAACCATAGGTCTGCGTTGATTATTTCTGGCTGCCTGCCTTCCGGACGCTGGAGTGCTCTTTTTTTGTTTCTATTTTCCCGGGGGCGGGGGCGGGGGGGGGGGGAGAATCCCGCTCCTCCCGCGTGGCAATCGTCATTAATCTGCATTGCCTCTGATATGCTGAGATAGCAGGAAGGAGTGGGAGGTGATACTACAGGAGTATCTGCCTGCCCCCATGTCAGACATGTTAACAGGCAGGTTTTTGTTGGTAAGGTGGTGTTGAGGCGTGGTGTTAAGGGTGAGGGAAAAACCACATATGCGGAAAAAGAAAGAGCCTACATGTTAAACCTGACAAAACTTTGATAGCACATGCAAGGATATGGTTTCTGGATAGGTGCAGGTGATTGTGTTAGTTGAGAAAAGGTATCATGCACAAGCCATGAGCCATATTCTCTTCAATCCAGTTATTCAGGGAACCAGTCCGTCTGGGCACTGCCGTGACTAGGGCGGGCCTTGCCGGTTGCAGAACCATGCGCCAACAGCCATTAGAGCCTGTCGCACCACCTGGCCCCTTTGGATTCCCTCGCACCCAGTCTCCGATCCCAGACGCTAAAAAGTGGGGCTCGTGGATGAGGGTGGGACATGACGCCGGGTCTCCTTCCTCTCTGCCCGCGCTATGGCCCGGTAAACAGGGCAACTGCATTGAGAGGCCGGGTGGCCCCCACGCAGTTGGCGCACGCTGGCGCCTTCTTAAGTGCTGCACAGGCCGCGTAGTGGTGATCACCCCCACAACGGTTGCACCTCACTAGGAGCCCACACCTATCCTGTCGGTGGTTCCACCTCAGGCAGCGAAAACACTGCAAGAGCTGCCAAGGGGGACATGCAGGTTTCATCTGACTGCCGCTATCCGCTGAGGTCGTCTCCTGATTGGCTCCTCGGTTGGTTACTGTCCTGGGAGCAGTTCTGCGCTGTGGCTGGGCGGCACTCTCCTGGTGGGCCGGCGTCGCACTCTTCCTCCTAATCCCGGGGCGGCGTCTTCTTCCTGGCGGTGGGGTCTCTTCTCGGCAGGAGAAGAGGCCTCATCCGGGTGGCCCTCTTCCCGACCTGGTGACCCTGGGTTAGTAGGTGGTCGCGCTGTACAGCTGGCTTCTCCCTCCTTCTGGCTGGTGGCGGCGGCGTTGTCGACACTCGATTGCGCTCCCTGTTCTGTGGGACCCACGTCGATGTCTGCACCTTTGACGCTCCGGAGTGTTAACCAGCCACACTATTTTTGCTAGGTGCTGTCCGCGAGACCCCCCCTTCTGTCCTTCCGTCTGTCCGTCGCCACTCCTACACATCGCGCCCAAGAAGCACCCGGTATGCCTGAAGAGAGCTGCACCACCTCGGGACGAGGACACATTACCTTGTTTTACTATAGTTAAGTCATAAGTGTTGCACATTATGTAGGGTTTTTGCTTCAATAAATACGTCAATATGTTGTCATTAACAACTTTTGTAAGGCTGTTCTTTATGTGTAGCATACTGTTACGAAGAAAAAAGCGTCTGTTTTATTGCTCTAATTTATTCAGGATGATCCTATAAATACACACACACAATTCTATTTAGCTACGAATGACCACACTCACTAATTGTTGTCTATTTACAAGGCTCTCTTCTGTACACACACAGCAGGAAGTCCCGGCCAGTTGGAATTACTAGGAGACAGCTATAATCCATACTTTCACTTCTCAAAGTCGTCACCCCATACAACAGCAGTGTGCAGACCGCTGGATTTGAACACAGTGATGCTGGCTACACAACAAACGATGGCTATTCCTTCCTTCGACTCTAGAGACAGTCCAGTAATTCACACAGTCGTATGCAGTGAACAAGTAAACAGCTCAACAGGATTCAACAACAGGACGATACTCACAACAGCGAACATTAACACAGGTCTATTTACCCTTACACTCACGATAACGGCTTCCCTCGCTGACTCACGGCGATCCTCAGTTCACAGAACTACACAGATACACAGTACTCTTGGGTAGTACACATTCTTCTGTTCCCCACACGTTGTCTTCAGTCCAGCCACTCGCCGGACACTCCGACACCACCAACCACAGCTCCTCGTTCAAACCTCGGTGGGATAGCTCTGTCGCTCTTAGCGCAGCAACCGAACACGAATACACTGATCCCGAGTCCAGCACCAACACTGACTCCACCATGGAACCCAACACTAACTGAGCGTCCGCGGCTAGCCTTCCATTTTATAGCTCGGGCGATGTGAACCAGAACATTCGCGAGGTGGCTAGAGGCGGAACATTCCCGTTGAATCTCCAAGAAACTCACGGGTAAGACAGCCGGCAAGAATGTCGGCCATGCCCTCCAGGCTGGCTGGGAGCTCCCCGGTCGGCTGACACACTAGGCCCTTCCACGGAATACCGAAAGGGGCTACCACAGGCCTGGCACGTATCAGTACAAATGCCTGTAATTCCACACACATTGCATATTGAACACATGTGTATATGACCTCCTTTACTTGAAATAGTCCATACTACTGCCTCTCGAAATATTTACCATTCCGCCTGGAACACCGCTATTTTGATTTTAAAAAATCCTCATTGTTTTTTGATTCCCGTAAATAATGAACTTTTAAACCAGTGTACTGAAAATTGTAATATTTTATACAAGTTAATGACATGTTCCCATGACTTTTCAATCAATAGTGAAGTTTCAGAAGCAGAAGATCTTAAAATTATACGCTACATTATTAATTATTTACTTTTCCTGTTTTCCGGAAGTTTACACATCTTGACTTATGGAGTTTTAGAAACGACAGACCAACATATGTTAGTGTGAGAGATAAGAGATAAGTACAGTATTTGATACGAGAGCTCTCATATTCATTGTACTAATGGCAGTAGGATTTACAAGTTTTATTTTTCTTCCCAGACTGCTTCCGAGTGGCGAAATGTGTTTTATATCACCGGGGGTCTCTACCTGCTGGGAGCTGTGGTCTTCGGGATAATGGCTTCTGGGGAAGAGCAAAAATGGTCTGCACAGGAAAACAAAGAAGATCAGGGACACAGCAACCAAGGCTTCCAGATGTGAACTTCCAGAGAAAGGGACACCTGCATTCTTTGCTTTGTTTTTTTAAGGCAGAGTGGTCTTTATTTGTAATTCCCTTTCCTCCAGAAATCCAACCTATCCCGAACTGAATCCTTTTGTTATTGTGCTTCTCTAAGGCCTTCCACACACGGAGCTTCACGCAAGCTGCACGATACGGGAGCGAATTCCTAGCTGCATGAAGGTAGGCTAGAGGCATGCTACTTTTACAGCGTGCATACGCCAACGGAGCGACAAAACCTGAGAAGAAATCAGGGGATTTGTATATATTTTCGTGTTGTAATTTGTCTACCGCTACCTTCTACAATATTGTTCCGGATTCTTGATCATATCCAGTACATCAAGTGATGAAGAAGATCTGGTTTTCTGTTATTGTTATACTCCACTACGGCGAACGCAAAGGGAATCAAGAAATTACTACTTAGAAATGAATGTACATCGAAGGCTATTCGTAGCAACAAAAGAACTGCCGTCTAGCTGCCATTGATACGTTTTACAGAATATCCAAGCAATGTGCACATTCTTAAGAATTTTTTTTCCCGGGCTTCCATGGAGCCTGACGTAATGCTTGAACCCAACGAGTTAGAATAACATGACATGACCAGGCGACATGGAGATTATATTTTCAACATTTCTCGTCATGCGAGAACCAGCCCCCTTGCTTATGAGACAACTGAAAACATGATGTACATTCGTTTAATTAGCTTCACCGAGCTCGATAGCTGCAGTCGCTTAAGTGCGGCCAGTATCCAGTATTCGGGAGATAGTAGGTTCGAACCCCACTTCGGCAGCCCTGAAGATGGTTTTCCGTGGTTTCCCATTTTCACACCAGGCAAATGCTGGGGCTGTACCTTAATTAAGGCCACGGCCACTTCCTTCCCACTCCTAGCCCTTTCCTGTCCCATCGTCGCCATAAGACCTACCTGTGTCGGTGCGACGTAAGGCAACTAGCAAAAAAAAAAAAAAAAAAAAAAAAAATAGCTTCAGTCAGACAGCGCTTCCGTCTCTCTATGTTATTCTAGATCAGGGCCTCTCAAACGCCCAAAGTCTCATGCGTGCAAACAACGGCGCAGAGTTTCTGTGCACAGTGCATCGATTCCATTCGGCTCGGCTCGGACAAACGCTTCGTCTCTGGGCTACTCGGCTAAGCTCGGCTCAATTCGGCTCTGATTTGGAGTGCTACGGAGCAAGTGAGGAACAGGGAGGCAGGGGGAGCGAGCGAGACAGGCGTGCGGAAAGAGAGAGACAGCGCTATTGCTCCAGATCGAGGAGTGGGGTCTGCACTCTGGGCAACCAAGTGAAGTCGTCTTTTGCACCGTACACAGTGCATGCACCTTGAAAGGCCCTGTTCTAGATCGTTGCTTGACCTAGAACACGACAATCAAGCGGAGCGGATTCGTCGCTTCGAGCTCACGACTTGCACTGCATGTAGATTGTGATGCGCAACCTCCTCGTCTCCTCCTAAACGCATGCATGAAGCTCCGTTGATGGATCCCCGTTCCCTAAGAGAGGAAATGTCGACTGAAATACAAAGCGTCGCCAGAATTCCTTTTGCGTGAAGCTCCGTGTGCGGAAGGCCTAAGCGTTACTTTGCAGTGCGCTTTTGATATTCCTTGTCCTGTACCTCGCCAATGTTAGCCTCAGCAGACTAGGAAGAAATATTATTTGACTCGAGCTGCACCAGTGAGAGCGCTGTGGTATCCAATTAAAACATGAGATTGCTGGATGACAGTTTGTCAACTCCGCGTGGAATGGCGCGCTGGGTTGCAATATCTTATCGAATTATTATTTATTACATACTTGCAGGTGACCGCGTAAGATTTTTCTAAACCGTTTAATTAAATGCAATAGAAAAACTATACATCGCTTTCAATTTTAATATCGGTCGTTTTGTATTATTTTAATATTTCACCCCCTTTCAACTCCCGCCCGTAGGGGTGTCTTACCCTACAATTTCCTTTCCCAAACAGTAAGTCATATGAGTGTCATGTTTGGCTGAAACATACACACACATTCACTGGTAATATCTGTCATTTTCGACATTGCCTTTCTTCACTCCTCCCCCCGTGTGTGGGGGCGGTAGAATAACACACACAGTATCCCCTGCCTGTCGTAAGAGGCGACTAAAAGGGGCCTCAGAGGCTCTGAAGTTTGGAGTGTGGGTTGGCGACCACGGGGCCCTCGTCTGAGTTTTGGCATTGCTTCCACTTACTTGTGCCAGGCTTCTCGCTTTCATCTATCCTATCCGACCTCACTTGGTCAACTCTTGTTCTTTTCCGACACCGACGGCATTAGGTTCCCGAGGCCTAGGGAGTTTTTCACGCCTTTCGTGTCCCTTGTCTTTCTTTGGCCGATACCTTCATTTTTCGAAGTATCGGATCCCTTCCATTTTTCTCTCTGATGAGTGTTATATAGAGGATGGTTGCCTAGTTGTACTTCCTCTTAAAACAATAATCACCAACACCACCTTTCTACGCTCCTTCTCACCCCCTATGCCATGGGGACTGACCAAGAGCGGAAATTCATACAAGACTTTCAGAACTGTACGGGGACGATATTTTGCCACAGCGAAGTGTTTACCAGTGGAGTGAACAGTTCAAAAGGGGTCGCACGAGCATGAAGGATGAGGAAAGATTCGAGCGTCCACCTGCAGCCGTAATTGATGCCAATATTGAACAAGTGCGTGATGTGATCCTGAATAACAGGCGAGTGACTGTTGATTACGTAGCAAACCATATGCACATTGGCCATGGTTCTACATATGAAATCATGCATAACAGACTTAACTTTCACAAAGTCTATTCGAAATGGGATCCAAAACAACTCAATGAAGAGCAGAAGCGCAATCGTCTGAGAATATGTCAGCACCTACTGGACCGTCACGAGTAGTATAATAAGACAGTTCGGCCGCCACCACCACCACCGGCTCCCAGAGGCCTCCTCCACCACCACCACAGCCAGAGGCCTCCCAGAGGCCTCCTCCACCACCACCACAGCCAGAGGCCTTCCTAGAGGTCTCCTCCACCACCCGCGGGAAATTTGAATTTGTAAACAAAGCCACGTGCTTTTTGACAGCTATCATCGACAACAACGCATCGCTAACCTCAGTACTGCCACCTTGACGGGCCTAAACCTCAGTGGTACCAACTTAACCTAACTAGCGCGAGATAAACAAATCCACGTGTTTTTTGACAGCCACGTGCTTTTTGACAGACAACAACGCATCGCTAACCTCAGTACTGTCATCTTGACGGGCCTAAACCTCAGTAGTACCAACTTAACCTCCCTAGCGCGAGATAAACAAAGCCACGTGCTTTTTTGACAGCTGTCATCCGCCATCTTTAAACCACAGAGCACCGTGCTGCCCTCTTAATCGCAGTAGCTGGAAATTCGTCACCTGTCATCGGCAGTGCTGCTATCTTGGCAGGCCTAAACCTCAGGGCTACCAACTTAACCTCACTAGCGTGAGATAAACAAATCCACGTGCTTTTTTTGACAGCTGCCATCCGCCATCTTTAATCAATAGAGCACTGTGCTGCTATCATGCGGGTAATTTCGTCAGCTGTCATCCGCCATCTTTAATCCACAGAGCACCGTGCTGCTCTCTGTAGTAGCGGGTAAATTGAAAAGTTCTGTTAGCTGTCATCCGCCATCTTTAATCAAGAGAGCACCGTGCTGCCATCTTTAGCTAGATACCTTTGAAATGTGAGGCGGCAAATTCCACGTGCTCTTGTTTAGTAAACAAAGCCACGTGCTTTTTTTACAGCTATCATCCGCCATTTTTAATCAATAGAGCGCTGTGCTGCTATCATGCGGGTAATTTCGTCAGCTGTCATCTGCCATCTTTAATCTACAGAGCGCCGTGCTGCTCTCTGTAGTAGCGGGCAATTTGAAAAGTTCTGTTACTTGTCATCCGTCATCTTTAATCAACAAAGCATCGTACTGCTATCTTTAGCTACATACATTTAACATATGGTGGCGGATAATTTGAAAAAAAAACTTCCGTTAGCTATCATCCACCATCTTTATTCAACAGATCATCGTGCTGCTATCTCTAGCTACATACATTTAACATGTGGTGGCGGCAATTTGAAATTCTATCTAGATCCCATCTTTAATCAAAAGAGCACCGTGCTGCTACCCCTTTGAATTGTGGTGACGGATATTTTGAAATTCCGTTAGCTATCATCATTAAACATTAGTGCATTCGCTAACATAACCTCTCATCTGCTATCTTGAAGGAGACTATACGACACCTCCCCTACCTCCTGCTCTACCTCCACCTCCTCCTCCCCTACTACCTCCGCCTTCTCCTCCTCCTCCTCCTCTGTCAAGGCATAGCTTTATCGAACACGCATTGCGAATGCAAGAGTGTGCAGCGACATGCATGTTTAGACTCGCGGATTACGAAAGAAACATAACAAGACTTGAATCGAACACCGCACTCGATGTCGTTAACTTCAACATGTGATTAAAACATTGTCTGGTGTGTTCAGATCACTAAACAGGTAGAACCGAACACTGTACTCGATACAACATGTTAGGGGATACCTTTGTTCTAAGAAAATTAGATTGAAACATAACAAGACTAGAATCGAACACTGCACTCGATGTCGTTAACCTTAACATGTGATCAGAACATTGATTGATGTGTTCAGATCACTAAACAAGTAGAACCGAACACTGTACAACATGTCAGGGGATACCTTCGTTCTAAGAAAATTAGATTGAAACATAACAAGACTAGAACCGAACACTACTCGATACAACATGTTAGGGGATACCTTTGTTCTAAGAAAATTAGATTGAAACATAACAAGACTAGAATCGAACACTGCACTCGATGTCGTTAACCTTAACATGTGATCAGAACATTGATTGATGTGTTCAGATCACTAAACAAGTAGAACCGAACACTGTACAACATGTCAGGGGATACCTTTGTTCTAAAAAAAATTAGATTGAAACATAACAAGACTAGAGCCGAACACTGTACTCGATACAACATGTTAGGGGATATCTTTGTTCTAAGAAAATTAGATCGAAACATAACAAGACTAGAATCGAACACTGCACTCGATGTCGTTAACCTTAACATGCGATCAGAACATTGATTGATGTGCTCAGATCACTAAACAAGTAGAACCGAACACTGTACAATATGTCAGGGGATACCTTTGTTCTAAGAAAATTAGATTGAAACATAACAAGACTAGAATCGAACACTGTACTCGATACAACATGTTAGGGGATACCTTTGTTCTGAGAACATTAGATTGAAACATAGCAAGACTAGAATCGAACACTGCACTCGATGTCGTTAACCTTAACATGTGATCAGAACATTGATTGATGTGTTCAGATCACTAAACAAGTAGAACCGAACACTGTACAACATGTCAGGGGATACCTTTGTTCTAAGAAAATTAGATTGAAACATAACAAGACTTGAATCGAACACTCGATGTCGTTAACCTTAACATGTGATCCGATACAACATGTTAGGGGATACCTTTGTTCTGAGAACATTAGATTGAAACATAGCAAGACTAGAATCGAACACTGTACTCGATACAACATGTGATTAGAACATTGTTTGATGTGTTCAGAGCAAAAGTACACTGACTGACAGAGCAAATGCAACACCAAGAAGGAGTGGTCAGAACTTTATGCCAATTGCAGGGTAGACTGACGTCACTGAGGTATGCTCATGATGTTAAAATGCGCCGCTGTGCTGCGCACGTAGCGAACGATAAATGGGACACGGCGTTGGCGAATGGCCCACTTCGTACCGTGATTTCTCAGCCGACAGTCATTGTAGAACGTGTTGTCGTGTGCCACAGGACACGTGTATAGCTAAGAATGCCAGGCCGCCGTCAACGGAGGCATTTCCAGCAGACAGACGACTTTACGAGGGGTATGGTGATCGGGCTGAGAAGGGCAGGTTGGTCGCTTCGTCAAATCGCAGCCGATACCCATAGGGATGTGTCCACGGTGCAGCGCCTGTGGCGAAGATGGTTGGCGCAGGGACATGTGGCACGTGCGAGGGGTCCAGGCGCAGCCCGAGTGACGTCAGCACGCAAGGATCGGCGCATCCGCCGCCAAGCGGTGGCAGCCCCGCACGCCACGTCAACCGCCATTCTTCAGCATGTGCACGACACCCTGGCTGTTCCAATATCGACCAGAACAATTTCCCGTCGATTGGTTGAAGGAGGCCTGCACTCCCGGCGTCCGCTCAGAAGACTACCATTGATTCCACAGCATAGACGTGCATGCCTGGCATGGTGCCGGGCTAGAGCGACTTGGATGAGGGAATAGCGGAACGTCGTGTTCTCCGATGAGTCACGCTTCTGTTCTGTCAGTGATAGTCACCACAGACGAGTGTGGCGTCGGCGTGGAGAAAGGACAAATCCGGCAGTAACTGTGGAGCGCCCTACCGCTAGACAACGCGCCATCATGGTTTGGGGCGCTACTGCATATGATTCCACGTCACCTCTAGTGCGTATTCAAGGCACGTTAAATGCCCACCGCTACGTGCAGCATGTGCTGCGGCCGGTGGCACTCCCGTACCTTCAGGGGCTGCCCAATGCTCTGTTTCAGCAGGATAATGCCCGCCCACACACTGCTCGCATCTCTTAACAGGCTCTACGAGGTGTACAGATGCTTCCGTGGCCAGCGTACTCTCCGGATCTCTCACCAATCGAACACGTGTGGGATCTCATTGGACGCCGTTTGCAAACTCTGCCCCAGCCTCGTACGGACGACCAACTGTGGCAAATGGTTGACAGAGAATGGAGAACCATCCCTCAGGACCCCATCCGCACTCTTATTGACTCTGTACCTCGACGTGTTTCTGCGTGCATCGCCGCTCGCGGTGGTCCTACATCCTAATGAGTCGATGCCGTGCGCATTGTGTAACCTGCATATCGGTTTGAAATAAACATCAATTATTCTTCCGTGCCGACTCTGTTTTCCCCAACTTTCATCCCTTTCGAACCACTCCTCCTTGGTGTTGCATTGTCACTGTCAGTCAGTGTACAACTTCCATGATTTACCTAGCGTAAAAATCAAAAACACACACTGTGCACATATCGCATAGCTATCTCGCCTATCACTTGCCTAGTACGAAAATCAAAAACACACTGTGCACATATCGCATAGCTAAGTCGGCAACACTTCAAATGATTTGCTTAGTGCGAAAATAAAAAAATCTGTACCGCGTAGCTAACTCGTTCACCGCACTGCTAAGACGCTTAGTAATTGCAAATACACTGATATATGTCATGCGAAAATCAAGAAAGCAAACTGCGTAGCCAACTCGCTCGGTCACTCGCTTAGTAATTGCAACACGACTAGAACACTGATACACGTTACTCTTTTTTTTTCTCGAAACACACACACACGGATAAGAATGTTGTGAGATACTACATACTTACATGTTTTTTAAAAAAATAGGGGGATGAAAGATCATAAATTATATGTACGCATGTTGTCTCCTCCAAGTTGTAAGATGAAATAGACGCAGTACTGCGAGTTTCCGCTATAGCTGGCGAACGGAAGTAGCATGATATCTCAGCAAAAAAAATACGCGTGAGCTTGCATACACGCAAGTCAGACACAATGATGGATACCGCGATTCAAATCCTGGCAACTTATGCCGTCAGGGAGGGCATCCGGCTAGATCATGTAATTACACGTTATGACGATTGTGCAGGTCCCTCGCGTAGCATTTGCTATTTTTACGGCTTCCGACAGTGTGAGTATAAGATGTTGAGGGTGATTCATTTGTCGGATGGGGGCGATAAGCCTTGTGCACGCTTCTTCGGTAGGAGTAGGCTATGTGCCGGCACCGGGTTTTACCCTCTCCCTACGGTAGTATATTACATTGTTAGGTAGTTTCGAGGGCGTGCAAAAAGCCAGCATTAAGTAAGGGCTGTTGATGGGGGGTGTTAAACCTTGTACAGGCTCCTTCAACAGGAGTAGCCTATATGCCGGCACCGTGCAGGCTCTTCCGATAGGGGTAGGCTATGTTCTGACACTGTGTTTTAACCTCTCCGTGCAATCATAATATTTTATGTTAGGAAATTACACGAGCTAAATGCTACACAGCTAAAAAGACGTTCCGCGAGTTACAAGTGGCTTATCAGCACGCAGTGTCCTCGTTCAAGTTTAGTACAGTCGGAAGACGAGTGTACAATTTCAGCCAACGCATGCATTCTACACTCCGCTCTAACTGACTGCGCCGATACAACTTCAAAGATAGTGTTCTATGCGGTAGAACAAAAAATGTAACCCATAACACGTTCCTAAAGCTTAACACTGTAAATGTATGAAGCTCCTGTTTTTACAGCTAGATGTAGTTCCTAACGTAGCAGGGCCGGGTTTAAAAATATGTTTTACAGCCGAGTGCTCTCTTCCATAACATGAGATTTTAAATCGCAAGTATCTGTTTTATGGCCGGTTGCCCTTCCTGACGCGAGATTTTAAATCACAAGAATCTGTTTTTACAACTGGATGCCCTTCTAGGATTTAAAAAAGCAGTATCTAGCCTCTTACATCGTACACTATTGTTTTACGGTCGATTGCCATTCCTGACGTGAGATTTTAAATCACAAGATTCTGTTTTACAACTGGATGCCCTTCTAGGATTTTAAATAGCAGTATCTAGCCTCTTACATCATACACTATTGTTTTATAGTCGGTCGCCCTTCCTGACGTCAAAGAACTGGGATTAAGAATCTGTTTTACAACTAGATGCTCTTTTTAACACGAGAATCGGGGTTTTACAGCAAGATGCTGTTCTTAGAATTTTAAAAAGCAGGATCTAGCCTCTTACATCATACACTATTGTTTTACGGTACAGCCGATTGCCCTTCCTGACGCGAGATTTTAAATCACAATAATCTGTTTTACGACTGGTTGCCCTTCCTGACACAAAACTGGCAGTATCTAGCCTCTTACATCATACACTATTGTTTTTGACCGGTTGCCCTTCCTGACGTCGAAGAACTGGGATTAAGAATCTGTTTTACAACTAGATGCTCTTTTTAACACGACAATCGGGGTTTTACAGCTGGATGCACTTCTTAGATTTTAAATCGCAGTATCTAGTGTTACACTTCACGAGAATCTGTTTTGCGACTGGTTGCCCTTCCTGACACATAACTAGCAGTATCTAGCCTCTTACATCATACACTATTGTTTTCGACCGGTTGCCCTTCCTGACGTCAAAGAACTGGGATTAAGAATCTGTTTTACAACTAGATGCTCTTATTAACACAAGAATCGGGGTTTTACAGCTAGATGCACTTCTTAGATTTCAAATCGCAGTATCTAGTGTTACACTTCACAAGAATCTGTTTTACGACTGGTTGTCCTTCCTGACACAAAACTAGCGGTATATAGCCTCTTACATCATACACTATTGTTTTCGACCGGTTGCCCTTCCTGACGTCAAAGAACAGGGATTAAGAACCTGTTTTACAACTATATGCTCTTTTTAACACGAGAATCGGGGTTTTACAGCTAGATGCACTTCTTAGATTTTAAATCGCAGTATCTAGTGTTACACTTCACAAGAATCTGTTTTACGACTGGTTGCCCTTCCTGACACAAAACTAGCAGTATCTGGTCTCTTACATCATACACTATTGCTTTACGGTCGGTTGCCCTTCCTGACGTCAAAGAACTGGGATTAAGAATCTGTTTTACAACTAGTTGCCCTTTCTAACACGAGAATTGGGGTTTTACAGCTAGATGCACTTCCTAGATTTTAAATCGCAGTATCTAGTGTTACACTTCACAAGAATCTGTTTTACGACTGGTTGCCCTTCCTGACACAAAACTAGCAGTATCTAGCCTCTTACATCATACACTATTGTTTTCGACTGGTTGCCCTTCCTGACGTGAAAGAACAGGGATTAAGAGTCTGTTTTGCAACTAGATGCTCTTTTTAACACGAGAATCGGGGTTTTACAGCTAGATGCACTTCTTAGATTTTAAATCGCAGTATCTAGTGTTACAATTCACAAGAATCTGTTTTACGACTGGTTGCCCTTCCTGACACAAAACTAGCAGTTTCTAGCCTCTTACATCATACACTATTGTTTTACGGTCGGTTGCCCTTCCTGACGGCAAAGAACTGGGATTAAGAATCTGTTTTACAACTAGTTACCCTTTCTAACACGAGATCGGGGTTTTACAGCTAGATGCTCTTCTTGGCGCAGGAACTAAGATTTTAAATTGCTGTATCACGAACTATTGTTTTACGGCCGGATGCCCTTCCTGACGCGAGATTTTAAATCGCAAGAATTTGTTTTAAGACTAGTTACCCTTCGTGATGCGAGAAATAAGATTTTAAATTACAGTATCTAGCCTCTTACATCATACACCATAGTTTTACGGCTATTTACCCTCCTTGACGCGAGGACTAAGATTTTAACTCGCGATAATCTCTTTTACTGCTAGATACCCTTCCTAACGCGAGAACTAAGATTTTAAATCACGAGAATTAATTTTACAGCTGGGTGTTATTTTTGATGAGAGAAACAAGATTTTAAATTGTGTCCCACACCACAAACTATTGTTTAATAGCTAGATGCCCTTCTTGACGCATAAACTATTAGTATCTAGCCTCTTACATCATACACCATAGTTTTACAGCCGGTTACCCTTCTTGACTAGGATTTTAAATCGCAGTATACGCGACAAATCTGTTGTAGCGGGTTTTATAACTAGATGTCCCGGTACCGACACATAGCCTACTCCTACCGAAGAAGCCTGCACAAGGCTTATCGCCCCCATCCGACAAATGAATCACCCTCAACATCTTATAATCACACAGGCGGAAGCCGTAAAAAATAGCAAATGCTAGGCGAGGGACCTGCACGATCGTCATAACGTGTAATTACATGATCTAGCCGGATGCCCTTCCTGACGGCATAAGTTGCCAGGATTTGAATCGCGGTATCCATCATTGTGTCTGACTTGCGTGTATGCAAGCTCACGCGTATTTTTTGCTGAGATATCATGCTACTTCCGTTCGCCAGCTATAGCGGAAACTCGCAGTACTGTGTCTATTTCGTCTTACAACTTGGAGGAGACAACATGTGTACATATAATTTATGATCTTTCACCCCCCTATTTTTTTAAAACATGTAAGTATGTAGTATCTCACAACATTCTTATCCGTGTGTGTGTGTGTTTCGAGAAAAAAAAGAGTAACGTGTATCAGTGTTCTAGTCGTGTTGCAATTACTAAGCGAGTGACCGAGCGAGTTGGCTACGCAGTGTGCTTTCTTGATTTTCGCATGACATATATCAGTGTATTTGCAATTACTAAGCGTCTTAGCAGTGCGGTGAACGAGTTAGCTACGCGGTATAGATTTCTTATTTTCGCACTAAGCAAATCATTTGAAGTGTTGCCGAGTTAGCTATGCGATATGTGCACAGTGTGTTTTCGATTTTCGTACTAGGCAAGTGATAGGCGAGATAGCTATGCGATATGTGCACAGTGTGTGTTTCTGATTTTTACGCTAGGTAAATCATTGAAGTTGTACTTTTGCTCTGAACACATCAAACAATGTTCTAATCACATGTTGTATCGAGTACAGTGTTCGAATCTAGTCTTGCTATGTTTCAATCTAATGTTCTCAGAACAAAGGTATCCCCTAACATGTTGTATCGGATCACATGTTAAGGTTAACGACATCGAGTGTTCGATTCTAGTCTTGTTATGTTTCAATCTAATTTTCTTAGAACAAAGGTATCCCCTGACATGTTGTACAGTGTTCGGTTCTACTTGTTTAGTGACCTGAACACATCAATCAATGTTCTGATCACATGTTAAGGTTAACGACATCGAGTGCAGTGTTCGATTCTAGTCTTGCTATGTTTCAATCTAATGTTCTCAGAACAAAGGTATCCCCTAACATGTTGTATCGATTACAGTGTTCGATTCTAGCCTTATGTTTCAATCTAATTTTCTTAGAACAAAGGTATCCCCTGACATGTTGTACAGTGTTCGGTTCTACTTGTTTAGTGATCTGAACACATCAATCAATGTTCTGATCACATGTTAAGGTTAACGACATTGAGTGCAGTGTTCGATTCTAGTCTTGTTATGTTTCAATCTAATTTTCTTAGAACAAAGGTATCCCCTAACATGTTGTATCGAGTACAGTGTTCGGTTCTAGTCTTGTTATGTTTCAATCTAATTTTCTTAGAACAAAGGTATCCCCTGACATGTTGTACAGTGTTCGGTTCTACTTGTTTAGTGATCTGAACACATCAATCAATGTTCTGATCACATGTTAAGGTTAACGACATCGAGTGCAGTGTTCGATTCTAGTTTTGTTATGTTTCAATCTAATTTTCTTAGAACAAAGGTATCCCCTAACATGTTGTATCGAGTAGAGTGTTCGGTTCTAGTCTTGTTATGTTTCAATCTAATTTTCTTAGAACGAAGGTATCCCCTGACATGTTGTACAGTGTTCGGTTCTACTTGTTTAGTGATCTGAACACATCAATCAATGTTCTGATCACATGCAAAGGTTAACGACATCGAGTGCAGTGTTCGATTCTAGTCTTGTTATGTTTCAATCTAATTTTCTTAGAACAAAGGTATCCCCTAACATGTTGTATCGGGTACAGTACGGCGCAGTCAGTTAGAGCGGAGTGTAGAATGCATGCGTTGGCTGAAATTGTACACTCGTCTTCCGACTGTACTAACCTTGAACGAGGACACTGCGTGCTGATAAGCCACTTGTAACTCGCGGAACGTCTTCTTAGCTGTGTAGCATTTAGCTCGTGTAATTTCCTAACATAAAATATTATGATTGCACGGAGAGGTTAAAACACAGTGTCAGAACATAGCCTACCCCTATCGGAAGAGCCTGCACGGTGCCGGCATATAGGCTACTCCTGTTGAAGGAGCCTGTACAAGGTTTAACACCCCCCATCAACAGCCCTTACTTAATGCTGGCTTTTTTGCACGCCCTCGAAACTACCTAACAATGTAATATACTACCGTAGGGAGAGGGTAAAACCCGGTGCCGGCACATAGCCTACTCCTACCGAAGAAGCCTGCACGAGGCATATCGCCCCCATCCGACAAATGAATCACCCTCAACATCTTATACTCACACTGTCGGAAGCCGTAAAGAATAGCAAATGCTAGGAGAGGGACCTGCACGATCGTCATAACGTGTAATTACATGATCTAGCCGGATGCCCTTCCTGACGGCATAAGTTGCCAGGATTTGAATCGCGGTATCCATCATTGTGTCTGACTTGCGTGTATGCAAGCTCACGCGTATTTTTTTTGCTGAGATATCATGCTACTTCCGTTCGCCAGCTATAGCGGAAACTCGCAGTACTGCGTCTATTTCGTCTTACAACTTGGAGGAGACAACATGTGTACATATAATTTATGATCTTTCACCCCCCTATTTTTTTTAAAACATGTAAGTATGTAGTATCTCACAACATTCTTATCCGTGTGTGTGTTTCGAGAAAAAAAGAGTAACGTGTATCAGTGTTCTAGTCGTGTTGCAATTACTAAGCGAGTGACCGAGCGAGTTGGCTACGCAGTGTGCTTTCTTGATTTTCGCATGACATATATCAGTGTATTTGCAATTACTAAGCGTCTTAGCAGTGCGGTGAACGAGTTAGCTACGCGGTATAGATTTTTTTATTTTCGCACTATGCAAATCATTTGAAGTGTTGCCGAGTTAGCTATGCGATATGTGCACAGTGTGTTTTTTATTTTCGTACTAGGCAAGGGATAGGCGAGATAGCTATGCGATATGTGCACAGTGTGTGTTTTTGATTTTTACGCTAGGTAAATCATTGAAGTTGTACTTTTGCTCTGAACACATCAAACAATGTTCTAATCACATGCTGTATCGAGTACAGTGTTCGATTCTAGTCTTTCTATGTTTCAATCTAATGTTCTCAGAACAAAGGTATCCCCTAACATGTTGTATCGGATCACATGTTAAGGTTAACGACATCGAGTGTTCGATTCTAGTCTTTTTATGTTTCAATCTAATTTTCTTAGAACAAAGGTATCCCCTGACATGTTGTACAGTGTTCGGTTCTACTTGTTTAGTGATCTGAACACATCAATCAATGTTCTGATCACATGTTAAGGTTAACGACATCGAGTGCAGTGTTCGATTCTAGTCTTGCTATGTTTCAATCTAATGTTCTCAGAACAAAGGTATCCCCTAACATGTTATATCGAGTACAGTGTTCGATTCTAGTCTTGTTATGTTTCAGTCTAATTTTCTTAGAACAATGGTATCCCCTGACATGTTGTACAGTGTTCGGTTCTACTTGTTTAGTGATCTGAGCACATCAATCAATGTTCTGATCGCATGTTAAGGTTATCGACATCGAGTGCAGTGTTCGATTCTAGTCTTGTTATGTTTCAATCTAATTTTCTTAGATCAAAGGTATCCCCTAACATGTTGTATCGAGTACAGTGTTCGGTTCTAGTCTTGTTATGTTTCAATCTAATTTTCTTAGAACAAAGGTATCCCCTGACATGTTGTACAGTGTTCGGTTCTACTTGTTTAGTGATCTGAACACATCAATCAATGTTCTGATCACATGTTAAGGTTAACGACATCGAGTGCAGTGTTCGATTCTAGTCTTGTTTTGTTTCAATCTAATTTTCTTAGAACAAAGGTATCCCCTAACATGTTGTATCGAGTACAGTGTTCGATTCTAGTCTTGTTATGTTTCAATCTAATTTTCTTTGAACGAAGGTATCTCCTGACATGTTGTACAGTGTTCGATTCTACTTGTTTAGTGATCTGAACACATCAATGAATGTTCTGATCACATGTTAAGGTTAACGACATCGATTGCAGTGTTCGATTCTAGTCTTTTTATGTTTCAATCTAATTTTCTTAGAACAAAGGTATCCCCTGACATGTTGTACAGTGTTCGGTTCTACTTGTTTAGTGATCTGAACACGTCAATCAATGTTCTGATCATATGTTAAGGTTAACGACATCGAGTGTTGTGTTCAATTCTAGCCTTGTTATGTTTCAATCTGATCTTCTTAGAACAAAGGTATCCCCTAACATGTTGTATTAAGTACAGCGTTCGATTCTACTTATGTAGTGTTCTGAACACACCAGACAATGTTTTAATCACATGTTGAAGTTAACGACATCGAGTGCGGTGTTCCATTCTAGTCTTGTTATGTTTCTTTCGTAATCCGCGAGTCTAAACATGCATATCGCTGCACACTCTTGCCTTCGCGGTGCGTGTTCGATAAAGCTATGCCTTGACAGAGGAGGAGGAGGAGGAGGCGGAGGTAGTAGGGGAGGAGGAGGTGGAGGAAGAGCAGGAGGTAGAGGAGGTGTCGTATCGTCTCCTTCAAGATAGTAGATGAGAGGTTAGGTTAGCGAATGCACTAATGTTTAATGATGATAGCTAACGGAATTTCAAATTATCCGTCACCACAATTCAAATGGGTAGCAGCACGGTGCTCTGCTGATTAAAGATGGGATCTAGATAGAATTTCAAATTGCCGCCACCACATGTTAAATGTATGTAGCTAGAGATAGCAGCACGATGCTCTGTTGAATAAAGATTGTGGATGATAGCTAACGGAAGTTTTTTTCAAATTATCCACCACCACATGTTAAATGTATGTAGCTAAAGATAGCAGTACGATGCTTTGTTGATTAAAGATGACGGATGACAAGTTACAGAACGTTTCAAATTGCCCGCTACTACAGAGAGCAGCACGGCGCTCTGTAGATTAAAGATGGCAGATGACAGCTGAAGAAATTACCCGCATGATAGCAGCACAGTGCTCTATTGATTAAAGATGGCGGATGATAGCTGTCAAAAAAGCACGTGGCTTTGTTTACTAAACAAGAGCACGTGGAATTTGCCGCCACCACATTTCAGAGGTATCTAGCTAAAGATGGCAGCACGGTGCTCTCTTGATTAAAGATGGCGGATGACAGCTAACAGAACTTTTCAAATTACCCGCTACTACAGAGAGCAGCACGGTGCTCTGTGGATTAAAGATGGCGGATGACAGCTGACGAAATTACCCGCATGATAGCAGCACAGTGCTCTATTGATTAAAGATGGTGGATGACAGCTATCAAAGAAGCACGTGGCTTTGTTTCCAAATAAGGGCACGTGGAATTTGCCGCCACCACATTTCAAAGGTATCTAGCTAAAGAGTACAGCACTGAGGTTTGTGATGCAAGATGGTGCATGACAGCTGTCAAAAAGCACGTGAGTTTGTAAAGCACGTGGAATTTGCCACCGGTACAAAGAGGGCAGCACGGTGCTCTCTGGCGGTTGACAGCTGTCAGAAAAGCACATGGGTTTGTTTCCAAACAAGAGCGCGTAGAATTTACCACCACCACATAGAGGGCAGCACGGTGCTCTCTGGATTAAAGATGGCGGATGCTAGCTGAAAAAAAGCGCATAGGTTTGTTTCCAAACAAGATCATAAAGAATTTTTCAAATTGCCGCCACTACATTTCAAGGGTATCTAGCTAAAGAGTGCAGCACTCAGGTTTGCGATGCAAGATGGTGGATGACAGCTGTGACGTACCACATTTCAAAGGTAAGTAGCTAAAGAGGGCAGCACGGTGCTCTCTGGATTAAAGATGGCAGATGACAGCTGTCAAAAAAGCACGTGGCTTTGTTTCCAAACAAGAGCATAAAGAATTTTTCAAATTGCCGCCACTACAATTCAAAGGTATCTAGCTAAAGAGTGCAGCACTGAGGTTTGCGATGCAAGATGGCGGATGACAGCTGTGACGTACTACATTTCAAAGGTAAGTAGCTAAAGAGGGCAGCACGGTGCTCTCTGGATTAAAGATGGAGGATGACGGCTGTCAAAAAAGCACGTGGCTTTGTTTCCAAACAAGAGCATAAAGAATTTCTCAAACTGCCGCCACTACATTTCAAAGGTATCTAGCTAAAGAGTGCAGCACTGAGGTTTGCGATGCAAGATGGCGGATGACAGCTGTGACGTACCACATTTCAAAGGTAAGTAGCTAAAGAGGGCAGCACTGTGCTCTATGGAATAAAGATGGCGGATGACAGCTGTCAAAAAAGCACGTGGATTTGTTTATCTCACGCTAGTGAGGTTAAGTTGGTAGCACTGAGGTTTAGGCCTGCCAAGATAGCAGCACTGCCGATGACAGGTGACGAATTTGCAGCTACTGCCATAAAGAGGGCAGCACGGTGCTCTGTGGTTTAAAGATTGCGGATGACAGCTGTCAAAAAAACACGTGGCTTTGTTTATCTCGCGCTAGTGAGGTTAAGTTGGTACTACTGAGGTTTAGGCCCGTCAAGATGGCAGTACTGAGGTTTGCGATGCGTTGTTGTCTGTCAAAAAGCACGTGGCTGTCAAAAAACACGTGGATTTGTTTATCTCGCGCTAGTTAGGTTAAGTTGGTACCACTGAGGTTTAGGCCCGTCAAGATGGCAGTACTGAGGTTAGCGATGCGTTGTTGTCGATGATAGCTGTCAAAAAGCACGTGGGTTTGTTTACAAATTCAAATTTCCCGCGGGTGGTGGAGGAGACCTCTAGGAAGGCCTGTGGCTGTGGTGGTGGTTGAGGAGACCTCTGGGAGGCCTCTGGCTGTGGTGGTGGTGGAGGAGGCCTCTGGGAGCCGGTGGTGGTGGTGGCGGCCGAACTGTCCTATTATACTACTGTCACGCTAACGAAGGTGAAACGTTTCTAAAACGGATCTCTTCATCCTTCACGCTCGTGCGACCACTTTTGAACTGTTCAATCCACTAATAAACACTTCGCTGTGGCGAAACATTGACCCCGTATTGTGCTGAAAGTTTTCTATGAATATCCGCTCCTGGTGCATCCTCAGACCACAAAAAAATGGATTACAGAACGCTGTTCTTACTTGATGCAAACAGAGAGTGGCGCGGTCATTTTTACGTCGCAACAGCGCAAGTTGTACTGATCTGATAACGTTGAAACCTACCACAGACGTAGATAGCGGTGCCATCTAGCGGGTGGTGAGCACACAACGCAACTGAGATAACCTAAAGCCAATTAGAGCAAAATTGCAGATACTTATTGACTTGCCCTCGTAGTTCTACCGCTAAGATCAGCCGTATTTCCTGAAGCTTGTAGCATAATTTGTTCTGCAACATTATAGGAGGTAACATCTGGAGCTTGGGGGAGAACAAATTGTCTCGCGTTCCGAAATGATGTGTTAAATAACAACTTTGGCATCAGCGTAATTTCTCTGACCCGCCTAACTTGGTGGCCGCGACTTTAGAGTATTATTCAAATAGGAAGCTGTTTCGGCCATACTCGATGACATCAGAAATGAAAAAAAAACCTGTTCTCCACCCCTCCATTCGCCGGAGCCGCCCACCTGGTGAGTAAAGCCACGTCCGACTTGATGCATCGCTCTAGCTGGCTAAGGAGCGCAGCGAGGGATTCAGTCGGCCGTGGTAAAGCGAACTTGTAAGTGCCAGTCCCGACGCAACGAATCCCGCTCGGAACTCAACTAGAGGTCGTGGAGTATGGTTTAGTCCAGGGCCTCTCAAACGCCCAAAATCTCACGCGTGCAGAGCGAGGCGCAAGAGCTCCGTGCGCTGTGCATCGGTGTCGCTCGGTGCCGCTCGGCATGGCTCGGATCAACGCTTCGTCTCTGGGCTACTCGGCTAAGCTCGGCTCTACTCGGCTATACTTGGCTAAACTCAGCCCGGATTTGGAGCGCTACGGCGCAAGTGGGGCAGAGGGAGACAGGCGGAGCGAGCGAGACAGGCGTGAGGAAAGAGAGAGTAAGCGCTATTGCTCCAAATCGAGGAGTGGGGGTCTGCACTCTGGTCAACCAAGCCAAGTCGTCTTTTGCACCGTGCACAGTGCATGCACCACGCGCATGCACCCTGAGAGGCCCTGGTTTAGTCTATGGTGTGATCTGTTCTTAAAAGGTCCGGTCATCAGAAGAATTTTGGAATTCAGTTTTTCCGAGTACTAGGAAATGGAGTGAAATGCTACATTCTGCTTCGGATCAACATGTTTGTGTGAATCTGCATGTTCATAGTTGAAATTAATTAAAGAAACAACGTCGGTCCAGTTTAAGTAATCTGCATTTGGGAAATTCCTTGAGACTGACCCTGTCACAGTGGGGTTTCATGAATTCAGCCCGTATCATACCTGCATTCGCTCCCCGGGATTTCCATTGCATTCACATTTTAACATATGAATTCGCCCCTAATGAAACATTTTGCTTCCCACTTCATAGAGTCTTAGAAGTGTCAGCACTGATGTCTCTGGTATGGTTAAAATGGTTTCGTACCATGACGTATCCAGTGCTCTGATGGTCATCAGAAGGAATACGCTCAAAATGATGGGTGCAGTATATTTATAATAATAGCCTACATATATAAAAGGGTATGCACAAAATATGTTACTGAAAGGAATATAAAAATAATAATGTTTTAGGGAATATGTACCAAACTAGTATAGGGGTTGCGAGCCTACTCCTTACACAGAGACAGTAGCGGCGATTAGGGGAGAGGGGGGGGGGGCGAGGTGGGGCAGTCGCCCTACTTTGTGGAGAAAACTTTGCATTTGTATTCCATTTTAGCTGGATGAAACAACGAATTATAGGAATGATTAAAACAAGCAATTTGTACAAGCCCTGTTGTTTTATCAGCTAATTATTTACTTTAATTAATTAATAACGAAATTATTCGCGGAAATACGCAACAAAGTCGTTCACGCGGTTAACCGATTTGTATAGCGCCAGTGGAGACTTTTTATGTGCTGTGAGGAAGGGTACGCGCGCATTCGTTAGTCTGGCAGTCTCTTTAGTGTCTGTTAGTTTTTTTAGTTTTTAGTCAAATACTAAATTATTTTTAATTATATAATCACACCGTACGTCTATTTAATTGTAATATATATGTGTAATATTGTTCCTCTCGTGAAAGTATTATTGTATAGTATTGAATCAAAATCTCAAATAAATACACTGACTGACAGAGCAAATGCAACACCAAGAAGGAGTGGTTCGAAAGGGATGAAAGTTGGGGAAAAAACAGAAACGGCACGGACGGATAATTGATGTTTATTTCAAACCGATATGCAGGTTACACAATGCGCACGGCATCGACTCAGTTGGATGTAGGACCACCGCGAGCGGCGATGCACGCAGAAACACGTCGAGGTACAGAGTCAATAAGAATGCGGATGGTGTCCTGAGGGATGGTTTTCCATTCTCTGTCAACCATTTGCCACAGTTGGTCGTCCGTACGAGGCTGGGGCAGAGTTTGCAAACGGCGTCCAATGAGATCCCACACGTGTTCGATTGGTGAGAGATCCGGAGAGTACGCTGGCCACGGAAGCATCTGTACACCTCGTAGAGCCTGTTGGGAGATGCGAGCAGTGTGTGGGCGGGCGTTACCCTGCTGAAACAGAGCATTGGGCAGCCCCTGAAGGTACGGGAGTGCCACCGGCCGCAGCACATGCTGCACGTAGCGGTGGGCATTTAACGTGCCTTGAATACGCACTAGAGGTGACGTGGAATCATACGCAATAGCGCCCCAAACCATGATGCCGCGTTGTCTAGCGGTAGGGCGCTCCACAGTTACTGCCGGATTTGACCTTTCTCCACGCCGACGCCACACTCGTCTGCGGTGACTATCACTGACAGAACAGAAGCGTGACTCATCGGAGAACACGACGTTCCACCATTCCCTCAACCAAGTCGCTCTAGCCCGGCACCATGCCAGGCGTGCACGTCTATGCTGTGGAGTCAATGGTAGTCTTCTGAGCGGACGCCGGGAGTGCAGGCCTCCTTCAACCAATCGACGAGAAATTGTTCTGGTCGATATTGGAACAGCCAGGGTGTCTTGCACATGCTGAAGAATGGTGGTTGACGTGGCGTGCGGGGCTGCTACCGCTTGGCGGCGGATGCGCCGATCCTCGCGTGCTGACGTCACTCGGGCTGCGCCTGGACCCGTCGCACGTGCCACATGTCCCTGCGCCAACCATCTTCGCCACAGGCGCTGCACCGTGGACACATCCCTATGGGTATCGGCTGCGATTTGACGAAGCGACCAACCTGCCCTTCTCAGCCCGATCACCATACCCCTCGTAAAGTCGTCTGTCTGCTGGAAATGCCTCCGTTGACGGCGGCCTGGCATTCTTAGCTATACACGTGTCCTGTGGCACACGACAACACGTTCTACAATGACTGTCGGCTGAGAAATCACGGTACGAAGTGGGCCATTCGCCAACGCCGTGTCCCATTTATCGTTCGCTACGTGCGCAGCACAGCGGCGCATTTCACATCATGAGCATACCTCAGTGACGTCAGTCTACCCTGCAATTGGCATAAAGTTCTGACCACTCCTTCTTGGTGTTGCATTTGCTCTGTCAGTCAGTGTATTATCAACACAGTTAAGTTGTTAGGCTGAGAATCTTTACCTCCCTGTCGAAATTCTATTTAGTAGCTTTCTTTTCCAGTTTTAATGTATAACGTATATACACCACAACCACCACCCCCCGCTATATCCCACAAACTCGGGTACTTTGTTGTCTTTACATTTTTTGCCCCCCTACTTCTAATTCCCAATCGCCGCTAATGCCCAGAGACACCAGGAACCTGAATTTGAAGCCCGATATTATAACGTAAAATGTTTACCACGTCCACTAGCATTATCCTGGCAAGTTTGCAGCTTTCTTTTGTTGATACTACTTGCTCATCCACTCTGAGTAGGTGCCTAAAATCAAATACAGTAGAGACAATACGCGACACTTACGGATTTCACCTAGCTAAAATGGGAGACAATTCGACAGTGGCGCTCCTAGTGACTTGACCTGAACAAATCGCGCTAAATTCAAATATCAATGGAAATGTATATACGGAAATGGATAAATAAATTACGTCTAGAAAGAAAGTGTCATTGAGATATTAACTTCGAAGTTGCTAAAGCAATTCTGGATAAATGAATGAAGAATTATTTAAAAGGTTATTATTCAAAGACTGAAATTACACACATAAACAAGATATGAAATGGGCTGCTGTGGAATGGCTTGATCTTTCATTTATGCGTTACTTTTTTAGCTTTAGCATTCCTGCCTGAACGTTCACGGCTAGATTTTTCTTTTTTCTCATTTAAAAGCATTTTATCATCTTATTAAACCACTTGTCAACAAAAATATTGGCACATTCCTTACACACATGATGCAATGAATTAACAATTAAAATCTGGACAATTTTCCTCTTAACATGAAGCCTACTAACAGAAAGAAAATCTATAAAATCCCGGCTTTAATCTGAGAAGAGGGATAAAAGAAAGAAAAGTATGAAAATGTTGTCGATAGTGATGCTTTGAGGAATATTTACGTACAATTAGAGTAAAAATGCAATATACCCTTGGCTCTATTGTCGAGGATTTCTAAAGTCTCTGGCCTGGAAATGATCTGAACAGATCTTATAATTCTTATATAAGCGTAACGCCCCTTCTTTCTTGTACACCTTATCCAAATAAATTCTGTGACATTTCAAAACCCACAGATCACACCTACAACAACACATCGGTATTGAAGGTTAACTGCTGCACTATACAATAAAATATGCATATTACATTTTAACCTGTTAAACTATGGGTCGAGCAGGTCAGAAGATTATGAAGTACTATAAAAATCTCTGTCACCGGAAGAATATATATGCAAACACAACATTTCTTACATGTTCTTGTCCCGAGGGAACCTGAAGAACGACCGCGCATTTTTCTCTACTTCGTAATTACTGCAGCCAAACACAGCACATACCTTTCCCCTCATGTCGAGAGGAGATATCAAGGAATGACACACGCTACTATTTAATTACGTCAACTCACTGAAAATGCACAAATAACACCAAAAACTTCACACAAAAATACACGTGCTCTTATGAGAGAATCAGTACTGTTCAGGTCTATCCGCTAGAGTGAGCTCCACCGGGCGAGTTGGCCGTGCGCGTAGAGGCGCGCGGCTGTGAGCTTGCATCCGGGAGATAGTAGGTTCGAATCCCACTATCGGCAGCCCTGAAGATGGTTTTCCGTGGTTTCCCATTTTCACACCAGGCAAATGCTGGGGCTGTACCTTAATTAAGGCCACGGCCGCTTCCTTCCAACTCCTAGGCTTTTCCTATCCCATCGTCGCCATAAGACCTATCTGTGTCGGTGCGACGTAAAGCCCCTAGCAAAAAAAAAAAAAAAAAGTGAGCTCCAATAGCTGACCCTCGATATCTCGCTCAGTGTCGCGTGTTATCTCTACTGTATTTGCTAAAATGTAAACTGTAGCCTGCTGTGGTGTGCCTCAAGCAGGTTCGCAACTTCGGACGGGAGCGAGTTCAAGTATCCTCATGCAGATAAACAAGTTTCTCACGGGGGTGAATTCATACAATTTTTTCCCTTAACTTATCACCCCTCAGAGGGAACTACTTCATGCGAAGCCATCACAGCATACACCTGATTTTAGAAACCTTGTAGATGACACTAAAACACAATCTTCTCAACGTGGTACCTGTCTTTAGTACGGTATCTTAAATGTGTAGTTAAAGTTATTTTGTGTATCCCAGGCGCCCCGAATTCGGTTAATTATTGGTGGTGATAGTGGGGGAATGAGGAACAACTATTAATGCAAACATTCCTAGATAATAACGATATTTCCAAACAAAGAGGAAAAAAAACGTATTTGAACGAGTCTTATGTACGGAGTTTTCAGTAATATTCACAAATAAACAGAAAACTCCGCTTCTGTGGTGTAGTGGTTAGAGTGATTAGCTGCCACCCCCGAAGGTCCGGGTTTGATTCCCGGCTCTGCCACGAAATTTGAAAAGTGGTACGAGTGCTGGGACGGGGTCCATTGAGCCTCGGGAGGTCAAATGAATAGAGAGGGGTTCGATTCCTACCTCAGTCATCCTGAAGTGGTTTTCCATGGTTTCGCACTTCTCCTCCAGGCAAATGCCGGGATGGTACCTAACTTAAGGCCATGGCCGCTTCCTTCCCTCTTCCTTGTCTATCCCTTCCAATCTTCCCATCCCCCGAAAGCATAACAGGTGAGGCCACCTGGGGGAGATACTGGTCATTCTCCCTAATTGTATCCCCCTACCCAAAGTCTCACGCTCCAGGACACTGCCCTTGAGGCGATAGAGGTGGGAACCCCGGCTGAGTCCGAGGGAAAACCAAACCTGGAGGTAAACAGATAAAGAAGAAGAAACAGAAAACTAGAACTTAATTCATAAATAAATATTTAGAAGGAATGTTTTATTCCATCACTAAAACTGAATTATATTTGAAACTCATTCGATTATTTTAATCGATTAATTCGATTATTTAAATAATCGGATGGCGATTAGTCGATTATTAAAAGTATTCGATTATTCGATCACTACAACTGAATTAAATTTTAAACTCATTCGATTATTCTATTCGATTATTTAAATATTCTGATGGAGGTTATTCGGTTATTAAAAGTATTCGATTATCCCATTATTGTTTCGTATAACTTCATTTGAACACCGCTCACACTTGATTACTTGATTCGAAAATTGGAGAAATATCCAAAGAACCTTGAAAGATATTTGAGCAGACCCCTTGGACCTTTCTCCCAAAATTCAGTTACTATATTTTTGCTGGCGTTTGTTGTTTTAAAATTATTGAAAGGACACTGGAATTTTTGTCATACCATCGCATTTTTAACACGCGCCTAGAACGAGAGATGTATTCTTTATAGTCTTAGTTATCCCTTTATCAGTCACGAAACACACTGGATGTCATAAAATACATTGTGCCGGGAGCTTTACCATCAAGGACTGTCACTCTGCATGTTTACATGACGTATCTTCATCTGCTGTTGTATTGACAGACAATGGAGCACGTGAATTTGTAGCTAGCAATATAGAACTTGACTGTGATAAGCCTGATTCGTCTGAGTATGGAGATGATATATTTTGCACACAATAGGTGTTGGCTGCCATAGTTTAAAATTTGGTACTTGCGAGAATCACTAACACGTGCTTTAAGATCCTCTACTATAACAAGTAGATTCGAATCCCACCTCCTCCTATCCACTGTGGGTAGCGGCAAACAAGAATGACCACTACCACCACCCGTTAATACAGTTCTCGGGTATAGTGCGCATTGGTATCACCTAAATATCACTATAAAATTTGTCACAAATGGAACATAATAATTACTTTTACACATATCAAGTGAAAAATCCCTGGCAAATTAAGAAATATATGTTTTTTGGAGAATATTAATAAGTACTTTACCACTTTACAAGTACATTTGGTGTTGTGCTCACAGTGACACACGTATGTCTTTTGTCTTACACTTTGAACAATTTCGTGTGTGATATCTGTGTTCACTGAAGTTCTTTGCCTTCGTTTCATTCTTCACTTGTCAATCACATCATTTCATGAATTGTATCGCGATATGCAATATTTAATAGACGACAAAATGGTATGGCCAATGTACATAAGAAAAATTCAGTGGACTAGTGATATTGGTCCAGGGATCGAGTTACTTTCGTTCGAACAGAAATAAAAATATTTATTGGTCCAGGAATCATGCTATTTTTCTTTTGACCTCCATTTTGCTGTTCGTACTGGCCAAAGATAATGAGAATCTACAGACATAGCACTCCCATTCCACGGTGCTAGCCCTGGACCTGAACAAAGTAACAAAAGACGGCACCAGCAGCGTAGTACGACATAAACCAGTCCTGTCTACAAGCCTTAAGTATGTTTTCATATTTCTCAAATAACGACGGTATTTCTTAATTTGCCAGGGATTTTTCACTTGATATGTGTAAAAACAATTATTATGTTCCATTTGTGACAAATTTTATAGTGATATTTGGGTGATACCTTTGCGCATCATACCCACAGTTCTCTTCATCTACATGCGGTACGTACAACACAAAAACCAACCACCACTACAGAAACACGCAATAGAGTTCGTGTCAGGAAAGACATCCACCCAGATATAAAACAAAGCCAAATCCATATCAAGAACTGAGCCCAATATACTGGGGAAAAGGCCTGGTAGAAGAAAATAAAGAAGTCGTCTTATGCACTACAGTTCTATTAAAATAACGTGCGGATTCTGACAGCTGTCAGCACGTGGCGCCGGGCGAAGGTGTTGGAGTGCTGTGTTGTCTGGTGCAGTCTCAAAATACAGCCGAACCTAGGTATTACGAACCTCCATTACTCGAATTTTCAGTATCCACAAATAACTTAAATTTCCCGGCCGTTTATCCCGTTCTCCACGCGTATTTGTTTCTCCATTACTCGAAATTCGGTTACACGAATTTTTCGATTTCTCGAAGCAAACATTTCCTCCCTTGAAGCAAAATATACCCTGTAACTCGAATTTTGTGCAATACGGCATTTGTGGTTTGTGAGGAATCATTGACAAGTGAAGAAAGAGTTACAGTGATGCTGGGAGCTAATATGATGGGAACCGAAAAAGTAAAACTTCTAGTGATCGGAAAATCGGCAAAGCCTCGCTGTTTCTTGGGTGTGTGATATATGTACTATCACATAATTGTAACAATTTTGTTGATACAGGTGTGACTTAATTACCGGTCACGTACGAAAGCAACCCCCGACGTCACGGATGACAAGCTCCATTTACGAATCTCTGTGCTTGGTATTAACGAGAAGTTTCAACGTGGAGGGAGGAAAGGATAACAGTAACAAACAGAAGAGACTAACGGATTTTTTCCAAAGATGTTAAAGGAGGTATGTTTCTTGTTTCACTGCGGTATGTACTGTATCGTGTCTTCTAAAAAGTTACTCTAATAAGGCTTAAGAATTTCTGCAGAAAAAACAAAATTTTTAACAAATATTTGGGATGCACCAAAATTTCTGAAAACAGATATTGGCCAAATAGAGAGGCACGCGGCTGTGAGCTTGCATCCGGGAGATAGTAGGTTCGAATCCCACTATCGGCAGCCCTGAAGATGGTTTTCCGTGGTTTCCCATTTTTACACCAGGCAAATGCTGGGGCTGTACCTTAATTAAGGCCACGGCCGCTTCCTTCCAACTCCTAGGCCTTTCCTATCTCATCATCGCCATAAGACCTATCTGTGTCGGTGCGACGTAAAGCCCCTAGCCAAAAAAATATTCAAATATCTAGGAGAAATAATCCAAGAAAATGGTTTAGAAAAATCTGCAGTAGAGGAGAGGCTACATAAAATGGAGAGAGCTTATGGTGTCACCAAAAATATTTACAATAAAAGATGCCTATCCAAAAATGCAATAATAAGGCATTACAACACAGTAGTGAAGCCAGAATACCTATATGCAAGCGAATGTCTGGCATTAAACTATAATTTAGATAAACTAGAAATACTAGAAAGGCGAATCATGAGGAAAATATTAGGCCCACAAAACACAGCAGAAGGTTGGAAATTACGAAGTAATGCTGAAATATATAAAAAACTAGAAAGTATATCAGATGTAATGAGGAAAAGGACACTTATGTTTTTTGGACATTTATATCCAATGCAAGATAGTAGATTAACCAGTAAGATTTTCAGATATTTGTGGGGTAAGAAATCAACGACAAGTTGGGTCAATGAAGTAAGAAAGGATTTAGAAAAAAACAATATAACAACAGAAGAAATAAATAATAGAGAAGGCTTTCGGGAAAAAGTATTGAAAATAGAAGGATTCCAAGGTAGGAAAATAAAAAAGACTGGTTCAAAGTGGTATGAAGACAGAAAGAAGAAACATAGTGAACAGATGAAAGCGTACTGGAAGAAAAGGAAAGAACAAAGAAGAAGGAATTGAAATTGGCACGTGGTCCTCTGGTGGCCCATTCGAAAGAAGAAGAAGAATGTACTCAGTATAAGTCTCTAGATACATATGATTCAATTATGTGCTAACATGCTCAAAAACGGTATTCTCTGTATCTCGAAATTTCTATATTCCGAAATACAGTTTAGCTCCCGAGGTGATTCAAGATATCTAGGTTCCACTCTATCCGAATATGAAATTGATAGAAAACAGTCTCAAAATATCCGCAAGAAATGTATAGGTAAAATACATATCCGAGAAGTGTAGGTAGCTGCATAGGTCACAGGAACTTTAAAAAACAAGCAATTCTTAAATCTACTAGCTAGGTGTCCGTACTTCGCTGCATTGAGGGTAAATTTGTTATTATTTTCAATTTTATTTGAAAGATATTGTTTACTTCTTCGGCAACCAGTAGCTGGACAATATACAAATACCACTTGAGGTGTGGAATTGTCATGGCAAACGACACCGAACAAACCGTTGAAGGATGGTATTCCCAGTTCAAACGTCTGATAAAAAAAAAGACCTCATCTCCGCTTCAAGGAGTTGGTATGTTGTTTGAAAGAAGCAATCTGAAACATATACTTTTCAAATAGTTAGGATGGATGTGAATCTCGAAGGTATGAAGAACGAAGGAAGAAGCTCAGCGAGAGGATGAAGAGATTTTGGGAGGAAAAGAAGGCCAACACATCAGCTACGCAAGTTCAACCGTGTTCCTGAGTAGGGTATAACGATGTAAAATAATAATAATGATAATGTATGTGTATGTTCAGTCTGCAGCCCTAAGGCTGGTTGGATCCTCAACAGCTCTGCCATCAGCTGTCATAGATGGCCTAGGCATCACTGAAGAGGAGTACTAGGGAAATGAGGAGTGAGGTAGTTTCCCGTTGCTTTCCTCACCGAGCCAGAAGTTGCTATTACATATCAGTCTGCCAAGCCCACTCAAAAGCATGCCACGACCGACCCTATGAGCAACATTTTGACACCATTCATAGCAGCGACTGGCTGCAGAAGGAATGGCATTACTAGCATCGCTCATACCTCAGTCGCGTTCATGTTGTCAAAGCCAAGGATAAGACTGAGACAGATCAATGAAAGTAACAAAATTGCTGTAGCCCATACCAGAAGACATAGTGCACTGTAAACACTAGGTCGTGCCAGCAAAGGCATAATAATAATAATAATAATAATAATAATAATAATAATAATAATAATAATAATAATAATAATAATAATAATAATAACATACATACATACATTACCATTATAGACTGTTATGCCTTTCAGCGTTCAGTCTGCAACCCTCTGAGAATTTACTAAACGTCGCCACAATCCTTGATTTGCAACTAGTGTTGTGGCTTCATTTAGTTCTATACCTCTTATCTTTAAATCGTTAGAAACCGAGTCTAACCATCGTCGTCTTGGTCTCCCTCTACTTCTCTTACCCTCCATAACAGAGTCCATTATTCTCCTAGGTAACCTATCCTCCTCCATTCGCCTCACATGACCCCACCACCGAAGCCGGTTTATGCGTACAGCTTCATCCATCGAGTTCATTCCTAAATTAGCCTTTATATCCTCATTCCGAGTACCCTCCTGCCATTGTTCCCACCTGTTTGTACCAACAATCATTCTTGCTACTTTCATGCCTGTTACTTCTAACTTATGAATAAGATATCCCGAGTCCACCCAGCTTTCGCTCCCGTAAAGCAAAGTTATTCTGAAAACAGACCGATGTAAAGATAGTTTCGTCTGGGAGCTGACTTCCTTCTTACAGAATACTGCTGATCGCAACTGCGAGCTCACTGCATTAGCTTTACTACACCTTGATTCAATCTCACTTACTATATTAATAATAATAATGATGAGACGAATGACGTATGGGCTCCGGAGAGGCCTGGTGCGGGTCTTTTTCTCGCCGACGGCCTATTAGGTGACCTACATGTCTGTGAAGATGAGGGCCCTACCTAAGATGATTTCTAATTCTGAATACGCCACGCACACCCAGGCCCCGAACCATTGCAATTAACCAATTATGAAATCACCGACCCGGTCGGGAATCGAACCCGGGACCCTTTGAACCGAAGGCCTGTACGCTAACCATTCAGCCAAGAAGGTTCGAAGAGAAGAAAGAAATGTTGCACTTTACACAGGGTGTAACAAAATTGTACAGCACAAATTGCAGGACACATTCCTTAGACATAGACGAAGAAATTATATTATATGAACATGGGTCCGGTAACGCTAGTTGTCTCCAACTCAATAATCATGGGAAACACGCGAAAACAGAACGTTAGAATCATAGGGAACATGCACTCTTGATTACGTCTAGTTACGGTGTCATTATCACAGGTGTACCGCCAGTGTTTTGTTTTGTTCTACAAGTCCCTGTCGCCATGCGACTTACTTCACTGCATGTTTACAGGTAACATCAACTGTTCCAGTGATCAGTACGACGTTGTCAAGTATGTATCAAAGCTCACGGAGAGCATATTGAACATCTCCTGTGAGAAAGAGTTGCGTGTGGTTCGCTGGTACGTTCTGTTCTTGTCTGTTTCCCATGATTAATAAGTTGGAGACAATGAGGTGCAACATGGAAACAAAGCGTTTTCGGTCCCATGTTCATATAATGTAATTTCTTTGTCTATAATGCAATTTCTTTGTCTATATGTATGGAATGTGTCTTGCAATTTGTGCTGTACAATTTTGTTACACCCTAAATGAAAGAATCAAATGGACTACAGCCAAATGCGAGGAAATTGCAGACAGATTTGTTTCAGAATAATCTCTTACGTCATCAAAATGGCCTGAAACCTGCGGCAACGTCCCGACGAAAATATTGTAAATATTTTCATAGTAAAATTTGTAAATGATCAAGGTTGTTCATATCTGACAAAGTGATAGCTGCATTTAAAAATGGGACTACTAGTAGGCCTAACTTTGTGCGGGTTCTTGGCGTCCGTGGGTCTACTGACCCCTTTCGGATGTTTGTTATGCAGCAGGCATACCTCAAGATTAAGGTACCATTCTTAGAAGAGGTCACGCAGCCCCAGCTGGTGTTAACCTTTACGCACCTTGTTGTATTACTTTATATGTTTATTATGATAATACTGTATACATGCCATTGAGACTTCGGATGTTTTGAGACTAAGATGTTTTGAGACTCAGGATATTTTGAGACTCGGATGTTTGAGACTCAGGATATTTTGAGACTCGGATGTTTCGATAGGACACAGCGTTGTCGCATGTTACGGCTGGTGTTCTATCATAATCAACCGCTCTCGCTCTGCGGTAGGCGCTGAGGAAATTAATATCCATGTACAGGAATCATGAAAGCCTTAGTATAGTATTAAATATTGTTAATTTTATTACTATGTGGCTCAGCAAAAATTTTATCGGCTCGAATACTATAAGACATACTTCTAATTCCCCCCCCCCCTCCCTCCCAGGATTTTATTAGTCTATCTCCGGACAATTGGTTTCAAATTTTACATATATTTCAGCCGCAGAATAGCCCATTTAAAAGCACCACCTGTCCCTATATTATTGTGGAAATTTTCGTTGCCCTTATTTGCCAATAATAATAATAATAAGACTAGCCTGTTGAACATTCACGGTTCAAATCCGGGTGAGGTTGGGAGTAATATCTAAAAGCGTACTTATCTTTGGATAAAGATGTGAATTCATTCGGACCCTGCCATAGGTGTCGGCACAATTACTACACAGTGATGTTGCAATATGAAGGGGGAAGCCAGAAGAGAAAATGTCAGCATGTTTCCGCTAATATTAGCTGTATAAAAAAACAAAGCTCTAGGCCCTACACAATAGAAGTTGTACAAAACATAGTTTAGAATCTTCTATACCGGGCGAGTTGGCCGCGCGGTTAGGGGCACGCAGCTGTGAGCTGGAATCTGGGAGGTAGTGGGTTCGACCCCCCCCCCCCACTGTCGGCAGCCCTTAAGATGGCTTTCCGTGGTTTGCCATTTTCACACCGTGCAAATGCTAATTAAGGCCACGGCCGCTTCCTTCCCAAGCCTACGCCTTTCCTATCCCATAAGACTTATCTGTGTCGGTGCGAAGTAAAACAAATTGTAAAAACATCTGTGTCAGTAGTGCTGATAAAGCGCAACTTGCACTGACGGGTTGTTTATAGAGCGAGAGTAGAGCAGAGAGCATACTTCTGCGACTGTGCAATACAGTAGTGTTTTGTAGCGATAGATAGGTTGATCTGAAGTAAGTGATGGAGTAAAGTACCACTATCCTTGCAATGTGGATACGGACGCAGCCGACAGGAGCAAACGGAGGCCCTCAGGGATTTTAACTCCGGAGATAGACTGGGAAGAAAAGTATTTATCTCGATAAATGAATGAAAGAACGAGATATTTGATATGTAGTACTGCCATTGCCAAAGAGGAATATAACGTGCTTATTTTTGTTTGTACAATTGAATTTACGTCGCACCGACACGGGTAAGTCTTATGGCTAGTGCCTGCGCATCCGCGAATGGTTATCCGCGGATATTGTAAATATTTTACTACAGTCTATTACACCCAAAATATTGAAACTGATAAATCTGTTAACATAATACAATAGGCCTGACACCTGGCACCAGAACCCCTAGTGTCACAGGTTTTTCTCTTGCGAACCTAACCGACGTAATGACCTGCCTTCCTTCCTTCTTTCCTTCCTTTCTTTCTTCCTTCCTTCCTTCCTTCCTTCCTTCCTTTCCTCCTTCCTTCCTTCTTTCCTTCCTTCCATTAATTGCGGGCAGGAGCCAGGTAGGGTCAGGCCAGATTTACGGCTTTATGGTCTCAAGGCTCTTTATATATCACCATTCCCCCAATCGCCTAATCACCAGGAAAAATAAGAATGTAACTGAGTGAAAATAACGTTATTATTTAGATATTATTATCAGCAAAATTATCCGCACTGCTGTACAGTTTGTATCCGCCAAGACACTAAAATCGCGGATATCCGTCCAGGGCTGTACTTATGGCGATGGTGGGATAGGAAAGGTTTAGGAGTGGAAAAGAAGCGACCGTGGCCTTAATTAAGGTATAAGCTGGTATAAAAATGGGAAACCACGGTAAACCATCTTCAGAGCTGCCGAGAGTGGGGTTCGAACCCACTATCTCCCGAATGCAAGCTGATACCTACGTGACCCAAACCGCGTAGGGTGGGTAGAGCGGCACCATAAAAATAAACATTCTGCTACGCACGATTCAAGAGGATCGTGAAAGAAAGGTGTTGAGGACTTGAAGGAGAGGCAATTCGGCTGCATTCAAGTACATCGATCTGTCTAGATCTCCTCATAGCATGAACACAAATAACAGGTTCCATTTTAGTTTAAGGAGTATCCATTTAAGAATGATACCCTTTTATATTTAGTAATGCAATAATATATCATTGCGCTAAACTTAAGATATCATTTGCAAAATATCCTGTGGGTGAGATTCGTTGTAAGAATCGACTAAAAGGGACCCCAGGGGCTCTCAACTTGGGAGCATGGGTTGGCGACCACAGGGCCCTTAGTTGAGTCCTGGCACTGCTTCCACTTACTTGTGTCAGGCTCCTCACTTTCATTTATCCTATCCGACCTCACTTAGTCAACTCTTGTTCTTTTCTGACCCCGACGGTGTTAGAGGAATCGAGACCTAGGGAGTCTTTCATTTTCACGCCCTTCGTGGCCCTTGTCTTCCTCTGGCCGACACCTTCATTTTTCGAAGTGTTGGATCGCTTCTATTTTTTCTCTCTGTTTAGTTTTATATAGAGGATGGTTGCCTAGTTGTACTTCCTCTTAAAACAATAATTACCACCACCACCACCTCTAACTAATGTTTTGCTGGTTGCCTAGTTGTACTTCCTCTTAAAACAATAACCACCACCACCACCTGTAATTGTTGTTAATACAAGATGGTTGCCTAGTTGTACTTCCTCTTAAAACAATAACCACCACCACCACCTGTAATTGTTGTTAATACAAGATGGTTGCCTAGTTGTACTTCCTCTTAAAACAATAATCACCTCTAGTTAATAGAAGCTGGTTGACTAGTTGTACTTCCTCTTAAAACAATAATCACCACCACCACCTCTAGTTAATAGAAGCTGGTTGCCTAGTTGTACTTCCTCTTAAAACAATAATCACCACCACCACCTGTATTGTTAATAGAAGATGGTTGCTTAGTTGTACTTCATCTTAAAACAATAACCACCACCACCACCAAAGATAAATATTTTACTTGATGACATCGTGCGATTAGACTTTTCTTCCGCCTACATCTGAAGGTTTGAACCAGTGAATTTGAGATCCTGTTACACCATGGTTCCACAGAGCGGGCTGATCTAGGCCCATACACTGCTCCTTAGAAGCGATACTGATCTTTCGTAATCTATGGCTGCATTGTCCGCCAGACGCTGCATGCGATCATTCATCTCACCAGTACTAGACGCCCTGTTACCTAACACCTGCTATATATAACGTGACTTGCGCTGCCGCCTCACGCGGTGGAGGGGAAGGCCATGTCTCAGTCGGCCCGTAGCTGTAGGGCGCGTAAGTCAGCCGCAGTTAAGCCCAGGTAAGCTTAAACGTCAGGTCATCGACACGCGTCCTGCCGATAATGTAAGAAAGTTGATGGAATGTGCTGTCCGAAGTCGTGACACATGTTCGACTACTTTCAATGCTAATGAATTCTGCTTATATTCTTGTGCTGGCCTCCTTCACAACGAAATGTCCCGCCTTACACCATTCTTAACACTGACAGCAGTTACGATCGACCTAAGCATCATAGGTACCAATGTGACCACAATGAAGCACTGACGCAAGTCCACATGTGTTGTCTCCGTTGAGTTGCGGTTAAGACGTTCACCTCATTATTATTATTATTATTATTATTATTATTATTATTATTATTATTATTATTATTATTATTATTAACAACAACAAAGGCATCGCAATTGGGAAATATCCCGGTGGCAATGATGACTTGCAATACTGCCGCCCTAAGCCTAAAGGGCGTATCAAACAAACCCCATGACACTACAGCCCTTGAAGGGCGACCGCTGCTCAGCCCGAAGGCCTGCAGATTGCGAGGTGTCGTGTGGTCAGCACGACGAATCCTCTCGGCCGTTATTCTTGGCTTTCGAGACCGGGGCCGCTATCTCACCGTCAGATAGCTCCTCAATTCTAATCACGTAGGCTGAGTGGACCTCGAACCAGCCCTCAGATCCAGGTAAAAATCCCTGACCTGGCCGGGAATCGAACCCGGGGCCTCCGGGTAAGAGGCAGGCACGCTACCCCTACACCACGGGGCCGGCAAAGGGCGTATCTCATTTTATTTCAATTTTCTATTTCTTTATTTTTTTATTTTTTTGCTAGTGGCTTTACGTCTCACTGACACAGATAGGTCTTATGGCTTCCTGTTTCTTTTCACTATAGTAATGTTGAACGGTCACTCTACCTATTTCCTCAGTAAAAGCAGCCGTATTGTATTTAGAAAATGATGGAAAACACTAATAAATGATGCCGTATCTCAAAAGTGTATTGAAATCTTATGAAAATGAACAGTGTAATATTTTCCTTAACATTGTAGTCTTAACTCTCAGATATAGCTACGGAAATGCAATTACTTTCAATACATAACATGAAAACAGTAAGTTTTAATTTAAGAGGAGATGCATTTTCTAATTTACAAAATTGGTAATTTGCCAAGCATTTGAAGTTCTTAAGATACGCCGTTTTGGCTTAGGACGGCAGAGTAGTGCAACAGTAAAGTTAAAACATGGTTACCCAACAGAAACAACAAGTACTAGAACAAGAGTACAACAGACAATTCCATAGAACGAAAATATTACAAGAAATACAGGTAAACCCCATTATACGCGGATTCGTTATCCGCGAATTCGCATATACGCGATTTTGGTTTTAAGTCTATTGCAGCCATCTGGTAACAGTACGTGGAAGCTGTAATGCCTTAAGGCGGGTATAGACATGCTTGCCGAACTCTCTAACGTACACTACGTCGCGCGCCAAAGTTAAACGCTGCAAGCGCATATCTACGTGCATCTTCTGCCGTGTTTGTCGAGACGTGAATCGTCAGTTCCGGTCAGTAGAGCTGTAAAGTTGCACTTGACAGGTTTCGTGTTTAAAATGCCGGGTAAAAGGACAGGAAGTGTGACTGTCGAAGGAAAGAAGCGTGTAGCAAAGTCATATTCGTTAGAAACAACGTTAGCCGTTTTGAACAGCTTTGAGAAACGTGAGCGTAGTGTTGACATTCAGCTTGCTTTGGGACTTTGTGAATCCTAACTATTGATGACAATGCGGAATCAAATAAAAAAAACTGCTTAACCTTCTACTAATTTAAGTGTGACTGGAGTGACCAAATCTTGCTCGGAAGCGATGGAAAGAATTAATAGGATCGAGCATCACAACCAACAACACATGCCTCTTTCTGGAGCTGTTATTCAAGCTAAAGCCAAGAGCTTGTATGCAGAGTTTAGTTTATTATTGTGTGTTTCAGTGTTTCAGAAACATGATAAGGGTTATTTTTTAAAAAAATACTAAGAATCTCTGCTTTATGTGAGTAAACGGAAACCTAATCCTATATTTTACATATAAAATGACTCTTGATTTACGCGAATTCGGTATGCGCGCCAATTCTGTGGAACGTAACTATCGCGTATAACGAGGTCTACCTGTACTACTAGTTTAACATACTAAATCCAGTATCATCATATACAATTTCACATACAACTTAAGTATATCCAGTGTTTAACGCTATGGTTTACAATACTATAAAATGAGCTTACTACTAGCTTAACATTACTACCCAACAACACCAACTACAACAACAAGAGTACAATACTCCGTAGTGGACAAGTTTCCGCTTTGAAGATGATAGTAAGGTAGTCTGCCTGCTGTCATTTCTTGATGGATGCAGTACTTTTGCATCCATCTCTTGGCACAGGCCAGAGTAAAGTGTAGCTTCCACCGAAGTCCCAGTCAACATCCATGGCTGTGACAATATGGAAGTTGCTGGGGGTATGGGTAGTGCTGAGTAATGACATTCAGAGCACGACTAGTTTATCTGAGTGTTATGAAAGGTGCTGCTCATAGGGCCAGTCGTGCTGCAATAGTACTTTCTGACCCAGTGAGGAAAGCAATGGCAAACTACTCACTCCTCATCTTGCCTAGTACACCTCATTTTGGTGCTGCCATTGGTTTTGGGGGTTTCCTTATAACCGCATAACCTTTGGTGGTGCTATTCGAAGATTCAACCAGCCTCTGGGCTGATGACCTAACAGACAGTAAGGTAGTATAGGCCTAGGAAGTGAGACTGAATCAAGGTTCAGCAAAGCTGTAAGACAGAAGTCAGCTCCCATATGGAACTATCTGTACACCGGTCTATTTTCAGACCGACTTTGCTGTATGAGAGTGAAAGCCGGGTCGACTCACAAGTGAGTTCGGCGAAGATCACTAGAGGGCAGAAATGATAACAAATATACTCAGATCTATATTATTTTTTAAAAGACGAAATTTAAAAATAAGGCGCAGAATTAGGTAGAAGGCTAGATGATCGTAGGTATGTATTCCCATGCAATGACTGCCAGAGATTAAAATAAATTAAAATGATGTGTGTATGCTGGGTATTCAGCCCGAAGGCTGGTTTGATCCTCCACATCTCCGCCAACAGCTGTCATAAATAGTCTAGCCGTCACTGAAGAGGCGTACTGGGGGAATGAGGAGTGAGGTAGTTTCCCGTTGCTTTTCTCAACGAGCAAGCCGCTGCTATTACATATCAGTCTGCCAAGCCCACTGAAATGCCACCGCCAACTGGCCCTATGAGTGGTATTTTCACACCATTTATAACAAGGACTGGCTGCATAAGGAATGGTATTACTAGCATCACTCATACCTCAGTCATTTTCATGTTGTCAAAGCCAAGAATGAGACTGAGACAGGTCAATGAAAGTAATGAATATGATATAGCCCATATCAAAAGACATAGTGCACTGTAAACACCACAACTCGCCAGCAAAGGCATCAATAAATGTATTAAATCATTTGATGGTAGATTGAAAAACCGGGGGATGTAACAAACTGAACGGGGGTCGAGGGAAGGGTCTCAAAGACGAATGGTCCCCGCTAACAACGGGTAATATGGTAACTCTTACAGCCTCCGTGGCTCTGGTGGCAGCGCGCCGGCCTCTCATCGCTGGGTTCCCTGGTTCAAATCCCGGTCACTCGATGTGAGATTTGTGCTGGACAAAACGGAAGAGGTACAGGTTCTTCTCCAGGTACTCACGTTTTCCCTGTCATCTTTCATTCTAGTAACACTCTCCAATATAATTTCATTTCATCTCTCAGTCATTAATCATTGCCCCAGAGGAGTGCGACAGGCTTCGGCAGCCGGCACAATTCCTATCCTCGCTTCTAGATGGGGGCTCCATTCATTCCATTCCTTAACCGGTCGAATGACTGGAAACAGGTTGTAGATTTTTATTTTCATGGTTACCCTAGTCTAGACTGAGCGGGAGTTTGAGAGAGTCTTGCACAGTTTTGCACAGCTTTAGACGACAAGTTACCTAGGAGAATAATGGCCTCGGTGGTCGCGGTAATGGTGGTGTGGCGGTGGTGGTAGCGGTAATTATTGTTCTAGGAGAAAGTTCAATTCAATTGGCCAACATGCTCTACTAAAGGAAAAGAACAAGAGTTATCCAAGCGGTGTCGGATACGGAAGATAAAAGCGGACAGCTTGGCACAAGTAGAAGCAATGTCCGACTCAGCTAGAGGAACCGTGGTTGCCAATCCACGCTCCCAAGTTGAGAGCCTCTAGTCCCCTACTTAGTCGCCTCTTACGTCAGACAGGGGATACCGCAGATGTTATACTATCGCCCACCCCCAGGGGGGACAATGCATTCGGTCATTGAGAGTAAGAAAAGCAGAGGGAGACGATGGTTAGACTCAATTTCTAATTATTTAAAGATAAGAGGTATGAGAAAGAAGGTACAGAGCTAGTTACAAATAGAGGATTGTGGAGGCCTTCAGTTCATTCACAGACGTTTGCAGACTGAACGCTGAAAGGCATAACAGTCTATAATGAAGTATTTATTTATTTATTTATGTATTTATTTATTTATTCATAACCTACAAGTAACAGGCATGAATGTAGCGAGAATGATTGCTAGTACAAGCAGATGGGAACAATGACAGGAGGGTACTCGGAATGAGGAGATAAAGGGTAAGTTAGGAATGAACTCAATGAATGAAGCTGTAGGCATAAACCGGCTTCGGTGGTTGGGTCGTGTGAGGCGATTGGAGGAGGATAGGTTACCTGAGAGAATAATGGACTTGTTGTGGAGGGTACCGGTAAGAGAAACAGAGGGAGACCAAGACGACGATGGTTAGATTCCGTTTCTAACGATTTAAAGATAAGAGGTATAGAACTAAATGAGGCCACAGAACTAGTTACAAATAGAGGATTTCGGTGGCGATCAATAAATTCACAGAGACTTTCAGACTGAACGCTGAAAGGCATAAAAGTCTATAATGATGATGTATTTATTTATTTATTTATTTATTTATTTATTTATTTATTTATTTATTTATTTATTTATTTATTTATTTATTCCTTCATTCTTAATCTGTTTACCCTCCAGGAGTTTTTTGCCCTCAGACTCAGCCAGGCATTCACCTCTACCGCCTCACGGGCAGTGTCCTGGAGCGTGAGACTTTGGGTCGGGGATACAACTGGGGAGAAAGAACAGTACCTCGCACAGCCTATCTCACCTGCTATGCGGAACAGGGGCCTTGTGGAGGGATGGGAAGATCGGAAGGGATAGACAAGGACGAGGGAAGGAAGCGGCCGTGACCTTACGTTAGGTACCATCCCGGCATTTGCCTGGAGCAGAAGTGGGAAACCACCGAAAACTACTTCGAGAATGGCTGAGGGGGGAATCAAACCCCCTCCCCCTTAAATCAGCTGACCTCCCGAGACTGAGTGAGCCCCCTTATAGCCCTCGTACCACTTTTCAAATTGCGTGGCAGAGCCGGGAATCGAACGTGGCCCTCCGGGGGTGCCAGCTAATCACACTAAACACTACACCATAGAGGCGGACATAACATTATCTACGTATGGTTAATTCCTCTGGCTCGGAGACTGAGTATTTGTGTTCGTCTAAAGACACTTCTCTTTTCCTACTCGCTACATATCTTACTATCAACACCACAGAAACAAGCAGTAGTGAATACGTCCTTCCATATAGAGTTGGCGTAAAGAAGGGCGTCCGGCCATAAAACTGGCCACGTCAAGTGCCGAGCCCAATAAAATAGGGCCAAAAAAACGACAGGAGGAAGAAGAAGAAGGTCGTTATAAAACACTTGAGCAAGAGTGTTTCCAAGTTCTCAGGAGAAACAGGCGCTAGGCTGAGCAGATGCAGGGTGAGCAGCTTGTTACCAAGGTCGATGTTCAGCGCTCTGTTACGACCGCTACCATTTGATAACACGTCTCATTTTACATTTCACTGTGGGACTAAAGGCGACTACACACTCCGCTGAAGTTTCATGTTAACACGCTTTAACAGTGGCGTGCGGTGAACATATTCGTTACCCCAGCTGCAATTTTTTTAAAAAATATAAGCAATCGTAGTTCCACTACACGCTCTAAAGTCAACATTACCATTTTATAAGGCTGCACTTTTCGTGGAAAGGTCAACCTGAGAAAGGCCTTTCAAGAATATTTTCAACCACACGCTCGCACATATTTCTAAATTGATATTCACGGTAGTGACGACACCATCATAACTTAATCTATAGGAGATTTTAAACAATGTACTTACGGTTTCATCCGGTGACGCTTCGTGATACTACAGTCATGGTTATCACAAATATTCATTGGGACTAACTATATGTTTTTAACTTAAAAAGCCTAACCTAAACTTAAACAGCAACATTTAATTGGTATTTTACCGTCGCCGAAGTATTATAGTTTCAATCGCTTACTGAGTGTACGTGCATCGACAACAAACGAGGGAAAATATTCGTCACGACGTATAACGCACGTTAGATTCATGAAACTCGCGAACTCGCGATACTTTCACCTATAATCCAAGAGGAACACTACAAAAATTCACTATATACCACCATCACAGACAACCAAATATAAAATTATTTTACTTCGCGCTTAGCTCTGTATTCATGCTGGGCTATCGGAAAACATACTCTACACGTGCCATCAATGAATTGCCCGAAAAAACTTTACACATGGCGAAATCCAAAAATAAAATGCATTATTCTATATTACAATTGATATCATAAACTGCCTGTATTTTTTTTTTTTTTTTTTGCTATTTGCTTTATGTCGCATCGACACAGATAGGTCTTATGGCGACGATGGGATAGGAAAGGCCTAGGAATTGGAAGGAAGCGGCCGTGGCCTTAATTAAGGTACAGCCCCGGCGTATGCCTGGTGTGAAAATGGGAAACCACGGAAAACCATCTTCAGGGCTGCCGACAGTGGGGCTCGAACCCACTATCTCCCGATTATTTGAATACTGACCTCTATTTTTATTAGCAAGACGATGTGCAAGTGGCTATACTGTTAACATGTTGATATTTTTATTGTAGTCTCTAGTGTGTGGCGCTGAACACTTCGAGTGCCAAGTATTAAAACTAACAGGCCCCACCTTAGCTAGCTGGCCTGTCACCGTAAATTGCTGTCGGGGGAGGGCCCACAGCCCCGCTCTGCTGCCAGAACAAGGAAGCTTCAAGGGCATGCGTCAACCAAGTGACTTACATTTCGCTAGGGTAGCTAGCTCTCTTTCGCGCTGGCAACGAAACACAGCTCTCTGAAAAAGCTGAACTGCGATAGTGCGAGCGGATTGTTAAGACAGTTGTACTTGGCTTGGCTTAGTTTGTTAAACGATATAAAATGCGTTATAAGGAATAATCAGAAAATATTAATGTTAAAGTTCTTTACCCCAGCAGCGCTGGGGTTCAGTGCTCGCCACTGCGCTTTAACATGTGCTATGACGTGTTAATAAAATAGTTAATCGAATGGAATGCCATTAGGAGACGAATAATATGGAGTGAAGAAGCTTTTAAAAGTGGAAAAGTTGGAATTCGAGAGCAAATACTCGACAGATTTTTAAGTTCTTTGAAAACATTTAAGAACAGGGTAGATAGACAATTGAAAGGGATCCTGGCACCTGAGCAACATCCCTAAAAGCAGATCACTCTAATGTGTCGTGTTGTGATATGTTATGAATCATCTGACGTCACAATATGGGTAAAAATCGAAATAGCGTATGGCTTTTAGATCCAGGAGTGTCCGAGGACAAGTTCGTCTCGCCAGGTGCAGGTCTTTTGATTTGACATCCGTAGGCGACTGCGCGTCCTGATGAGGATGAAATGATTACGACACATAGACCCAGCCCCCGTGTCAGAGAAATTAACCAATGATGGGAATCGAACCCGGGACCCTTGTGACCAAAGGCCAGCACGCTAACCATTTAGCCATGCAGCCGGACACAATACAGGTGAACGAGTCTTGATACGCGTCAGCCCAAGATCTGGACCGATATTTTCGTCAGACGTGTTGAAGCATGTGAAGGTGTTACTAGTGATATAAGAATCGTACGTTTGTTTGTCAAAAAATAGTTATCAATAAAACATTCTGACCGGAAAAATTAATAGATCACTTGAATTTTCAAAGGGAATGGTACGTTAATTTGTGAAATATTTGTTATATTATTTACAATGATTATTTTCTTGAAAAAAATATTTAAGTAGTGTTATCTGTCTGTAATTGCTACCCTTAGTTACTTGCAGTAGATACTATTTTCATGAAAATAATGAATGTGAATAATAAAACCGTCCGCCTCTGTGTGATTAGCTGCCACCCCCGGAGGTCCGAGTTCAATTCCCGGCTATGCCACCAAATTTGAAAAGTGATACGAGGGCTGCAACGGGGTTCACTCAGCCTTGGGAGGTCAACTGAGTAGAGGGGTTTTGATTCACTCCTCAGTCATTCTCGAAGTGATTTTCCGTGGTTTCCCACTCATCCTCCAGGCAAATGCCGGGATGGTGCCTAACATAAGACCACGGCCTCTTCCTTGTCTATCCCTTCCAATCTGTCCATCCCCTCACAAGGCCCCTGTTCGGCATAGCAGGTGAGGCAGCCTGGGGGAGGTACTGGTCCTCATCTTCAGTTGTATCCCCGACCGAATGTCTCACACTCCAGGACACTGCCCTTGAGGCGGTAGAGGGGGGATCCATTGCTAAGTGTGAGGGAAAAATCAACCCTGGATGGTAAACGGATTAAGAAAGAAGATGTTTTCTTTTTTACAATTCGTTTTATGTCACACCGGTACTGACAGGTCTTATGGTGACGATGGGATAGGAAAGGCTTAGGAGTGGGAAGGAAAGTCCGTGGCCTTAATTAATTGCCTGGTGTGAAAATGAGAAAAAACGAAAAACTATCTTCAGGGCTGCCGACAGCGGGGTTCGAACCCATTATCTCCCGGTTGCAAGCTCACAGCCGCGCGCCCCTAACCGCACTGTAAGAAAGAAGAAATAAATAAATAAATAAATAAATAAATAAATAAATAAATAAATAAATAAAACAAACGTTTCACGATGTAACATGTTTTTCCCTTTGAAAATTCAAGTAATCCATAAATTTGCCGGTCAGTGTATCTTCGTTAAATTTCTTTTTTACAATTATTCTGAGAAATGTTGATCAATAAAATCAATAAAATATTTTCATTAATATATATTTTTTGCTTACCTTAGGCAAACAGGTCTTTCCTGAAACGATATACTGTCCCTTATCTGAGTGTTACATGTTTCTATATTTAGTTTCACCATGTTCAGAATCGTAGAAAACTCTCCCCTCGATATTTTTGTATACATTTTGAAACACTCTTCATCTGTAAGGTGGCCGTGCGGTTAGAGGCTGTGAGCTCGCATCCGGGAGATAGTGGGTTCGAATCCCACTCTTCATTTCTAAGGAGTTCCGGCCATAAGGTATTTAATTCGCCATATTCATTCCTCTCCAGCATTTGTAGGATATACCCACTCCCTTGTATTCTCCAATGCCAATGCTATACCAAGCGCTGCTATAGTTTCCTCCTCTTCACTAAGTTCCGCTAAAATTTCTTCATCCGTTTAGTATTGTTGCCTGTAAATGAAATTCAGTGATGGTATTGTAAAGGACCAGAGCTTAATTTCGGCCGGAACGCCGTTCCGATACCTCCCATGGATTCTTTTTTTGCACATTGTTTTTAAGGGGTTGCTCAATAAATAGTTACTGGAACATAGTCCACACGGGAGATTTACAATGGTAACCTGCACTTGTATGATTTCTCATTGTAAGCTTCATCACAAGTTTTCAAATATCAAAGCATCAAGGTCGTGTCTTGCGTTTAAACCAGTGTAACGGCAGGAAGCGCCCAAAATTAGACTTTCTGAACAATAATGTTATAATATTTTTTTCTCAATCATAATGGCAAAGGATAAGAAACACCATGCCAAATGACTAAGTTGTTGTTTTTGGCGGTGGTGGTCTATAGAAACAAAGGGAACCAGAAGGGATACGGTTTCACATAGTCGACTGGATATTTCATACTCTAACAGTGTACATTACTGCTTCACAGAGGCGTTGTGTGGTTTGCCTACATAGCCGGGCGATCTTCATATTCGGTCAGGAAAATAAAAACCTACAACCTGTTTTCCATTCAATGACCGGGTCAGGCATGGAATGAATGAAGCTCCCATCTAGCGACGAGGATAGTAATTGTGCCGGCTGCCGTAGCCTGTCGCACTCCTCTGGGGCAATGATTAATGAACGGCAGATGAAATGATACTGGAGAGTGTTGCTGGAATGAAATATGACAGGGAAAACGGGAGTGCCCGGATAAAAACCTGTCCCGCCTCCCCTTTGTCTAGCACAAATCTCAGATGGAGTGACCTGGATTTGAACTACGAAACCCAGCGGTGAGAGGCCGGCGCGCTGCCGCCTGAGCCACGGAGGCTGCGTATGGGAGAATGATAAGGCTTTATCAATCCAAGGAAGGAATTATAAGTTATTAGACGAGGCCGAAAAGTATATTTGCTATTTTGTCCTGTATCATTTTATTGCGACATTTGGTAATAATAGGCTATATGTGCGAACGATAAGGCTTCTTCGATCCTTGGTTTTCATATTTTAGCATCTGACCCATTCCCTGTGCTAACCGTCGGACCAGTTCGACCCCACTAATTGGCTGATCTCCAAATTCCTATAGGCCCTAACCATCGGACCAATTTGGCAACATCCCCTTTTACACGGTAACGTCAACGAAGACAGCAGAATTTTTCCCAAAATACAGTCGAACCTCGATATATCGAACCTCCATTACTCGAATTGTCAGTATCTCGAAGTAACTTCAATTTGTCCTATTCTTCACGCGTATTTATTTGTCTATTACTTGAAATTCTCAAAGCAAAGGTTTCCTCCCTTGAAGCAAAAAATACTCTGTAACTCGAATTTTGTACAACATTAACTGTGCAATATGGCATTTGTTGTTTGTGAGGAGCAGTTAACAAGTAAAGAGAGGGTTACTGCGATCCTGGAAGCTAATATGACGGGGACCGAAAAACAAACTTCTAGTGATCGGAAAATTGGCGAAGCCTCGTTGTTACCAACCCCGGAAGTCGTGGATGACAAGCTGCATTCACGAATCTTGGCTGCGTGTTTCGAACCTACATACAGAGTCAGTCGAATATAAATGACAGTGTTTCTCACAGGAATAAATGTTGTTGAAAAGTATGTGGAAGGAAAGAAGGTTAACACTAGAAAACAGAAGAGACTAACGAATATTTCCCAAGGGTGTTAACGGAGGTATGTTTCTTGTTTCACTACTGTATATAGTGTATTCTATCGTCTAAAAAGGTTACTTTAATAAGGGTCATAATTAAAGCGATGCCGTAAATACGAGTTTGTTAATATATTGTTAAATACTGTAAAAATACTGTGTTTATTATAAGTCCGTATATATATGATTCAAATATGCGCGATATATGCTCAAAAACAGTATTCTCTATATCTTGAAATTCCGATAACTCGAAATAACATTTAGCTCCCGAGCTAATTCCAGATATCGAGGTTCCACTGTACGTATCTTACGAACAGGGGCGTAGCCAAGGGAAGGGGGGGGGGGTGATTGGGAGTTGGAATCCCTCCCCTCCCACCGTGAAAATGTTACAAAAAAAATAAACAGAAACTTACAATAAACTAAATAAACTAAATAAACTTTCAGAGACGTAATTGTAAAACTAAAAGATCATTGAATCTGTTTTCTAAGAAGCCTCGAAAGTTGGATTTTAGATTGTAAACTTAACATACCATTGGCTGTAAAACTGTTGACCTTGATCAATATAAAAATTTAACACTAGGATTATTATTATTATTATTATTATTATTATTATTATTATTATTATTGTTGTTGTTGTTGTTGTGTAAATGTACATTATATTTAGCTCCTTACCCACGTACACACATCACTTTTTATGGCCATAGTTTTATTTCCATTTACTTTATTACGTATTGTGTTCTCTTCATGGATTGCTTATATTTTTCATTTTGTATCTTACGAGTACTTTTGCATTATGACTTTTTCTCTTTCTTTTTATGTTTACGCTCCGAATTTCTTTTATTTCATTCTATCTTATTTGTTGAACTTGGCTTTCTTTCTTCATTGAATGTTGTCCAAATCTGTAATGTTTAACGTTTGATTTTATAATAGAATAGTACCTTCCTTTTATATACATATTACCTGTAAATGATGTGGTTAAGTGGAAGAGAAGGTCACGAGCCCTAACTTCGCCACTGCTGAAATAAAAAAATAAATAAATAAATAAATAAATAAATAAATAAATAAATAAATAAATAAATAAATAAATAAATAAATAAATAAATAAATAAATTAAATAAATAAATAAATAAATAAATACATGTTGTTTTTATCTGTATTTTAATACAAGATTTTGTAGAGTACTGCAATCTGAATATCAACATATTCACTTGTCTTATAATGACAAGTCTTGTATGCGCGCACCTCACACGTACAGTACAAGCAACTTCATTGTGTTCCATCATCACCTTGTAACTACAACCCCACACCCACCCACACCCACCCACACCCACCCACACCCACCCACACCCACCCACACCCACCCACCCACCCCCTCCCTCCCCACCCCATCGGTTGATCCTGGCTCCACTATGGTTTGCGAATATTTATGACCATAAGATTGTGTGTTAATTGAGCGACTATTTTATTGTTTTGTTGGGCGGAGATCCTGATAGAAGGGGCTACTTTGTGATATGGCATCGGAATGTTGTGTGGTGGATCAACTGCCATATTGAAGGAGTTACATTATGATGCTACAAATTTATTTCGATTTATCAAAACTCGTTATCTCCCCTGTAAGCGGAGTGAAATGATGCATTATCTGTACCCCTACAGGTTGTAAGAGGCTACTAAAAGGGGAATAACCAAAGAATCTGTACTCTCGTCTTCTAAGTCCACAAAACATATCCTTGACTCTATTTTTTTCCGTATAGCGGGGAAATACTGACTGACTGACTGACTGACTGACTGACTGACTGACTGACTGACTGACTGACTGACTGATTCATCATTACCGAACCAAAACTACTGGACGTAAAGAAACAAAATTTTGGGGATGCATTTATATTATAGGGTAGGTGCTCACTTATGGAGGATTTTTGGATATTCCCTCGCAAAGGGGGGGGGGTGAAAATTGGGGGTGAATTTTTTAACTGAGTATATCTATATCTCAAAAACTTAGTTTACAGAGGTAAAAACTAGTATTTGGAATCTTCTTTAAAAAGTATGCTTTTGTTTTCGGAAAATACCATTAAGGAGCGTGAAAAAAGGTGAGAAAGGGTTTGAATACCTTTTATGAGGACACCTATACCTCAAAATCTGAAGATGTTACAGACATGAAAATCGGTATTTGGAATCCCCTTTAAAAATAAAGAACCACGTATTTTCTTGTTTATGGAAAATCCAATTAATGGGGGCTGAACGGGAGTGACAAAGGGGGGGGGGGGGTGATTAAAAAAGACTATATCTACAATATATATCTCAGAAACATAACGTGTTACAGACGTGTAGACTGGTATTTGTTAACTCCTTTAAAAGTGAAGAAAAACAGATAATTTCTTTTCGGAAAATCCACTTGAGGGGAACTGAAAAAGGGTGTGAATTTTAAAATGAGCATATCTTCAGTATATCTCCAAAACTTAACATGTTACAGACGTGAAAATTGATATTTTTAATATTTTAAAAATAAGGGAACGTGTACTTTTTGTTTTCGGAAAAGCCACCTACGGGGTGTATAAAGGAAGGAAACGGGGCTAGAATTCTTTTTTATTAGGATACTGATATCGCAACAACTGAAGATGTTATAGCGGAAATAGACATTTGGATTCTCCTTTAAAAATAAAGAAATATTGTTTTATTTCGACTTGAGAGATAACTCACGTGTACAGTTCTATGACGCATGGTCGTCTTAGCCCCAAAAGGCAATACCACAAACGTGGTTTACAAAGAGTTTCTGGGGGTAAATGAAACACAATTTTTCGATGAGGTTTTATACTTTAGGTATTTTCAGATAATGTCTTAATACAGTACCGAGGAACGATTACTTTTATCAAATTACGAAATCCACGCGAGCGAAGCCGCGGGTAACTGCTAATTTATGTGGATATACTGTATATCCCTTCTGATTAGTGTTAATAGAGGATGGTTGCCCAGTTGTACTTCCTCTTAAAACAATAATCACCACCACCGCCACCACTACGTTAGTTAAATAACGATTAGTAAGCCTCATTTTGGAGCGGTAGTGCTCCTGATTCTTATCTGAAATTATCGGGTTCGATTCTCGGATAGTCGAGGTATTTTAATTTTGGACTGAAGACTGGAAGAGGGCTGACAGCCTCATGAGACTGAGTGAAAATCTGGCTGATACGAGCGGCAGCCATTCCGGTCAAGAGAATCAGAAAATAGGTAGGGCAGGTCATTACGCTGACCGTGTGACACTCCAGTATCTGTAGTCCCTCTTGCTGGATAGCTGTAGTCTTGGCAAGTCAAGGCCGTAACAATCTCAATATATTCTGTAAGTGTTGCTGCAACTGACAAACAGACTAAAATGCAAGTGAATCTAGATCTGACTTTTGTATTTCTGATGGGAGAAAAATACAGTGTTACTCAGGTTCTAAAGAATATAATCTTTCTCAAATTTATTACACTTGCATTAAAATGCATTTCCTGAAACATTGCCTGCAATAAATTTTTCTGCTCTTTCTCTCTCTCTCAATCGTCCCTGAATCCTGCACAGTAAACTACAGGAGTCCACAGGTTGAAGTTCACAGTGAACACTCTGTTGACTCACAGCTTAGCAGTGCTCTACTGTGTACAAGTCGCTCAGTGACAGCTAGTTCCTTTCAACTTCCAGACATACAGGTAGGTCGATAAAATGGTGTTGTCTAACTTAACGAAATGAAAGAACCACGTATCGTTATTACTATTTAGTTATTATTTTTTTTCTTTTCCTAATCCGGTTACCGTCCAGGGTTAGTTTGTCCCTAGGACTTAGCAAGGGCAGTGTCTTTCCCTTCCAATCTTCCCATCCCTACACAAGGCCCCTGTTGAGCATAGCAGGTGAGGCCGCCTTGGCGAGGTACTGGTGCTCCAGGACACTGAGTTGAGTCCGAGGGGAAAAAAACAAATCTGGAATGTAAACAGATTAAGAAAGTATATTATAAACAATTGTAAAAACATTCACGGTAAAATTATAATTTCGTGCCGTAATAAATATGAACATGGTTTTCAACGTATCTTAATGCATGTCCGCCTCTGTGGTGTAGTGGTTAGCGTGGTTATCTACCACCCCGTGAGGCCCGGGTTCGATTCCCGGCTCTGCCACAAAATTTGAAAAGTGGTACGAGGGCTGGAACGGGATCCACTCACCCTCGGGAGGTCAAATGAGTAGAGGTGAGTCCAATTCACACCTCAGTCATCCTGGAAGTGGTTTTTCGTGGTTTCCTACTTTTCCTCCAGGCAAATTCCGGGATGGTACCTTAATTAAGGCCACGGCCGCTTTCTGCCCTCTTCCTTGTCTATCCCTTCCAACCTCCCCATCCTCCCACAAGGTCCCTAATTAACATACCAGGTGAGACCGCCTGGGAAGGGTACTGGTCATCCTCCCCAGTAGTATCCTCCGAACCACGCTCCAGGACACTGCCCTTGAGGCGGTAGTTGTGGGATCCCTCGCTGAGTCTGAGGGTAAACGGTTTTAGTTACTCATACTATCGGTGTGACTGACTTCATTAGATATTTATGTCACTGGTGTACTTACTTAAGTACCTAGAAATGATTTGTCATGTTTAAAATTATAGCGTAAGTATACTGCCGGTAGATAGTACCACAAATATAAATATTATTGAATGTACTTCTTTGATCCGATATTTCGTAACTATTACACATGTGTACCAATTTTAGGTGGCAAATCTCGCTGCTGTAGAATCCTTGAGCTGACGTTGCCATGGTTACGGCTGGTCCTTTCTTTATCGAATTCCTAGAGCAAGGGTAGTGTGGTGCCAATATCTCCATAACGGTTGATTTTAGGGCCTTAAAACATAGTTTTCGGTCCCGTTGGGCTTACCGAGTTTTGTTCTTTGCGTCAAGGGGCTTAATATAATCTTTGCATCGTCCCTGTACGACAAATTCGATATTTCGCCCATTAATGTTATATCTCTCCCCGTCGCCTCCCCCCTCTAATTGTTTTAAAATTTAAAAGTAGCCTAAGTTACTCCTTACACTACCAGCTATCTGCCAGTGAAAGTCCCGTGAAAATCGGTCCAACCGTTTCAGAGATTAGCCTGAACAAACAGACAGACAGACAAAAATTGTAAAAATTGGTTGTTAGTTATAAGTAGACCTCGGATTTTTAGGTGGCAATAGGTTAGAATGCAAAGTAATTTGAAAGTGTCATGCAACCCGTTGTACCATAATGTAGCAAGAGTAACATAAATTCGAGGAGTTATATACGCCATATCCCTAATATCTATGCAAATCTCATAGCATAACCGCTGTAGGGGTAGTATATACTTGTTGTTTGCTTAATTAAATTTGCATTTTAACCTATCAGCACCTAAAAATCCGGACTCTAGTTATAAGCACCGTATATACTTTAATATAAACTTAATAAAATGCTGTTATTTTGACACTACAAACAGACACTTCAATTATACTTATTTGTATAGATTGTATTATACCATAAAGAGGTTATTGTTATTTAAACTGAACAACCCGACGGCCGCTGAGAAATAAGAAAGCTCTGGATGAAGTTTCAAAGCTCGCTGCTGTTCCAGTGGTTGAATTACTCCGCCGAATCAAACTTGACGGACTCAGGGTGGTAATTGCTTGTAATGTTATGGAGGTTAATGAATGTCAATCAATACTACAAGACCAGATGTGTTATGTCACAACACTTTCTGTTTCAGTCTAGTATTGCCTTGCAGCGCACACAAATGGGTCATTCGGCATGAAGCACAGTGACCTCCGAACAGCCTTGAATGTGCGGCCGAGTTGAGACAGTGGTTGGCGAACTAGTCTGCATCAACATACGTAAATCCTACCACAAGTGAAAATGCAGGTAAGTGTAAGAAGCTTCAGTTTATTCATCTTACAACGTCAGTGCTGTTTGCTTTACATTCGGAGACAATGGGACTTCATGGTGGTGGTGATTATTGTTTTAAGAGGACGTACAACTAGGCAACCATCCTCTATATAACACTAATCAGAGAGAAAAAATGGAAGGGATCCGACACTTCGAAAAAGTGAAGGTATCCGCCAAAGTAAGACAAGGGCTACGGAGGGCGTGAAAATGAAAGACTCCCTAGGCCTCGACTGCTCTAATACTGTCGGGGTCGGAAAAGAACAAGAGTTGACCAAGGGAGGTCGGATAGGATAGATGAAAGTGAGGAGCCAGGTACAAGTAAGTGGAAGCAATGCAAGGACTCAGCTAAGGGCCCCGTGGTCGCCAACGCATGGCCCTAGTTCAGAGTCCCTGGTCCTTCTTTTAGTCGCCTCTTACGACAGGCTGGGGATACCGTGGGTGTTATTCTACTGCCCGCACCCACAGCGGGATGGGGGTTCGTCGTCTGCTAATCTATTAATATTCACTCTTCGGTATCTAATCTGACAAAGTCGATTTGCCTAAACGACATGGAATAATTAATGACATTTCCTTTTTTATTTCTATTTGCTTTACGCCCCACCGAGTAGGCAACGATGGGACAGATCCGGGCTAGACTGGGAAGGAAGCGACCGTGGTCTTAACCAAGGTATACTCACTAAACTGGTGTAAAAATAGGAAACCATGGAAAACCATCTTCAGGCCTGCCGATAGTTGGGTTCGAACCCACTATCTCCCGAATGCAAGCTTACGGCTATGCTTAGTAATAACACATTTGTTGTTTCTTTCTTTCTTAATGTGCTTACCCTTTAGTGTCGGTTTTTCCCTCGAACTCAGCGAGGGATCCCACCTCTCCCGCCTCAAGGGCAGTGTCCTGGAGCTTCAGACTCTGGGTCGGGGGATACAACTGGGGAGAAAGACCAGTAACTCGCCCAGGCGGCCTCACCTGCTAATGTGAACAGGGGCCTTGGTGGTTGATGGGAAGATGGGAAGGGATAGACAAGGAAGATGGAAGAAAGCGGCCGTGGCTTTAAGTTAGGTACCATCCCGGCATTTGCCTGGAGGAGAAGTGGAAAACCACGGAAAACCCAGGATGGCTGAAGTGGCAATCGAACCCACCTCTACTCAGTTGACCTCCCGAGACTGAGTGGACCCCGTTCCAGCCCTCGTACCACTTTTCAAGTTTCGTGGCAGAGCCGGGAATCGAACCCAGGCCTCCGGGGGTGGTAGCTAATCACACTAACCACTACACCACAGAGGCGGACAATACATTCGTTTCGTAAGTAAATTCATTTAAAAGTGTTCAAATGATAGGCCATTCATCTTCTTCTTGTCCTTTTTCCAATTATTTGGAGTCGGCATTATGTATGGATTTGGCCCTGCATTGCGGCTGGTGGTGGTGACTATTGTTTTAAGAGGAAGCACAACTGGGCAACCATCCTCTATATAAGACTAATCAGACAGAAAAAAGATTGAAAAGGCCCGACACTTCGAAAAATGAAGGTATCGGCCAAAGAGAGATAAGGGACACGAAGGGCGTGAAAACGAACTACTCCCTAGGCCTCGAAACCGTTGGGGTCGGAAAAGAACAAGAGTTGACCAAGGGAGGTCGGATAGGATAGATGGAAGTGAGGAGCCCGGCACAAGTGGAAGCATTGCCACCCTGTAGATTGGACACCCCACTACATTGGACACATTTCTAAGGAACCGTATGTGTCCACCTTCGAGGGGTTTTACTGTACTTGAAATGTGACACACCTTCAATGACGTTTCCTTCCAAGATTTATTTCATTTAGTGCATGACTCTTAGTGCCGGGAGTGTCCGAGTGCATGTTGGCTCGCCTGAGACAGGTCTTTATATGGGCGACCTGCGGGCCTGGGTGTAGAATAATAATAATAATAATAATAATAATAATAATAATAATAATAATAATAATAATAATAAGAATGTCTGTTAGATCATCAGCCCAGAGGCTGGTTGGATCCTCAAATAGCCCCACCAAAGTTAAGCGGTTATAAGGAAACCCCAAAAACCAATGGCAGCACCAAAATGAGGCGTGCTATGCAAGATGAGGAGTGAGGTAGTTTGCGATTGCTTTCCTCACTGCGTCAGAAAGTACTATTGCAGCACGACTGACCCTATGAGCAGCACCTTTCATAACACTCAAATGCACTACTCATGCTCTGAATGCCATTACTCAGCACTACCCATACCCCAGCAACTTCCATATTGTCACAGCCATGGATGTTGACTGGGACTTCGGTGGAAGCTACACTTTACTCTGGCCTGTGCCATGAGATGGATGCAAAAGTACTGTATCCATCAAGAAATGACAGCAGGTAGGTAATAATAATAATAATAATAATAATAATAATAATAATAATAATAATAATAATAATAATAATAATAATAATAATAATAATAATAATGAGTTGAGGAGTGTTGGAAAAGTCTACTCCTGTCGAATAACATAAGGGGTGTGCTTGAGGCTTTCCTTGTTACTTTGCAATTAGACGTAGGTTTGAGTCTGTACTTCCTTCGAAGTTGCTATCGACTGAAATATATTTGTATGGGGCCACTGAAGCATTCCGGCTCTGATTCGCTCCATGTGGCCCAATAGCACTTATCACAGATGCTTCCAAATTCGATGATTCTGTGGGATATGCATATTACTGCCAACAAACGGGAGAATGAGGTATCTTCAAACTTTCGCCCGAAACCTCTATTTATACAGCGGAAATTTCAACTATATGTGCTGCACTTCGTTTCTGTCAAAACAAGCGATTCTATTCCGCTCTCATCATTATGGACTCCCAAAGTGTTGAGAAGCGCAGATAAAAGAATTGTTGCAAGTCTTTTGTTTGTTCTCCGCCTCTCCTCCCAGAAAAGAGATTCAGTGTGGTTGTATATTCTTGATAATAATAATAATTTCCTCTGGCTATTTCTAGCCATGAGGGTGGGCGGCATCTGCCATGTGTAGGTAACAGCGTGTTATTGTGATGGAGGATACTGTTATGTGCGAGTTGCAGATATGTTGGGGACTGCACAAACACCCAGCCCCCGAGGCAATGGAATTAACCAATGAAGGTTAAAACCCCCACCTCGGCCAGGAATCGAACCCGGGGCCCTTTGAACCGAAGGCCAGTACGCTGACCATTCAACCAACTCGTGTTCTCATCCCGAGGTGGTGTAGCACTTTTTAGGCACACCCCCAATGGAGGTGAGGTGCATATGTACTTGATGAATGTGGTGATTTGGTTTTTATTTCTTATAAGTAATTTGCGCCGACAATTCATATTTTTGTACGTGTGCTGTGAGTGTTCGGTCGGTAGATGCAGAGTGAGTCTTGCCCCTTAAGTGGCCATGGCTGGTCCGTGGTCTAACAGCTCTGCACTTTGACCGGCCAACCAAGCAGAGGAGGGGTGGCCACGGCTCTGCCGTGTCTCTACGCCTCTGTATTCGGGAGACGGGACAGGGCTGGACCTCACGGCTGGCTCCAACCGTCGGCTGTCCAGAGAATGGTTTTCCGTGGTTTTCCACTCTCCTGCATTAAGGCGAATGACGGGACAGTCCTTATTATAGGCCACGGCCGCCAACCCCCTCACCTTCTCCGAGCATCTCCTTCAGGGTCACAAATCCCCCGGCCTGAGAGACTGCGTCACCGTCTAAGAAGCCTGCCTCCCCCTTCAGGGGAGGAATGAGAACGTATTATAAGTATTCGTAGTAGTGTCCCAGAGGAGTGCGACAGGCTTCGGCAGCCGCCACATTTCCTATCCTCGCCGCAAGATGGGAGCTTCATTCATTCCATTCCTGACCCGGTCGAATGACTGGAAACAGGCTGCGGATTTTCATTTTAAGACGAACACAAATACCCAGTCCTCGAGACGGAGAAAATAACCAGACGAAGTTAAAATCCCCGACCCTGCCGGGAATTGAACCCAGGGTCCCAGTGACCAAAGGCCAGCCCGCTAACCATGGAGCCGGACGTGGCTACAGCTGTACTGTTGAGAGTGCTAAGCGTGTTTATCCATATCTTTGAAAACTGTTGTCGGCTGTTGTTTATTTAATCCGCCATTTTCATGATCGTCGTCATTGTATTATATTTATACATTCCGTGTTTCTATCTTGCCGGCCCCGTGGTGTAGGGATAGCGTGCCTGCCGCTTACCCGGAGGCCCCGGGTTCGATTCCCGACCAGGTCAGGGATTTTTACCTGGACCTGAGGGCTGATTCGAGGTCCACTCAGCCTACGTGATTAGAATTGAGGAGCTATCTGACGGTAAGATAGCGGCCCCGGTCTAGAAAGCCAAGAATAACGACGGAGAGGATTCGTCGTGCTGACCACACGACACCTCGTAATCTGCAGGCCTTCGGGCTGAGAAGCGGTCGCATGGTAGGCCAAGGCCCTTCAAGGGCTGTAGTGCCATGGGGTTTGGTTTTTTGGTGTTTCTATCTTGTTAATATGTTTAATATTCATGTTTAGTAGGTATATACTTCACATTTCATTTTGCGTAGTCTTAAACTTTTTTTTTTGCTAGGGGCTTTACGTCGCACCGACACAGATAGGTCTTATGGCGACGATGGGGATAGGAAAGGCCTAGGAGTTGGAAGGAATCGGCCGTGGCCTTAATTAAGGTACAGCCCCAGCATTTGCCTGGTGTGAAAATGGGAAACCACGGAAAACCATCTTCAGGGCTGCCGATAGTGGGATTCGAACCTACTATCTCCCGGATGCAAGCTCACAGCCGCACGCCTCTACACGCACGGCCAACTCGCCCGGTAGTCTTAAACTTAACATGCCTTATTCAGTTACCTTTCTTATTATACACTACTAGCTGATGTACCCGCGCTTCGCCACGGGATTCTCAGAAAGACTGTCTTTGTGGTTTTCTAAGTGAACATAAGCCATTACATTAAACGTCAGTAGGAATGTAGCGATTAAAAGCAGTGCTACCATAAAAATACTCGATCAAATGAAAAACCGCACTTTTTCTCACTTTTAACGAACAGTACTACGGTGCCGGTATAACAGTTCAAAGTCCCAATGCTGGAATGACCAGGCCGCAGACAGCCGTGAACATTCCTCTGCCTTGTTTATGTATGTGAGCTCACTGTTCATTCCAATCAGTGCCTCAGAGTAGGGATTGAATAGCTCGAATGATATGATGAACCAGTGTGTTACGTACCAGTAGTATCAGCAAATTTATGAACAACAGGAATGCCATGCTAAAGAAGAAAGTTATCTAACTCCCCAGCTACTTCCCGCCAATATTCAGGCAGGCTGTTATACTCGGTATGACCGGGCGAGTAGGCCGTGCGGTTAGGGGCGCGCAGCTGTGAGCTTGCATCGAGGAAATAGTTGGTAGTCCTCAAGATGGTTTTCCGTGGTTTCCCATTTTCACACCAGGCAAATGCAGGGGCTAAACCTTAATCAAAGCCACGGCCGCTTCTTTTCCACTCCCAGCCAATTCCTCTCCCATCGTCGCCATTAAGACCTATCTGTGTCGGTGCGACGTAAAGCAAATTTAAAAAAAATACTCGGTACGCAACAGTAATCCCATCTATCGGAAATGAATGGCAACAGAAGGCACAAAGCATATCACAACACACAATGGTCAATGTAATGTTATTGTTGATCAATTTTATGAGCTTTCTATATTGTAGGCCTTCACATTTAGTTTTCTTTCGACTCTGTGATATTAGGGCGTTTTATAAAATTATTTATAGCATAGATTGTAGTTCCTTATTCCCCAACTTTACATACCGATTTTCATTAAATTCTGTTCAGCCATTTTCTCTTGACTCGGCGCTGATATGGACTTAAGCAACAAAAATCCAAAGTCATGAATATCTCTGTTGTCATAGCCGGTACGGTAAAATGTATAAGACATAAATGATCGGAAATTTAATACTATATAACTTTAGTTATGTAGTATTTATCGACAGGACCACTAATAACATAAATATTTAAGAATAAAATTGTAGGCCTTCCCCTGATCTACCATTTCTATCAGCGTGAATAAAATTATTTACGGCCTAGATTGTAGTGACTTATTCCCCGACTTTGCATACCGATTTTCATTAAATTCTCTTTAGCCGTTTTCTAGTGATGCGTGTACATACATACATACATACAGACAGACAGAAATTACGGGAAATTAAAAATAGCATTTCCTTGTTACTGTGGACACGACCGATAGAGAAATACCACCCTTTTTAAATTCTGAAGCCAACGGCCGTAGCCGTGTTGAAACACCGGATCCCGTGAGATCTCCGAAGTTAAGCAACATTGGGCGTGGTCAGGAGTTGGATGGGTTGCCACGCGCTGTTGGTGGGGGTTAAGGGAATGGAGGAGCGGAAAGGAACTGGCCACCCTACCGCACGTAAACTCCGGCTCAGGAACACCTCTGCGGAGGTTCGGACCTGCCTTCGGGCAGAATAACCCTTACCTACCTACCTTAAATTCTGAGCAATGTACAGAGGTAAGGTAAGGGTTATTCTGCCCGAAGGCGGGTCCGAACCTCCGCAGAGGTGTTCCTGAGCCGGAGTTTACGTGCGGTAGGGTGGCCAGTTCCTTTCCGCTCCTCCATTCCCTTAACCCCCACCAACAGCGCGTGGCAACCCATCCAACTCCTGACCACGCCCAATGTTGCTTAACTTCGAATATCTCACAGGATCCGGTGTTTCAACACGGCTACGGCTGTTGGCAATGTACAGACACAACTCTTATTTTATGTATATAGATTTGCAGTCTCCCAGTTTTATTTACAGTCAAATCGTTCCTAATATTTTATTGTGAAACTTGGCGTGACGACCACGCCCCCCGAGCTGAATCCGATGTTGGTTTTACGGGGTTCAGGGGCAAGGAAGGAGGGAGCTTCAACGGTGCTGATCGTACTGCCAACGGAACGGAACTGAAATATGAATTGAATCGATAGTATGATCGACATGAACTTTTCAAACCTTATTATCTAAAACCCACAACTGTGAGGTTAGCCGGTTCGAGTCCCGTTGATCGAAAAAAAACCTCACCATCAGAATGTTGGCCGACAGGGTAAGGGAGGTGGTACATTTCTAATCACTAGATTGCGAGCCAAAAGACTGGATTAGGCGGTAGAAGTGGGATCCCTCGCTCAGTCCGAGGGAAAAGCCGAACCTGGAGGGTAAACAGATGATGATGATGAAGACTGGATTAAGTTCCAAACCTCTCCGCAGTGCTCATATGGAGTGAGGACATAATGACGCTCTTGATGGTGATTCGTCCGTCGAATGGAGACGTTAAGCTTGGTGTTATTCGACAGGAGTAGGCTATGTGCCGGCACCGGGTTTCACCCTCTCCCTACTATCATATATATTGCCATTCATCTCATTAACTCCTCTGACAAGGTTGACGTCAGGAAGGGCATCCGGTCATAAAAACCTGCCACGACAGAAGCATCTCACCTCACACCCGACCCCGTAGACAAGGGTTGAACAAACATCCATAATAAGAAATAATAAAATAGTCTGACTGGCCTTCCTCGTTTTACCAGGGGTGCCTGAAGATTCGCTAGGGTGAGAGGCAGAAAATGTTTTAATGCTCTTAATCGTGGAAACAGATTTTCCTGTATTTGCGGCAGCTCGTTCCATCGATTTGCTGACAATGAAGAGCAACAGTTTATGTTTTCGATGTCATAGCAAACTGTTTCTTCTGCCCTCACAGGCCGTGATGTTCCTTTCCGAGTAGGAGTTCTAAGGTGTCCCTATGATGTACTGTACTTGAATTTTCCTCAATCATTACAATATGTTTCAAAATTTCAGCAAAATCAATTCGTTTTTGGTGTCAGAGGTTATCAATCCGTATCTCGAAGATAACCGAGATCTACCGATTCAGCACCAGGGAGCCGAAGTGTCACTAAAAGTTTCGCGGATAATATACACAGCGTGCGCGTAATCAGATACATACATAATAATATATTTATACATGTATTTGGGCAGACAATTTATAAAATATTAACACTTTCTTATTCAAGTTTTTCTACGAGAGCAAATTTTACAGCATCACAGTAAAATTCGCACGCCTGCTAGTATTAAATGTTATTCCTTACATGCTTTGCAACTTCAGAAAACTCATTCATAAATTCCGGAAACTTACATTACAAAGACGTGAAAAATGAATGAGAGGCTGGGAACGCATGCACCTAATACATACGCGCTACCTAGCGGAAATATTTGGAGTAACACATCCCTCTATAGAAGCAAATACAGTAGAGACAATACACGACACTTACGGATTTCCCCTTGCTAAAATGGGAGACAATTCGACGGTGGCGCTCCTAGTGATTTGACCTGAACAAATCGCGCTAAATTCAAATATCAATGGAAATGTATATACGGAAATGAACAAATAAATTACGTCTAGAAAGACAGTGGTATTGAGATTTTAACTTCGAAGTTGCTAAAGCAATTCTGGATAAGTGAATGAAGAATTATTTAAAAGGTTATTATTCAAAGACTGAAATTAGACATATAAACAAGGTGTGAAATGGACTGCTGTGAAATGGCTTGATCTTTCATTTATGTATTACTTTTTTAGCTTTAGCATACCTGCCTGAAATCTTACGGTTGGATTTGTCTTTTTTCCTCATTTAAAAACAATGTATCATCACATTAAGACATTTGTCAATAAAAATATCGGCACATTCCTTACACATATGATGCAATGAATTAACATTTAATAGCTGGACAATTTTCCCTTAACATAAAGCCTACTAACAGAAAGAAAATCTATAAAATCCCGGCTTTAATCTGAGAAGAGGGATAAAAGAAAGAAAAGTTCGAAAATGTTGTCGATAGTGATGCTTTGAGGAATATTTACGTACAATTAGAGTAAAAATGTAACATACCCTTGGCTGTATAGTCGAGGATTTTTAAAGTCGCTGGCCTGGAAATGATCTGAACAGATCTTATAATTCTTATACAAGCGTAACGTCCCTTCTTTCTTGTACACTTTATCCAAATCGCTACTGTGACATTTCAAAACCCACAGATCACACCTACAACAACACATCGGTATTGAAGGTTAACTGCTGTACTATACAATAAAATACGCGTATTATATTTTAAGCCCGTTAAAACATGGGTCGAGCAGGTCAGAAGATTATGAAGTACTATAAAAATCTCTGTCACTGGAAGAATAGATATGCAAACATAATATTACTTACATGTTCTTGTCACGAGGGAACCTGAAGAACGAGCGCGCATTTTTCTCTACTTCGTAATTACTGCAGCCAAACACAGCACATACCTTTGCCCTTATGTTGAGAGGAGATATCAAGGAATGACACACGCTACTATTTAATTATGTCAACTCACTGAAAACGCATAAATAACACCAAAAACTTCACACAAAAATACACGTGCTCTTATGACAGAATCAGTACCGTTCAGGTCTATCCGCTAGAGTGAGCTCCAATAGCTGTCCCTCGATATCTCGCTCAGTGTCGTGTATTGTCTCTACTGTATTTGATAGAAGCAGGCGCACTCGAGGCGTGTGGTTGACGGTGCATGTAGTGGCAGCATTGTAGAGCCTCGGGCTTCCCCGCTCCCTCAAGCCAGTGCTTCTCCGTGTGCACTTGTGAGATGTTGTGTCTGCTAGCCACCGACTGATCTTCTTTGTCTGCCGGCGGAAGTCACAAGATGGTAAGTCTGCTGCTATTGATTATAAACATTATTAAAACCTTCCTGAGCTCTTATCGTACAGTACACAACAGTTCTCTACGGGCGTTTCATATTCTCCTGATATCTTCGGTGATAAAATAGGTACCGGTACCGTATCATGGTATTCTTTGATAATACTACGCTAATGGCATTAAAGGCAATTGTGCTCTGCGTTGAAATTCCGCGTGCGGTGAGAGTAAAGCAACCTCACGTGAATTACTAGTAGGTGTTTCTTTTTTTTTTTTTTTTTTTTTTTTTTTTGCTAGTTGCTTTACGTCGCACCGATACAGATAGGTCTTATGGTGACGATGGGACAGGGAAGGGCTGGGAGTGGGAAGGAAGCGGCCGTGGCCTTAATTAAGGTACAGCCTCAGCGTTTGCCTGGTGTGAAAATGGGAAACCACGGAAAACCATCTTCAGGGCTGCCGACAGTAGAGTTCGAACCTACTATCTCCCGAATACTGGATACTGGCCGCACTTAACGCGACTGCAGCTATCGAGCTCGGTAGGTGTTTTCTACACTCTTCTGTTTGCAGATACAATAATAATAATAATAATAATAATAATAATAATAATAATAATAATAATAATAATAATAATGTCCGCCTCTGTGGTGTAGTGGTTAGCGTGATTAGCTGCCACCCCCGGAGGTCCGGGTTCGATTCCCGGCTCTGCCACGAAATTTGAAAAGTGGTACGAGGGCTGGAACGGGGTCTACTCAGCCTCGGGAGGTCAACTGAGTAGAGGTGGGTTCGATTCCCACCTCAGCCATCCTGGAAGTGGTTTTCCGTGGTTTCCCACTTCTCCTCCAGGCAAATGCCGGGATGGTACCTAACTTAAGGCCACGGCCGCTTCCTTCCCTCTTCCTTGTCTATCCCTTCCAATCTTCCCCATCCCCCGCAAGGCCCCTGTTCAGCATAGCAGGTGAGGCCGCCTGGGCGAGGCACTGGTCATTCTCCCCAGTTGTATCCCCCGACCAAGAGTCTGAAGCTCCAGGACACTGCCCTTGAGGCGGTAGAGGTGGTATCCCTCGCTGAGTCCGAGGGAAAAACCGAACCTGGAGGGTAAACAGATGAATAATAATAATAATAATAATAATAATAATAATAATAATAATAATAATAATAATAATAATAATAATAATAATAATAATAATAATTTCATAAGGCTGTTAATAGACTAGGGGCTATCTGGCCGAGGCGGTAAAGGCGAGCTCGGTTCGCCCGGAAGGATGTGGATTCGAATCCCCATCAGGAAGTCGTAAAATTTAAGAAACGAGATTCTCACTTCCGGAGGTGCACATGGCCCTGAGGTTCACTCAGCCTACACCAAAAATGAGTACCAGGTTAATTCCTGGAGGCAAAGGCGGCCGGCCGTAGAGCTAACCACTCCACCCCATCAAGTGTCGGGGTCACGGATAGTGGAAGCCTTTACCTTCCACCCCTCCAGGGGCCTTCACGGCCCGTACGGAGATGGCTTTGCTTTGCTTTATTAATAGACTGGCGCAGTCTTTGTAAAGCGTACCGTCTGATGCGTATAGGTAGTATCTGCCGAGTATAGAACACTGCATGTTATTGCATTCCACCGAGTGAGTTGGCCGTGCGGTTAGAGGCGCGCACCCGTTAGCTTGCATTCGGGAGATAGTGGATTCGAACCCCACTGTCTGCAGCTCTGAAGATGGTTTTCCGTGGTGTGCCATTTTCACACCAGGCAAATGCTGCGGCTGTACCTGTACGGATGCTCACAGCTACGCGAACCAAACCTCACCGCCTACTCGCTCGGTATATTTGACGTACCTACTTCATTGTAGTTATCTACACTTTTAGTTATTCTTACGTAATTTCATGGTATCTAATGTAGGCCTGTATCTATTGTTCTTCAGGTCGTATTCTTTGTCCTCGAGTAACCTGCAGCTGTTGTGGGAAGATTTTACAATAAAGTACACATTTCTGTTTACTACACTTTAAGCTATCTGGTGGTGGTGATTATTGTTTTAAGAGGAAGTACAACTAGGCAACCATCCTCTATATAACACTAATCAGAGGTGGGGGGGGGGGGAGGGATGGAAGGGATCCGACACTTCGAAAAATGAAGGTATCGGCCAAGGGATGACAAGGGCCACGAAGGGCGTGAAAATGAAATACTCCCTAGGCATCGAGTGCTCTAATACCGTCGGGGTCGGAAAAAGCAAGAGTTGTCCAAGGGAGGTCGGATAGGATAGATGAAAGTGAGGAGCCCGACACAAGCGGAAGCATTGCAATGGCTCAGCTAAGGGCCCCGTAGTCGCCAACCCACGCTGCAAAGTTCAGAGCCCCTGGAGCCCCTTTTAGTCGCCTCTTACGACAGGCAGGGGATACCGTGGGTGTTATTCTACCGCCCCCACCCACAGGGGGATTTTGGCTATTTGTGCAATCATTTCAATAGTGTATATATCCTTTATATTCGAGACAACCCGTCTTCTTGCCATCATCTTCCGTTCAAGCAATGACAGATCTATAGATTTAATTACAGCCAGGCTGAGTGGCTCAGACGTTTGAAGCGCTGGCCTTCCGACCCCAACTTGGCAGGTTCGATCCTGTCTCAGTCCGGTGGTATTTGAAGCCTCTTGTCGATGGATTTATTGGCACGTAAAAGAACCCCTGCGGAACTAAATTCTGGAACTCCTTGTACTGCCTCTTCTGTAAACACTGGAAACTTTTTCAGGGACACACACTATAATTACAATTAAAATGATGTTATATACTCTGATATAGTTACAGCTTAGTTATAACTAAAGTTCAAATGCTAAGGAAAAGTCAAAGATCCTATTTCATTCCCGAGGTCATTTTAGCAAAAATCTGAAAAATAACCGTGAATGTTGTAGTCCTATTCCTGACTCCGTTTAAAGCAATTTTATGTTGCATATACAGTAAATGCATATTTCGGTCATTTTTGTCATATTTTACTCATTTCAGAGATTGCCGATTTTGAACCGTCGTGGGATATAACAAACGCATGTTTGTAGAACTGAAGCGCTGTTTTTAACAAGGTGCATGTTATCTGCACCGATTTTCAAACGATTTCAAAATACTGTAGATGTATTTTTCTTTATCTTTTCGAAAATGATAGGTAGCAGGTTTACAAACCATGATTCCGAGAAAGAGATGCTGTAGGAACGTACGCCGGCAGATACTAAAAAGGATGTTAATACTTAATTTTTGGTTACTTTTCAGGAAAACAGAGTGAGAACTGCACCTCGGGGTTATGGTACTGCATTAAGTATAAAGTTTTAATAATTTAACTAGTGTAGCTCTGCCAATTTGTGTGATTAAATGTGTCTGCTCTATTATCAGGGGCTGCCTGGTCGAGGCGGTAAAGTCGTGTACGGTTCACCCGGAAGAACGTGGGTTCGAATCTCCGTCAGGAAGTCGTAGAATTTAAGAAACGAGATTTCCACTTCCGGAGGTGCATATGGCCCTGAGGTTCACTCAGCCTACACCAAAAATGAGTACCAGGTTAACTCCTGGGGGCAAAGGTGACTGGGCGTAGAGCTAACCACTCTACCCCATCACGTGCCGAGGATAACAATGGTGGAAGCCTTTACCTTCCACTCCTCCAAGGGCCTTCATGGCCTGTACGGAGGTGACTTTGCTTTGCTTTATTATCGCTTATGACTTGTTGACACGTTTAGTGTTAGTGCTACCTACTGTATCCATGAAATGTTTGTCATATTTTACCTTTCATAGGTCATATTTAGCTTTTAGAGCATAGGCCTATGTTGTACTTCTTTATGTCATAAACTTCCGAAACCTAGTTGTAATTGTGTTCCGATTAACTTAGAGAAATTTACTTTCCACTAATTTCCTTCTCCTGGAATTTTAAAGTGACAAAGAACTCAATAACAGTCAGTAGGTTTAAGCATAGCAGACCGCGATAGTTTATGTGTTTCTCGAAGAGTATCAATAATTGGGAGAAAAAAGTATCCGCAAGCATGGGCGCCCGCAGGATCTTTTCCAGGGGGGGGAGGGCACATTAACAATTTTCTTGAATATAAAAACCAATATAACGTCAGCAACATTAAATTGTTTACAGAAACTTCCAGTTATAACATATGCTAGATGACTGTCAGTAATTTCAGTTTATGAAATAATCTGGTATGATATTAAACAATTGAACATCAACATCTTTAGAATTCCAGGGGGGGGGGGCACCTGCCCCACCCTTGCCCCCCCTTGCGGGCGCCCATGTCCGCAAGGTTTTAATAATAGAGTTTAAGAGTACGAAATCAGACCACATGAATCTCACCCACCACCTAGCCTAGCCGTGGGGGCTTGGGTTCGATTATTATAGTCAAACCGCCGGCTGTCCGGCGCTGACGTTTCTCAGACAGTGTTGCCGATTTTGAACCCCCGTGGGATATAAACAAACGCAAATTTCTAAGATATTTCACGCATAACTTACGTAGACTAGATTCTGTGTTAGTGCGATTGAAATGCACACACAAATACTCGAAAATCACCTCTAGTATGTCCGCCTCCGTAGCGTAACGGTTAGTGTTATTGGCTGCCGTCCTCGGGGGCCCGGGTTCGATTCCCGGTACTGCCAGGCATTTAAGAATGGCAGGAGGGCTGGTATATGGTTGAAATGGTACATGCAGCTCACCTCCAATGGGGGTGTGCCTGAAAAGAGCTGCACCACCTCAGGATGAGGACACGAGTTTACTTTACCTCTAGTATATTGAAAACCGAGAATAGTGTAATCATAATAATAAAACATTCCCATTAAAATTAACCTTACTCCAAGAACAGCGTAAATATAATAAATAATCATTCCAGTCAAAATTAAACACACTCAGAGAATAAAATTACCGTAGTCTATAAAAGTAATAACAAGTAACAACATTAAAACGCGAACTCCGTAAATACAGTAGTATCTCCGTAATTAAAATAAGTCAAAATAAAAATCCTGAGAATAGTATCACCGTGGTATTAAAAAATGTCGCTCTTACAATAAAACTTCAACATGCTCATAGGACAGTAGTGCCGAAATAATGCAATAAAATAATTGCAATAAAATGAAACAATTATGTAGTCACATTTATTTCTCTCAGTATTTTACTTAAACCGGTCTTTCCTCCACCCGATTCTTCCAAAGAGGAAAGTAGTTCATCACCCGTTGGAATTTCCCTTCTCATGTTATAACCATAAATATGTCGCCTTTTCGCGTCCTTTTGAAATGCATGTAGTGATATCTTGGGACAATGTCTTGGTCTTCGTTTTGCAGGAGTACGCAGCACTTCAGAAGATGTAGTAAGATCCATTGGACATTTTTCTTTTGTTACACTTTTCACCTATTTTAAAAGCCTCAAACTCCATCCCCCCTTTTGTAACAGGAAGAAGAGGCCCACCGTTATCACGCTGTAGTATTATACACAGTTTAAAAAAATTAGGGGAACATAATTTTGAACGTATGCCATGCTCCACAAAACAATACCTCACACCCAGGTATATTGCCAACTAAACCTTTATTCTTAACCGTTGAAGTATACAAAAGAATATGGATGGATTCGCGTTCATTTTCAGAACACAAACGGAAATGTCCAAATAAGTGCGAAAACAAAGTGATAACAGTCCTCCAGGGTGGACTTTTATCACAGTTGGAGAGCTTCAGTATGGTGTATGTCCTCCACGAGCATTTATCACAGCTTGGCACCTACATGGCATGCTCCCTATAAGTCGACGGAGGTCACGTTGCGGTATCAGCTCCCATTCTTCAATGAGAGCCTGTTCGAGGTCTTGGAGAGACTGTGGTGGAACAGGACGCTCATGAACACTTCTGTCAAGCCTATCCCACACATGCTCGATGCGATTAAGGTCTGAACTCACTGTTGGCCATTCCATTTCTTGAATGTCCAGTTCTCGCAAGACAGCTCTGGTGATGCGCGCTACATGAGCCCTGGCATTGTCGTGCAAGAGTACGAACTCAGGGCCAACACCGTATACAGCAACCAACACATGCTGTAACAGTATATGCTCGATGTACCCCGCCGCGGTAAGATTACTACGGACGACGACAAGATCCGTACGGCCATCAATACTGATGCCACCCCACACCATCACAGAACCTTGTCCGAATCGGTCGCCTTCCTGGACAACATTTGGCATGTACTGCTCACCACGGCGCCTCCATACACATTGACGTCTATCACGCTGTGACAGGGAAAATCTGGACTCGTCTGTGAACAACACAGGTCTTCATTGGCGAAGTTGCCTGTTGACGTGGGTACGGGCAAACAGAAGGCGAATTTCGCGATGTTGCTGCATTAAACGGGGCACTCGAACAGGACGTCTGGGTCGTAAGGACACTTCTCTTAACGTGTTCTGTTGTATGTCCGGCGCTCCCTTCTCGCTCCGCCAGCCAGCTGCACGCGCGCCTGTGTATCATTCTGCTAGCTTCGACGCGCAGCCCTCAGTGCGCGTGCCTGACCATCGAGTGTACTATAAATAGGAGCTCCCGGCCTGCTCACTTGCCCACTTGCCCCGGTGTCCAGCTCCAGAATACACCTTACGTCGAGCACGGAGGCTACTCCTCTTGAAAATGTGCTTCGACCAGGTGGACTGAATTTCTGGCAGTACGAGGTTTCACCTCTGGTCACCGCTCCCTTACCTGTTTCCGCTGCCTATGTTCCGTAATTCTTTTACAAGCCATTTTCATTCCCTAACTTATGCAAGCTCCCTTAGTTTCGCTAGGTGGAATTTCTTCAATCAATTGAACTTGCTTTTTAGGAATTCAGGCACTTCAACAAACAAGGACTCTCATGAACATTTATGTTAGTGTGCCAGATAGTTCTCGACTATCAAAGTGTCAATTCACAAAGACTATCTTTTCAAGATAGAAGTGTATATAAAGACTGCAAACCTGTACATATTGTATAAAGACAGACTTTTCTCAAGATTCAATATTCCTTTTTGCTTCAAAATAAATTTCAGTTATTTGTGTAAATATTATAAAGTGAAGCAAATAAAGTTGTGTTCTGTAAACTTCAACCCTGGTTACAACACAACTCTATGGCGACGAGGTAAAAAGCACCCACTACAATTCTTCGACCCCAGTTGCCAACTCTATGGCGACGAGGTAACAAGCAACCAACTACAATTCTTCGGCCCCAGTTGCCAACTCTATAGTGACGAGGTACACACGAAACCAACACTTCCACGGGCCCAGTTGTCAACTCTACGGCGACGTGCTAAACAGCCACGACACTCCAACCAGTTCTGACACACGGCTTACCTTCCTCTTGCTTGCACGCATCTCGCAATGGCTACTGCGGAACAACTTGCTACGGTCTTCCAAGCCTTACAGCAGCAACAACAACAGTTTATGCAACAACAACAGGCAGCATTAATTCAGGCTATTCAAGCTATTTCTGTCTCTACACAGCCATCAGCTATTCCTCCGTTCTCTGCTTTTGATCCGGCTAAGGAAGAATGGTCAGTTTATTTAGCCCGCTTGCAACAGCATTTCATCTGCCATTCTGTCACAGACGATCAACGCCGCCGCGCACTATTTCTTAGTTCGGTTGGCAATGCTACGTGTGAATTACTACGCAAATTAAGTCCAGAAGAACACTTATCTGAGGTACCCTTCACACAGCTCTTAGCCCGTCTCACGGAACACTATGCCAAAGCTCCTCACATAGTGGCTGCTCGCTATAAATTTTTTCAGAGCAGAAAGCAACCCCATCAGACACATACTGAATGGATAACTGAATTGCGTGGTCTAGCTAAACCCTGCCAGTTCATCTGCTCCAAGGACGGTTGTGGTTCATCCTACACTGATTCTCTCATTCGGGACATGATAATTTTACATACTCCTGAAGACAAAATACGTTTTGACGCTGTCAAGCAGAGTAACCCTTCTTTAGAAGACGTCCAGCGTATTGCTACGATTTATGAGCTTACTACCAAGACTGCCGCAGCCATAGCTTCTCCACACGAAGTTGCACAAGTCTCGCCTCAGGCCCGCAAGTCCTCTGCTACAGTGAACCGTACGGATAAGGCGCTCTCCACCAAGCATTCTCGCCAGGTTCCCTCTCGTAATGCTACACGGAAGCCCAATTCTAAAAGCACCTCGAAACTCCTGCCTTCCTGCCGAGGTTGTTTCAAGCATCATGAACGTCGTGACTGTCGTTTTTTCAAAGCTACTTGTGAACGATGTAATAAACTTGGACACATTCAGACTGTCTGTCAAAGTTCGCTCCGCCCTGCTAAGACTACTGCAGCGCGCCGGAAGCATATACAGCCCCGCCAAGACATGGAAGTTGATCAGATCAATCTTATTCTTCCCACAAAGGATTCTCACAAAATCATCATTCCTCTCTCATTCTCTGATCGATCTGTCGATTTTCAATTAGACACTGGATCACCTGTCTCTATTATTAACCTGACTACCTACCACGACTTAGGTTCACCTTCATGCTCTCCAGCTGACATCCAGCTCGTGACATTTAACAAGAAGAAAATTGACATCAGAGGTCAAATTAAACTTCAGGCTGGTTATAAAGGAATTCAGAAGGCCATTCCTCTTCTCGTAGTTAACAACTACACTGCATCAAACATTATGGGCATGGATCTATTTAACTTATTTGGTTTCCAGATACATGACAACATTAACGTCGTATCTACATTGCATCCTACTTCTGACGTTACCGCTCTCCTAGCGCAGTTTCCTGAAGTCTTCGACTCTCAGCTCGGAACAGCAAAAGACTATACAGCTCACATACAGCTGAAATCCGGAGCTAAGCCTCGCTTCCTCAAAGCACGTCCAGTACCCCTAGCACTTCAAGACCAGGTCACGAAAGAATTAGAAAGATGGATACAAACTGGAATTGTAGTACCAGTTACTTCTAGTCAATGGGCTACTCCACTCGTGGTAATCAAGAAACCTGATGGTAATGTTCGACTTTGTGGCGATTTTCGATCTACAGTCAACGCACAACTCGAAACCGATATCTTTCCTATTCCACGTCCAGAAGACTTATTCCGTCGTCTCTCTGGTGGACAATTCTTCTCTCGAGTTGATCTTAAAGAAGCATATCTCCAGCTACTTTTAGACGAAGAATCTAAGAAATTTCTCACACTCAACACTCCTCTCGGACTGCTCCAGCTCCAGCGGCTCCCATTCGGTGTTTCATCCTCAGCGGCTATTTTTCAGCGCTATTTGGCTCAACTCACCGCCTCAATTCCCGGTTGTGCTAACTACCTGGATGATATTATTGTTACTGGAAAAGATCATCAGGAACATCTCACCAATCTCCGCCTTCTTCTCCAGAAATTGAAAGACAATGGCCTACGAGCGAATCTCGCTAAATGTACCTTCTTTCAGCCTCAAGTTCACTACCTCGGACATATACTTGATAAGAATGGAATTTGTCCTAGTATGCAGAATGTCTCCGCGATAGTAAACATGCCAGCACCTCAGAACCTCAAGCAGCTTCAGTCCTTCATCGGCAAAGCGAACTATTATAATAAGTTCATTCCACGCTTCGCTACAGTGGCAGCTCCATTAAACGCTCTACGTAAAAAAGGTGTTAAGTTTCAGTGGACTCCGCAATGCCAACAGGCATGGAAAACAATCAACAACGCCTTAATTCAAGCTATACAACTCACTCATTTTCAGCCCGACAAGATCATCACGCTAGCTACTGACGCTTCAGACTATGGTGTCGGTGCCGTTCTCTCCCAGAAGGATCGTCATGGACAAGAACGCCCCATCGCCTTCGCTTCGAAAACACTTAATGACCATCAACGTCGATACTCACAGATAGAGAAAGAAGCTTTAGCCATCATCTTTGGTATTCGCCGTTTCAATGAATATCTTTATGGCAACCATTTCCTGATCATTACCGATCATAAGCCTCTCGTACACTTATTCCATCCTGGTAATAAGATCCCAGAGAATTCCCTCAGAAAGCTTCAAAGATGGTCCATGTTCCTTTCTGATTATTCCTATCAGATTGTATATCGAGCCACATCCCAGCATTGTAATGCTGATGCCCTCTCCCGCTTACCCGTTGGTCCTGATACTGCCTTCGATTCTCAAGAATCTGAATGTCTTCAGTTGGACATAGAACTTGAAGATACTGTATCCAGTTTTCCTATTGATGCTACCTGCATAGCTAAAGCTACGGATAAGGACAGTACACTTGCTACTGTACGTACTTACATCCGCAACGGTTGGCCTCTTCAGAGCACACTTCCTGCCCACCTGGCACCTTATCATCGTATGCAGCATCGTCTCACGACTCGTGCCGGAGTTGTACTACTAGAAGCAGGCACCATCTTCCGAGTGGTTATCCCACTTAGCCTACAGAAACAAGTTCTCGAATTATTACACCAAAGCCATTGGGGTATCTCCAGAACAAAGCAACTCGCCCGTCAACATTGTTACTGGCCCGGTATTGATGCCGCCATCGAAAAGCTAATACGTCATTGTGAGCAATGTCAAACGAATCAGAACGCCCCGTCTTCTGATCTTGCTTCATGGCCTCCTGCTACTACTCCATGGGAACGAGTTCACATCGATTTCGCAGGTCCTTTCCTCAATTCCATGTGGTTAATAGTCATCGATTCACTGTCAAACTTTCCATATGTCGTGGATATGCATTCGACTACTACCACCGAAGCTACCATTCGTGCTCTCCAGAAAATCTTTACTACAGAAGGTTTACCGCAAGTACTCATTTCGGACAACGGACCTCAATTTACAGCTACTGCTTTTCAGAACTTTTGTACACATAATGGCATTCGTCATATCCTAGCACCACCTTTTCACCCTCAATCTAATGGTGAAGCTGAACGCTTCGTACAAACATTTAAAAGAAGTATGAAGAAAGCTGTCTCTTCAGGCTTAACTAAAGACCAAGCCTTGCTCCAACTCTTAAACAACTACAGAACTCTACCCGGCGCTGATAATATCACTCCTGCACAGAAGCTCCATGGACGACCTCACAGAACTTTACTTTCTCTGTTACAGCCTCTTCCGGCCCAGCATAAGACCTCACCAACGAAGTTCTCCCTCAACGACAAAGTCTACACCAGGACATTCAAATCCAACCCACTCTGGATACCTGGAGTCATCTGCAGATCTTTGGGTCATCGTCTCTACGAGATACAGACTACGGAGAAACGTATCTGCCGCCATCAAGATCAGATACGTCTGCGCTACCGCCCCTGTCCAGCTATAGATGCTATTGCTAAACCAGATAAATCTATTGCTGCAAGAGCTTTAGATCATTTAATAACAATGGGTTCCTTTCAGGACGAGACAGCGCCACTCCGCCCAGTTCCAGCTCCGGACAATACAACAGAGATATCAGCAGCTCCGCCCCAGCATCGCAGTCGCCGCCAGCGCCGCCGCCGTTTCACGCCGTACCGGCGTATTTAGGAGGGGAGGGTGTTGTATGTCCGGCGCTCCCTTCTCGCTCCGCCAGCCAGCTGCACGCGCGCCTGTGTATCATTCTGCTAGCTTCGACGCGCAGCCCTCAGTGCGCGTGCCTGACCATCGAGTGTACTATAAATAGGAGCTCCCGGCCTGCTCACTTGCCCACTTGCCCCGGTGTCCAGCTCCAGAATACACCTTACGTCGAGCACGGAGGCTACTCCTCTTGAAAATGTGCTTCGACCAGGTGGACTGAATTTCTGGCAGTACGAGGTTTCACCTCTGGTCACCGCTCCCTTACCTGTTTCCGCTGCCTATGTTCCGTAATTCTTTTACAAGCCATTTTCATTCCCTAACTTATGCAAGCTCCCTTAGTTTCGCTAGGTGGAATTTCTTCAATCAATTGAACTTGCTTTTTAGGAATTCAGGCACTTCAACAAACAAGGACTCTCATGAACATTTATGTTAGTGTGCCAGATAGTTCTCGACTATCAAAGTGTCAATTCACAAAGACTATCTTTTCAAGATAGAAGTGTATATAAAGACTGCAAACCTGTACATATTGTATAAAGACAGACTTTTCTCAAGATTCAATATTCCTTTTTGCTTCAAAATAAATTTCAGTTATTTGTGTAAATATTATAAAGTGAAGCAAATAAAGTTGTGTTCTGTAAACTTCAACCCTGGTTACAACATGTTCCTTACTGTATGGTCAGATACTGTGACTCCAGTGACCCTCCTGAGGTCTTGTTGCAATTCTCTGACAGTGGCTGAACGACGCCGCAACGCACATATGGTCAGACATCGGTCATCCTGTGGGGTTTTCAGTGGTCCACGACCTTGTCCAACCCTCCTTGTGAACTGGTCTGTCTCATTGTAGCGATTCCACAAGCATTGAATAACTGACGGAGAGACATTGAGATCCACAGCAACACGACGAAAAGCCCATCCTTCCTGGATCAAAGTGACGGCCCTTGCGACTTGAACCTCGTTAATATGTCTCATGGGATGTGCTGGTTTACGTACAACGTGCTCAAATGGCCGCAGTAGTCTGTGTACCTTAGTACGACACACGGATGGACCGCTATTCACTTTGTTTTGAGGGGCTACTTGACAGTTTAATGCATGGCTACGCCTACAGTTGGAGTATAACTTCGATTTGGCATACCCTGAGTAGCTAAGGTGTCAAGGTATTTTGTACAACCATTGGAACCCCGTCTACGGAATTAACGTTCACATACCAGACGTTACGAAAACATGTTCCCCTAATTGTTTTGAACTGTGTAGTATTGCCAGAAATGTGACTTTGGCAGGAGGACTGGTATGTAGCTGGATAGGTATATGCAGCTCATCTCCACTGGGGGGCGTGTCTGAAAAAAGCTGCACCACCTCGGGACGAGGACACGAAAGAACTCACGAGGTCTATACGCTACATCAGGTCCTCTCAGAGTGCAAAAGACGACTTCGCTTGGTTGACCAGAGTGCAGACCCCCACTCCTCGATTTGGAGCAATAGCGCTGTCTCGCTCTTTCCCCACCCCTGTCTCGCTTGTTCCGCCTGTATCCCTCTTCCTCACTTGCTCTTTAGCGCTCCAAATCGGAGCCGAGTTGAGCAGAGCTTAGCTGAGTAGCCCAGAGACAAAGTGTTGGTCCGAGCCGAGCCGAATGGGACCGATGCACTGGGCACAGGAATTCTGCGCCTCAATTTTCACGCGTGAGATTTTGAACGTTTGAGAGGCCCTGCGCTACATCCTCGTACACACACGAGGTGGTTTAAGTATCACGGAAGGTTCCCTTCAAATCTTTACTTTCACTTCTAATGTAAAGTTGCATGCTAAGTTAATTTTCCACCTAGGAATTCGGGAGACACTTAATTTCAGATTCAATGATCGGCCGTTCTTGAGATGGTTTCCTATATCAGCAGCACCGGGCTGAGTGGTCCAGACAGTAGAAGCGCTGGCTTTCCGAGCCCAAGTTGACCGGTTCGATTCCGGCTCAGTCTGGTGGTATTTGAACGTGTTGTGACATGCCAGCCTAATGTCGGTAGATTTACTGGCAAATATAAGAACTCCTACTAGATATCAGCTTGCATTCGGCAGATAGTGGGTTCGAACCCCACTGTCGATAATCCTGAAGATGGATATGCTGGAGCTGTAGCTGTAGCTGTCGTTCCTACCCACTCATAGCCCTTTCCTATCCCATCTTTGTCGTAAGATATATCTGTGTCGGTGCGACGTAAATCAATTTGAAAAAGGAACCCTACTGCAGTCAAAATTCCGGCACCTTGGTGTTTTCGAAAACCCATATGTGAATTTGGCCCAGTTTTACAGTCGAATGTCCTTCCTGTGGAAGAAAGTAATCACCCCGGCGTGTTTTTCTAGTAAATAGTAATGTGGTATGTAGATGTTGAGATACTCGTATGTACTACCGGTAAGTAGGGCCCGGATTAAAAAAAAATGCATATGCGCATATGCAATTGCATATTTTGACATATTTTGAGGGTTAGTGCATATTCTAGACGTAACAGCATATTCCATTACATAATGTCTGAATTTTAGGACAATTACATGAACTACTAAAATAAAACTGTTTTGTACATCCTTAGCCAGTTGCCTATTTTATGTGCATACTTCACTAGTTGGTATTTTCGACTCTCTGTGTAACGGAACTTTAGTTTCACGACTGACAATGGCAACAGATAGCTTAGGTGTGAGGTAGACAGGCTGGACTTCCTTGAATTCCTTTCTCTACCACAGCAGATAATAATCTCAGGAGGTTGGGCACTTGGTCAGGACAGAAGTATCTTTTTTTCCCCCCACTAGTTTCGTTCCATTTTAATGCCCTGCATCTCATTTTTAAAAGTGTTAGTTTCTAAAAATGCCTAAGGAAAAGAGCAGCAGAAGAGATTTACTACATCAGTGGATGTTGGTTAATAGGGGCTATTGAACAGATGGTGTCATCGTGTACTGTCAAGTTTACCCATAGGAAGTGAAATGTGAAAAGAAATTTCAGCTTGAACAGCATTCAAAAACAACTGCACATATTAAAGTAAAGGAGGTGAAGAACAACATACCACAACTACTTCTTACGCAGGTAAAGTCCAAGTTCTGTATTTTTAATACATTTTCAAATGATCTTTGTAGGGCTTTCGTATGCAGCAACATTCCATGGAATAAATTAAACAATTCAGTTCTGCGATCATTTCTCGAGAAATATTGTGTAAATCAAAAAATACCGGATGAATCAACTCTTAGGAAAAATTGCCTACCTCCGCTATATGAATCTACTCTGGAATTGATCCGTTCTGATATCGGAAGGAACTGTGGATATCGGTGGATGAGACAACGGATTGATGTGGCCGTTACACAGCAATTTTCGTGGTTGGTAAATTACATCCAGACGAATCCGGTAAGCCGCATCTTGTTGCTTTCAAAGTACTAGAGGAAACCAACCACAGCACAATAGCAAGATTTGTAAATGATTCTCTGCGACTATTGTGGCCATCTGATATTGAGAATAATTGTTGTAAATTGCTTGTACTGCTCACAGATGCAGCTTCGTATATGTTGAAAGCAGCAAAGGCCCTCCAAGTATTTTATCCAAAACTCATACACGTAACCTGTTTAGCGCACGGATTACACCGCATTGCAGAAGAAATTCGCGCACAGTTTCCAGCTGTTAACGATTTATTTGGATGTGGAAAGAAACTGTTTCTGAAAGCACCAGCTCGTGTCCAGCTCTACAAAGATTGTCTACCTGAAGTTCCTTTGCCACCTGAACCTGTCCTGACTAGGTGGGGGACATGGCTATCTGCAGTATCATTTTATCAAGAACATTTTAATGAAGGGAAATAAGTGGTTACAAAACTTGAAGATGAGTATATTGCGTGTGTCCGTGATGCAAAAGTTGTGTTTGAAACCGCTACTGTTTATCAAGATGTCAATTTAATTCATGCACATTTTTCTAAACTTCCAAAAGCCATTGAGAGCTTAGAATCTTCTGGTACTCCTCTCCATGAATCACTTGATCTCGTTGAGAAAGCTCCAGGCGAAATTGGAGAGAAGATTAAATGCAAGTTAGAAAAGGTGTTGCATTCGAACGGAGGTCTGAAGAAGATTAAGTTAATTAGTCAATACTTGAGTGGAACTAGGGTAACCTTGCCAGATGTATGCTCCGAAACGTTGGTGCCCATGCATAAGTACTGTCCAATCACGTCAGTTGATGTAGAACGATCATTCTAAGCCTATAAACTCATTTTGACGGACAATACACATAGTTTACCTCCAGAAAACATTGAAAGACTACTAGTTACCTATTGTGATGCTTCTTTTTGCAATAAATGGTACCTGAAAGTAGGTAAGTGAATAAAATTTCATGTTTTAAGAGCATATTTCCTTATTTTCCGTACATATATTCTAACTTTTTAGTGTATATAAATCCGGGCCCTAATAATAAGACAAATACAAATATCTAATCCTCGTTCTATAGGAATTAACCATACGCAGTTAAAATCCCCGACACGGTCGGGAAATGAACCCGGAGCTCTCTTAACCGAAGGCTACTACGCTGACCATCCAGGGAGCAGGACAAATCCATTATTATTATTATTATTATTATTATTATTATTATTATTATTATTATTATTATTATTATTATTATTATTATTATTATTTCCGCAGCATGTAAGCAGTGAATATGACTGACGAAGACTATGACTAGACGTCGGATTTTTAGATGCTAAAAATTGAATTTCAGGTGTCTAAAATAGGCTCTAAAATGTGAAAAAATAGATTCTAAAATGATATTTTAGGCAGCTCCAATTTTACGTATGTTAATAGGCATTTATCAATAATTTGAATTTGAACTATTTGAATTTCGCTAAATTAATAATAACTCTTTAGGGGGAAATATAAAACAAAATTCACTCACTTCTTTGCTTACAAATATCACAGAATATTAATTTTATCATCCGATGTGACTCCTGTAACCTTTTATTTAAACACAATTTGGAAGCTGATACTATCAGGTTTTCAGCAGGTCGATTGACACTCGTTACACAGACTAATGGCGTCTAGTACTGAGGGAGGTCCTTAAGGACTTCCGGGAAGTGTGGTTTACACCTTCCTGATTTTAAGATTTTGTTTGAAAAGTATTAGGCTATATAACTTATATACTGTTCAAGATACTTAAAACAAATCGGCAAATATTCTAGTTTCCTGGAATAAATTAAAAGCATTTTAAATTGATTTAGGGTTAAAAATAGAAATTATAGGAATATAGGCAAAAGTATAAGTTCTAACGTCAAATCTAGGCATTTTTAGGCACAGAACCACCGTTTTTAACCTTATAAAAACCGAGCTCGATAGCTGTAGTCGCTTAAGTGCGGCCAGTATCCAGTATTCGGGAGATAGTAGGTTCGAACCCCACTGTCGGCAGCCCTGAAAATGGTTTTCCGTGTTTTTTCATTTTCACACCAGGCAAATGCTGGGGCTGTACCTTCATTAAGGCCACGGCCGCTTCCTTCCCATTCCTAGCCCTTCCTTGTCCCATCGTCGCCATAAGACATATCTGTGTCGGTGCGACGTAAAGCAACTAGCAAAAAATAACCTTATAAATACATGAAAAGTGTAAATACAACTTAAGTTTAAGTTATTTCTTAAGGAACAAAATAGGTTTTTGCCTAAAATCCGAGATCTAACTATGACCGCTTCCTTCCCAAACCATTACCGAAGATAGGACACCACAATAATACAAGTAGACACGTGGAAACCGCAGATACATGGGGTAATGACAGCGATTTCCAAGTCCCTCTTATTTCTGCAGCGTCTGCTGCGAGGCGCAGTGTTTGTATCCCAATAACGAACGGAAGCTAGTCGATGACGCAGCACGCAATTGCCCACGTAAGCTCAATGGTCGGAAGTGGATATAATGCTATATCTTGGGAGTTGGGTCAATGGAATAGGCGTGCCTGGCGAGTTCCAGGAAATTCTACCATCTGCCCGACCTGCGAAGTAGATGATACTGTGTGTGTTCACCAGTGGCGTGAGAAGCTATTCCAACCGCTCCATCGGCCCTTATATGATTGGCATCTCATTTAACCCTATATAATGTCCTGCGTCGCAAATTGTTTGAATAGAAAATCTCGACTTTCTGCTCGTAAATATGTATATCTATTGCATTGCGTTGAAAATAATTATTATATACGGTAATGTCGGACTCAGAATATAATCAAGTACGAAAAGAAAGCTTAGGCTAAGTGGATGAATCCACCCTGAGTCCAAGAAAGTTCTTTGCGTAAATGGTAGGTAATACAATATTTTAAAGTTAAAGCTTTCTAAATTGTATGAGCCGGGCTGAGTGGCTCAGACGGTTAAGGCGCTGGCCTTCTGACCCCAACTTGGCAGGTTCGATCCTGGCTCAGTTCGGTGGTATTTGAAGGTGCTCCCATACGTCAGCCTCGTGTCGGTAGATTTACTGGCACGTAAAAGAACTCCTGCGGGACTAAATTCCGGCACCTCGGCGTCTCCGAAAACCGTAAAAGAGTAGTTAGTGGGACGTAAAACAAATAACATTATTATTAAATTGTATGAGATATTTAAAGTTGTTTCAAACGTTAAAAACGTCAGGTTTTACTCCTATTCGGGAAATGAACCCGGAGCCCTCTTAACCGAAGGCTACTACGCTGACCATCCAGGGAGCAGGACAAATCCATTATTATTATTATTATTATTATTATTATTATTATTATTATTATTATTATTATTATTATTATTATTAGACCTATTTCCGCAGCATGCAAGCAGTGAATATGACTGACGAAGACTATGACTAGACGTCGGATTTTTAGATGCTAAAAATTGTATTTCAGGTGCTTAAAATAGGCTCTAAAATGTGAAAAAATAGATTCTAAAACGATATTTTAGGCAGCTCCAATTTTACGTATGTTAATAGACATTTATCAATAATTTGAATTTTAACTATTTGAATTTCGCTAAATTGATAATAACTCTATTTATTATTTATAGTAGGCCCTACTCTTTGGTATTACGGTATGTATCGTAATAGCGTGTCTTTTGAAGTACGTGAATAAGGCTATGACGAACAGAGGGCGTTGAAATGCATAGGAGATCAGAAACGTAATATGATGTATTATATCGAAGTGTTCATTTTCTCCAGCATAAAATACCGTACTCTTTAAAATAACTATCGGACTCTCCAAAATAACCTGGATTACGTTATATACAAAATATAACAAAGTAGGTGAAACATGTACCTTTATGTTTGTAGTAACAAAAATTTGTCACATTATAATGTCACATATTTTCTTTGTATTCGAACAGGAAATAATCACTAACTTCGTGATGTAGCTCCCTTGTGGAGGCAGTGATGTAATACAGTAGGCCATGAAGTGTGAGGTAAAATAACTTTATTTCATAGTGTCCAGAAAATTCCTGCATTTCAAAGGTAGCGCCTAATTTTTGTTATGATAAGATTACTTTTTAAGTCGTCGTTGAGGCCTTCGGTTCAGAGGGTCCCGGGTTCGATTCCCGACCGGGTCGGGGATTGTAATCGCCTCTAATTAATTCTTCTGGCCCGGGGACTGGATGTTTGTGTTTGTCCCAACACTTTCCTTTTCATATTCAGACAACATACTACACTACCAACTACCATAGAAACACATAATAGTGATTACATCCCTCCGTATAAGGTTGGCGTCAGGAAGGGCATCCGACCGTAAAACAGGGCCAAATCAACATGTTCGACACAGTCGCAACCACGACCCCACAGATGTGAGAAAAGCGGTAGCCAAGAAACAGAAGATTACTTTTTAAAATCAGTCACTACTGATCTGCATCTAGGACAGTCGCCCAGGTGGCAGATTCCCTGTCTGTTGTTTACCTAGCCTCTTCTTAAATAATTGCAAAGAATTTGGATTTTTTTAACATCTCCCTTGGTAAATAATAACAGTCCCTAACTCCCCTTCCTATAAACGAATATTTGCCCCAATTTGTCCTCTTGAATTCCAACTTTATCTTCATATTGTGATCTTTCCTACTTTTAAAGTCACCACTTCGTCCTCTAATGTCATTCCACGCCATCTCTCCACTGACAGCTCGCAACATACCACTTAGTCGAGGAGCTCGTCTCCTTTCTCCCAAGTCTTCCCAGCCCAAACTTTGCAACATTCTCGTAACGCTACTCTTTTGTAGGAAATCACCCAGAAAAAAATCGAGCCGCTTTTCTTTGGATTTTTTCCAGTTCTCGAAACAAGTAATCCTGGTGAAGGTCCCATAGAGTGGAAACCATACTCTAGTTGGGGTCTTACCAGAGACTTATATGCCCTCTCCTTTACATCCTTACCACAACCCCTAAATACCCTCATAACGAGCAACTAGATGTTGCTGGCGGTGCTGTAGTGATAAGGATGGACGGCACTGGTCCTCCTTCCCAGTTGTATCTCCGACCCAAAGTCTCACGTTCCAGGACTCTCCTCTTGAGGCGGTAGAGGTGGGATCCCTCGCTGAGTCTGATGGAAAAGCCAATCCTGGAGGGTAAACGGATTTAAAAAAGGAAGAAAGAAAGAAAGAAAGAAAGAAAGACAGAAAGAAAGAAAGAAAGAACGGAGAAAATTGTATTTACGGCGATTTTAACAAATATTGAAGTTTCTTCATTTTTCGAATAATAAAGCACAACCAGCCAAAAAACTACTGATGAGGTATGAAGCAAAGTTTAATATATGAAGTAATATTAATAGGCTACTTTGAAATTTGATTTTAAAAGACTGATTAGTATTAGAGTTATTTAAAAAGCGGTATTTTCATAAACCTGAGGAATGAAGCTTTAAACCGCATGCCAGGATGCAGAAGGCTTATTAAATGCCTTTCGCGCCTGGTATAAGGCTAACATCCTGAATATGACAAGAGAAGGAAGATAGAGCACATTCCTTGAATATCTAGGAATTGTTAAATTGGTTTCTGAGGGAAATATAGAAGGTAACATAATAGAAGGACCCTAAGACATGAATGTGACAAACAGATTACGGTAGATGAAGAGATGAAAGGGTGTCCAGTGCTACATCAAACCTGTCCGTGAACAGATGATCCAAACAAAGGCAACCACTGCTATATAAGGATTAGAAACTTGTCGATGCTAAAACGGGCTTGTTTGAGAGATACCACTGTTCTTAAGCAAATATATTAGCCTATTCTTGCTTGTGGTCGCTCATTCACTAAATGCCGGTACCACGAACCACCTGATACTGAGGTCAATCAATAACCCAGATGTTTGGCCTGGTTACCTGTTCCATCACGATATGCTCTTTGTATGTGGTGGGAAGTTGTGTTAATGTATTATCATGCAGGACACTAGTCTCGGATTTATAAACGGACCCGTTGTGCCTGGGTCTAGATGGTGGTGATTATATTGTTTTAACGAGGAAGTACAACTGGGTAACCGCCCTCTATATTACAATAATCAGAAGGAAAAAATGGAAGGGATCCGACACTTCGAAAAATGAAGGTATCGGCCAAAGAAAGAAAAGGGCCACGAAGGGCGTGAAAATGAAAGATTCCCTAGGCGTCGAGTCCTCTGGGGTCGGAAAAGAACAAGAGTTAAAAAAGGGATGTCGGATAGGATAGATGAAAGTGAGCAGCCTGCAACAGGTAATTTGAAACAATGTCAGGACTCAGGTAAGGGCCCCGTGGTCGCCAACCCACGCACCCAAGTTAAGAGCCTCTGGTGCCCCCTTTTATTCACCTCTCACGACAGGCAGGCAGGGAACCTGGATGCAGAGCGCGAATTTAGGGAGGCGCAAATATTCTCACAATGTAATAATGACGTATTTCTGTTCTATAAAGGAATAATAACCAACATTACAAGAAATAAGTATAAACGGTCCGGCTGCCGAAGCCTGTTGCACTCCTCTGGGGCAATGATTCATGAATGACAGATGAAATGAAATGATATTGGAGTGTGTTGCCGGAATGAAATATGACAGGAAAAACAGGTGTACCCGGAGAAAAACCTGTACCGCCTCCGCTTTGTCCAACAAAAATCTCACATGCAGAGACTGGGATTTGAACCTCAGAACCCAGCGGCGAGAGGCCGGCGCGCTGCCGCCTGAGCCACGGAGGCAAGTATAAACGGTAAAAAAATTAAAATTATCATCCAATTCAAAGACCTCGGAGAAGTAATTACAAACAAACTAAAAAAGCTTCGATCAAAATAAAACCCATCAAGCTACCTAAACACAAAAAAAAATAACCTGGAACAACTAAACAAAAAGAAAAATAAAAATAAAAATAAAAATAAAAATAAAAATAAAAAGAAGGCTATCCATAAACATAAAACTTAAAACACTACAACACAGTTATAAAACCGGAAGCAAATTTTGCAGCAGAAACACTCTTTCTCCTGTACAAACAATCAAAGACCGACAGAAATCGATAGAAGAATAGGAAAAACCTGCATCAACAAAAAATACCAGACGGATAGTGCCCAGCAAAGTCGGGTAAAAAGAGTTGAAGCCCATTACTAATACCATGCATAAGAGGAGAGTGGGATTCTTTGGAATGCAGTATTTGAACTTCTGAAACAACTGGTTCAGTATCACTTCTATTAAAAAACTACTACAACAGACAGAAGATGGATCAGAGAAATAAGTCACGATTTGAAGGAAATTGCCAACGGCCGTAGCCGTGTTGAAACACCGGACCCCGTGAGATCTCCGAAGTTAAGCAACATTGGGCGTGGTCAGGAGGTGGATGGGTTGCCACGCGCTGTTGGTGGGGGGTAAGGGAATGGAGGAGCGGAAAGGAACTGGCCACCCTACCGCACGTAAACTCCGGCTCAGGAACACCTCTGCGGAGGTTCGGACCTGCCTTCGGGCAGAACAACCCTTACCTTACCTGAAGGAAATTGGCTTTACACCAGAAGACAGCACAGTTAAGATAAAATTAAACAAACAAATCCAGGACACCAACATTCGCTTCACATTCATAACGTTCACATGAATATTTTCAACACCAGAAAGGGCACGAAGATCGGAACACATTACAATACTAGGAGGCCGCAAGGCCCTACTATATATATTGCTAGTTGCTTTACGTCGCACCGACACAGATAGGTCTTATGGCGACTATGGGATAGGAAAGGCCTAGGAGTTGGAAGGAAGCGGCCGTGGCCTTAATTTAGGTACAGCCCCAGCATTTGCCTGGTGTGAAAATGGAAAACCATCTTCAGGGCTGTCGACAGTGGGATTCGAACCCACTATCTCCCGGATGTAAGTTCACAGCCATGTGCACAAATACCAGAGACCGATATCGGTAGCTTTATTAGTATGGACACGGTCTTATTTCAGAACAGTAACCCAGTATTGGTGGTAGTGGTGGTGGGTGGTGGTGATTATTGTTTCTAGAGGAGTACAAGTAGACAACCATCCTCTATTAAGAAAGAGAAAACTGGAAGAAGTCGACCAGTGGAAGAATGAGAGCATCGTTAATGAAAGGAAAGGATCACGAAGGACGTGATAATAATAATAATAATAATAATAATAATAATAATAATAATAATAATAATAATAATAATGGCGTATGTCCTCTGGAGAGGCTTAGTGCAGGTCTTTTCAGTTGACTCCCATGGGCGACCTGTACATCTGCGACGATGAGGCCCTCTTCTTCTACCGCTTTTCCCACATTTGTGGGTTCGCGGGTGCGAACTGTGTCGAACATGTGGGTTTGGCCCTGTTTTACGGCTGGATGCCCTTCGTGACGCCAACGGCAGGTGGAGGGATGTAATAATTATTGCGTTTTTCTGTGGTGGTTAATACTGTAGTGTGGTGTTTTGTCTGAATATTAAGAGGGCAGTGTTGGGACGACAACAAACACCCATTCCCCGAGCCAGAAGAATTAATTCCCGGTCGAAAGTCGAACGTGGGACCCTCTGAACCGAAGACCTTAACGCTGACCATTTAGCGAAGGAGGCTGACTGTGAGGATGAGGCACTATCTAGGGTGAAATGTTATTTCGAAGATGGCATATACTCGCAGTCTCCTACACTGAGGAATCAACCAATAAATCAAACCTGGGACCTCTTAGACCAAAGGCCACCTTGCTAACCAGTTAGCCATGGAGCCGGATGGCGTGAATATGAAAGGCATCGTAGGCCTTGTAAACCGAATACCGTCTAGGTAAGAAGAAATGCTGCCCACGAGGCTCCGTGGTTACCAATCCATTATTCTGAGCTGAGAGTGGTGGTGGTGGTGATTACTGTTTTAAAAGGAACTACAACTAGGCAACCAACCTGTATTAACACTTGAGTCCGGATTTTTAGGCTGTAATACGAGGTATGTTGAAGTATACTCTACCCGGACAACAGTTCTGTTATGAGATTTACATAAACAATAGAGCCTCGGCCTATTAGAACCCCTACAACTTATGGTACTCTCGCTACACTACGGAAGAGCAGGTAGACGACAGCTCCTACCAGGTAAGTTAGTTTGCATTCTAACCTGTAACTGCCTGTTACTGCTGGACTTTAATAAACACTAATCAGAAGGAAAATGGAAGACGTCCGAATTTCGAAGAATGTAGGTATCGGTAAGAGGAAGTGAAGGGCCACGAAGGGCGTGAAAATGAAATATTTCCTAGGTCTCACAAACCCAACACCGGCGAGGTCGGAAAAGAATAAGAGGTCAGCAAGCGAGATCAGGTGGCACAAGTAAGTGGAAGCAATGCCAGTCTCACCTAGGGGAACCATGGTCGCCCAAATTGAGAACCTCTGGTTCCCCCTTTTAATTGCCTCTTGCGAAACGCAGAGGATACGGTGGATGTATTCTACTGCTTCCATCCTCAGGGCGTCCCAAGTTGAGAGCCCGTGAACGTTCTCCTTTAAGTCTGATTTTTATGACAGGTAAGAGATAGCATTAATGCATTCCACACCCTCGCCCTCTTCAGGAGAGGTCACTCAGCCTTCTGTAGAAATGAGTATCACCGGGCGAGTTGGCCGTGCGGTCAGAGGCACGCGGCTGTGAGCTTGCATCCGGGAGATAGTGGGTTCGAATCCCACTGTCGGCAGGTAGGGAGAAACCAACCCTTGATGGTAAACAGAGAAACAAAGATTTACTTCTTGAAAAAAAAAATGTAATCGTTACGTTCCAGAAATCGATATACGTATATCGCATGGAAGGAGAAACGGGCAAATAATTAGCAATCAAGAATATAACTTTTTCATTTCTATTAAAGCAGAACGAGTAGTTTCACCAGTGGTCCAAAGACATCAAAGTTATCCTGCACTATATCTCACTGCTGGGGATATTCCTCAAGTCAAACACAGGGACTACTTCAAGTGCTCCTGTACGGCGTCATTTCAGTAAATGCAAAGATGTACTTCCCCCAAAGAGGTGAAAGTTTAGCGATGAGAATTTTAAGAACCAAATATTTGGTGAAGTATATAGCATATTGAGGTACTGGTTCTCCTTACCAGTTGTATCTCCGACCGAAAGCCTCGTGCTTCAGGACACTGCCCTTGAGGCGTTAGAGGTGGGGTCCCTCGCTGAGTCCGAGGAAAAACGAACTTTTGAGGCTAAATGGATTAATAAATAAATAAATAAATAAACAAATAAATAAATAAATAAATAAATAAATAAATAAATAAATAAATAAATAAATAAATAAAGAAGGAAAGAAAAATACCAAATTATTTGAAACGCTAAAAGTCACTCATTACAATAAAAATTATGTCTGTTAGGTCATCTGCCCAGAGGCTGGTTGGATCCTCAAATAGCACCACCAAAGGCTATGCAGTTATAGGAACACCACAAAAACCAATGGCGTACCTAAATGAGGCGTACTAGGCAAGACGAGGAGTGAGGTAATTTGCGTTGCTTTCCTCACTGGGAGAGGCAGTGCTATTGTAGCACGACTGACCCTATGAGGAACACCTTTCATAAAACTCAGACGCACTGGTTGTGCTCTGGATGCCATTACTCAGCAGCTTCCATATTGTCACAGCCATGGGTGAGACTGGGACTTCAGTGGAAGCTACATTTTGCTCTGGCCTGTGCCAAGAGATGGATGCAAAAGTACTGCATCCATCAAGAAATGACAGCAGGCAGATAAAAATTATAGGAAAAGATAATACAAACGTTGTAAGGTAGCAAAACCTCGTATGTCCCAATGCTCTTCCTATCCATTATGTTCCTGAAGACTGGTCACGCCTCCCAGCCACATACGGATATGCAGTCCATCAGAATAACGTTCACCAGGCGAGTTGACCTTGCGGTTAGGGGAGCACAACTGTGAGCTTTCATCCGGGAGATAATGGGTTCGAACTCCACTGTCCACGGAAAACTACTTCGAGGGTGGCTGAGGTGGAAATCGAACTCCATCCCCCTCCTCTCTATTCACTTGATTTCCCGAGGCTGAGGGGATACCGTTCCAGCCCTCGTACCACTTTTTATAATATTCGTAGCCGAGCCGGGAATCGAAGCCGGGCCTTCGGGGATGTTAGCTAATCACTCTACCCACTATACCACAGAGGCGGTTAATTTTACTTATTACTTGTTGAGAAAGAAATTTGTAATTGAGTAAAATATTTCTCAGGTAACTAAGTCAGACCAATGACTTCCTTGTACTTTTTCCATCGCTGTACAAGAATAGCACCCGACAGATTTATGGATCAAATCTTGCCTTCGTAGTGGTTTTTTGTTTGTTTTAACATTTAGTTTGTACGTCATTTGCATTACATACAGGTATGCTTAGTAATTCTGTATTTAACACAATTGTACGTGCTGTCGTCATCTCCAGAGCGGCGGTAGTGGAGCAATGCATCGGTGCCGTACCATAATGGCTACACGGTCAGCTGTTTTAATGGAGATTACGCTGATAACCAAACACAATACCCAATTGTTTATACTGTCAGAGAGTTGTGATTAATATTCTCAGACTCCTTAGGCCTTGCAAGCCTAATATCATCAAGACTGGAGAAAACAAGAGTTTTCCCATTGAGTTTGGATAGGAAAGATGTGAGGAACTCTTTACAAATAATAATAATAATAATAATAATAATAATAATAATAATAATAATAATAATAATAATAATAATAATAATAATAATAATAATACAACTACGTGCACTCACAGCCAAAAATCTAGTGATTGTATTTGTGGATTTTAAGAAAGCCTATGATTCTGTCGACAGAGCAACCTTGATAAGCACGTTAGAAGAGTTTGGGATAGATAAAACAACTAGAAACTTAATCAAAGAAACCATCACTGACACTACATCACAGGTTAAGTTTATGGGTATGTTGTCAAAACCATTCAAGATCGAAACAGGTGTCCGACAAGGGGACGGGATGTCACCACTCCTGTTTAATGTTATACTTGAAAAAGTGGTCAGAGAGTGGAGGAAGAGACTGACGGAATTAGGGGTGGAAAATGGAATATATATGGCAATACTGGCAGAAGACACTGAAACAGCCAAGGTACAAATTGAAACACTTCAAGAGACTGCTGTAAAGACGGGACTTCAGATATCCTTCGAAAGAACGGAACTAATGATTCAGGACAAAAAGGATCCGACACAAAATATTGTCACCAAATATGGAACAATTAAAAGAGTACAGAAGTTTAAATATCTGGGGGAATGGATAACCCCAACAGGACTACCAGGAATAGCATTACAGGAAAGGGCAAGAAAGATGGAAGCAGCATACCAGTTATGTCGAAATGTCTACAATAAAAAATCAGTTTCATTCACTGCAAAAATCAGACATTACAACACTGTCATCAAACCAGAAAGTCTATATGCGATCGAATGTATTCCACTGAACAGGAAGGGCTTACTAGAAAACATTGAAAAGACAGAAAGGAAGATCTTGAGGAAGATACTAGGGCCATGGGTCAAGAATTTAGACTGCGACCAAATGAGGAACCATACAAAAGGACCGAAAAAATTACAGCATCCTTCAAGAAGAGAAGACTCTGCTTCTACGGACACATTAAAAGAATGCCACCAGAGAGAACAGCCAAGCGAATTCTGGAATACATGGAGGACAGGAAGACACAAACTAGCTGGCTTAAAGGGGTCAAGGAGGACATGGAGGAAAATAATATATCACAGCAGGTAGTATACAACAGACAGGAATACAGAAAAATCATCAACAAAATTAAGGGATTCCAAGATCAAAGTAGCAAAAAACGGACCGGCAACAACTGGTCACGAGAACGTAAAGAAGCCCACTCCGAAAGGATGAAGAAGTACTGGGCCGATCGAAAGAGGAAGAACCGTAAATGAATGATGCTTAACGTGGTCCATAGTAGACCCATTCGAAAACAAGAATAATAATAATAATAATAATAATAATAATAATAATAATAATAATAATAATAATAATAATAATATTATTATTATTGGAGTACCGACATCAGGGAGAGAAAAGCATGGAAGTGAAGTGCGGTGAGATTAAAAGAGTAGAAAAGTTTAAGTATTTGGGAGAACTGATCCAATCCATTGGACTAGACAAGGAGGCAAACAAGGAAAGAGCTAGAAAATTGGAACTGGCCTACAGACTGACACAGAACAGGTACAATAAATAGCAATATCCTACAAAGCCAAAATTAAACACTACAACGTTTATGGGTGGAGGAGGTTAAGAAGGACGCAGAATAAATTAAAATAACACCAGAATTGATCCTCAACAGAAAGAAGTTCAGAACTCGAGTAGATGACCACAAATCCCATGAAGAGCAGTGGAAGAACAGGCCCAGATTTGTAATATCTGAGGAGCAGAGAAAAATAAGGAGTGAACGAATGAAGAAGTTCTGGGAAGAGAAAAGAAGAAGACTGGCCAGAAAGCATTAAGTTTCACGCGGTCCACAGTTGGCCAAAATTCGGAAGCAATAATAATAATAATAATAATAATAATAATAATAATAATAATAATAATAATAATAATAATAATAATAATAATAATAATAATAATAATAATAATAATCTAAGGTTAAATTCATGGGGGAAATCTCAGACCCTTTTCCGATCAAAACAGGAGTAAGACAGGGAGATGGGCTCTCTCCACTACTCTTCAACTGCGTCCTTGAAAAGGTAATACAGGAATGGCGCAAACAGAAGTCTGCCCTCAAGATTGACCAACCAATCACTCTTGGTAGGGGCAAATTAGCAGTAGACTGCCTGGCATTTGCGGACGATCTGGCAATCTTAACTCGTGACGTTTCAACAGCCATAAACCAGATCGAACTCCTGAAAGAAACAGCGGAAAAAGTCGGCCTCCAAATATCGTTTGAAAAAACTGAATACATGACCTGCAGCAAAGAAGCCCCTAAATTCATGGAGACAAAATATGGCAAAATAAAACGGGTCCAGCAATTCAAATATCTCGGTGAAATAATTCAGGAGAATGGAATGGAAACAAAAGCCAATGAAGTTAGATGCCAAAAAATGGAAACTGCGTATAGACTCACCCAAAATATCTATAACAAAAAGTGTCTCTCCAAGCATGCTAAACTAAGACACTATAATACAGTTATTAAACCAGAATGCCTCTATGGATCAGAGACACTAATTTTGAACAGGAAAACTGATCTAGAAAATATTCAGAAAAAGGAACGCAAGATCATTAGAAAAATTTTAGGCCCAAAACTCGTAGATGAACAGTACCGCCTTAGAGGGAAACAGGAAATCAAACAATTTTCTAACATTCACAGCGACATCAGAAAACGCAGATTAAGATTCTTTGGACATATAAAAAGGATGAACCCAGATAGACTTACCAAGCAAATAGTTGAATTTTATGAAAACCGAAGTAAAGCTAAAACGGACACAATAAAATGGATTGGCGAAATTAAAACAGATCTCAAACTGGCAGGAATTTCACCTGAAGACATCCAAAGCCGGGTTATCTTCAGAACCAAAGTTCATAAGTGGCAAGTTGACCAAGAGGAAAAACCAAAGAAGAAGACCGGAACAACATGGTCTCAAGAGAGAAAAGAAGCACACAGCAAACGAATGAAGGAAGTGTGGGCACAAAGAAAGGCAAATGCCTGTCTCTAAGTACTTTGCGTAGTCCTAATGGGCTCATTCGCAATATATATATATATATAATAATAATAATATTTTATTCTTCTTCTACTGCTTTACCATATCTTTGTGGAGTCACAGGTGAGACGTGTCGTACATGTGTATTTGACCCTGTTTTACGGCCAGATGCCCTTCCTGATGTCAACCATAGCATGATTCTGTGGTGGTTAGTAGTATAGTGTGTTGACTGAATTTGAAGAGGAAAATGTTGGGACAAACACAAATACACAGTCCCCGAATCAGAAAAATTAATCAGACGCGATTAAAAACACCGACCTGGCCGGAACTCGAACGCAGCACCCTCTGAACTGAAGGCATTTATGCTGACTATACAGCCATGCAGTCAGAATTAAATTATTATTATTATTATTATTATTATTATTATTATTATTATTATTATTATTATTATTATTATTATTATTCTTGGATTTACCGCTATGTGTAAAACAAAGTACTAATTATGGGCAGACATGTATTCGGTTTCATCATCATCATTGATTTTCGGCTCCAGCAAGCCAGGTGCGGGTGTTTATGAGCCTCTTCCAGTTCGTCCTGTCCATCCACAGCTGATGTTCTAACTTTTGCAGCCAATTTTCATAATGTCTGGAAAGGTCCTTGAAAATTTGCTTTTCCCAGCTATCACAAGGCCTCCCTCTGGACCTGTCACTAACAACATTCCTTTCATAGTATGCTCTTGGGGTCCTAATTGGAGCCATTGTTCTCATATGTCCATACCATCGTAATCTGCTTAATTCTAAGGTTTCCAACAGGCTCCTGTCCAATCCAAGTTTTTACCGAATACTTTAATTCCTTATTTTGTCTCTCCTTATCTTTTGGAGACATGACCGAAGGAACTTCATTTCAGTGGCTTGTAGGTGATTTTGTGCAGATCTAGTCAATGTTGCTGCTTCCAGTCCATATGTTAGAATTGGTACAAGATATGTTTTGTACAGCGTGAGCTTGCAAGCTTGACGAAATGAGTCGTCTCAAAGTAATTGGTGGAGTGGTAGAATTTTGTTGCAGCTTGTATTACATCGCCTATTTCTTGGTTTATGGTATTGTCAGAAGAAACGAAGCTCCCTAAGTATTTGAAGTTATTGATAATGTCTACTTCTTGATTTTACACTCGCAGGTGGACTGCTTCAGGATTTTGAATCATCACTAAACCGACGGTTTTAGTTTGGCTGATGATGATTCTCATTCTTTCAAATTCTTCTTTAGCTTGAACTTCTCCTTCTGTCTTACCCCATAGTACAATATCATCAGCAAATGCAAGTGCATTTGTTGCCTGATCCTTCATTTTCACTGTTTTATAACCTCATCCATTATAGTAATGAAGAGAAGTGGTGATAGACAACTTTCTTGTTGGACTACGCTTTTGGTTTCAAAACAGTTTGACCTGCCTCCTTGAATTTGCTCACAGCTCTTTGTCTCTCGATATAGTTGTTTTACTCGAGCTATAAACTCATCTGGCACTTCTATACGTCTCAGAAATTCCATGTGTGCTTACGTGGTACGTGATCATATGCCTTCTCAATATCCAAAAATACAACTCCAACTTTTCTACTCTTATCCCAGCATTTTTCAAAGAGCATTCTTGTTGAAAAAAATGAGGTCTAGCGTTAATCTGTTTGCTCTAAATCCATGTTGTTCTTCCTCAAGTTTAGATTCAACAAATTTTCTGATTTTTCTCTCCAGGATGGTCTCATATATTTTTAACCCATGAGATAGAATGGTTACGCCTCTATAGCTGTTACATTTCTTTCAGTCACATTTCTTAAATAGTGGAATAATCACTCCTTGCCTCCAGTCACTGGGGATTTCATTTTTTTCCCACATTTTATTTAGTACTCTGTATAACCATTGTTTTCCAGGTTCTCCAAGTGCTTTGATCATGTCCACACTGAACTCATCCAATCCTGCAGACTTATTGTTTTTCATTTTACATATTGCCAGGTCAAACTTTCCACATGATAATTTATAGGATTTAGAGGGTCATCTTGTGTGTTATCAGTTATATTACAGTTCAGTAAGTGATTGAAATATCTACTGAACTCCTGTAATATTTCATTTTCATTTCTAGTTACCTCTTCATTTGGAAACTATTTAACTAGTTAAATTCCTATAAGGGAAACAGATGACAGGTACATACTAGCTTTCTAACCCTTACAACATGACTTGCAAGTATGAAGACGAGTGAGAGTAGCATATTGTGCGTGCGTGTAGCACAGATATCCGTTTCTGTAACATCCTGGCCTTGTCTTCGTAGTGGCCGACGTCCTGCCATACCTCACCACTCCCTTTGCCATTGTACGGACGGATAGCTCACATTGCAAAAGCAAAGCAAATTCATCTCCGTACAGGCCATGAAGGCCTTTGGAGGGGTGGAAGGTAAAGGCTTCCACTATTCGTTAACCTCGGCACGTGATGGGGTACAGTGGTTAGCTCTACACCCGGCCGGCTTTGCCCCAGGAATTAACCTGGTACTCATTTTTGGTGTAGGCTGAGTGAACCTCAGGGCCATGTGCACCTCCGGAAGTGAAAATCTCATTTCTTAAATTTTACGACTTCCTGACGGGGATTCGAATCTACGTCCTTGTAAGGAGGTGCATTTTAGATGAATATCCAGGTATGGACTTTGTGCAGCCCGCATGACTTGAAAGTCAATACAAGTTTATTACAGAGAGATGGGCTTAGCAAAAGTTTTGAGACGGATAAGGGAGCTGTAAAAATCAATTAGTTAACTACAACTTGATATAAACTGGAGGTTGGAGGTTCATTTCTCCATTGTTCTATACCAGAAACTGCCACTGGTATAGTTTTACAATATCCTCGTTAATGACTGACATGCTTTTGAAGCCTAGCTAGCCATCTATGTTTACATTCCTTGTTCATTGGGTGCCAGGATTTCCCCAACTTGAGACACAGCATTGTCAACTCTCTGTTTATACTACTTAGCCTCTGAGAGCGAGCAGTGAAACTGGACAGAACTGCATGCAGCTGTGCAACACTGGAGACCTGACTTCATGACTGGCACACTTTTGAAGTACTTCATGTGGACAGTCACTGACAAAGCAAGAGCCATCTGCTATTGGTCATAACAGAAGCGAGTGTAGACAGTCATAAATCTGGGCTGATACTGCTTAACATTCGAGTCGCCAGTCATTGACGATGAAATTTACAGAATTATATTTGGGCACTTTCAAATACAACTGGACTGAGCCAGTGTCTTAACAGGTAGTTTCCTGTTACTTTCCTCATCAAGCCAGATTGTGCTATTACATATCAGTCTGCCAAGCTCACCAGTTGACCCTATGAGCAACATGCGTGCAGGGATTGGCCACGGAAGGAATGGCATTACTTGCTGTTGTTACTATTTGGAATTCACACCAACAATTTAGCCTCAGAAAGAATGGATGTTTTGTCAAATTGTTAATTTGTTAATATATATTTGTTTCTTTTGTCTGTGAATGGGTATGTAGTAAAGAACTCTATATTTTTGTTGCAGACGATGACTCCTGAGAAGACAAGCATTCTGCAGGTCTGCCTGTTATTGCTGATGTCCGTCAATTACAGTCTGGTGGCTATGAACCATGCGTTACCTACTTTCCATGGCTATACTCCACTCTTCCATTGTCAGGTATTTCCAGTATTACACTGTCAATTAAGCTTTTAATTAGAAGATACTTTTACAATGCAATAGTGGAATGAACAAAGTTTTAAAATGTTTCTGAATGGGGTAGATGGGCACAGAGGAGTGCAGTAGAAGTGATTGGGAATCAAAAGTTAGGGTGGGTGGGTGGGGGAAATAATTATAGACAACAAAATGTACTGGAGTTCTTCGGGATTTAGTTTGGGGTTGACAACAGAATTAGGGGCTGCCTGGCCAAGGCGGTAAAGGCATGCTCGGTTCACCCAGAAGGACGTGAGTTTGAATCCCCATCAGGAAGTCGTAAAAAATAAGAAACAAGATTTCCACTTCCGGAGGTGCATATGGCCCTGAGGTTCACTCAGCCTACACCAAAAATGAGTACCAGGTTAATTCCTGGGGGCAAAGGCGGCCGGGTGTAGAGCTAACCACTCTACCCCATCACGTGCCGTGGTTAACAATGGTGGAAGCCTTTACCTTCCACTCCTCCAAGGGCCTTCATGGCCTGTACGGAGATGACTTTGTCTTTGTCTTTGTAGACAACAGAATTGAAAAAAATAGCTACAATATGGTACTTTTTTTAATGCTCTCTGAGTGAATTTCGACAGAGAAGTAAAGGTTGACAATTTACCGACTTAACTGTGGTAACAATAGTGTTTTGAGATTTTGATTCAATACTATATAATATAAGAGCCTCCATGGCTCAGACGGCAGTGCGTCGGCCTCTCACCACTGGATGCCGTGGTTCAAATCGTTCCATGTGAGATTTGTACTGGATAAAGCGGAGGCGAGACAGGTTTTTCTCCGGGTACTCCGGTTTTTCCTGTCATCTTTCATTCCAGCAACACTCTCCATTCTCATTTCATAGCATCTATCAGTCATTAATAAATCACTTTGGGAGTGGTGACCCCATCGTACTAATAGCCTATATCTGCTTCATTCATTCCATCCCTGACCCAGTTAATGACTGGAAAACAGGTTGTAGGTTTTCATTCATTTCACTATATAATAAACTTTCACCAAAGGAACAATTACACATTTATTACAATTATATAGAAGTATGGTGTGATTATACAAGAAAAAGTCCGGGTCCATGGCTAAGTGGTTAGCGTTCTGGCCTTTGGTCACAGGAGTCCCAGGTTCAATTCCTGGCAGGGTCGGGAATTTTAACCATAATTGGTTAACTCCCCTGGCATGGGGACTGGGTGTATGTGCTGTCTTCATCCTTATCTCAATGTGCAGGTCACCTACGGACGTCAAATCAAAAGATCTGCACTAGGCCTCTCCAGAGGCCACATGGCATTTCATTATACAATAAAATACAATACAATAAAAAGCCACTTAATATTGGAATACACACTAACAAAGTAACAGATTCTAAATAGAACTACACAGTCACATTAACTGAATGTGACTGACAAATGTAACCAGCAAGCAAATCTCATTGCATATATATTTATAAAATTTACGAATCCACATACTTTTGCAATGCAGTTTTACATTACAGTTTGATATTTATTTGGTACCAGTTTTGACCCTGTGTTCATCATCAGCCATGAACATAAATTGTACAGTTCTGTCGAAAGGTCCTAAAACAATACAATTTTACCATAGCATTAAGATTAAAATAGACAAATATGACACTCTCAAGTAAAAATGTTAGACAATGGTGAGACACGAAGATGATAAAAGTTTATAGATAATCACAAATACCTTGGAATATGCCAGATTGAATGCCATCACAATAGTGTTTTGAGATTTTGATTCAATACTGTATAAAACTTTCACCAAAGGAACAATTACACATTTATTACAATTATATAGAAGTATGGTGTGATTATACAAGAAAAAGTCCGGGTCCATGGCTAAGTGGTGAACATGGAGTCTAGTGTTGATCTTCCACTTCAAAAGCCATATTGCTCTTCTTGTTATTGCCCTTCCACCTTTCTTCTCATTCCCTTTCTTAGCACCCTTTTAATGTATAAGGGTAGTCAAATGAAAAACAAACACCCGCTACAACCTGACCATGGAACGGTTTTATTCAAAAGTAATTACCAAACGCGTTAATACATTTATCTCAATGGAAGATGAGACAATCAATTCCAGTTTTATAGAAAGAGGTAGGTCGCTGACGGATCCATAACTGCACCCACTCTTGCACTTCCTCGTCTGAATGAAACTGACATCTACGATGTCTTTCTTCAAGTCGCCAAAAACGGTGAAAATCACAAGTTGGAAAATCCAGGCTATACAGAGGATGTTGAAGTGTTTCCCAACCAAATCACTGAAGCATAGCCTTTGCCAAATTGGAAGTATCATTATCATGCAACAGGATGACTTTGTCCGACAGTATTCCAGTGTGTTTTGACTTTATGGTACATCGCATTTTCTGCAAAGTGTCTTCATAGCACTGCGTCACCAGAAAATGAACCACACTTCTCTGCGCTTCTTTGCATTCCTCCATTTCTACAGCTGGACGAACGCACTAGACCTGTCAGTGCACCAACAAAGACATATCCCAACAACTGCAGGCACCTGTGAGTTGTCACTATGCAGTTCTCCTACTATAGTGATGGCAGTATCAGTATGTAACAACAGTGTTGCCACTTTTTGTGTGGAATGTGTGTTATGGTGGGTGTTCGGTTTTCATTTGACTGCCCCTTGTATATTAGAAATAAGAGATGTCTGATTCCCCTTCCCTCTCAGCTACCTCATGATGATTTTAGGAAGTTCTGGTCTCCACTGCTTCTTTTCAAAATACTCTACTGTGTAGTTGTAATTAGTATTTGTGAAACAACATATGTCTGTTGATGTTTGCAGGGTAACAACATGTCTACAACCTCCCAGTCATGTGTCGCTGCCAACACCTCATCTCTCGATGTCGATGTCAGTAGCTGTCCAGGAGGATATACATTTGAAGCTCTTTCAGGAGAGAGGAAATTAGTAGCAGAGGTAAGAAATATTTCACTTATGTTTCCACCGTAGTTAAGGGTCTTTGTACTGAGTATGTATTCTACATTTTTTAAAGAAATGGAACATATCTGAGCCTTTTTACATGAGACAGTTCTGCTAGGAAGTGCTACTCATAACGATACTACACTTTAAGTTGTAGTAGTGCACAGAATTTCCAACCGAGCAAGTTGGCTCTGCGGTTAGGGTTCCATAGGTGTGAGCTTAATTTGGGAGATGGTGGGTTCAAATCCAACCGTCAGCAGGTCTGAAAATGGTTTTCTGTGGTTTCCCATTTTCACATCAGGCAAATGCTGGGGCTGTACCTTAATTAAGGCCACAGCCACTTCTTCCCAATCCTAGTCTTTTTGGTGGTACTTCTGTATCCAGCAGGCAAAATTAGAAAAGGGAAAAATCATATAAAAATGATATGTAGTGATATGTTAAGTAGTAGAAAGGAGAAATCCTTCCTTTGTGCTTTCCATGGACCTACCATCCTCCTCTAGAAAAATTCTTACTTTGAAGAATTAAAATGGGGATGATGTAAATCAGCTGATTGCCATCATTTGCTGTGTTCCAGTTGGCTAATTAAATTTCATGCTGTGTTCCTATTCTCTGGCCAAGTTTCATACTGTCTCCAGTAGAGCTTGCATCATGTCTGGGTACAGGGCTGCCATATCTGATAAAAGTAAGAGAAGTGTCAATTTGGAAATTGTCATCAACATTTATAAGTGACGACTGTCAATATGGATCACAATGATGTTTGAACTAATAACCAATCTAACCAATCCAGACCAATGGTGTTGTCACACGGGACATCTGTAGGCAGCTTCACGGCTCTAACCTGGGGGGCTAATGCCCTCAGACCCCCTTTGTTTGCTCCTAGCCCAGTGGTCTTGTCATTAGCCAGACCTAACCAATCCAGACCAATGATTTTGTCACTCCTCGGACATAACAATCCAGACATTGGCAAGCCTGCCGAGCGTTACGTGATGTTGTCCGAGCCACACTGTGTTGGATCTCTAACTTAAATTTTGCCCGCTGGGTATGGAAGATTTTCTGCCCTTTCCCATCCTTGCATTGCCGAAAATGTTAAATGTGTTTGTGCAATGTTAAATCTCTAACACGGGTGAGTTGGCCGTGAGGTTAGGGGCGCGCAGCTGTGAGCTGTGTCGGCAGTCCTGAAGATGGTTTACCGTGGGACACCAGGCAAATGCTGTACATTTATTAAGGCCACAGCTGCTTACTTCCCACTCCTAGTCCTTTCGTATCGCATCATCACCATAAGACCTATCTGTGTCAGTGCAATGTAATAGAAAAAAAATTCTAATAAAGAAAAAAAAAAGAAAGCAGAATTTCCAGAGAAATAGATTAGCCAAGCTGGGTGTACCAACTGAGAATGGATATTAGGCGTTTTCCTTGACTGCATTGCATGAACTCGCAAACATGAGCTGCACAATATTGTGTAAGCACTTCAGCCAAATTACAGAGAGTACAACAGAGAGATAGGTTGACAACAATCAAGGTGGTTGGGTGACAGCTACCCCCTGTCTCACCAGTTAGGCACTTGACCGTATTCTTGTTCAAATTCTGTTGCAATATCATCACTGCGAGAGCAATGCAATTTCTATCCATTATTTCCCTTAAGACAGGTCTCATCCTCCTAGCCACATGCGAATATGCCATCCATCAGAACAATTTTTATTGTGTTCGTTTTCCTATGCTGATGTTTAAAGGAAAATGAACTTTACTGTACTGCTTTGAAGGAATGTATGTTTGTATGACATATTCAGGCACTCGTACAGTATAATGTATTTTATTCAACAGAAGATATTCCGTCTCCTTGTGCTTGATAGCAACACTACCCGCATGCTTATTTGAACCATCTTGCACGATACAGTGGACATCTTCATACACTTTCACACTGCTTTCCGTAGAGCAGTCGTGATCTGGAAAGTTACAGTTTGTATATTCTCATTACTTTCTTGTTGTTTTACAGTGGCAGCTGGTATGTGAGCGGCGAGTGCTGCTCCCTTTAGCGGCCACCCTCTACTTCTGCGGCGTGACTGTCGGAGCGGTGGTATGTGGAATGTTAGCCGACTGGCTTGGACGACGCCTCGTGATGTTGCTGTGTCTGCTGGGCCAAGCTCTCCTTGCTGTCGCCATCTACTTCTCTGGGTCACTGTTGGTCTTCATGGTGCTCAGGGTGATTCAAGGATTCTTCGTACAGGTATCAATGATCTGCATGTAGGGCTGTCGCCCAGGTGGCAGATTACCTATAAATTGTTTACCTCATTTTTACATTTATAATTGTTTACATAGCTTTTTCTTGAACTTGGAAATTGATTGAACATTTCCCTTTATAGTTTATTCCAATTCCTTACTCCTCATCCTATAAATGAATATTTTCCCCAATCAGTACAGGTACAGTACTTGCTTCTGGTGAGGAGAGCAAATTACAGGACAAACCCTCAATGGTCAGTTGTTATGATTGCTTGATTGGGACATAGCCTCCTCTATGAATTAGTGGTATGTGAGCCTCCAGATATCAAGATCGTGGGTTGACTCCTGGAATGAGCAGTCACATTTTTGAAGGGTGGAAAGATGTCCATTCAGTATTCCATATCATATGATGTCAACATTTAAGTGAACTGTGGTGACATATTTGGTGTATATGTACTGTATCGGGAAATGATCAGGGATCGGGGCATGAGAATCTACACTTAAGGGTGGACGGTTCTTGTGGAGTAGGTACAGGGAGGCATATGCAGAGCGAAATAATAGTTGTGCTTAAAATTCAATTTATTCATTTCCTATGAATTAATGTGTAATGTTTCCTATTATTCCTGTTCAAAATAATTGTATTGTAGATAAATTACTAAAGTAAAATATTTCATGAGATGATTGTCTTTCGTCTCAATGTTTGAAAATCATCATAAATTAATTGAAATGAATGTCCTTCATTTAAAATTGAAAACTCAAAATATCAGAGTTATTTCCTACAGTCTTTCTGAATAATTTTAACATAAATATGATTTTCACTTCATAATAAATATTTCTTCACTTCCAAAGTTTATGAAGATTTTTCCTACAGTATTTCTAAGTATTGAAATTTAACACTTTGAAAATAATGCAAAATCAATCTGGTTTATGAAGTTCTTTCCTATGAGCATTATATTAACTGTCTGTATAACTGCCAACATAATTATTGACTTTATCATTACACTTAAAAGAAAGTTAGTCTGGTGGAATTTTCTGCACTTGTTCTGAAAAATGGTCTTAAATGCTCATCATATCACTTGTATTCACTGGAACTCAGGACCGGAATGTAGATAGATGCTGGTCAGCGAACAGCAAGTGGATACCATAGGCAGCTGATGTCGTGAAGTCGTTCCCATGGCACCATGTTCCACTTCCCACATTGAAACGACATTCCATATTCCTCGTAGACACGTCTCACTTCATCTCAAGATACCAGCAGGTAGATATGATGATTTAAAAAAGTAGGCACTCATCATGATTTCACGCGTCAATGTGTGGTATAGCGAACACGCAAAAGTTCAACTGACAAGAATTGCTTAGTAGTATCCTATTCAGAATTCATATTTGCATATCATAAGATGGGCACGGTATTTCATTAAAAGCATTTATTCACTGTTCTTAATACTGGCAGCAAAATTATGAAAGCTCATTTAATTGGAACCATTATTAATATGGAAAAAACAGTTCTAACATAAGTACAGGTATTATACACAAAGAAAAAGATTTATTCACTGTAGAAAAGTGTTCTAAACTGTGAATGTTTATATGTTCCAATGCTTAGAATGTTATGGAACGTCTAATGCGACACTGTCTTATTCACTCGTGGTGAGTGTTTTAATCTTATTAAAGCTAAATAAACTTTAAATTGAATACATGTCTTCAAGCAGTTATTTGTTTTAATAGACTGAATATTTATGTAGTTCACTAGAAAACTGAGCTAATGTGCACACGCTTCATGAATGTTCCAAGTTAACACATTGCAGACCGGGTGCCCTTCACCCCATGTACAGCCCTGTTCCTGGCCACTTTCTAACTACCTCCAAGCTGGAATGCATGCATTCAAATATTCTGTCAGAACGTCACTACCTTTTGAAAGACTACTGTATTCTTTTTCTGGTGGCCTTCCTGAATAGCTGTTGAAATGCAGGTAGGTAAGTATTTGTTGAAATCTATTTCAGCTAATAGTTTTTGCAAATTTTTCAGACATGATTTCTTCACCTGCCCTGTCAGTAAACACAGAGCAATATTTTTTAAATTCCCCTGCTAGTGACTAGTCCACTTTAGTGTTTTAGGGGATACGTTATGAGAATGTGAATTCTGCTCATAGTATAAGTTTGTCTGCTCAGCTACATACTGAAAAAATTCCTCACCAAACATAAGTCTTGCTACTTGTCCTACTCTGACGAGTCTAGTGTCAGACCTAAGACGAAATGCTGGTTATTAGAGCAAACGCCTGAAAAGCCAACATCTAATTTTTGATCTAATTTTTGATATGCTCTATTGGTGGAAAAGTATCTAATTCCCTCCATGGGAATTTAGAATTACCATTTGGAATTGTTAGGCGGGCATTAATTCCATTGTGGAGTTTTATCTCCCGTATGCAGTTATCAGACTGTGCCACATAAGAGGCTTCTGATAAGTTCACCTGCATACACCCCAGCATCAGTGGGTAGGGTCTGACACATCCCACTCTGACGAGTCTAGTGTCAGACCTAAGACGAAATGCTGGTTAATAGAGCAAACGCCTGAAAAGCCAACATCTAATTTTTGATCTGACAAAGTTTGAGCCGCGGCGGAGACACTCACGTATGACAGCATGTTCTCCCTTTTGCTGTGAGTTGTGCACTGTCTTTACTTGGCAAACCCTTGTCCTTTTATACAATTCTGCCAGGTCTGACTGAACCTCTTCATGGCAGAATTGATTTCCTTTAAGGTCAAATTACTTGCAAATCCTTAGGCTGATTTATTTGAAATTTGAATATATTGGCCTTCAAATGATGGGCTACAATATGACATATTTCATTATTCAATATCTTATCTGGATCAAAAGATAGTAAAATATGTTCTAGTCATTTCCAGGCTATTATGCACTGTACACGTGATCGATGCATCATAGCAGGTCAGCTCCTTTGCGTAGAGCTCGTGACGTTGTCACCTCGCTTGCTGAATGCAAGTCCTGACCGTGACATGGCAATTCTCCTCACTGAATTAAATTATGTTCCAGACCGCTGGCGGTTCCTGGTACAGTACCATACTTTTATCTCTATGCGATCAGGCCCAGGCGACCACATACCACTACAAAACTTCTCCTCCAATCGTCTCTGCTTCCTGCTTGACGTTGTTAGTCATTCAGCTACAGTAAATGCCAATTTGGAGAGATCCTCCCATAGCCCATTGCTTCACCTCTTCCATGGCCTATCTGGAGGTCTTTTTCACCAACGATTGAAATCCATCATTATAATACTAGAATGAAAACATGGCAGATAAGAGCAAGGATGAATAGTTATCTACCAGCAAAACACTGGAACAATAGGTGGAAGCATGTACAGCAAAGCAAACAGAGGACCATGAGATACAAATGATAATGAAGAGTGAGGGGAAACCTTTTTGCAGGATGCTCTAAAATTAAAGAGAAGTATTTTGATAGCATCACAAATAATTGCACACCTCAAAAACACTTAAATTAATTTTAATGTTTAAAATTGAGATTAAGAAAAAAAGTATCATTACAATTAACCCTCAACTAGTGTGGTATGGGTCGATTCGCTGCCATGTACATATTTTCCGCTGTAGCTTTCTGGATTTTCCCGCCAGAATGCATTTCTTCACAGCGGCTGCATCTGTTATCAAGCTCTGTCAGTGCCAGTAGTTACCTTATCGCTCTTCTGTGCTGCTGTGAAATTACAGTCACGGTTGGTCAATCTGACCCACACCACAGTAAGCACGTAACTTATGTTTGGCACTGCATGATTCCATTTTATCGCTCTAGATATTACAATTTTTAATTTTATCAAATTGTTTCTTTCCAGAGTGTTTGTATACATTATTTTGTTTGTTTTAACTTACAGGCGAGTGAGTGATTAGAGAAATGGCTGAAAATTCAAGCCAGAATGTTTTATTACAATCTGAAGACATAGCACGTTTCCTAGAATCTGAGGATCTAGATCTAGAAGACTATACTGACTATAGTGATATATCTGAAGTGGAAGATGGTGAAAATCTCAGTGAACATGACTCCGTAAGTGAACAGTTGGCAGAAGAAGACATGGACGAGGGCGAAGGAAACAACAGCCCTGTTCAGTGTTATTATGGCAAGGGCTCACACCCATTCAAGTGGGCGGCTAATCCCCCTCAACGACAAAGTGTTAGATATTACATTACCACTATTAGCTAACAAATTTATGTAAATCATCCAAGACGATTTTGTATTGATTAGGTGGTCTAATAAATAACTTAATGTTATTATTTCAATTCAAAGTGTTAGATATCCGGCACACAATCTAGTGAGAAAGATTCCAGGTGTTATTGGTGAAGTGCGTAATCTTGACCCGTGTGCTGAAGAACAACAGTTCTGGTCAGCTATTTTCAGTGAAAAAATGTTAGATGAGTTACTCTTGCACACTAATGATAAAATAAAAACAGTTCAAAGCCAATGGTCAGAAAACCATAAATACATTGCCAAGAAAACGGACATGACAGAACTAAAAGCATGTTTAGGATTGTTGTATTTGAGTGGGGCATGTAAATCTGACAATGAAGATCTTCGTTCCCTGTTTTCAAAGGATGGATTTGGCCGTGACATTTTTCATGCAACAATGTCAGTTCAGAGATTTTTTTTCTTATTTAGTGTAATGAGATTTGACAGTGCAGATGACAGAGAAGATCGAAAGAAAGTAGATACTTCGGCAGCTTTTTCTTCGATTTTTAATCATCTTGTAAAGAACTGTCAATCATCCTATACTCATGGGTCCTATGCGTGTATTAACAAAATGTTAGTGGAGTTCAGAGGACGTTTTCGATTCAAAATGTTTATGCCCAGTAAACTGAACCGCTATGGATTGACGATAATGATTTTAGCCGATGCAAAAAATGGATAATTTTACAATGGCTATGTGTATCTAGGAAAAGATTCAGATGGTATAGGACTTAGTAATGAGCAGCAACAGTTCTCCAAACCAACTCAAGCCATGCTCAGACTTGCATATCCTATTTATCATACAAACAGCAACATTACAGCTGACAGTTGGTTTACCTCGATTGAGCTAGTCCAAGTTTTGAAAGACAAGGGACTTACTTATGTGGGAACAGTCAAGGAAAACAAGAGGGAAGTACCATTACAATTTCAAGCAGGAAAGGATCGCAATGTGATCTCATCATCGTATGGTTACATGAAGGACATGACATTGCTGCCCCCACATATTAAAAAAAAGAATAAATGTGTTCTCTTATTGTCAAGCATGCATCACGGCTCTGGATCTGATTCAGATACAGGTAAAGAGGAAATTATTCAGTTTTACAACAATATAAAAGGGGGGTCGACAGCTTGGACCAGAAATGTGCCAATTATGATGTTGGAAGATGTACAAGACGCTGACCTATAGCACTTTTCTACGAAGTTCTTAATATAGTTGGAGTAAATAGCTACATTTTATACTTTTCCAAACAACCAGGGAAAGTAAATAAAAGACTGCTATTTCTCAGGAACCTGGGGAGGCAACTTGTAGCTCAAAACATAATGCACCGAGCTTGATAGCTGCAGTCGCTTAAGTGCGGCCAGTATCCAGTATTCGGGAGATCGTGGGTTCGAGCCCCACTGTCGGCAGCCCTGAAGATGGTTTTCCGTGGTTTCCCATTTTCACACCAGTCAAATGCTGGGGCTGTACCTTAATTAAGGCCACGGCCGCTTCCTTCCCAGTCCTAGCCCTTTCCTAACCCATCGTCGCCATAAGACCTATCTGTGTCGGTGCGACATAAAGCCAATAGCAAAAAACATAATGAGACGTATCTACAATGACAGACTTCCTCTTGAACTTCGTCAAACAGTGTGTCGCATTATTGGTAGTGAGCTTTCAGCAAGAGGCAATACTGAATCCATGACATCAGGGAAGAGGAAACGTTACTACATCTGCCCATCTAAATTAAACAGGAAGACAAAAGAATTGTGCAAAACCTGTAAGCGGCCCATCTGTGGTAACTGCACCTGTGTTAACTGTGCCTGCAATTGAGCTTTGCTGAACGGGAAAACCTCTACCCTTCAGAAATAGCAATGGACATTATTTCATTAATACACTCACCCTAAGTATAAATATCAACTAAAAGGGACTTTTTTAAATATTTGTAATATCAGAAGAGCTTAACAAAGGGAACTTACAGAGCACAAAAAGTGCCTATTATTTTGGCCAGCTATGGACCATAACTTCAGTTTTCTTTGACGCCACTATTCCTTCATTATCTTGCTTACAGCTTATTTCTTTTCGGCTGTCCAATGTTGTTTCTTCTTTGTTGCTGTGTCTGGCTCTAGGAACCTCTCAAATGAGTGTATATTGTTCCTGAAAGTGGCTCTGTTGTGGATGTTGTGGATGACCCATGATGTTCATTTCTTGCAGATCCTTCTTGGTATTAACAAACCATTTGTCATAAGAGTTGCCTTTCTTACTGGGCTTGTTGAAATGGTTAAAAAATTTCTTTGCAAGTCTGTCATCGGGCATTTTAAAAATATGTCCAAAGAATTCAATGCTTCGTTTGTGCATGGTATCTGAATTCCTGCTGCATGTTTTATTTATGTCTTTGTTACTCCATAATCGGTATATGTCAGCACATTTTTTTATTCAAGTTTTTTTCTTAAAATCTCCCTTTCCTTCTTCTCAATTTCTTCAATGATTTTTCTGGTCATTAATCGTTGGCATACTGAAGCATAATATTGGAAGAGCAAAAATAAAAATTTAGTGAGTATTGATGTCCACCCTCTTGATGAAGCTGGGGAAGCAGAAACGAGCTTGTCAGGGGCTGAGAAGAGACGGGTGTACAAGAACTGAGATTGACGATGAGAGAGCCCGTCTATTTGAAGACAGCAGTGTATGAAGATGTGGAAATTGTCCTTGTCCTTTTGTCTTTCCATGTTTGTCCTCCCTCTGGCCACACTGGCCTGTCATTGTGTTTGTGTTGCTTTCTTATTCCTCTCTATCTCTCACACTTTATTTGACACCTGTTAGTTCCTCTTCTATACTTATACCATTCTTTCCAATGCATACTTTATTATGGTATAACGTGAAGCCGCCGCAGTTATGCTTTCAGAATCACTATCATCATAGTCTCAGAATACCAACCCTAAATACCTTTGGAGTTACTCTCAACCGAATGCTATCACACAGGAAACATCTCACCAACCTAGCAGCCAAATTAAGGATATGCAAAAATATCATCCACAAACTTGTTGGCTCCACATGGGGAACTTGTGCAACTACTTTGTGTTTTCCACAGATGAGTACTGTTCTTTAGTTTGGGTAAACAGCTCTCATATTACAAAAGATGGACACGGGACTGAATAAAACAATACATTTTATTAGTGGCACAGTAAAATCTTCTCCTGTATTTGAAGAGGTTCATGGCTTAGTGAACAACATAAGCCACAGAAGGATCAATATCATTGCCTTCAAGAATAAGAAGAGAGGTTACATAATTGACCCGACTGTTCCCCTTGAAAGCCCTCAGTTGCCAATCTCGAGAAGAGGAATATACTTATCAATAATTCCTTACTACAGGGAGAAATACCAGCTGGAGGAAATCAACATTGTGGGTCTGATGATTGGAGTGATGGGAACAATTCCCGTTTTTGTTGTGAATTTTTGGGAACAGATGTCTGCCAGTTACAACATTAGGGGAGATTGTCATCATAGCCTTAAGGGATTCATTGATAATTTTAAGAAATCAATGTAACAATTAGGTTACTGTCAATATTTCTCAAGTGTATCTATTTTTCTTGTAAAAATTAATGTAAAAGTATACTTTGTTGCAATGCAGCCTCTGTATGAGAGGAAGGATTTCACAAAATAAAAATAAACAACAAGATATTGGCCAATCCTGATCTCCCCATCCATGAAGATGTTAACATCAGGCACCTCAAATCAAGATCTCCTCCTATTCAAACAGCACAGAAACTTCTTAGGAAGAATTAACTCTCTTGGTGCCAGGCGGTAGTGCGAGCATGCGCCCTTTAAATTGCCAGAGCCGATCTGGTCGGCCATTAACAATCCAGTCGGAAGTTGCCAGAGCCGATTACATCGGCCGGCTTAAAATTCTGTGATATACATAATTTTGAGGCAACCTATAGTGACGTGCATACTTTTGTTACAACCTGTAGTAAAGGGGCTACACGTTATTGTGTGCCTGGCCTTGCTTTGGCAGTTCTAAGAGGGTGTTATACCTTTCACAAGAGTCGTTTCCTGTGTTTACAAATACCGCTAACCAGTCAGTAAGAGATTGCTCCTTGCAGTGAGTGGATTTGTGACAGGAAAATGCCATGTTGTCCACGTGATAATTTTTCAGCAGGTATTGATGACAACAAATTAATGCAGTATTTAGAACAGTGCGAATTTAACGCGGATGATTTATCGGACAGCGATATGGAATTTAGTTCAGAGAGTAGCGACGAAATTATACCAGACAGGTCCGCGGAATCACTGCAGCTAAAGAAGAATTGTGTCAAACAGCACTAAAGCTACTCTGAATATGGTGACAGATGAAACTAGTGATAACGAATATGATGAGGATGTCTCTGGAGAACATTTTGTGGAAATTTGTCCCACTGAACCCGACAACATTGCTCAACTTCCTGTCTCCTTCAAGGAAGTTCTTGGACCTAAACATGCCCTACCGTCTGATTCTCCGCCCGTATCACACTTCAAATTACTTTTCACTTACTCTCTGCTAAACCTTATAGTCACATATAGTCCTCTATCATTACCTAAATGCCGGTCTCCATGGGTCAAGTGTAGCATGCCTACCTCTCACCCGGAGGTCATGGGTTCGATTCCCGCCCAGGTCAAGAATTTTCGCCTGGTCCTGAGGGTTGGTTCGAGGTTCACTCAATCTAAGTGACCCTAAGTGATTGCAATTGAGGAGATATCTGAGGGTGAGAGGGCGACCCCGGTTTGGAAGACCAAGAATAATTACTGAGAGGATCCGTCTCACTGACCATGATTCACCTCGTAAACTGCAGGTACCGAACTGAGCAGCGGTCGCTTAGTAGGTCAAAGCAAATCACGGCTTTAGTGCCATACAGTTCTTAATTTCATAAATTCTGTTGTATTGTAAAATTATTTTTCTAATATATACTACAACTGAAAACGAGAAACTACTTTTTCTGAAAACAAAAAACTATAATATCAACTACTATTTTTTACTTATTTAATAATTCAGAATTATTTTAATACTGTGTTGTCCACATGTAGAAAATTTGTCAGTATTTGCCAAACATCGATACATACACGCGAATTTTATCGGTGAGTAAAATTGTCTTGTTTTTATTAGTGACACGTTTGATTTTCTATTTTTTACGTTTTTATTTTTCTCGTTCAAATTAGTTATTCTATAGAATTGTATTTAGAAATACATTATAAATCATTATGTATATTCTTTTGTATCGTAAATTATTTTTTCAAAGTAGATATTGAGAGAGAAAGTGCGAAAATATTTCTCTCTTCCTAAAAATAAATGTTATCGACAACTATAAATCAACAATAAAACGTCTTTGACTCTTTATATCACTCCAAACCAGTTTCTTATTCTACGTAGTCGATACGTAGAAAATTTCATGCTGGTATTTGCTATACACCGGTAGATATACGCGAATTTTAAAATACATGTATTTCCACTGAAAACGGCCTGGCACTTTACAGTAGTAGAGTGGAGGCGCAGCTCTGGCCTCTTCCAGCTGATGGGGAGCGGCCGATCAGATCGGCTCTTGGCTCCAAGAGGGTTAATATCCAAAAACTGATTGATAACAAGAGTGGAACAGTGTAGCTCTGACTCAATGGTAGACATTGTTCAACTTTAACAAACTTCCATCTGGCTTTTCATTTGCCCCTCAAGTCATGGGTAACCCTCAACAGAGTCCGTACTAAAGATGGAAGATGGGGGTCAATGATGTTTAAGTGGTGTATGAGATCTTACCCAGCCTGTGACTGTGGTGCATTTAAGCAGACTATCAAACCAAATTGTTACCGAATGTGTTGGCAGGGCATTTGTTGCATCAACACAGGACTTTGTGATGGCTTCTACTGAGGCTAGAAAACTTAGATCTAAATCTTAGAATACCCTTTTGCTTGCATGATTGTTTTAGCTGTTATAATGTGTATATTTTGTACTTATAATGTATATATGTATACTAGTGTTTACTGTGTATGTATGTTAGTGTTTATGTATGTTAGTGTTTATTGTTTATGTATGTTGATGTTTACTGTTTATGTATGCTAGTGTTTACTGTTTATGTACATTAGTGTTTACTGTTTATGTATATTAGTCTTTATACTGTTTATGTATGTTAGTGCTTACTGTTTATGTATGTTAGTGTTTGCTGTTTATGTATATTAGTGTTTACTGTTTAAGTTATGTATGTTAGTGTTTACTGTTATGTATATTAGTGTTTACTGTTTATGTGTGTTAGTGTTTACTGTTTATGTATGTTAGTGCTTACTGTTTATGTATATTAGTGCTTACTGTTTATGTACATTAGTGTTTACTGTCTATGTATGTTAGTGTTTACTGTTTATGTATGTTATTTTGTGTACTGTTCCATACCCTAATAATAATAAGCAAAGTTTTGGCATCAGAAAAGGCATTCAACCATAAACCAGGCGAGGGCCTTATGTGAAACATAGAACATAGTTACAGCCCCACCAAGAAATGGCAAAAGTGATAGAAAAACAACAGAAAATGCCAGAAAAGGCACTGTGTTGCATCCTGCATAAAGATTTTACTCCCTCTGCATTATTGTTTGTATCTCATGGGCCTCAGTTTGCTTTGTTGTTCGTGCTGTCACCTATATTTTTTTGTTAGTGGCTTTATGTCGCACCGACACAGATAGGTCTTATGGCGACAATGGGATAGGAAAGGCCTAGGAGTTGGAAGGAAGTGGCCATGGCCTTAATTGAGCCTGATGATTAGATGTTGATTCCCATAGGGAATCTGAAATATTTGTTCCGAATGAGTAAATTTATAACACCAATATAAATGGTCCGTTATTGGACATTATAATTATAATGTATAATGTATAATTATAATTTATAATGTCCAATAACGGACCATTTATATTGGTATTACTTAATTGAGCCTGGTGCAAAAATGGAAAACCACGGAAAACCATCTTCAGGGCTGTCGACAGTGGGATTTGAACCCACTATCTCCCGGATGCAAGCTCACAGCCCTGCGCCTCTAACCGCATGGTCAACTCGCCCACTCTTGTCACCTATTGTTCCAGTGTTTTGGTGGTACGTAAGTATTCATCCTTGCTCCTAACTACCATGTTTTCATGTTCATGTTATAATGATGGATTTCAATCCTCAATGAAAAAGACCTCCAGGTGGAGTGATGGGCTTTGGGAACACCTGCTCCAGACTGGCATTGAGCTGAACAGTTGTGTTCTACATGTGTTTACTGCTAGTAGTAATTAATCTGCTTTGTTAAGTACCTCACAGAAATTCCAGTCAAATGAAATTACAAATATTTTACAGAAATACATTTAAGTTCCTAAGAACTTCTTATTTGTTGTACTTTCAGGGTATGCAAGGTGCCACCTATACTCTACTTGTGGAATTGTTTCCTCCGCGCATACGAACAGCTGTTGGAGTCATCCTGGAGATCTACTGGGCTTTAGGTCTTGCTGCATTAGCAGGATTTGACTACATTGTACCAGACTGGAGATACTTGCAGCTCACTATAGCGGCTCCTACACTACTCACACTGTTCTATGTTTGGTGAGTACTTCCATGTCATCTGTTTGGTGTGTCATGTTTGGATTTTACATGACTGACGAATAGCATAGGAATAAGATTTTATTGTTAGTCTCTTTGAAGGTATGTTGAGTCTGTCAAAATGATCATTTTCTGAAACACCCATTCTGAACTTATTCCTTTAGAATACCATTAACTTTATTATTATTATTATTATTATTATTATTATTATTATTATTATTATTATTATTATTATTATTATTATTATTATTATTATTATTATTCCTCCCCCCTTATCCAGGCTGCCTGGTCGAGGTGGTAAAGGCGTGCTTGGTTCACCCGGAAGGTTGTGGGTTTGCTTCGCCGTCAGGAAAGTCGAAGAATTTAAGAAACAAGATTTCCACTTCCGGAGGTGCCATGGCCCTGAGGTTCACTCAGCCTACACCAAAAATGAGTGCCAGATTAATTCCTGGAGGCAAAGGCAGCTGGGTATAGAGCTAACCACTCTACCCCATGAAGTGCCTAGGTTATGGATAGTGGAAGCCTTTGCCTTTCACCCTTCCAAGGGCCTTCATGGCCTATACGGAGATGGCTTTGCTCTGCTTCCCCTTATCCAGCTCCTGCCATGTTCGGGCATTTATGGCACTTCTCCACCTTCCTCTCTCCTTCCACCATTCCTTATCCATCATTTTGTTCCAGTCCATGTTTCTTCTTCTCACACTCCTCTTTATTGAATCGGTCCACCTTGCTCTACATCTCCCTCTCACTCTCTTTCCCTTGAACTTTCATCTCCATCATCTGGATTGGTATTTTTTTCCCCTTCCATCCTCTTTACATGTCCAAACAATCTTAGTTTACTGTTATCAATTTTCTCCTTTAGGTTTCCTTTTCTGACTTACTTTCTAACATCTTCGTTTCTCACTCTCTTTTTCCTTGTCATTCCTTGTCTTTTCTATCATACTTCCTAGGTATTTCATTTTCATAGTTTGAATTCTACTCTTCTCCCTACCTGTTTTTGTCCAGGTCAGTATGGGCGTGTAATACATTTTGTACATTTTCTCTTTACTCTTCCTTCGTAGTTCCTTGCTCCAGACAAGATTTCCTACACTTTGGTAGAATGCATTGCTCTATTGCACCCTCTTGCTAATCTCCAAATTCTTCCTTCTATTCTGCATTAATTCACTCCTCTTGAAGCTGTCCACAATTTCAAGTCTTTGACCACCAATTTTCACAATTCCACCAAGGACTTGCTTTTTTCTGCAATGATTTTCATACCATACTTTTCCATTTCCTTGTTCAGTGCATCAAGTTGTACTACTACTAGAAAGAATATACACTGAGTGGCTTTAAGTCACCGGAAGGGGTGCCCATTAGAAAATGTGCTTTGTGTGACCCCGCAGAGTTATGGCTAGCTGCAGCATAGATGAGCAGTCTGTCACAGACACCAGATGGTGCATGGGTCATAGCATTGCGGAGATTAGACATGAATTTGGGTTTCTGAGATCAACAGCGCCGAGGGTGGATCTTCAGTATCGCAGAGAGAATGTTACCACCTGCATAAACCGCCGTGTGGGAAGAGCATAGGTGTTTAATAAATGGACTGCTTCGCCTCCACCAGAACCATACTGGGCTCTCGACGGGCTACTGTGAGTCAGATCACTGCCCAGTTGAATGTTTGGAGTCAGGAACCCATTTCTGCCAGGACTGTAAGACAACTGCACTGCATAGGCTTCACCAGCTGAAGACCAACTCGTGTCCCTTTGCTGACACCTCGACACAGAGGTCAACACTATGCATGGACCCGTGAACATTGACAATGGACCATGGAACAGTGGCGGCATGTGGTATGGTCCGAGGACTTCCTGTTCCAGTTGTATCCAGTTGATGGGTGTGTAAGAGTGTGGCATATGCCCTATGAAGCTATGGATCCTGCGTGTCAGCAAGGTTGTGTCCAGGTGGGAGGAGGCTCATTTCTGGTCTGGGCAGCATTCTCATGGTCACATGGCCCCATTGTCCGGCTGTAGGGAGCACTGACAGGTGCACTTTATGTGGATATTCTTTCAGACCATCTGCATCCCTTTCTGGTCGTAGAGTACCCCGATGGAGATGCCATCTTTCAACAGGACAATGTGCCATGTCACCTCTCTGTGGTGTCCCACAGGTGGTTGGAGGAGCACTCCAGTGAAGTTACGAGCATGGATTGGCCCTCCAGATCTGGTGATCTTATTCCAACGGAGCATTTATGGGATGCTGTCGATGGTGGTATATGCTCCATGAACCATGAACCAACTACACAAGACCAATTGTGGGTAGCAGTGCAAGATGCATGGGTCCAAATCCCTCCGGAATAATTCCAACACCTTGTAGAGTCAATGCCTTGCCGTATTGCTGCCGTTTTGAGGGCTCGCGCAGGAATAACTCGTTATTAACATCACGTTCAGTGTCTTGGCCACTCAATGTAGATTGGCTCTCTCCTTATCAATCCCAGTATTTCTACATCATTTTCTTGTCAGCCCCTGATAAACTCAAGTCTGCTTTGTAAATTCATCAGGAGGACAGTCTTAATATGGGAAGTACAGGATGAGAAGAAGGCTGGATAAGCATAGGAAAGGGGAAGAGATAAAGATATTTGTCCTATTATATGCTCCTTTCAATGTTCTTGTCTTTTCATGTATGACTTGATTGTACTTGTTTTTTTTTTTTTTTTCATTACTTATATACAGTATTGAGATTCGGAGATTCGGTAACCTTCTGTGTATGATAGCTGCATTTTATGTGATATTAACTCATTAGCATATTGTTTTTCTAGCCCTTCATATGCCCACAATTAGTATTTAATTTATGTAAATCACAGTTCATGAGAAAATATTAGTTAATACAGTTTTCTTATGCAAACTTTAATTTGGTAAAATGAGAGAATTCACACCCTGTTTCCAGTCAATCAACTGAGTCAGGAATGGAACAAATGAATCCCCATCTAGCGGTGAGGATAGGAATTGTGCCGGCTACTGAAGCCTATCGCACTCCTCTGGGGCAATGATTAATGACTACAGATGAAATGATACTGGAGAGTGTTGCTAGAATTAAAGAGGACAGGAAAAACCAGAGAACCCAGAGAAAAACCTGTCCAGCCCAAATCTCACATGGAGTGATCGGGATTTGAACCACGGAACCCAGCGGTGAGAGGCCGGTGGCTACTGCTTGAGACATGGAGACACGCAAACTTAAATTTACAAAATTTAAAAAAATCATAAATCTTATATCTGGATATTTTGACATTTCAGTAGTTTTCATTTTTAATCTCTTTAGCGCTTCTAGCACTCAGCACTTCAACATCAGAAACATTAATATCACCATCAGAATGTTCTGATTCATTGTCACTTTTCTCAGATCTGCTAGTGTTACTATCACCACTCACACTAAAAATTCTTCAGAATCGGAAGTTTCTAAATCAATTTCATTATCACTGTCCGGCTCCATGGCTAAATGGTTAGCGTGCTGGCCTTTGGCCACAGGGGTCCCGGGTTCGATTCCCGGCAGGGTCGGGAATTTTAACCATAATTACGGGGGCTGGGTGTATGTGTCGTCTTCATCATCATTTCATCCTCATCACGACGCGCAGGTCACCTACGGGTGTCAAATCAGAAGACCTGCATCTGGCGAGCCGAACTTGTCCTCGGACACTCCCGGCACTAAAAAAGCCATACGCCATTTCATTTCATTATCACTTCTGTTCAGAATATTTGATATATCACCGCTAGCTGGTAACCGCCTTCTACTCGCCATGCTACTCTTCTACTCACCTTGGGTAGGGACAGACACAATGGGAAGTAACTTTTCAAGATCGATTATAGTGCTAACTGTTCGAGATAATCAAATGCAATTATGACTGTGAGAAAGGGTGACTCTTCCTCGGTATACAACATGTTAGTGACATCACTTGATAAACGTCTGAAATACACACTTAAATATACTCATGCTTGACTCCACGGCTGCGAGCCATCAAGCTACAATACGAGCCATAAACAATCACATGGCTGGTAGCCATCAGTATATGACAGTGATGTAAGTGGTTATTTTGTGAGTTGCAGGATTAATGGGTTAGTGATTAACCCTCCAGTTCCATGCTCTCATGCTGAGAACATCTCTAGAATGCCAGGCTAATTAGTAGCATTTTGCAAGGTTATTTTCTTCTTCTTCCTCTTCTTCTTCTATATTTCAGACATTACAGCAGTGTACAGAATTTTTAACCTCTTTCAAGAAATATATGGTTCATTTTGTCTAATGACAATATAAAAAATTCCATTCGCTTCACAGCAAGTAGACAGTTGATACATTCCCAAATTTTTAACAGTTCTTACATAAGTTCTAAATTCAAGTTGTTTAAAAAAAAGATATTTTAAGGTTCAAGACTGGTATGAAGAATACAAAGCAATGTGTATAAATGCAAATTTATTAGCAACGTGTTACTCAAAAAACAACGGGTGCTACACACCTCATCATCATCATCATCATCATCATCTATTTTCCGTCCTAGTAAGCCGGGTGCAGGTGTTTACGAGCCTCTTCCAGTTCATCCTGTCCATCCACAGCTGATGTTCTACCTTTTGCTGCCAATTTACATCATGTACGGCAAGGTCTTTGAAAATTTGCTTTCCCAACTATCATGAGGCCTCTCTCTGGGCCTCTTGCCAACAATATTCCTTGCATAGTATGCTCCTGGGATCCTAATTGGAGCCATCCTTCTCATATGTCCATATCATCATAATCTGCTTAATTCTAAGCTTTCCAACAGGCTCCTGTCCAATCCAAGTTGTTGTCGAATGCTTTCATTCCTTATTTTGTCTTTCCTTCTCTTTTGGAGACATGACTGAAGGAATTTAATTTCAATGGCCTGTAGGCAACTTTGTGCAGATCTAGTCAATGTTGCTGCTTCCAGTCCATATGTTAGAATTGGTACAAGATATGTTTTGTACAGCGTGAGCTTACAAGCTTGGGGAAATGAGTTATCCTAAAGTAATTGATGAACGGAGTGGTAGAAATTTGATACAGCTTGTATTCTATTGCTTATTTCTTGGTTTATGGTATGGTCAGAAGAAACAAAGCTCCCTAAGTTATTGATATTGTTTACTTCTTAATTTTGCACTTGCAGGTGGACTGCTTCAGGATTTCGACTCATCACTAAACCAACGGTTTTAGTTTGGCTGTATGAGCTTTCAAATTCTTCTTGCCAAAGATCTAGTTTAGCTTGAACTTCTGCTTCTGTCTCACCCCATAGCATAACATCATCAGCAAATACAAGTGCATTTGTTGTCTGATCCTTCATTTTCACTGCTTTTATAACCTCATCCATTATAGTAATGAAGAGATATGGTGGTAGACAACTTGCTCGTTAGACTCCGCTCTTCGTTTCAAAACAGTTTGACCTGCCTCCTTGTATCTGCACACAGCTCTTTGTCTCTCGATATAGTTGTTTTACTTGAGTTATAATTTCATCTGGCACTTCTTTACATCTGAGACATTCCCATGTGTGATTACATGGTACATGATCATATGCCTTCTCAATATCCAAAAATACAACTATAACCTTTCTATTCTTGTCTCAGTATTTTTCATAGGTCAGGTCAGGTACGTCCTGCTACCGTATGCGACAGTATATGGTACTACCTGCGACTGTCTAGCTGAGGGTTGGGCAGCCATTATCAAACCTGACAGACTAAGGGAGAACCAATAGCTATGGGCTGCACATCTGAAGAAAGATATCAAATTACAAGACTTATTATACTTTAACTTTAACAAGGGTAACATATTTTAATTATGTGTATGTTAATTGTGTACTTTTTTTATGACTTATTCTTTGTGTTACTTTTAATCTGTACAAAGGGAATGCGGCTGATGATGTCCACATAGAAAGAAACCTGTCCTGCAATATTCACTAGAATATAGAAATAAAATAATCAAAGGATTATTTGTTGTGGTAGAAAGGTGGCATAATTTTTTATTTAATATACTAAACATTTACCGCAGACCAAAGAATGAGATTCATAATGTGTAACATACCACTTAGTCGAGCAGCTCGTCTCCTTACTCCCAAGTTTTCCCAACCCAAACTTGGCAACATTTTCATAACACTACTCCTTTGTCAGAAATAACCCAGAACAAATCAAGTTGCTTTTCTTTGGATTTTTTCCAGTTGTCGATTTGAGCCCACATTCCTTTTTGATGTTAGAAATTATTAAGGAAAACTAGAAGATACCTAAGACAAAAAATAAAGTTTAAAACTCGACTGCTTGAAGACTCGGAGCTAAATGTGGTGGAAATTATTCATTATCTTCTCAAAATTGAATCATTCAGCTGTATTAACTGATTTTGCTATGACAGTCGACACATAAGGGGATCATGATCATCATAAAAAATTGAAGATATTTCTTAACAGTGCTGATGGCTTGATACAATTTATTTAATTAAAACACAGACTGTATCAGCACAATTTGTAAAAGTCATATAATCCATCTCTGAAAACCGTAAAATTAGTTAGTGGGACATAAAAACAATAACATTACCATTTAATCCAGAACCGGCTTTCAGAAACAATGTTCCATTTTCAGTGGACCTAGTCAAAATTAAAATGTTTAAAAATATACCAAAATTCACATATGTGTGTTGTCATGATTATTTTTTTTTTAATGTTGAGGACAGTTGTGCTTGTTGCATCAGGAATTACTGAACATGCTGCGTCAGCTGTTACTCAAGTACTAGTACCTTGACTGAGCAAGTGGCTGTGTGGTTTGGGTCACATAGCTATCATGTTGCATTTGGGAAACAGTGGGTTTGAATTCCATTGTCGACAGCCCTGAAGATGGTTTTTCATGAGTTCCCATTTTCACACCAGGCAAATTCTGGCGATGTACCTTACCATCGCCTCTGTGTCAGTGTGACATAAACCAAATTGTAACTAGTACTTTAAAACAAATGTGTGTGGTGATTATTACTATTTTGTAGGAAACACTACTCAGTTTATCATTTGTAAGACCTCATCTAGTATATTTTCCTTTCCAGTTTAATTCCAGAGTCCCCCCGGTGGCTGTCCTCACAAGGCAGGCATGAGGAAGCTCAGAAAGTTTGGATGAAAATTGCTCCTGGGCCCATGCAGCAACTTGCAGATGAAAAGCATATTGAGAATGGTCCCAAGAATGGACCCATAGAAATGCAACATGTACCTGGGAAAGCTGAAGATGATGCTATCAGCACAGATGGTTTGGTGTTGGGTGCTGCAGAGAAGAATTGTGATCAAAGAGATTTGGATGTCAAAGTGAAAGCCAAGAAGAGCAACATTCTAGAACTGCTGCAGAAGAGAGTTGTGCGTAAACACACCTTCATCATGACTTACATATGGTAAGTGGATCATATTTTTTAATATTTAACTGAACCATAAAAAAAAAAAAAAAAAAAAAAAAATACCTACAAATCTTTCAGAAAATCTCCTTTTTTTTTTGTGTGTGTGCCATTAATACATTTTAACCCATTCCGGTCTGGGCTTGAATATTCTTAACAAACATTCTGGACTGGGCATTTTTAGGAGTTTGAAAAAATATTATATCTCTGTACAATAGGAGATATTTGCATGATTCCATTTTCTTTGTGTTTGTTTGAGCATCTAGTAATGAAAGGAATGAAACGTGTTGTTTGTTTCATGTCAGCTAGCACTTGAGATTTTAAATTTGTTTATATATTATACCGTGTTTTGCAAATTAACTAAAATCTGACAGTCCACTAAGTAAGTGCAGTTTTCTGAAATACCATTAAAAGATAAAAATTTCATTGCTCCGTATTGAAAGTATTAACGTTAAAAATTAAATAATTGAAAAAGAGGTTCAACCTATTCAATACATAAGAGAAAGAAATGTAGTGATTACATTCTTATTTAATAGTAATTAGAAATGGGACCGGTTTCGACCCTAGTCCAGGTCATCGTCAGCCGTTCAAAACATAAAAATCATGAAAAACAATGCATATGAAAAAGAAAAAGATTAAGTGAACTCTGGATCGGTATAAGATGAAATATAAATTGATGATGGGGGTAGAAATTGTGAGTCACTTAAAAGAAAAACAGTACGTAATATTATGAATGGCAGTACGGCACACACAATGATAGGTAAAGTCTCACAATGTTTATGAATAGTGGAGAATGGTCAAATGGGTCAGTTTTTACACTCTGTCAGGTACAAAGTCACAACATTATCGAACAACATATGAAGATCCATAAATATGTTGAAGTCGCAGATGAATAGATTTATAGAAGCAAACTGCCAGCTCCCGGTGATCAGCGCGGCACTTTCAAGGTCATGCGCTGTGGTCTCGAACGCCAAAGTAGAATGGAGAATATCCTGAAGATCCAGTATTTGCCTCGGTTGTGGGAAGTTAAGTACGTATATATAGAAATATACAACGCAATTCAGTATAATTAAATGAGTAATTGTGCTCATTTACAAAACAACAACAATAATGAAAAATAATATAAAAATAATAATTGTTCAACAATAATAGTAATAACAATAACAAAAATGGGAGCTCTTATGAAATTTTATTTATGTGACGATAGTGGCTCGGAAGACGATGTTACCGAAGATTCTCAGAATGAAGATGATATTGAAGTTATGTAGTTATAATTTTATGCAGAAATGGAAATATTATTGAGATATGAATATGAATATGAAACATGTATGCGAGGTAATATAATAAAATGTGAAGTATTGAAAAGGCAGAAAAGAGTTTTTATAAGTTGAATGTGAGTCAGCACGGAAAAAATTGAAATTGAACCATCGTGGTTAAAATAATCATTGTGAATATGAATTTGACACAATCTCTTAAATTTCATTATGATTGGAATTCGTTTCAAAGCCTACTGCATGATCCCGTGTGTTTCATATTTGCGTGAATATGTAAGAATATCTGTATATTAGTAAAGTTTTCTCCTTTTTCTAGATATGAGGGATGACAATTATTTAACATATTGAAAATATCACCTTCATCAAGCACTTGTTTGTTGCGAGAAGTCATGTTTTATAGCACATTGTGTGACAACATCTACTAATGCACAGTTATCGTAAAATCTCTGACTTGATAGATAATACTGCCATTTGTTGAAATACTCTCATAACTAATACATGAAGAAATAGAATGTATCCACTAAAATGCATGCATAGCTCGTTCTCGACTTTTAGTGAATTGTCAATCCTACCGTCACAGCACGGCCTGAAGGTAATTTTGGCCACAGCTCTGCTCGCAGTCAGACCGAAAAGAGTTAATGAGGGGTTGTAAATTGTCTTTCCACATACTGCTGACATCAGGAAGAGCATGCACCTGTAAAACAGAATCAAGCGCACATGTGCAACGCAGTTTGCACTCATTAAAAACTGTCATATTGAAATTGGTGTTCTGGTTAAACACAGAATGTGTACTGTCAAGGCGGATTTAACCAGATTATTATTTTAAATAGATTTTAATGAGTTTATACAAGTCAATGCAGGTCAAATTTATCAACAGTTTGCACTCACAACCCTACCAGGTTGTTTAAAGTCAAACACTTCATCCTGGGTCCGTATTGAACTGAGAATGACAAAAAGCAATATAAATTGCAAAAGGTCCACCTTTTCAATACAAAATAATTATGTTGTTCAGTTTGAATCAACATCTCCTTTTGCACAAACAACAGAAATATGGAGGTTTTGCATAATTTCACTTCAATAAACAAAATCAACCCTTTTTTAAAGTCAGGAGTCTACAGGTTTTGTTGTAATGAATGTAATTGTTCATGTATCGGTCAAATTGGATGGAGCATCAAAATCAGGTTTGCAAAGCATGTTAATGCAATTAAATACTACAGGTTTTCTGCAGTGGGTGAACACGTACACGATTTAAAACACAAATTGATTAGTATAGATCAAGACATAGAGATATTGGAAATGTTAAGTAAAGGCCCTTTACTCGACACCACTGAAAATTGCTACATATGTCTGGATCAATATTTCAATTCCAACCTAAATTTGAATGACATTTCTGAAAAACCTAAAGTTCTTTTTGATGTTCTCATTACAGTTTTTACAAACATCAAACTTCCACGTAATACTTCGGTCTTTATTGTCGTACGCAACACCTTTTCATGGTATGCTCCCCAACTGCAATGCCCTCCCAACTCCACTCACACTTTTGCTCCTCATTCCCCTCTCTCAGACCCATCTCCCCTCCCTCCTTCTCCTGCCTAAGCTTACACCTTGCCCTTGATGTATGTCCCGGCCCTCAGTTCCTCTTCCACACTCCGTACCTTACAGCAAGCCGCACGAGGTGAGTCTCTTACTTAACAACAATTTTCTCGTTCTTATTTTCTTCCTTTAATATTCTCCTTTTTTAATGGGTTCCTTATCTCTTTTCATGCTTCAGGTCCCGCATGTGAAACTCTGATCATACAATATCTTTAATGACCCTGCTTGTAACATGCTCCACCTGGTCAGTTATGATACATTAAATATCTAGAAGATTCGATTCAACAGGTTGCTACTCATGGATGTGTTTTTCCACAATTAACTAATATTTTCACGGAGGGACTTTAAAAACAAAACAAAAAAAACCCCAAAAAACAAAAAAAACGTGTATTCAAGCTTTAAACTAAAACCTTTATACAGAGGTCAATTGATATCATGACGAGTAATGTTGCACATGACCTCAAGTTCTAAAACATGACAGAGACTTAATGAAAAATCAACATTTAAGTGCTTTCATTTTCACTGTTCTACATTGGCTATCAAGATCTCATCTTATCATAAATAGAGGGCCTTTACCTTCAAGCACAATCATTTCTTGTATTTTATCTAGTTATTGATCTTTTAAGTGTAAAGGGTTATGTATTGTGTTTTATATTGTGAAAATTTCTTGTATATTTGCCCTATTCTAAGATCGGCTGATGATGACGTCTAACAACGTCAAAACTGGTACTGAGTAATTCAAACTGAACCACATAATAATAATAATAATAATAATAATAATAATAATAATAATAATAATAATAATAATAATAATAATAATAATAATAATAATAATAATAATAATAATAATAATAATAATAATAATAACTGCCGCTGCTGTTCCAGAACTACAGAAAGCATACAGCACGTCATCTCTGGTTGCTCACACTTGGCCAACACCGATTATAAGCACCGACATGATCAGGTAGCAAAAATCATTCACCTGAAACTTTCTGTAAAATGTGGATTTCTTCAGTCATCAACTGCATATTGGAAATATACACCTCCACCCACTCTCGAAAATTCTTCATATAAACTACTATGGGACCGAAAAGTCATAACCGATGTCACGCTCAGCAACAATAGGCCAGATAATATTCTAATCGATAAATCAAAAAGATCCGCATTCCTTATAGAAATTGCTTGTCCAAACACCTCCAATCTCTAAACAACAATAGCCACAAAGATATCAAAATACACAGAACTGGCAATAGAAATACAACGCCTGTGGAAACTAGAAGTAAGTATAAATAACCACCTAATCAATACTTTATTAATGCCTCAGGCAAATTGAATAAAATTAAAACTTACAGGACATGTTTCGACCACTTAGTGGTCCTCTTCAGCTGTATAAATAAAGAACTGGAAAGAAAAACATTATGACAATCGTTGAGATTCTCTTCACCGTTTTCCAATTTATCAAGAACGATGTGGATGTTTTCTAGGTTGTTCATAAGATTACCTTTATTAATCATACAGATAATTTGAAGGTCCTGTTTTGTATTGGTGAATTTGTGGTTGGACTCTTTCATATGGGATCCCATGGCAGAGAATCTTTTGTATCTTTCAGCATTGACGTGTTCTTGATATCTAATTGAGAAGTTCCTCCAGATTGTCCCACGTAAGTTTTTTTACATTGAGCACAAGTCAGCTTATAAATACCCGATTCCTGGAATTCGTCATCTTTAAGTTTATTAGCTTTATTATGACTAAAGAATCTATGTTTCGTGTTGTTGTTTGTAGAGAAGGCTACCTTGGTATTGTGTTTCTTGAATAAGTTGGTGATTTCGTAAATCTTCGGGTTATTAAAGGTGAATTTTACATATCCGTTTTCTTTTTCTGAATGCTGTTTAAGTTTAATTTGTTGTTGGTATTTGCATTTAGTGATGATTTTATTGATGAATTTCAAACTGAAACCATTATGTAGAGCCTGTTGACGAATGAAAGAAAGTTCCTTTTTTCTGTCTGTTTCTGTTAGCGGAATTTCAAAGGCTCTCAATCAATCAATCAATACTGATCTGCATTTAGGGCAGTTGCCCAGGTGGCAGATTCCCTATCTGTTGCTTTCCTAGCCTTTTCCGAAATGATTTCAAAGAAATTGGAAATTTATTGAACATCTCCCTTGGTAAGTTATGCCAATCCCTAACTCCCCTTCCTATAAATGAATATTTGCCCCAGTTTGTCCTCTTGAATTCCAACTTTATCTTCATATTGTGATCTTTCCTACTTTTATAAACGCCATTCAAACTTATTCGTCTACTAATGTCATTCCACGCCACCTCTCCGCTGACAGCTCGGAACATACCACTTACATGTTATAAACCTCATTTTAGGTCCGTATTGAAAATTTAACAGTTCAACAATGATAAAGGTGTTTTAATTTATTCCACCTATTCAATACTTATATTTTCACGTATAGTTGTTACATAATTAAATTCTTAGTTACATGGGACATGTTTCACCCTCAATTAAGGGCATCTTCAGCCTAAATACAGTAATCAAAAATACAACTAAATTAAAAGTGGAAGTTAAATACAATCATCAAAATACAACTAAAATAAAAAGTGGAAGTTAAAAGTTTAGTCTGTTATTAAAATTAGGAACAATAAAATTGTGAAAAATGATAAAATAAAAAGATGCTAATGGAAAACTGTCTTATGATTAAACTATAATCTTGTCGGAGACTAAAACTTCTATTAAAGTTCTAATTAAAACAGTTCATATAAAATATTGGAAAATCAAAGTGGTAGTAATAAAAAGCCAACGACATGAGGGCGTGTACACAAGCATAAACTTGATTGTCATGAATACAATCTTTTCAAGGCCGCTGATGAAACACCAGACTTAGAGCCAACAGACGGGCAGCAACCAACTCAACAGTAGTTAACAAATAACAACTTCCACTTACATAAAACTTATTTCTGCATCTGTTGACATTTTCTGGCAAGGATTCAGCCATTTTATTACCTACCGGTGCTAACGGCCTCTTACAATGTTTCAATAGACGCTTCTGCCTTACTTACTACGAATTTCATCAGCGGCCTTGAAAAGATTGTATTCATGACAATCAAGTTTATGCTTGTGTACACGCCCTCATGTCGTTGGCTTTTTATTACTACCACTTTGATTTTCCAATATTTTATATGAACTGTTTTAATTAGAACTTTAATAGAAGTTTTAGTCTCCGACAAGATTATAGTTTAATCATAAGACAGTTTTCCATTAGCATCTTTTTATTTTATCATTTTTCACAATTTTATTGTTCCTAATTTTAATAACAGACTAAACTTTTAACTTCCACTTTTTATTTTAGTTGTATTTTGATGATTGTATTTAACTTCCACTTTTAATTTAGTTGTATTTTTGATTATTGTATTTAGGCTGAAGATGCCCTTAATTGAGGGTGAAACATGTCCCATGTAACTAAGAATTTAATTATGTAACAACTATACGTGAAAATATAAGTATTGAATAGGTGGAATAAATTAAAACACCTTTATCATTGTTGAACATACCACTTAGTCGAGCAGCTCTTCTTCTTTCTCTCAATTCTTCTCAACCCAAACATTGCAACATTTTTGTAACGCTACTCTTTTGTCGGAAATCACCCAGAACAAATCGAGCTGCTTTTCTTTGGATTTTTTCCAGTTCTTGAATCAGGTAATCCTGGTGAGGGTCCCATACACTGGAACCATACTCTAATTGGGGTCTTACCAGAGACTTATATGCACTCTCCTTTACATCCTTACTACAACCTCTAAACACCCTCATAACCATGTGCAGAGATCGGTACCCTTTATTTACAATCCCATTTATGTGATTACCCCAGTGAAGATCTTTCCTTATATTAACACCTACATACTTACAATGATCCCCAAAAGGAACTTTCACCCCATCAACGCAGTAATTAAAACTGAGAGGACTTTTCCTATTTGTGAAACTCACAACCTGACTTTTAGGCCCGTTTATCAACATACCATTGCCTGCTGTCCATCTCACAACATTTTCGAGGTCACGTTGCAGTTGCTCACAATCTTGTAACTTATTTATCACTCTACAGAGAATAACATCATCCGCAAAAAGCCTTACCTCCGATTCCACTCCTTTACTCATATCATTTATATATATAAGAAAACATAAAGGTCCGATAACACTGCCCTGAGGAACTCCCCTCTCAACTATTACAGGGTCAGACAAAGCTTCACCTACTCTAACTCTCTGAGATCTGTTTTCTAGAAATATAGCAACCCATTCAGTCACTCTTTTGTCTAGTCCAATTGCACTCATTTTTGCCAGTAGTCTCCCATGATCTACCCTATCAAATGCTTTAGACAGGTCAATCGCGATACAGTCCATTTGACCTCCAGAATCCAAGATATCTGCTATATCTTGCTGGAATCCTACAAGTTGAGCTTCAGTGGAATAACCTTTCCTAAAACCGAATTGCCTTCTATCAAACCAGTTATTAATTTCACAAACATGTCTAATGTAATCGGAAAGAATGCCTTCCCAAAGCTTACATACAATGCATGTCAAACTTACTGGCCTGTAATTTTCAGCTTTATGTCTATCACCCTTTCCTTTATACACAGGGGCTACTATAGCAACTCTCCATTCATCTGGTATAGCTCCTTCGACCAAACAATAATCAAATAAGTACTTCAGATATGGTACTATGGCTCTGTTGACGAAACTATAATAAGCTGATTTCTTTTGCAAGATGGGATGTAAAGAATCACTTTTGATTTTAGTCGGGGTAAAAGTGGGTTTCCTGTATATTTTAAATTGGAAATGGTTGTCTTTATGAATTGTTTGGATATCCAGAAAATTGAGTATGCCTTTCTCTTCTTCTTCAGCTGTAAATTTTATGTTTGGGTCTAAATTATTCAAAGTATTAATGATACTGTGACTATCATTTATTTCCTTGTTAATTATGGCATAGGTATCATCAACATATCGAAGCCAGAGATCGAGTCCTTTAATGTGACCTACTATCTGAGTGTGTTCCGAAAAGTACTTGCAAAAGTAAGCACAGATATATATATTCCCTTAAAGAATGTCTAAATAATAATCTAATTCCTAAATTCTTAAAAGGGGCACAAAGAAACAACATACGCTCAGTTTTCCAAATTTCTACACAAAGAACAGTTAACCGCATATGGCTTAAACGAGAAATTAAATTTATGTATAGGAAGAAATCCTTCCTCAAGCGGGAGCTTTACCTAGCGCACCTTTCTGCTTCTAGTAACTTAGTTCTGCTAGAATGGGATTCTGTACAAAAATACGGCAGAGATAAAGTTGAAATTCTAATAAACAAGAAACGTACAACTTTGAATAAGAAGTTAGAAAACCTAAAAAACAATCCCCCAACAAATCTAAATAAGCATCAACCTAAATCTTCTTTTAATTGTGAAGAATTCCCACTCCCCGTCATGAACTTGTCGAACACGACGTTTACAGAACAAGAATTACAATTATTAAGCAAAGGGCCTAATCACAATTGGCATAGTTTCGATAACAGACAAGTATTAATACAAACTTTAGCAGAAACAGAGACAGCCATACAAACCCTTCCAGTCGACATTCAGAATGACTTACGGTACGAAGCAAAGAAAAAAATTCCCTCCATAATTAGAGGGTTACTAACCAATTCCACAAACACTAAAATCGAGAAGGATCTTCAGCGTAAAATTAGACAAAGTGATGTAGTGATAACGAAAGCTGATAAAGGTGGAACAGTAGTAATATTAAATGAAACCGAATACATCAATAAAACAGAAACTTTTTTCACTAACAACAAATTTAAGGTAATTGAGAAAGACCCCACCCTAAAAATTCAAAAGAATTTGAAAGGTTTACTGAAGCAAAGCTCCTTCCTTTTTAACGACCAAGTTATTCAAAAACTCATTAATATGAATCCAGGACTTCCTAAAGCAAGAGCTATGCCTAAATTACATAAAAAGGATGCACCTATGAGACCTATAATTAATTTTCGGAGAAGCCCCACATACAAAATATCCCAATTTATTCATAGGTTCTTAACTCATAACTACGTATCTTATACCAAATCTTCGATAAAAAACTCCAAAGAGTTCTGCACTGCTATTAAAGATTTCAAGTTAACTTCATCTCATGTAACAAGTTCCTTCGACATCAAGGACATGTACACGAACATTCCTGTTAAGAACATCATTGAGATTATAAAAACGAATTTATTAATTCACAAACGTATCAGTATACCTGAAATAGAAAACTTCATTACTATCTTGGAATTCGTTTTGAACCACAATTTCTTCTCTTTTAATAATAAAATATATCAGCAAGATGGACTTCCAATGGGAGCGCCGGCTTCTGGAATTTTAGCTAACATTTACCTCGACTTTTTGGAACACACTCAGATAGTAGGTCACATTAAAGGACTCGATCTCTGGTTTCGATATGTTGATGATACCTATGCCATAATTAACAAGGAAATAAATGATAGTCACAGTATCATTAATACTTTGAATAATTTAGACCCAAACATAAAATTTACAGCTGAAGAAGAAGAGAAAGGCATACTCAATTTTCTGGATATCCAAACAATTCGTAAAGACAACCATTTCCAATTTAAAATATACAGGAAACCCACTTTTACCCCGACTACAATCAAAAGTGATTCTTTACATCCTATCTCGCAAAAGAAATCAGCTTATTATAGTTTCGTCAACAGAGCCTTTGAAATTCCGCTAACAGAAACAGACAGAAAAAAGGAACTTTCTTTCATTCATCAACAGGCTCTACATAATGGTTTCAGTTTGAAATTCATCAATAAAATCATCACTAAATGCAAATACCAACAACAAATTAAACTTAAACAGCATTCAGAAAAAGAAAAAGGATATGTAAAATTCACCTTTAATAACCCGAAGATTTACAAAATCACCAACTTATTCAAGAAACACAATACCAAGGTAGCCTTCTCTACAAACAACAACACGAAACATAGATTCTTTAGTCATAATAAAGCTAATAAACTTAAAGATGACGAATTCCAGGAATCGGGTATTTATAAGCTGACTTGTGCTCAATGTAAAAAAACTTACGTGGGACAATCTGGAAGGAACTTCTCAATTAGATATCAAGAACACGTCAATGCTGAAAGATACAAAAGATTCTCTGCCATGGGATCCCATATGAAAGAGTCCAACCACAAATTCACCAATATAAAACAGGACCTTCAAATTATCTGTATGATTAATAAAGGTAATCTTATGAGCAACCTAGAAAACATCCACATCGTTCTTGATAAATTGGAAAGCGGTGAAGAGAATCTCAACGATTGTCATAATGTTTTTCTTTCCAGTTCTTTATTTATACAGCTGAAGAGGACCACTAAGTGGTCGAAACATGTCCTGTAAGTTTTAATTTTATTCAATTTGCCTGAGGCATTAATAAAGTATCGATTAGGTGGTTATTTATACTTACTTCTTGATTAAACATCGATACGGTCATGAAATGGACAACTTGTAATGTGGAAACTAGAATCAGTCACCACAGTTCCAATAGTAATATCATGTACCGGTGTTATGCCAAAATGCTTGCACAGCTCTCTGGCCGCATTAAACCTGCATCATCACACATACGTAGAACTACAGAAAGCCACCCTCCTGAGCACTTGCCACATTGTGAGAAAGTTCCTAGGAACGACTTTTCCTCTGACTCACGCCAAACAGCATGAAGTTCCAGGCCGCAATTCCAGTAATACTGAAGAACAGATTCCCAAAACGGGGACATAAGAAGTCTGAAGTTGTTTGTATTGTATAAATGTATATGTTGTAATTATTTCTGTTGTAAATATTTGTACATATATGTACCTGTAGTTTCATAATCAAGAGTGTGACTCCTTGCTTAGGCCGAGTCAGCCCATTATTTTACCGGCACAAGCCGAGCCTTCCTAAATTGATAATAATAATAATAATAATAATAATAATAATAATAATAATAATAATAATAATAATAATAATAATAATAATAATAATAATAATAATCGTATGGCCTCAGCTACCATCTGCAGATATTTCGATTTGATGCCATCTGGCTGTCTGCTCATCAATTACGACGTTCCGTTTTACTCTAGGTCCGCTAGATGGCAGACAAAGTAAACCGGATCTCTCTTGGGCGTCTATGGCTGAGATTTAATTAATTTTGTCGGGTAAATACCAAATGTATCACCAGAGATCTTTTACATGCCGACATCGTACGACATGGAGTGTCGAATGGATTTTTTTCCGCCCTTCAGAAATCCGACTACCTCTGCCGGATTTGAACCCGCTATCTTGGGATTCGGAGGCCGACACTCTACCACGGATCCACAGAGGCAGCTACTGAACCACATAATTATTTTGTATTGAAAAGTTGGACCTTTTGCAATTTATATTGCTTTTTGTTACTACCAGGTTGTGGTAAAAGTGGAAGATGATGATTCACTGACTCTCCTGCTCGTCTCTTATGTTTTGCCATTTAAATACTTATTTCCTTGCAGGTTCAGTGTTTCTCTGTCCTATTATGGGATAACATTCTACTTGCCAGCCCTCAGTGGAGACAGACACATTAATTTCTTGTGGGGATCCATCCTTGAAATGGCAGCCTTCATTTTAGCATTCTGTATATTAGTGAAATTTGGTCGACGTCTTCCCCTGTGTCTCTACCTCCTTGTCAGTGGAGCTGTGTGTATCGCTGTTGCAGGCATTAGTATGGTTCCCCCAGGAACAACTACATGGAGTGGTAAGCAAATATATATATTGATGCAAGTGTAATAAACAGATATAACTTGCAAACAATATTCTCTCACCCATGGGTAAAGAATGCAAATATCGAGCTCGAATTATTATTTTATGATTATGATGATTATTATCACTTGTAATATATGGCTATGAAGTGTTTACATCCATTTAGTATTATTATTATTATTATTATTATTATTATTATTATTATTATTATTATTATTATTATTATTATTATTATTATTATTATTTATGTAGTCGAATGATCACAGTGTTTGTGGGGTTATGTCTTGAAATATGCACGGTATATAGAAATTTATATCAGTTCAGTTGATGTAAATACCTGTAAATTAATATTATATAATTTATTATTACTTGTATATGATGTGTAATCTGCTACAGAATTGTGAAACACACTGTAACATCCAGAATGGCTCTAGATCAGACGAGATGATGGTAGAATGATGATCCCTCGTAAATGAGTATGATTGTCTTCCTGAAGAACTTAGTTTTTGTGAGATCTTAAGTGATTGTAGAGGCCAATCCTAGAACCGCAGGTTTTTCCACATTTTTGACACACATTTGTTCCGTTAGGTACTGGCTGTGTAGTTTGGTTTTTCTTCATGAGCTGACGTTGTCTTCTTGCATTGCACTTGTCAATTTCTGTTCTCCGCCTTTCTTGCTCGAAACGCTGAGTTCCTTCACAGACATTGCGACGCCAGAGTGTGCGGTTATGTGCCATAGCTTCCCCGTTGTTAGTTTTAATTTGACACTTTTCCATGTTGGTTTTTAGTGCATCTTTGTAACGCCTTTGTGGTCTTCCAAGTTTTCTATGACCATCCTTTAGCTGAGAGTACATAATTTGTTTTGGGAGACGGAATTCAGGCATGCAAACGATGTGGCCTGTCCAGCAAAGTTGGTGCTTGATAATCATGGGCTCAATGCTAGTGGAGTTAGCTTCTTCCAGAACACTGATGTTAGTGCGTCGATCTTGCCATTTCACCCTCAGGATCCTTCTCAGGCAACGTTGATGGTATTTTTCCAGGCATCGTATGTGCCTCCTGTAGGTAGTCCACGTTTCACATCCATATGTAAGAGATGGTATAACGGTAGCTTTGTACACATAAAGCTTGGTCTGAATGCTGATATTATGATTATCAAAGACCCTTACCCGAAGACGACCAAAAGCCATACTAGCACATTTGAGACGGTGTTGAATCTCATCATCAAGATTTGCATTTGCTGAGAGATGGCTGCCAAGGTATGAGAAATGTTCTATGTTCTTCAGAAGTTTGCCTTGGACTGTGATTTTAGGACATACGGAGATGGAGTTGGGTGCAGGCTTGTAAAGGATCTGAGACTTTTGGATGTTCAGGCTTAGGCCAATACTTGTATAAGCTTCATCAAATGCATTTAAGATTGCTTGTAAATCATGTTCAGAGTTTGCAAGAACAACATTGTCATCAGCATACTGAAGTTCAGTGATGGATGTAGTGGAAAGTTTGGTCTTGGCTCGTAGTCTACTGAGATTGAATAAAACTCCATCAGTCCTGTATTCAATTTCTATGCCTTTTGGTAGTTTCCCATCAACAAGATGAAGTATAGTCCCAGCAAATGTTGAGAACAGAGTGGGAGCTATCATACAACCTTGCTTCACGCCTGCAGTGATTTCAAAATTTTCTCCAGGGTTATTGTTGACAAGAACCATGCCCTTCATATTATCATGCAGCAATCTAAGAATATTTATGTACTTCTGAGGACAGCCTATTCTTGCTAGGATCCTCCACAGGGCATCTCTTTTAACCGAATCAAAGGCTTTGGCAAGATCTATGAATGCCATGTACAGAGGTAGATGTTGTTCTTTGCATTTCTCCTGCATTTGTCTAGCACAGAAAATCATATCTGTTGAGCTGTGATTGCGTCGAAATCCACACTGAGTTTCAGGTAAGCAGTCTTCAGTGAGAGGTATCAGGCAGTTGGATAGAATTTGAGCGAGTATTTTCCCAGCAATAGACAGAAGGGTAATTCCATGGTAGTTACCACAGTCAGTTCTGTCTCCTTTTTTGAAGATTGTAACTATCAGAGCATCTCTGAGATTAGGAGGTATTGTTTCAGTGTTCCATATTTTGATTATGAGCATTAGTGTATGTTCAGCAAGAATTCGTCCACCTTCCTTGAAAAATTCAGCAGGAATTCCATCTGATCCAGCAGCTTTATTATTTTTGAGCTGTTTAATAGCATTTTCAACTTCTTGTAAGGAGGGTACTTCGCCAAGGTGAGATTTTGTAGGTTTTTGTGGAATTTTCAGGATTTCTACTATGTTGATCTCTGGATCCTTGTTCAGCAGTTCATGGAAATGTTCTTTCTATTGTGCATTAATGGAATTGCTGTCTTTTAGAAGAGTAGAACCAACCCTAGATTTAAGAGGGTTTAATCCTTGAGCTGTTGGGCCATATACGGTTTTTATCATGCTGAAAAAAGCTCTAGTGTTGTTCGTTTCGGCTAGATGTTGCATTTCTTGAGACTTCATCGTCCACCACTGTTTTTCAGAAAACGGGTTTTCCTCTGAACATCTGCTTTCGCTTCTTGATATTCTCGTTTCTTAGAGAGTGAACTAGGATTGATCTGCCAAGCTTGGTGTGCTGCTCTCTTTTTGTCTATTAGAGTCTGTATTTCTTGGTCATTTTCATCAAACCAGTCTTGGTGTTTGACCCTAAGGTGTCCTACCGATTCTTCACCAGCTGATAGTATTGCGGTCTTCAGTGTTGCCCAGTGTTCTTCAGTGCTTTCAGGATATTCATCTGGCAGTTTGTCACCTAGGAGTTGTTGAAATTTTACTTTAGTGCTATGATCTTTGAGACGTTCTGTGTTCATTTTAGGTCTCGTAAGTTTCCTCTGTTTCCTTCGCTGCTCGTGGATGTGAAGGGTCATCGTGGACCGTATAAGTCAGTGGTCCGTCCAGCAGTCGTCAGCACTTGTTAAAGCCTTTGTGATTAAAACATCGCATTGGTCTCGGGCGTGTACAATTATGTAATCAATTAGATGCCAGTGTTTTGACCGTGGATGTTGCCATGATGTTTTAAATTTGTCCTTTTGTCTGAAGAGGGTATTGGTGATCACTAGATTGTACTCTGAGCACTTCATGAGAAGAAGGGTTCCATTAGAGTTGCAGTTCCCTACTCCCTCTTTTCCAATTACTTTGGGCCATAGTGTTGAGTCTGTACCAACTCGTGCATTGAAGTCTACCAAGAGAATGATTTTGTCAGCTTGGGGTATTCTTGTTAGAAGTGTGTCAAGTTGGCAATAGAATGCTTCTTTTTCATCTTCTTCACAAGTGAGGGTCGGAGCATAGGCACTAATTACTGTAACTCGTTGATTGTTGGTGAGTTTGAGGCGTAAGCTCATGAGTCCTTCATTCAATCCAGAAGGAAGTTCATCAAGGTGAGGAACAAGTTCATTTGCAATGGCAAAACCAACACCATGAATGCGGGGCTCATGAATGCTTTTGCCTTTCCGGAAGAAAGTGTATCCGCCTCCTTGTTCTTTAATTTGTCCTTCATTGGGCCTTCTGGTTTCACTCAGTGCTGCAACATCGATGTTAAATCTTTTTAGTTCACGAGCCACGATAGCTGCTCTCCTTTCTGGCCGATTAGCTGTATCATTATCCATTAGAGTACAGATGTTCCAGGTTGCAAAATTCATCTTTATTTTCTTTTGACTGCTTATGCTGTACCCTCTGGGCATGGTTTCCCAGTCGGGATGTGTTGAGGCTGACTATGTTTAGGGCACCTTTTATAGCCCCCTCCCCATTCAGGGTGAGCAGAGTGGTTCCTGAATAGGCCTGCTCAGTCATGAATGCAGCACACGAGTTGCTTTACAGCCTTTCCTAAAGCAAAACGGCGATCACACATTCGTCGCCTACATGCTGGTTCGTCACTAGGAGCTCCCAGACTACACAATCCTGCTCCTGTCACAACTCCCCGATCGCCGCAGGGCTTGTAGTGTATGTGCTGAGTTCTTCAGAAGATGCCTGCGCGTGACATCTTTTAGTGTGGGAATGCTGCTGCACATCAACAATCACACATATCTTGACAGACTTGGAACCTGTCCCCAGTGGCATAAGAGTTACGACGACTGGAGGCTCCAAGACTGCTGCAGCCTTCGTTCACCTTCCCAGCCGCCAGGGAAGTTTTAGTTGTCCCTACGCCTGGTCCGCCATTGAGGACTTTCTATGCTGTTGACCATATATGGTTCTTCTGCCTTTAGAGGTGGTTTTTCACCTCAAGGGCAAGAGAGTGCCCCAGCCTCTACCAGCTCATCCGCCTTCATAAGGAGCCGTTGGCATAACAGAGAAGGACTCCTTATCCCGGGAGTCACTCAGTCACCAGAGCCTCGTCAGTCAAAAGCAGGGTGCACCACGTGCAGGTGAGGTTGACATTTGAGTAGGACAACCTACCCCTTACACCCCGATGGTAGAATATTCTGTACATTATAATCTTGTTGTTAGGCAGCCGAATATTTACGAGAAGATATATTTGTAACGTATCTTCCTAGAAGCCTGGCCAAGCACCTATATAAAGAAGTGGTCTTGATGCTAGAGACGAGTTATTGCTTAGTAGGAGTTTCACTGGTGAACATGTGTTGTGGTTAGGCTGATATGCCAATGTAGGCAGTTGGTAGTCAACTGTTTCAACTGTGTTTTTAGATTACATCTTCCAGGTATTGTGATAGGCAATTGTTAAGATCGTGGCTTGTTGATGTTCTCGGAGTGAAGTGTTTTGTTTGTGATACAGTGATTAAGGTTATGTGCATTTAATTTGTAAATAAGTGTAAATAAATCCATGTACGCAAGTTGACAGCATTTTGTGTGCGTCATTGTGGTTACATCAATATATATTAAAAAACTAGCCTTTACTTGTGGATTAGTGCATATGGAATTTGTTGTTGTACCCGTTTATAGAATCAGTGTAGGTACACTGGGAATTTATCAAAACTTGTTCAGTAGTTTTCAATAAATGGTGGCCATCGTTGACCAGAAAGTGAATTCTAGAAGGATGAATTTCAACCAGTAGCAGCTTGTGCCTGGCTCTAAGCAAACATTATATGAAACTTGCTCGTATGAGTGTAGGTGGTAAGTGATTTATGAGCAGTTGCTCGACCATGAAGCCCAATTACTTTTAATTCCCCAACGCACAGCCAAGAGACTGGCTGTACTTTGCTTAACACCTTGAAATTCCCTGGTAATTCTTTGTACAGGGAACTGACGATTTTTTTCTTGCGCTACCGTCTTTAAAGTTCATTAGTCCCTTGATATCAGTATATGTGACTGAACAGATCATGGTTATGCTTTGGTTGTACTTTCATGTTTCTGCTTTACTGTTTCAGTTGATTTGGGTACATTCATATTTATTTATTTATTTTATTGTTTCAAAGATCCCATGAACTAATGCTCATAGTGAAACAGTAAATCAAAGAGCTGGTACAGTTACAATATTAAAGAAAAATTGAATTATTAATAATACACAGCAGATCAGCCAGGCATGAGACAAGGCGATGGACTATCCCTCCTCCTATTCAACTGTGTCCTAGAAAAGATAGTGAGAATATGGAACTCAGAACTCAAACATCAAGGGATAGTTCCGATCTGTCTAGGGAGAAAATCAGGAGGGATTAAAGTCAACTGCTTGGCTTTCGCTCACAACTTTGCTATACTATCAGGAAGTCCAGAGGTCGCAACATCCAGATTAACCTCTTGGAAAGAATCACCAGCCAAACATGACTGAGGATCTCAGCAACAAAGAGCAAATTCATGACGAACATCAAAGATGGACCAAAATTCATAGAAACAGAAATAGGATGGATAGGAAGGGTCAAGAAGTTCAAGTACCTTGGTGAGACGATACAGGAGAATGGACTAGAAAAAGGTGCAGTGGAAGATCGGATCTCAAAAATGGAGAGAACATACGGCTTGACAAAAAATATCTACAGTAAGAATTCCAAATTAAAACATTACAACACTGTGGCCAAAACAGAATGCCTGTATGCCAGTGAATGCCTGTCCATGAACTACAAGCTGGAGAAATTAGAGGTTCTGGAAAGAAGAATCCTCAGAAAAATTATGGGAGCTGTCCAAACTGAAAGCAGATGGAAACTTCGGAGCAACAATGAAGTTTACCAGAAGGTGCAAAAAATCTCAGTGACCGTGAAGAAAAGGAGACTGACGTTTCTCGGACATCTGTACAGAATGACCGCAAACAGACCTACCTAACAGATATTTGATTTCTTCTAGAGAAAAAAGACCACTACAGCATGAATTAAGGAAATGAAGAAGGATATGGAAAGGTTAAGCATTTTGGAAGTCCAGCTGTTAGAAAGGAATTCATTTAGGAACACAGTGAAGAATTTGGAAGGGATTCAAGCTGAAGGAAGAACTAAGAAAACCGGAAGAGCCTGGACTGAAAGCAGGCCAGCGAATGCATGAAGGAGTATTGAACACAGAGAAAACTCTGCACAAAGAGAAATAAATTAAGTTGTAGTGTGATCCTTAGTGGTCTATTTGCTTGTTAAAAAAAAAAAAAAAAAAAAAAAAAAAAAAATACAGAGCAGATAAAAATGTATAATAATTCAAATCTAAAATACAATACTTTTCAAGGATAAAATTGTGTGTTTAAAATTTTATATACACAGAACTATATAGTTCAAAATGAAACTTGATAATAAATTCACTTAGACTAAATCAAGAGCATTAAATTTTGTCCGTAAATGTTTCTTAATATTTGCTTTGAATTTATTGAAATTCTGACAAGCTTTCATCAAATCTGGAATGGAATTAAATGCTGTTGTAGCCCTATATAATACACCATTTGTTCCATACTTCACTGTATTCGTACTAGGGAGATGAAAGTTTCCAGATAGCCATGTTGCATGATCATGAAAAGATGAATTATTGAGGAATTTGAGTTTTATTTTTGCCCGAGCCAAACTGTGTTTAATTTTGAAGGTAAGTGTTGCCAAAGAGTATGCATTAGATAACCTAACTGGAAGAATGCTTGTTGATGAGTATACCGTATTTACACGCGTATTAGACCCCCTTTTCCCCACCACATTTACAGCCAAGAAAAGTAAGTTGGGGTGGGGGGTGGGGGTGGGGAGGGATCCAATATGCAATAACCTCAAATTTTGTGCAGTGAACACATGACTTCTTGGCCATAAAGAGCTATAAATTGTACGTGTTAACATTCGACACTATTTTTTAACAAGCTTACGAATGTACGGTATTGTGAGTTTTACTGGCTTTTTTTGTCGGAAGGCAGAATAAATGATGAACACATGACTTTTAGGCTTACATATACAGTAAATATAGTCAGCTTTAGTTACTCTTATATCATGTCATTCATTTCATCTCATTAATTCCTCTGATGGGGTTGACGTCAGGAAGAGGGTGCGGTCATAAAAACTCGCTACGAAAATTCATCTCAATTCATTCTTGACCCCATAGATATAAGGGATGAGGGTATCGTATTATGCAGTATTAATACAAAAGAATGTAATGGTAGTTATTTGTGTCTGTCAGTTAAGCAATAGGCCTACCACATAGTAAACCTGATCATTGCTTTCATTTGAATTATTGTCATCTTGTGCCACTAACTTCTTGCTACTGGCGTGTCGTCATTCCAAATGATGTCATCTTCACAGCAATCACGAGTATTTGAGATCCCGTCTTTTTGCAACTTAAAATATAGTTTTGTTTCCGACTATAGAGTCCAAACAGTGAGAATGTATTTGCAAATAGTTTCTGGAGATGGTCTCTGTTATTCCCATTTGGTGTACGTGTAGCAGAAGCCACCCCTTCTGAATAAAGCCGTGCTGTAAAAAGCGTGTCAACCCACCAGCTGATAACTAGCATAGGTAATACATAGTGATTGGAAGCTTTCTTTGGATAAATGCAGTTATTGAAAGCCAGACCTTTATTTGAGGCGGTCCGTTCCAAAACTCGTCTTATCCATCATAAGTGATTTTTCAGGAAAAGCGAAAAACCTGTAATTTTTGTAATATAAGTCTCACTTGTTTAAATGTATTATGACACGTTCAAGTCCAATGTCATAGGGTCGTCTTACTGAAGAATTATAAATATAATTAGTAGAACGTCAATAAATTACATTTGTGTTTTGGATAAGACGAGTTTTGGAGCACCCAAAAAATTCAAAATATATTACCTCACACAACTTATTTTTAAACAAGCAAAATGAAAGGATTGAGAATATAATGTTGTTATAAAACTCACCAGTACACTCATGCACCTTTTTGCTATCAGTATAATGATATTCACAAATAAATTAAACACAGCAGTGTGATTTATCATATTTACATCCTATCCATAGTATTTGGAGAGAATTCTTCCTTTATAGGCTACACTGCACTCACAATAGAAGTAACTTGAACAATAAAAAATCACTTTGTCGTTAATCAAACTCTCAAATCTCTTCCCTCCTCTTGAGATCCATCAAAAAGAACTTCTGTTTCTTCAACAAGATTGTTTTCGTCTACAGAAATTGAGGTGAACAGATTCTTATAAAAAGAAAGCAACTCATTCCTATCCCAATCCATTCCAAAATGCTTTTCAAGCAAACTTTGTACGTCCTTTACTTTGGCGGAATTAAAGTTTACTCCTGGCAATAATTCAGGTGGCATTAGCATATCTCGCAGGCGTTTTCCCTTTTTCATTACGGATTTTCCTAAACCGATGTCTGAGTTGTAATGAGGTTCTCCCCATAAGGATGACATTTCCCAGTGAGTCTTTGCTAATAACAAATCGTTTCACTGAAGAAAATTCAAAGTGCCAAGATGCAGGCATTTTCATCATATTTTCAGAAACCATTTTCCAATTGTTCACTGAGCAGTCTCTGCCAAACTTGAAGACTTCAGCATGTTTGATAAAGATGTCTTCATATTCTGCTGGATTACAGATTATAGGGCATTTCCGTATATCTCTCTCTCTCTCGACTTGAGCAAATACCCTGTCAGTGGGCAGAAATGAGTGGCCTGTCATAGGAAAGACCAATTCAACACTTTCTATATTAGGCGGAGCTGTGTGTGTCAAGAAATATTAGGACATTGCAATCATTATAGATTTGCGGTTCTGTCCTCCGCAACCATCCACGTGAATTCGTATAGTAGTGAAGTTTGACAAATCAGTTTGTGATAATCGATGGTAAACTGCAGATGACGTTTCATTAGACCCCTTGTTGAATTCATGCTCCATCCATGTGTATGTAAAAACATTCTCCTTTGTCAACTTGGCATGTGAGGTACCCCTCACAATGGTAAAAATATAGGTGTACAATTGGCGACTGTAATAGGCAATTTGATCTGGAACTTTTGGATTCACAAGATTCTTTTGGCAGTCAAATGAAAATATTGCCCTGCTGTCCCTTTCTTCTTGGAGCTTTTTGAAAAAAGCTGCAGCCCTTAGTTTGTGTACTCTAAGTTCCAAGATTAAATCATTCTTCAGTGATACGTTCAAACTTTCAAGTTTAATTTTCTCCTTGAGCTCCATGCACTTTGAGCAAGTGTCAGTAACTGGTGTTCCGAATCCTATGTTGTAGCAACGCGTAAAAATTTCACGGAAGAACCACCGCTTCACCCTCACTTCTTCAGGTGATTTCTTGTTATACATTTTGTAAACCTTAGCGATGCTTAAATTTCCGGGTAGATACTGTCTGACCGGTGACTTTCCGTGGCAATAGTGACTTTCACAACACTGCAAACTTTCAATGAAATGTTTCACGGAGTGCCTCTTTTCAGTGTACTCTGGTTTGATCCTAGCTCCTCCCCTCTTTTCTGTTGGAAGTTTCCCTATCGTGAAGTGATTTCTGGCAATCCTCTGAACCCAATCTTTGCTGACATGCAATACATTCAAGAATGTCTTTTGGCAGACCTGAATGTGAAACTGTTCTGTATTAGCAAGTTTTATATACCTTCCACAACAAGAGCAATATTTTCAGTCATCTTAATACACTCTATTCACAGCACAAAACTGCATGAAAGACTAACACAGTTCAAGAACAATTCAAAGAGTGGAAAGACTGGCATAAAATGTGGGTAAATTGTAGCGTGAGTCAAGTGCTGAAATTATCCATTCCTATTGGTTGATTGTATATGGCGAGTTTTGGAACAACAAGCGCCATGGATAAGGCGAGTTATGGAACAATAGCTTAAGTTTGGTGACAGATTTCTATGGGATAAGGCGAGTTTTGGTGCTTAATTTTAGTGTTAGAACTATCACAAACATCACCAAGAAGGCAATGCTACCTCTAACTCATTAAAAAAAAAAAAAATGGATAAGACGAGTTTTGGAACGGACCGCCTCATTTCTAAGTATATTTTATGCTTGCTCTCTAGATTTATCACATCAAGATTTACCTAAACAGCTGTAATTGAGATAAGAGATAAAAGAGTCTCCTAGCCCTTTTCTATTCCATTGTCACTATAAGACCTATCTGTGTCGGTATGACTTAAAGGAACTTAAAAAAAACTTTATATAACCTCTTCACACTAGAACTGCAGCTAGGTCACTTTCTTCCCTATCTTCTTTGTGTTTCTACCTGGTGTGCTAGATTTTTATGACTTTTCATAAATAAGGGTCTTTAACAACCACACATGATTTTAGTTTTCAGGAGGCAATCCCCTGTTTAAAAAATCTGGATTTACTTAAAACTGCAGCTGGCTCAGATTTGACCCATCATTGATAATAGTGTGTTAAGATCTGTTCTTCCACGTAGCTTCTTATACTTTTAGTCCTTGTGTCACCGGGATTCTCCAAACATATATACTGTTCCCAAGCTGGCAACATCACATTGGATGCGGAGGAAGGGAGAGGTACGAAACCGCTTGGTCACATCTAAACAATTGTGCAGTAAGGACACTACTCACACTTTATTGTGCAATAGGTTGTTAGTTTTGCAGTGTCTGTGTGGAAATAGTTTGAGAATAGTCGACAATGCCTGCACATCAATGACGTACTACTGAAGAAGATATTATTGGTGCCATAAATTAAATTTCTGATGAGGAATCTGAAGGGGAACCCTTGGATTTTTCATCTGATGAAGGGTCACAGCTCGTACCTTCAGATTCGTCATCAGATGAGGATGATGTAATGCCATTTGAAGCTGTAGCAAATCCTGATAGAGTAGGTATGCATTTCTAAACTTTCATTTCATGATTTATGGACTATAATTTAGATCCTTTGCAAATTTCAGGCCTAAAAGTATTTATTTTACAGTTTCTTCATCACTGTGATATTTATGGTCAGGCTATTAGGTTTGTATAGCCCGGTGCATTTTTACTTGCTGTAAATATTGTTTTTGGGTGGAAAAACTAAGACAAAATGTATCTTTGTATCTAATCACGTCTTGCAATGCCAGGAACTTCTTGAGGTCGTCGAAAGGGATGTGGCCAGGAACGCTGTTTTGTTCCTTCATCGGGAGAGGAGGCCATCACTAACAGTCAAGGAATTGTACAATTTGACGATGACAGAAAGGATGCACCATCAATGAAGGGAGGGTGGTTTTGTGTTGAGAGCCTGATTTAGCTTCCAGCAAGTACAGTAATTGTATCTCCAGATGGCACGACCTGGAAAGTTGGGGTAATTAGTGATGTTACAGCTGGTAGACGTGGAGCTCAAAATGTGTTAAGAGATTGCGCTGGACCTACTGCACATGTTAAATGTAATGTGAATGAGACTTGCGTAAATGCTTTGGCGACTTATGACCACGGACAAGACTTTGAAACATATTGTGACATGTACTGAGACATAGGTACATCATGTACTGATGTCAGATGATTGGTGTCTAAGGATTGAGGAAATGGAAGCCTTTCTTGCTATACTGTACATTTGCAATGCCATAGGACTTAAAGGCTTAGAACTGGACTCATTGTTGTCAGAAAAGTGGAGCAATCCTATTGTAAAATCAACAATGGCTCATGATAGATTCAGAGAATTAATGCATTTCTTGAGATTTGACGTTAAATCTACAAGGTCAGAAAGACTAAAATAAGAAAAATTTGCATTGGTATCATAAATGTGGTACGCCTTCATTGCAAATACCCAAATACCTGGAGCATGTATAACTGTTGACGAGCAGCTCTTCACTTCTAAATCCTGCTGTAAATTTACGCAGTTTATGGTCTCAAAACAAGACAAATATGGGCAGAAGTATTGGATGGCTGTAGACAAAGACTCCAAATATGTTATAAACACTTTCCTATATCTTGGAAAAGATGATGATAGGCCAAAAACAAGTGCTTTAGTGATCTTGTAGTAAAGAATTTGGTGGAACCTTACATGAAGACTTGAAGAAATGCCACATGTGACAATTTCTTCACCAACTTATCTCTCTCCAAAACATTGAAATCAAATGCTTCACAGCACAGTGCTGCTGAAAAATCATGATTCATCGTTGACAATCTATCAGGGAAAGGGCAACAAAAATGTTCTCGTTCTCAGCACTATGCACCCTGGTGTGAAAGTAGAGCGTGGTAAGAAAAAGGAAGAAGCCAAACACAGTCATATTTTATAATGGCACAAGATATGGAGTAGATGCGGTTGATCAAATGGCTCGCAAGTACTCAACCAAGGCACCATCCAGGCGCTGGCCAGTTCATACGTTCTACAACTTGGTGGATTTGGCAGGAATAAATGCCTGGGTGGTGTACAATGCACTAAATGAAAAGAAACTGAATTGCAAGGACTTCATTCTGCAGCTGGGTGAAGAGCTCACTGAGAAATATGTAGCAACTAGGACTGCAAATGCCCGCACCATTATTCCAGGTGAGATTCCTGAGAGACAGGAGAAGCGTATGAATTGTTAGGTAAAGTCCAATTGCAAAGGAAACAAATTGTTTGTGAAGTGCCATTCCTGCAAAAAGACTATTTGCAGCATACTGTACATCACTGATATTTTGCCAGTTTTAACACAATTGTCTAAATTTTCCTTATTTGCATTCTTAATATTCTAAATTTCAATAAATTATCTAGCGCATGTACCGGTATATTCTTTAGTTACCAAATCCTCATCCATACATTAATAATCACACAAAAAAGAGATGGGTCATAAGTGATCCAGCCGCGGTTCTAGGGGGTATACAGATCGCCGTGGTTCTAGTCTTAAACAGGAACCTGCCAAGTGCTGTAAGTAGGTCTGGCATTCCAGGCATATTCAGTCTTCAGTATTGCTCTTGTTTTCTGGTTCTATCTCTTTCTGTGTGGTAATAACATTGCTTTTCTTATTCCAGAGACTATGAGGACTGTTTTTACATTGATGGGTAAGGCATCAGTGGTGAGTGCCTTCTGCTCCATCTTCCTGTACACCTCAGAGCTATTCCCTACTGTGCTGAGAGCAGCAGCAATGGGACTCTGTGGCTTCTGGGGCAGAGTGGGAAGCCTCATTTCCCCACAGCTGCTTCTTGTGGTAAGTACTACACATGGTAACTGATGAAAAAAAAAAGACATATCCTTAACCTTTTTACTCCGGCAAAGTGAGAGTGGATGTGTGGTTTCAGGGACGGGTTTCTGTGTCAGCTGGTCGTGCCCACTAGACGGGACACATCCTATTTCTGCTATCTTGATCACATTTATTCACATTGTTCACACGGCAGGTTAACTATCCTTTTATATATATTGTTCAGTCAAGTAACATGATGAAAGCAGAATTCAAGCAGCCAAGACAAGTTCCTTAAAAGAATTCAAGTCATTGCGGAGGTCAGCACCAATCCAGCCTGATCTACACAAGCATAGGGCTGGTGGAAAGAGGACGTGAGTAATATTTTGCGACTACTCATACTATCTTTAACCTCTACCTCATTTTAGATCTAAAATTTGAAATCTTCAGAAAACCCACCCAGAGAGTCAACAACATCAGACAAGATTCACTGTGCCCTGGCTCCCACAAAAAGGCCTCTTTTTATAGCATGGTATATAGAGCCTTGAAGATTCCCATGTCCAAGTAAGCTTATAAGAAAAAATTAACACCGTCCACACTTTAGCACACCTTAATGGGTTTAACAGCAACTTTGTTGACAGAATTCTCAATAAAAAATAAACCCACCACCACACTAAAAAAAAAAAAAAGAATACCGGTACTGATTTTGTCACCTTCACTTTCAACAGTAATAATGCGTACCATCTCAAACATAAAAAAAAAAAAAACAACAACAAAAAAAAAAAAACAGAACCTCAATGTTGCCTTTAGAACCAACAACACTACTACTAAACTTTTTTATAACACAAACACACTTAACAAATCTGACAAAAATTTGCAAATCAGCGCTCTACAAATTGATGTGTAACCAGTGCAATGCCAGCTATATCAGACAGACTGGGAGAAACTTTCATATCCGCTACAAAGGACATGTTAATGCTGTTAAATACAAAAGATTTCTGCCATGAGAACACATGAAAGATCACAATCACTCATTTTCCACCATGGATAAAGATCATACATATAACCAAAAAGGGAGCTTTATTAAACATTTTGGAAAACATTTACATAAACTTTGATAAAAAATCAAATCTCATCTATAACCTTAATGAAATTCAAGAAAAAAATGAACATCCTTGTTGACACAATAATCAAGAAAGATATTAAGCAAAGCTCAATTAAATCTGTTACAACACACATTACTGGTCCGTCCTCCAATAATTCCACTCACTCTCCCTCCCCTCACCCGCCGTTTCTCCCAACCAACGCAACATTGGAATGGTTGCCAGTCAGTGTGGAGGTGAACACCGATCCAACCTGATCCACACAAGCATAGGGCTGGTGGAAAGAGGACGTGATTAATATTTTGCAACTCCTCATACTATCTTTAACCTCTACCTCATTTTTCATCCTCATACTCGGCTTTGTATTTCCACTTTCAAATCCTGGCTATACTTGTGTTCTCTGTGATGCAATACAACGGATTTTTTAAAAACTTCACTCCGTTTTCCAGAAACATGAGAGATTAGAACAACATCTGTCCTCTCTATTCCTTAAGTACTTCCTCCAGCCAACCAATATTGTACTAAATTGGACCCACACTCACAACATATTTTATCCAAGTTTGAATCCACATACATTTTTAACAGTTTCCATTTTACTTGTTGAAAATAGTTGTAATACTGAAGCTATTTACATATTAACATAAACTCCCGTTGCATTTGTTAACTATATGTTATCTCGGATTTTTCATGTATCACTGTTTTTGTTGTATGTCTTTCTTCTTTGTTATTTTGCTGATGATGACCTCTAAGCTAGGTTGAAACATGTCCAAGGTATTTTCAACAACTATGTAACCTTTAAACACACCATTTAATAAATGGCAGAAGTGTATTGAATAATTGGACCTAATATAATTGAATTATTTTAGAATTTCATCATAGACATTTGAAGTCAATACGGAACCGGAATGAAGTTTATTACTTGTTTAATGAAAGAGTCACAAATCTTTTTTTTTCTTTTTTCAGTAGATTTTCATGATGTGAAAATTCTGCATCAGGTCAGGGATGTGTAAAGCTACAGGGTAGTTATTGATTTCATATTGACTAATAGTGAGCTGTTATTGACCACAGTGTTGCCTGCTTAATACTGGAAGTAAACCACCTGTCCCAAAAAATGAACATTCTTGTGATTTGCCACCTCTTCCTCCCCCTCAAATTTTCACTGTTCATTTTTTGTTCTTTTCTTAAACTTAAGCATGCAATATTTCATTTGTTATTTTTTGATTTGCTGTCTCTTTACTTGGATCTGCTGCTGTCACCATTATCACTACCACTAAACAGTTCCTCACATTCTGACATTTCTGACTCACTTTCACTTATTTGTTTAGAAGTATCACTGCTTGCTAACAACTGCCTTTTATGTGACATGATTGCTGCTTTTGGCCCTGGGTTATATAGAGACAGGTGCAATAGGGAGTTAAAAAAAAAAAAAAGGAAACCCCTTTGTTGTAAAACTATACTTAAAAGAAAGTGGATAGTATTAAGAAGCTGTTGTGTAAAAATACTTTTGCAAACAAGTGGCTTTTGTTTTTCAGGGTGAGTATACCTATCCTGCTGTGCCCATGGCATGTATGGGGGTGCTATGTTTGGCTGCAGGCTTTGCGACTCTAAGTCTTCCAGAGACCCTGGGACTTCCTCTTCCAGACACTATTGAAGAGGCACAGAAATTGTCTCGCAAGAACGACAAGAAGAGAGAGCCATCGTAGCGGTGGTTGAGGACCGAGATCAGTAACTAATATCACTCAACATTGGCTGGGCTGTTTACATGGTGTATCACAACTATACTGAAAAAAAAGAAAAAAAAAAAATCAGGAATGCTCTTCGTGTTATAGTAAGAAAACATTTTTCTTTTTTGAGAAAATGAGGATACTTTGGTTCAAATGGATGAACTTGCCATATTTACTTTACCAGAGCACAAGCCGCTGCCATGCTTCAGGGAAGAGAAAGGGACGGAGGGGAGTTGGGGTGTATGATGGAGACAGAGATAATGCTCCGCACATATGCACAAGTTTCCTCGTTCAGCTCTTAAAGGTAACATCCACAGTTTGTTTATTAAACAATCATAACTGAACACAATGTAATTAAGACATACTTGTCAGTCAAAGAATGCACCAGAAGGGGAATCAATCAATCAATCAATCAATCAATCAATCAATCAATCAATCAATCAATCAATCAATCAATCAATCAATCAATCAATCAATCAATCAATCAATCAATCAATCAATCAATCAATCAATCAATCAATCAATCAATCAATCGATCAATCAATCCTGATCTGCATTTAGGGCAGTTGCCCAGGTGGCAGATTCCCTGTCTGTTGTTTTCCTAGCCTTTTCTTAAATGATTTCAAAGAAATTGGAAATTTATTGAATGTCTCCCTTGGTAAGTTATTCCAATCCCTAACTCCTCTTCCTATAAACAAATATTTGCCCCAGTTTGTCCTCTTGAATTCCAACTTTATCTTCATATTGTGATCTTTCCTACTTTTAAAGACACCACTCAAACTTATTCGTCTACTGATATAATTCCATGCCATCTCTCCACTGACAGCTCGAACATACCACTTAGTCGAGCAGCTCGTCTCCTTTCTCCCTAGTCTTCTCAGCTCAAACTTTGAAACATTTTTGTAACGCTACTCTTTTGTCGGGATTCACCCAGAACAAATCGAGCTGCTTTTCTTTGGATTTTTTCCAGTTCTTGAATCAAGTAATCCTGGTGAGAATCCCATTGACTGGAACCATACTCTAGTTGGGGTCTTACCAGAGACTTATATGCCCTCTCCTTTACATCCTTACTACAACCCCTAAATACTCTCATAACCATGTGCAGAGCTCTGTACCCTTTTTTTTACAATCATATTTATGTGATTACCCCAATGAAGATCTTTACTTATATTAGGACCTAGGTATATACAATGATCCCCAAAGGGAACTTACACCCCATCATCGCAGTAATTAAAAATGAGAAGTCTTTTCCTATTTGTGAAACTCACAACCTGATTTTTAACCCCATTTATCATCATACCATTGCCTACTGTCCATCTCACAACATTATCAAGGTCATTTTGCAGTTGCTCACAATCTTGTAACTTATTTATTACTCTGTACAGAATAACATAATCTGCAAAAAAGCCTTATCTCTGATTCCACTTCTTTACACATATCATTGATATATATATATAAGAAAACATAAAGGTCCAATAATACTGCCTTGAGGAATTCCCCTCTTAATTATTGCAGGGACAAATAAAGCTTCACCTACTCTAATACTCTGAGTTCTGTTTTCTAGAAACGTAGCCAGCCATTCAGTCACTCTTTTGTCAAGTCCAATAGCACTCATTTTTGCCAGTAGTCTCCCATGATCCACCCTATCAAATGCCTTAGAGGGGTCAATCACGATACAGTCCAATTGACCTCCTGAATCCAGGATATCTGCTATATCTTGCTGAACTCCTACAAGCTGAGCTTCAGTGGAATAATCTTTCATAAACCCAAACTGCCTTCTATTGAACCAGTTATAAATTTTTCAGACATGTCTGATATAATCAGAATGCTTTCCCAAAGCTTACAAGCAATATTGTTTCTCCTCTGTTCTATTAGTCGCAGTAGCATTCTTTATTATTGAACATGCTCGAAGATGCAATGCTGCCTCTCTCATGATTGTTTATTCCTTCACTCACAACACTGCAAATGGAATGAAATACTGAAGGAAAGAAACAGTACGCCCAAAGGTTTGATTAAAGCAGGTGTTAAAAATGCACACCCCCTCTCCTACTTCGATGCACAGTTCACGACAGTGTAGTAGTGACCTTTGGACTCTGTTAAGGATGTGTGGTCTGTCGCAAACAATCTGGAAAGCTGCCTGTATTCTTGGTACAAGTTAATCTGCTCTTCCTATGAAGTTCCACGTACTAGTCAATTACATGTGATAAATATCATTTTTGATCCGTATTGATGATATTTGATTGGAATAATAACAATAAGTTAATTTATTGCCTTAGTCAGGTCAATTGCAGTACAGTCCAATTGACCTCCTGAATCCAGGATATCTACTGTATCTCGCTGGAATCCTACAAGTTGAGCTTTTAGCTCATAACGTAACGAGTTACTCTCACCATCGTCAAATGATTCAACTGTCACATTGCCTTTTCGACTAGAATGTCAATGAACCCATATTCCTAACAACGTTTTAGCATCACATCAAATTGAGATTGTCTATAGAGGTCCAATTTAAACATCGTTCATCAACCTTCAACTACAACTTCGTATTTTTTCATCAAAGTGAACCACAACTTCACCATATGCCATTGAGTTTCGACTTTTATCTCATGTAAACAAATAATTACAGGTCACTTGACCATCCTTCGACATTATTTTATTCAACATTTTTTTTTTAATAAATACGATTTTAATCGTCATTCTCGTTATTGTCTAATTGTAACCACTGGTTGGTCAACATAATTTTATAGCAATCTTACCACGTGTTTATAAGAGACTGTTGCTTTGTTCATTTTAATTATAATAGTAGCCTTCTAATGTCAATATTGCAAATACTTTCACCAATTGTAAACTCCTCACTCATTACAATATCTTTAAAACCAACATTGTACTAGTCTTTTACCATGTGTTAATTTTAGTTCAAGTCTCTCCAAGGCTTTTTAAAAATTAGTTTTATTTTATTTGAATATAAATCAGGTGCCTGATTGTATTTCAAGGTTTAGGCAATGGTTGATGATGCCTATATACAAGGCGAAACATGTACCATTTTAGTTAACATGTCAACGTAAATCAACAAAGACAAGACTTATTGTATTGATTAGGTGGTCAAATTAATAAATTAACTTATTGTTATTATTCTAATTATACTAGTCAATTTGTGCAGAACAAACTGTACGCTACCCACTGGGGCTGGGAAGCGACTCTGCGAAACGAGCGAGAAATTTCTGCATTCGCACCGAGCATTACCTCTGTCTTCCACTCCACACTTCCCCTCCCTTCACTTCCGTACCCTCCTCTGATGCATAGCAACAGACAAGGGCTGGCTCTCTGGCATAGCAAATACAGCAAGTTCATCAATTTGAATTGTGCGCCTGAAAGTAACAAAGCAAGGATTGCACCATCATTCTTAACAGCACACGTAGTGCATCCCTGATTTTTTTGTCGGTATAGTTCTGATACATCCTGTAGAATGATGACTGTGTGATGCAATGAGTGACTCTACAAGAATACTGAGTTGAACAGTTGAAGGGGACAAAGATGGCTTTCAGACACATTCTGAGCAAGATCTTACCAGTGCATCAAGTGTCTGTAATCTACTCTACACTGTACTCATGTCACATTGATTGGGTCTGATGAAGAGACAGTTTGGTATGATTTCAGCATTCAGCGTGTGAAAGAATGAAGTGCCTGTATGTTCCTTTGTTTGCAGCTGCTTCTGCTTTTATGTTCCTGATAAAGTTATTGAATAATAAGTTCAATGATTGTCTCTTAGATATTGTTTACTCCCATAATCATAAACTCACTGTCTAAGTAAATTTATTGCTTCATTCAATATGGTCATACAAAACCAGGCTTCCTCATTATACCCTTAGATATCCTTTTGCCATTAATCACACTTGATCATGCTTTCTACATACATATCTTGTCTTTGACTTGTGAATAAAATAAGTCCATACAGGCTCCTCTTCATTGTTAGCTTCAAAGAGGTTCAACATAAGAATAAAATAAATTTATATCCTTGCACTACTACTACTAACAACATTTTCATTCCTCCGCTATAGGCGGAGGCGGGCCTCTTAGATGGTGACGCCGTCTCTCAGGCAGGGAGATTTGTTACGGTGAAGGAGGTGCTCGGAGAAGGTCGAGGGGGTTGGTGGCTGTGGCCTATACTAAGAACTGTCCCAGCATTCGCCTTAGTGCAGGAGAATGGAAAACCATGGAAAACCATTCTCAGGACAGCTGAGCCATGAGGTATAGCCCTGTCCCGTCTCCTGAATGCAGAGGCGTAGAGCCGTGGCCACCTCTTCTCTGCTCAGTTGGCTGGTCAGAGTGCAGAGCTGTTGGACCATGGACCAGCCGTGTTCACTTATTGGCTGAGACCCACTCTGCATCTGCCGACTGATGTTCTTGCAATCCTCGAGGTGGGGGATGGCTCTTTCACAGATGCATTTCCAATGGAGGTTAGCTGCACATACTTTCTGTTGATCTTAAAACTCTGACAGGTCAGGTAATCAAAGCCAGGCCATATCATATAATAGTTCTAACCATTACAACATAAAGTTAGACAATTCTTCTTATTATTCTACCGCTTTTCCCACATCTGTGGGGTCGTGGGTGTGAACTGTGTCACACACACACACACACGCGCGCGCGCGCGCGCGCACGCAGGCACGCACGCACGCACGCACGCACTCACGCACATTTGACCCTGTTTTACGGCCGGATGCCCTTCCCAACGCCAACCCTACATGGAGGGATGTAATCACTATTACGTGTTTCTGTGGTGGTTGGTAGTGTGGTATGTTGTCTGAATATCAAGATGAAAGTGTTGGGACAAATACAAACACCCAGTCCCTGAGCCAGAAGAATTAATCACATGCGATTAAAATCCCTGAGCCGGCCGGGAGTCGAACCCAGGCCCTCTGAACCGAAGACCTCAATGCTGACCATTCAGCCAATGAGTCGGACAACATAGAGGTAGACAATATCAGAATAATATAAAACTTTGATTGCAACGTATAAATTTCATTGTTGGTTCTGTATTGATATTAACAATATTCAAAAATTAATTCTTAAAACAGAATTTATAATGAAGGTTCCACCTATTCAATACTTAACCCTTTTGCACTCAGCGCGCCGATCTATCGGCGTGAGAGGTTATGGCGAAAACGCTCACGGCGCCGATACATCGGCTCTGTCTAATTTACAGATTTTGGTCATTTGCGTAGCTGTTAAATCATTACAGTTGATCGTGGCGGTACATTAAAGCGTTGAATTTGCATTTAACCCAACAGATATATCCACCAGCCCTACAAAATATTTTTATTTTCGACAAATGAAATCTGTTGACCGTGAATGTTTATGTTGTGGTTATTTGAAGTTGTTATTGCGTGGATCTGTTTTGATTGGCTTATGAATACAACAAGTTGATCTTTCTATGAGTTTTGTTTATAGTTTATTTCGTTTCTTTGGTATATCGTGTGTTCGATGTACTTTGTAAACTACAATTTTACTCCTTTTCATAACTACGTTGTTGCACTGCTTGCGTCATCTTTTTATAGTAATGGCTAGGCCATATTCAAGGCCGAATGAGGCCGATATCCTTGAATTTTCAGATGATTTAGACAGTAATAATGACTTTCTTTTGCCGAAAGTGATTCCCGTTATGTGGGAAGTGACATGGTCGTAACTGCTCACCGTGCATCGGACCGCGAGGCCCTGACATCGATGACCGTTACATGTACACTGAAGAACTTTATGCAATGCTTCATGAGTGAATTGCATCACACACATCATATTGATATCAAATTATTCAGAATTAAATGTTCTTTCATTCACGTCTAAGAGTAAAGAAGGGAGATGCAACAATGTCTAATTTTTTTGTCATTGAAAACAATAATTTATTTTTTTAAATTTATTTTCAAAATTTAATAATTGTTTTGGGCTTAACCAATAACAATATGTCCAAGGTATATTCATTTCTGAAATGCTCATAGTTTCCTGTATTAGTGTGATTAATTTTATTTTAATGTGTGTTAAACTCTTTACGTATTGAATTTTTGTAATTTGCTTTGGAAAATCACAAAAATTAGTCTGAGTGTCTTCGAACAAACACCTGCATATAGGCTGAGTGCCAAAGGGTTAATATCTACTATTCAATACTTGAATGCTATGAAGGTAATCCCAAAAATAAGGTCTCCTATTTTTTTATAAATACATAGACCAGTTTCTTTCTACAATGGTTTACATCATTTTACAGCTCGAACATTTAGCTATTTTTCTACATAATCACCATTTCGGTCAATGCATTTTTTTGGATGCTGTGACAGTTTTTGTATGCCCATGTCATACCAACTCGTCACCAAGCTCTTCAGGAAGTTGTGAGTGGCGCTTTGGGAAATCTCAGGAACCAAAATGCCGAGATCACATCCAGGGTGATCCGTTGATCTTCATGCATGATTTGCTCAACCTTCACTACTGTCTCGACGGAAATTGATGGTGTCCCGCTCCTTTGTTCATTCATCATGAATTTCAGTCCGACCGGCTGCAAACTCTCTACACCACTTACGAACATTTTTGACATCCATGCATGACTCACCATACACTTCCATCAATTGGCAATGGATTTCAATCGGTTCAGTACCTTTTGCATTTAAAAAAAACAAATAACTGCACAGACTTTGCACTTGGCAGCAACATCCAAGGGGCGCTCCATCTCAATGGCTGCCAAGCCAAACTGAGTGCCTCAGTGTGGCGTGCGTATGTTTATATACGAGCGTGCGAAACACACTTCACAATATTGTGACCAACAGCCACACGAACAGAGTTCTGTATTTATAAAAAAATAGGAGACCTAATTTTTGGGATTACTCTCATATTTCACTGGTGAGTACAAGAAGTATAAGAACAACTTGATGCTCTGAATGAGAAAAGTTAAAAGTATGATATGAAAATCAGCGTAGAGAGAAGCAAAACAGTGATATCAAGAGGAGAAAGGCAAGGAAAAACAAGACTGAGAAACAAAGATGTGAGAAAGGAGGTTGGAATGGAAAACCTAATTGAGAGAATTCATAGGAGTAAACTAAGATGGTTTGGACATGTAAAGAGGATGGAGGAAAAAAGAATACTGAAACAGACGATGGGATGAAGTTTGAGGGAAAAAGAGCGAGAGAGATCTAGAACAAAATGGATCAGTTCAATAAAGAATAGTGCTAGAAGAAGACGAAACCTGAGGGGCCTGTTCCATGAATAAACTTTGCAACTTTTCAACTTTGCACTTTTCACTTTTCAATCTTTGCAAAGTACAAAGTCTTTCTGTTCCACCATGATCTAAGTTGTACTTTTCAATTTCTTCGCAAAGTGAAAAGTCTTTGCAAATGAGTGATCTGATCGAGTTTATTCCATGACCAAACTGTATAGGCCTAGTATTCTATGATTTTAATGTTTTACTTTTCACGGCAAACTTGGCGGTATAATTGTCGTACCGTTAAAGTTTTTATCATGGGAAAGAAAGCTTAGTATTACAAGAAGCTGTCTGTGCTGGAAGTTGTCAATGAGGAATGTGACATCCTTTTTGACAACTTTAAAGATAACCTCTCAAATTATGACACACATCAATGTTAACGAGAGTACCATTAACACATCCACACACAGAAGGAAATTCACCCTTCATTAGAAATCCCGTCGCTGTATTATGTGAATTACCAGGCCAACATACCATTAGGAAATATTATATTTACTATAACATCTACGACTTCCAATGGTTAAGTCTCCGATTGCGATCAAACTTTGAAAACACGTTGAGGTACAGTTAAAAAAGTTGTCAGCATCAATTTTGGGTGCCAACATTCATTAGGCCGTTAACTAAGGGGCCTAAAAGTTGCGACATTTCAAGTTCTGCATGAACAGTGATGAATACCTGCTGCCCAATGCTAAGCCTGCCTCGTGCCACACCTTTGCACCTCTTCCCCTCACCCCTCCTTCTGGTTCCCACCACACATTTCCCTTCTCCCTGCACCTGCCCATCTGCTTAGCTGTTGAAGGGGACCGGTGCTACACTTTGCATTCTCCATCAGCCTTCCTCATACCTCTCCTTTGTAATTCCCACATTGTATTTGTCAGTTTACTTTTACTGAAATGTTTATGAAAACGTTTGCGACGATTCTTCAAGCAAATCACGGAAATTACGGTGAAGTTCTACTGAACTTTTAGGAGCTGCAGCTTTATGATGCGATTGAGGGTGAGTTAAGCAGTCAACTGTTTCCAGATAGGTTTCGACGCTCATGAGGTGATGTCACACTGCATGACATAGGCCGTAATAATGTAGATTGAAGCGTGGTCTTTTGCGCTGCAGGAAACACTTCCTGTTAATCTATTTTTCTTTGTAACATGTACCCATTTTGTTCAAACAAGTTTTTCATCTCACGACAACAAGATTGAAGAACAATAAACATTTAAATATTGAGTTTTATACTATCTGTGTAATGAATGAATTGTTGTCTAGTTGTTGTAGGCTTTTCTAATATTGTTTCTCGGGCTCATGAGCTAACCTTTGACCTTTTGTTATTTGATATTGTTTAACAAAGTTTAAAATCGGGAAAGAAAAAAAAACCCAAGGAAAGAAATATAAATTTGAATTTTAGAGTTTTAAATTGAAGTTTGATCTTTTCTCTATCCACCCATTCATGCGGGCACCTTCTTACACCTCTGTAAACCACAGTATCCCCGTAACAATAATAATAATTATTATTATTTCTGATCTCTTCCCAGTTACCTGGATTTGACTTTTGTATGGATTCTGCCTAATTTTATTGTTGGATGCCCTTCCTTATGCCGACCCAATGTGGGGTGATGTATTCACTATTGCGTGCCTCTGTGGTGGTTTGTAGTTATATTCTGTTGTCTGTAGATGATGAAGGTTATCCAGTCTTTGATCCAGAGGAATTAGCTGTCGACTACCCAGTTAAAATCTTTAACCTCTTCAAATCCGGGGCCCCCTGAACCCAAGGCCATCACACAGATCATTCAGCCAAGGAGCTGGACACTAAGCAACTTGTCAGGTTTGATCCTGGCTCAACCTGGTGGTATTTGAAGGTACTCAAATCTGTCAGCCTCGTGTCGGTAAATTTACTGGCACGTAAAAGAGCTCCTGTGGGACAACATTCTGGTATGTCAGCATATCCGAGAAAGTAGTTAGTGGGACGTAAAAATAATAATAATAATAATAATAATAATAATAATAATAATAATAATAATAATAATAATAATAATAATAATAATAATAATAATAATAATAATAATAATAATAATAACATAATTTACCAAATATAAGTTTTCTAGTGCTGTGGGGGTTTGAGGTGAACAATAGTGTAATAAAGTATCTCATAATAATACAATTTAAAATAATTATTTTGAGGACAGTCCTTCTTGTGTTAAATATTTTAATATTTCCTGAATAATTCACTTTGATATTTTTGGACAAAGATTCTGGTAATACCAATTTTTTTTTTATTTGCCTTATGTTGCACTCACTCAGACTCGTCTTATCACTATGATGGGACAGGATAAGGCTAGGACTGCGAAGGAAGTGACTGGCATAATTAAGGCAGAGGAGCCCCCATATTTACCTGATGTGAAAATGGGAACCACGGCAAACCATCCATCAGGGCTGTCGATAGTGGGATCCAAACTCACTATATCTCGAATGCAAGCTAAGAGCTATATGCCATGAACCACGTAGCCTACTCACTCAGTAGTAGTGGCGATGTAGGACTGAAAGTCCTCATATTACTCCATATCGTTGGCAGAGGGGATGAGAATTCAAAACATTGTAGGTGTGGTGTTGGACAAAGATTCTGGTAATACCAATTCTTTTAATTTGCCTTATGTTGCACCCACTCAGACACGTCTTATCACTACGATGGGATAGGACATCGTTGCTCTCTATATATTAATTTTTAAAATGCTGGGGAACATTGTTCTATAGGATACCATTTAATAATAAATATTGGTTTTTCACCCTGTCAACTACCTTGTATGGTTTCAGAGAAACTGAGGTGCTGGGGTTTTGTCCCACCAGAGCTCCTTTCCAGGCTGGTAAATCTACTGACACAAGGGTGCTGTATTTGAGCACCCTCAAATACCAAATATGCCAACTTGGGCTCTACCGTCTGAGCCACTCAGCCAGGCAGGATACCGTTTATCATGTTTGGCTGTTTGGTCAATTCCAACAAGAAAATAAAAGTAGGCCTACATGCAGGATTGACCTACACAGGCAAACTAATTCTGCTAGTCGCTAAAAACTGTGTACTTTAGTAAAAAGAAAAATCGTATTTGAAATATGATATATTCTTTGTGTTTTCTCTACAATTTATGCAACAGGTTGCTGGCAACCAGGAATGAGTTAACTGGAAAATTTATAATGCCCAAAAACGGACCAAGTATATCGGTATTACAATAGGATGTTCTGTACTTAACATCTCTTCATCACGTACTAAATGTACGTAACACGACCTAATAGGTTGAAAGTCGCTTTCGATTACAATGTGGTCGTGAAAATTCAATATTCATTGACTTGGCCCTCAACGGGCAACTTGAACGCACTCTACAGTGTGATGGTAGTAGTACCAGACCTGTAGCTTAGATCCTTTCCAACAGAACAAAGATGGCCTAGGCCACCATAGCTCAATTGGTAGAGCAACCGACGCGAAATCGGGAGGTTGTGGGTTCGGATCCCACTGGTGTCTGGTTGGCCATTTTTGTTCTGTACTTAACATCTCTTCATCACGTACTAAATGTACGTAACACGACCTAATAGGTTGAAAGTCGCTTTCGATTACAATGTGATCATGAAAATTCAATATTCATTGACTTGGCCCTCAACGGGCAACTTGAATGCACTCTACAGTGTGATGGTAGTAGTACCAGACCTGTAGCTTAGATCCTTTCCAACAGAACAAAGATGGCCTAGGCCACCATAGCTCAATTGGTAGAGCAACCGACGCGAAATTGGGAGGTTGTGGGTTCGGATCCCACTGGTGTCTGGTTGGCCATTTTTGTTCTGTACTTAACATCACTTCATCACGTACTAAATGTACGTAACACGACCTAATAGGTTGAAAATCGCTTTCGATTACAATGTGGTCATGAAAATTCAATATTCATTGACTTGGCCCTCAACGGGCAACTTGAACGCACTCTACAGTGTGATGGTAGTAGTACCAGACCTGTAGCTTAGATGCTTTCCAACAGAACAAAGATGGCCTAGGCCACCATAGCTCAATTGGTAGAGCAACCGACGTGAAATCGGGAGGTTGTGGGTTCGGATCCCACTGGTGTCTGGTCGGCCATTTTTGTTCTGTACTTAATATCTCTTCATCACGTACTAAATGTACGTAACACAACCTAATAGGTTGAAAGTCGCTTTCGATTACAATGTGGTCGTGAAAATTCAATATTCAATTATTATTATTATTATTATTATTTGGGTGATTGTTGTCTCAGAGGGATTTTAGTTGAGATGTGGGTTGGGGGGAGTGGCAGAGAGGGATTTTGAACTCAGGAATTCGCTACACTGTATAACAGCCATGTTAGCCACTCTATAATCTTATTTCTAGCGGGTAGCATTCTTTTTGGCTCGTTGGACGTTGGTACACAATGTACTATTTCAGGGGGGCTCATTCCCGACTTCCGCACTTTGCTTCCAGTGTAACATCGCCTCATGCTGACGTCATGTGGAGGTCTCCTGTCGGCAGCTGTTGCGGTGAGCGATAAGGAGCTCGCTTTTTAGTATAGGCCTATTTTGCGGTACGCAGTCTTGTAACATTTTCCGTATTGTGTTGATTGTTGTGTTAAAGATGAGTGAGATTTCTAAATATAAAGTTAATTGTGCTATGGCACAATGTACTAATTGGGGATCGAAAACAACTGGTGTCTTGTACCAAAGATTTCCAAAACGTGAGGAGATTAGGCGAGTGTGGGTGTTGCGCTGTAAGCGAAGTGACAGACTTAATCCTGATAATGCCAGGGTATGTTCCATACATTTCGTCAAGAGGATTATGAACGAGATTTGAGAAATGAACTACTGGGATTACCGCAGAGAAAAGTCTTGCGGGCAAATGCTGTTCCGTCTCTCTCCATTGCAAATTAGCATGGTGATAAAGCTTCGTGTTCAACAACTAGCACCGTTCCCAGCCAAACAGCAGAACAGCTAGGTCTATCTGTCTATTTTTCATACAATCTTTAATGATATTTAATATATTAATAAATCGTGATAAATTCGACCAGTTACATGGAAGTATGAATAAACTGATTCTGTCGTGCTATGGTATTATATACTGGCTAGGCTAGGTGACTCGTTTAGAAGGCTTGGATTCGATTCCTGGTACTGGAAATTTTTTGAATATTTTTACTTTGTTCTGTTGTTTGCCAGCAGAACGTTTTATGTGAGAACACCGAGTTACGACAGTATGTTAACTTACAAGTCATCTGATGACCGCATACTAGGGCCTTACAGCAACGTCCAGATAGCGATGGTTCGAGGGCTCTCTGCTGCATGGAAGCAACCCATTTTTTATGATTTCGACGTGACAATGACGTCAGAGTTGTTAAGAAACATAATTAGTAAACTTGAGGCTTGTGACATTCATATTGTCGCAGTAACTTGTGACATGGGGGGCAAAAAAATGTCAAAGTGTGGAAGGAACTAAACGTACACAAGGACAAAAGCTTTTTTTTGCCAATCCATTGAATGATAAAAGGAAGGTGTGGATGTTCTGTGATGTACTCCACCTTTTGAAATTTTTGAGAAACCACTTTTAGATGAAGGTTTGACGTTAGCTGATGGTTCAGAATTTCAGAAGAAGACAATAGAACACCTATTACAAACTCAAGCAGGGGACCTATCAACTACATATCATATTAATGAAGCTCATCCACTGATCTCTATACATGGATGGCTGGTAGCTTGGGTAGCAGTACGCCGAATGAATAGAAGATGATTGGCGTAGGAACATGGCCGCGAGCGCATGGTGCAGTAGACGTTAAAAATTAAATAATTGAAAAGGAGGTTCAACCTATTCAATACTTAAAAGAAGGAAATGCAGTAATCATATTCCTATTTAAATGGGACCGGTTTCGACCTTAGTCCAGGTCATCATCAGCCGTAAAAAGATGTACAATGTTTATGAATATTGGAGGTCAGTTTCACACTTTGATAGGCACAAAGACACGACACCACATTCTGTATGCACAAAGTCACAACACTATCAATTAATATACGAAGTTCAAAAATAACTAGAAGTCGCAGACGAATAGATTTGTAGTAGAAAGCCGCCAGCTCCTGGTGATCAGCGCGGCACATTCAAGGTCATGCGCTGCGGTCGGACGCCAAAGTAGAGTGGAGACTGTTTTTGAAGGTCTAGAATTTGTCACGGTTGCGGGAAGTTAAGTACGTATATAAAAATATACGACACAAATCAGAATAATTGAGTGAGTACTTGTACTCCTGCTAAGTTCTTGGAAAACAGTTGACATTGAAAAAAAACAATTGTAGAGAGAAGAAAAAATGTAAAAAGCACAATATCGGAAAACAAATGAAAACTTATATGCACAGTGCGCTATTTTTAAATGAAAAATTTTTAGGTTATGATTGAAGTAGTCAAAGTTGGTGCAAGACAAGAGTTAAAATTTGAAAGAGGAGAACCGAATTGAAGGTCGTTTTTTTTTTTTTTTTTTTAATAGAGAAGGAAGAATAAATTAAACGAGGAAGAGTGATAGTGAAATAAGAGAAAGAATAAAAGAAATTGAACTTAGATGGTAATGAGGAAGGATAAGATAGGGAAATGAAGAAGGGGTAGTTTAGGGTGGGTTAGGAGGGTGGGTTATTGGAGGTAGAAAATGTGGGTGGGAACTATGTAAGGCATGGAAAATAGAATTGGGGTTTTGGAATTTGGAATTTTTGAGAAGAAGAATTAGGAAGTCAAAAAGGATATTGGGTTTTTCAGAAATGTCGTTTAAGTTGAAATTAGGGTTGAAGTACTGGTCAAGGTGGATAAAGCAATTTTCAGTAATGTTTAAGAGGGGGCCTTTGTTAATGATTTTAAGTATATTTAAGTCATTGTCAATACTGGTGAAACTATGCTTGGAGTCTTGTATGTGCTGTCCTATGGCAGAGAATCTGTTGTATTTAATGGCGTTGACATGTTCAGAGTACCTGATATTGAAGTTGCGGCCAGTTTGTCCGACGTAGGAGGAATTGCAGTTGTTGCATTTAAATCTGTATACACCAGATTTAGAAAAAGCATTAGACTTATTTAGAGATTTAGAGTTGTGTAAGATATCAAGACTTCTATTGTTAGTTCTAAAAGAAATTTTCATATTATGTTTTTTAAAAATATTAGTTATTTTATAAGCATCCTGAGTGAAAGTGAAGGTGGAAAAAGCAGTTGGTTTAATTGTGTCTTTAGATAAAGTGGTTTTTGGACGGTGTTTGAATTTGTTGATGATGCGGTTAATGAAGGAGTTGTTAAAGCCATTAAATTTAGCAATGTTGCGGATGGTGTTTAATTCATAATTTAAATCTTTTTTGGACATAGGGGTGTTGAAAGCACGAAAAATTAAGCTGTTATAAGTAGCACGTTTATGAGCTTGGGGGTGCGAAGAATCTTGTCTTATTGTAGTTGCTGTTTGGGTTGGTTTTCTGAAAATTTTGTAAGATAAAGAAGAAGGATGTCTAGTAATAGTTAGGTCTAGAAAATTAAGAGTTTGGTTGTGTTCTGATTCAAGGGTGAATTTAATGTTAGAGTCTAAGTTGTTGAGATGAAGAAGTGTAGAGGCTGCGTTGGTTGATTCCTCATTTAATATTACTAAGGTGTCATCGACATATCTCGCCCAAAAGAGGATGTTGGAGAAATTATTATTATTATTATTATTAATTCTTGCTGAAATTTACCTCGACTTCTTAGAAAACACAAGAATTAATAATAATAATAATTTCTCCAACATCCTCTTTTGGGCGAGATATGTCGATGACACCTTAGTAATATTAAATGAGGAATCAACCAACGCAGCCTCTACACTTCTTCATCTCAACAACTTAGACTCTAACATTAAATTCACCCTTGAATCAGAACACAACCAAACTCTTAATTTTCTAGACCTAACTATTACTAGACATCCTTCTTCTTTATCTTACAAAATTTTCAGAAAACCAACCCAAACAGCAACTACAATAAGACAAGATTCTTCGCACCCCCAAGCTCATAAACGTGCTACTTATAACAGCTTAATTTTTCGTGCTTTCAACACCCCTATGTCCAAAAAAGATTTAAATTATGAATTAAACACCATCCGCAACATTGCTAAATTTAATGGCTTTAACAACTCCTTCATTAACCGCATCACCAACAAATTCAAACACCGTCCAAAAACCACTTTATCTAAAGACACAATTAAACCAACTGCTTTTTCCACCTTCACTTTCACTCAGGATGCTTATAAAATAACTAATATTTTTAAAAAACATAATATGAAAATTTCTTTTAGAACTAACAATAGAAGTCTTGATATCTTACACAACTCTAAATCTCTAAATAAGTCTAATGCTTTTTCTAAATCTGGTGTATACAGATTTAAATGCAACAACTGCAATTCCTCCTACGTCGGACAAACTGGCCGCAACTTCAATATCAGGTACTCTGAACATGTCAACGCCATTAAATACAACAGATTCTCTGCCATAGGACAGCACATACAAGACTCCAAGCATAGTTTCACCAGTATTGACAATGACTTAAATATACTTAAAATCATTAACAAAGGCCCCCTCTTAAACATTACTGAAAATTGCTTTATCCACCTTGACCAGTACTTCAACCCTAATTTCAACTTAAACGACATTTCTGAAAAACCCAATATCCTTTTTGACTTCCTAATTCTTCTTCTCAAAAATTCCAAATTCCAAAACCCCAATTCTATTTTCCATGCCTTACATAGTTCCCACCCACATTTTCTACCTCCAATAACCCACCCTCCTAACCCACCCTAAACTACCCCTCCTTCATTTCCCTATCTTATCCTTCCTCATTACCATCTAACTTCAATTTCTTTTATTCTTTCTCTTATTTCACTATCACTCTTCCTCGTTTAATTTATTCTTCCTTCTCTATTAAAAAAAAAAAAAAACGACCTTTATTTCGGTTCTCCTCTTTCAAATTTTAACTCTTGTCTTGCACCAACTTTGACTACTTCAATCATAACCTAAAAATTTTTCATTTAAAAATAGCGCACTGTGCATATAAGTTTTCATTTGTTTTCCGATATTGCGCTTTTTACATTTTTTCTTCTCTCTACAATTGTTTTTTTCATTGTCAACTGTTTTCCAAGAACTTAGCAGGAGTACAAGTACTCACTCAATTATTCTGATTTGCGTCGTATATTTTTATATACGTACTTAACTTCCCGCAACCGTGACAAATTCTAGACCTTCAAAAACAGTCTCCACTCTACTTTGGCGTTCGACCGCAGCGCATGACCTTGAATGTGCCGCGCTGATCACCAGGAGCTGGCGGCTTTCTACTACAAATCTATTCGTCTGCGACTTCTAGTTATTTTTGAACTTCGTATATTAATTGATAGTGTTGTGACTTTGTGCATACAGAATGTGGTGTCGTGTCTTTGTGCCTATCAAAGTGTGAAACTGACCTCCAATATTCATAAACATTGTACATCTTTTTACGGCTGATGATGACCTGGACTAAGGTCGAAACCGGTCCCATTTAAATAGGAATGTGATTACTGCATTTCCTTCTTTTAAGTATTGAATAGGTTGAACCTCCTTTTCAATTATTTAATTTTTAACATCAATAATTTCAATACGGAACAATGAAGTTTTTATCTTTAAATGGTGCAGTAGACCACGAGGAGCGCGCTTGCTTTGTTTACGCTTAGTTCAATGGTTATATATTGGTGTTCTGTGGTTCAATGATGCCAGGCCTCTTGATTGTAGTTCCACGGGTGTTCTGTGCTGTGTTATTGCAAAGGAAATAGTAGTGTATTTTACGAATTTAGGTTCGTTGCCTTGTAGTAGGGCCTATGCTTGTAAATCGCAAGATTCAATTTCAATGTGTATGGTGTTTACGTGAAATCTGAATGAAGAGACATCCTACGGGGCATTAACATGTCGCAGTGTTCAGCTAATGGATGTACTCTACGCGAAACTTTTCTTGAGCCCGATTTTTACGGGGTGAGAAGTAAGGAGGGGGCATTGCCAGTTCCGGTTATACTGCCAACTGGATGAAAATTAAATCTGAATTGAATCGATAATATGATCGATCGATATGAATTTTCTAAACATTTATTATCTTACGTCAACAACTGTGTCACACATACATTATATAACATATTTTCTCGATGCGAATCTTGTTACTAGCATGAATTATGTAGTTTGGCTTTGCTGGGTAAACAACAACAGTACTAGTTCGTAAAGTGTACGCCAGATGTCGCACAGCAATGAATAAGCGATTCATAGTTTGTGTTTCAAAGGTTGCCAATATGGTTGTCGAAGATAACCGAGGTCTACCGATTCAGCACTAGGGAGCTCAGGGCTCAAGAAAAGGTTCGCGTATTGACGTCAGAAAAGTTGGATGGCGCAGCCACGCGGTAGAATGTTGAAGCTGCAACATAGTGACTGGTGAGATTTATTTACATGGCAAAGCATTGACGTCGGAGATGGAAACAGAAAGAAAATTGTCAAATTTGAGGAGGTACTGCTCTGTATACGGTTGCAAATCGTATAAAACAGATGCGAAATCTGTTCACTACTTTCCTGTACAAAAGGTTCAGAGAGAAAGATGGTTTTCCGCGCTGTCAATTCGAAAACGCGTTAAGCGATACATGACAGTGTGCAGTCTGCATTCTCGTGAAGACGACTTCTTTCCACAGCGTAGGTACCGGTACTGTTTATTGTACTCATTGATAGTTATTGTCTCTAATTTGTATTCACAAAAATTTAGCTACATCAAAAATACTGATAAACTTGTAGCCTAATACTTCTGTGCCGCACATAGAATGTAATCCGCTCTTTGTAAACTTCTCCATATGTGTAACAGCAGACAGTAAATGAACTATCTACATGTGAGTAATATCTTTAACTGGTAGTAATTAAGCGCTGCATTTAAATTGCCTATAAAATACTTGTAACAATGAAAGAAAATATGTAGTATTTTTCCATCATAAATTAACTTTTTTTGCTATTTGTTTTACGTCACACCGACACAGATAGGTCTTATGGCGACGATGGGAAAGGAAAGGTCTAGGAATGGGAAGGAAGCGGCCGTGGCCTTAATTAAGGTACAGTCCCAGCATTTGCCTGGTGTGAAAATGGGAAAAAACCTTCAGGGCTGCCGACAGTGGGGTTCGAACCCACTATCTCCCGGATGCGAGCTCACAGCTTCACGATCCTAACCGCACGGCCAACTCGCCCGGTCATCTTAAATTAGAAGCCATAACCTAATTATTTGGTAAAATGGGACAAACCAAGTATTCTTCAACCCCAAACAGCTGTGACTGTAGAGGTTATAGTACTCTTAAATTATAATTTTCCAACTTTGGTCTGCATATTCTGTAGGTAGTTATAATTTTTATACTTATTATTGTCGGTTCTAAGTTCTAAATTTTGTGCTGATGGTAAAAATGGAAGAACATTAAGTTTATGTGGGCTGTTCCAACACAAGCCTGTATAAAGCCTAGGATTTATTTGCTTTACAACATTTACTTAGTAGAATTATTATTTTCTTTCTTCCCCAAGATTACAGTTTACAAAACAGGTAACTCCCCCGTCACCTGGCTAAGGCTTTGGCATGGACCAAATCAACAAGAAATTACTCCATAACCTCTAATAGTGGAAAATTACAGTAGCTTAACTGTTAAGGTGAATCAGCGTGTCAACGGTAACATTTCTCTGACAAACCCGCTTTACATATACAGTTGCACTTCACATTTTCACCCCCTTGTTCAAGACAACATTAACTTTGTGCGGTTTTGAATCGATGTGGGATGATTGTAAACACAACGCTACAACACCAGTTTCATCTTCGGTTTCAAACTTTTTACCTACACATATCAAGTAATTACGCTTGAATATTTCTTCCCCTTCCACCAATGGACGCGTGAAATCTCCGACAACTCTCAACAGTTGCGCATACGACACCAAAGACATTTTGAATACTTAATAAATCCTACAGACGCACACCCGATCACTGTCATGTTTACTTCCCGTCACTATCTCGCCGCCATATTGGAAACAGCTGACCGTAAGCTCCTCCCCCGTTTCGGACGTCAATAGCACAAACAGAACCGATCAGCAGAATGAGAAATCATTTCATCGGTGAGTTTTATACGGTACATAATAATCTTCGTAGGGTAGTGTTTTGAGTTTTAGGTTTATTGTATCTTATTTCGCATTTTCTGAGAGCAAAATGGTAATGAACTTCTAAGATCATGGATTAGGAGTATCAGGCGGGAGAATTAGAAGCCTTCTAAAACAGCTGTTCTCTGCTCGGATAACTTTGAGGAAGACTCTTTTAACAGAACTGGACAAACTGTACGCCTTAGAAGTGATGCACATCCAACTGTTTTCAATTTTCATGAACATTTATTGCAAGTAAGGAATTTATTATCAAGCACCGATTACGATATGTCGAATCTAGGCCAGTATAGTGAGCTACGTATATAGGTACATCATTTTAAAAATGCATTATTTCGTGGCATGCGTGTATACAATTTACAGAAATGTTTCCAGAAACTGTTTTTCACTCGTATTGTGTTATCGATCGCTAATTGCATGTATTCAGCACCTAAGTTAATATTTGTCGGCCGTTATTATACACTCATTTTTTTTTTTTGCTATACCGGAGATATACTGACCTCGGAATAAACGTGTCAGTGATTCTAACGTCCTTATTCTTTGAGTGAGCATGTCTCTATATTTTTAATTATTCCAATGCGCCATTAATTGCGCTTTAAAATTGACTATATTATCATTGCTTCCCCGTAAGGAGAGCTCTAGGATGGGTACGCCAACATGGCAGACCACGCGCTCAACTTGGCGTACTCTTTCCTGCAGCGTAAAACTGCCATCAGCGATCCATGTATAGAGATCAGTGGTCTCATCTGAGTGTAACAGACAGATCCCGTCAGAATGTGAGAATGGCTGTGCAGTTATTTTCCAGACGCACAGCTCTGGCAGTGCGGTATACTTTAAACAAGGACGCTGAAAGCAACTTCATCGAGCTAATATATACGTAATAATAATAACAACGCAAACGTTTCCACCTTTTCAATACTAAAATATATTCACAAAATTATAAATTACACGGTACTAGTTTCGACCCATCTAGGGGTCATCATCAGCCGTATTGGAGCAAAGATCATTTTTGGCGAAAATATATTTTAGTATTGAAAAGGTGGAAACGTTTACGTTGTTATTATTATTACTTATATATTATTCTCAGTTCAATACGGACCAAAAACATGAAATTCATAACCATCAATCATTCATCGAGCTAGTCAATGACACCGTCGACGTGTTGAACTCCAGGGCGCCTAAAGACGAAAAGACTCCCCTTAGGAATGGATACGGCTTAAACTTAAGGAGCTAGGAAAATACTTTGAAGCGCTTTCTGGAGGTGATTAAAGTGAGATTTGGTGAACGGAAAACTTTACTTCCGTTTTAGAAGGGGTTCATAATATCAATAAACTCTCTCTTAGGACTTTTTGAAGACATGAAACATGCAAATATGTCTCATATTTTAACTTCCAGATTAAACCAAGACTGCTTGGAGAATTTTTTTCACGTGTCCGTGGCCTAGGAGTTTTTTTATATAGCAATCCGTCCCCTTTTGAAGTTCGAAACAGAATTCGACTTCTATTACTCACAGGGAGTAATGAAATCCCTCTCTCCTGTAGTGTGTTAGTGGAAGCTGAAAATAATTCATTGCCGAGTGATACGGGTATGTTTCACGCTGATGCTGATAATGAGAAAGATTTCTTGAGCTTCGTAAGCAATGAACTATATATAGATGTTTTTGAGGGGCCGTTAATACCTGTACCCGTAGATGAACAGGAAGACACGTTGGAGTTCTTAAGGATGGAGGACTTGAGCCACGACTTCGAAACTGAAGACGTAAACCAGGATGCAATTAAATACCTTGCAGGCTACTTGGCATTCAAATGTCTATCTGTTGATGACAGCTTGGGTGATAAAGGTGAAATGTTTTCCTTGCCACAGAAAGTGCCTCACGACTGGTTATCAATAATTTCAAAAGGAGGCCTTACTCGTCCAACCGAAGAATGGTATCAAAAAGTTATGCAGTTTGAGGTACTGTTTGGCAGTTTTCACGGGATTTATATTTCTAAATGTGAAAGAATAATGCAGACTTTGACTTCTATAATCAAATCTGTACGTCAGAATACGTCACCTCAACAAAAAAACATCATATAGACGCTATGAAGAAGTATTCAGCGAAAAAGAGTCGACTGTGGGCAGCTTCAGCTTCTTCAACAACTTTCTAAGTCATCAAAACGTGAGTTTTAAATACAGTTAAACCAATAACTATTCCAGTGTTTCTATGTATATATTGTTCTTACAGCCAGCTTTTAAAATGTAATTATTCACAGTTCCTTCTATTTTCGACCAACAGTATTATATCACTAATTGCAGGTGGTATGTAAAGTACCATTCTATTATAATTAGGCCAACCTTTTAATTATTTATAAGAAATTGAACTTATTTTTCTTAATTATCGAAGTTTATGCTGCATGCAGGCAATGCAGGCGAGCGCTTCTAGCCCTACCGGCTACGTCATGCGCGATCAACCAATGAGAGCCGAGGTAGATATAGTATACAAGACCAACTACAATGTTATACACTGACTTGGCAAAATAATGTCATGGGATAGTCACCTAATAGCCTGTGGGGCCTCCTCTGGCCCTGCGAACTGCAGTGAGACGCCGTGGAAGTGAGTCGACAAGTCCCTGGTAGTCCTCTAGACGCAGCTGACACCAAGTCGTTTGCAGAGCGGCCGCCAATGCTGGTCTGTTCGTGGGTGCAGGATCCATGGCACGTAGCCTTCCTTCCAGGACATCCCAGATATGCTCGATAGGGTACATATCGGGGCTCCTGGGTGACCATGGCAGTCGTTGGACCTCCGCTGCATGTTCCTGGAACCATTCCCGGGCGACGTGGGAGCGATGTGGCGGTGCGTTATCATCTTGAAACACCGCAGAACCGTCTGAGCGCTGGATGGCCAAAAATGGGTGGAGATGGTCTCCGAGCAGCTCAACATACCGCGTACCATTCAAAGTCTCTTCCAGAACAACTAGGGGGCCCATTCCATACCAGGAAAATGCACCCCAGACCATAACACAGACACCAGCGCCCTGGACCACACCTTCGAGGAAGGCGGGATCCATCGCTTCATGTGGTTTGCGCCATACACGGTGCCTCCCATCGGCGTGGTGCAGTTGAAATCTTGATTCGTCCGACCATATCACGTTATGCCATTGTTCCAGTGTCCATCCCTGGTACTGACGCCAAATGCGCGTCGTTGTGCCCGATGACGTTGGGTTAACAGTGGCACCCGTGTGCGGCGCCGGCTCCCATATCCCATAGAATCCATGTTCCTACGGATTGTCCACTGGGAGACGTTTCTAGCACGGCCTGTGTTGAATTGAGTCGTGATTTGTTGCATGGTTGCCCGTCTGTCACTATTGACAATCCGTCTCAGATGTCACCGGTCACGGTCATCAAGGGTGGCTGGACGGCCGGTCGTTCGTCTGTTGTGGACGGTGACACCCGCATTCAACCATTCACGATACACTCTGGACACGGTTGATCGTGTGAAGCCGAATTCCCGCATCACTTCTGAAATCGCACTTAATCCGTCGGGCACCGACCACCATACCCCGTTCGAACGGTGTCAGCTCACGATGACGTTCCATGTTACACCTGTCACCTCCACAGCCACTGCTCACAAGGTCTCCTATACAACTGCCGCTGCACAGGGGGCGTGTGGTGCGCAGACAACACACCTGCGCATCAGTGCTCCGGTATCCCATGGCATTTGCTCAGTCAATGTACAATATAGGTTGTAGTTGGTCTTGTGGTATATTAGACTAGCTGATGTACCCGTACTTTGCTACGGAATTCTATATTGTATACAGAATTCTATGTTAGGTAGTGTACACGTTGTGAGCAAGATTGCATTAAATTGCATAGCACTTAACGTTATCCTAGAAACGCGACGGGGAAGTCACCAAACGTCTTTTCTCTTACGAAGACTGGGTTAGGGAATTTTCATTGTAATGGTAAGCCCGATTGCTTTCCATCAGTCACAATCAGGTTGGGGAGTTTTCATTACAATGGCAGACGTTCACTCTCCACCAGCCTTTTTAATCCTCAGAAAGACTGTCTTAGTGGTTTTCCCAATTGAAATGAACATAGGTCAGTACAATGACGTCAGTAGGAATGGCGCGATTAAAAGCAATGCTTTCATATGAAATACTCGATCAAATGAAAAACCATACATACATTTTCTCACTTTTAACGCACGCTGCTGATCTAACAGCCCAAAGTTCCAGAGCTGGAATGACCAAGCCGCAGATAGCCGTGAATCGTGAACACTCTTCGTCTTTTTTCGGCGCGGGGCGGAGGGGGGTCGAATAGTGGAAAGTCCCAGTGCAAAAACTTTTACTAATCTTAGAGGTGGAGCTTCCACGGTGTGAAGAATTATTTAGTTTATTTTCCGGGTTGAACCGTGTTGTTGTTGTTTATACATCACGTACAGTTTGCCGACGTTTCGAATACATCGAGTATTCTTAGTCAAGGCGACTGAAGTACCCCTACTCGATCCGAGGTAGTTAGTCTCTCCTACCGAGCTCGATAGCTGAAGTCGTTTAAGTGCGGCCAGTATCCAGTAATCGGGAGATAGTGGGTTCGAGCCCCACTGTCGGCAGCCCTGAAGATGGTTTTCCGTGGTTTCCCATTTTCACACCAGGCAAATGCCGGGGATGTACCTTAATTAAGGCCACGGCTGCTTCCTTCCACTTCCTAGACCTTTCCTATCACATGGTTGCCATAAGACATATCTGTGTCAGTGCGACGTAAAACAAATAGAAAAAAAGTAATTAGTCTCCCAGGCAGAAATCACACTACTAGAGTGGCCCTGACCTTGGGCTTTTGTATCCTAGCCTTTCTGGCTGACGTAAGCCCTGGCTGTCTCGTGAGCATTCTGGAGGGTATATGTCACAGCCAGGTAATGGGGGCTTACTCGCGCTGTTTTGCAATTGGAGTATTTCGGCCTGCGTGTTTATGTTGTGGTCTGTATGTCTTAAACTATGAATGATAGGCATCCAAGATTTACTGATTTTATATCCTTCTTCTAAATTTGTATTGTTCGGATGTTTCTTGATTTCGACTAATTCTTTCCAGATTCCAAGGGATAGCTGCTAGGATCTTGGTCTTGTCCTATGTTGGGTAACGTCTTTGGTTCGAAAATCACAGTTCGGAGCTCGCCGTGAAGCACGAAGGTCGTTTGTGTGTGACGTCGTGAACAGCGACTTAGTTACTTGTGTTTGCTCGTCTGTCCGGTGGTGCAACGAGTGAAGGATGGCCGCCTCCAACGGGGGGAACAGGCTACTTACGAGTGAACAGTTCGTAGTAGGTAAAGAGATTGAAATTCCTATGGACGACGAATCCATGGATAGTTCTTCTCTAGAAAATGCTAATAAGGATCAATCGCAAGTTCAACAGAGTGAACAACTTGCCTTCTCCCTCCCTGGCTGCAGACTGTCCCAGTGCTCTTCTTTTTTTAATTTTCTTTTACGGGGGGCCCCCGTAGCCCGCTCCCCCGCCGTGACCATCGACTCAATCTACATGGCCTCCGACATGCTATTAATTTCGAAGAAGAAAGAGATAGTAGGGAAGAGTGGGAAAGTGATACAAGGAGTATCTGTCGGTTTCCGAGTTAGACTCGCTACCACGGCAAGAGTTTGTATTGGTAAGGTAGTGTTGTGGTGTGGTATTGAAGGGTCAGGGAAAAACCACATAGGCAGAAAGAGAAAGTGCTCGTCCGCCACCCGCCTTTTATAGCCGAACAAGGGCGTGCTTGTAACAGAGGAAACACTGGGCGAAGCCCGCGAGCCAGAGCGGGATAAAAGGCGACGGAGTCGGTGAAGCCTGTCTCCGCCAGTGCTTTATTATAATATATTAAATACAAAGGATGTTATACATAATGTAACTTAAAGACATATAATAAGAATACAAAGGAAATCACAATTGCGAATACAAAGAATATGAGAAAGCAGGTTAAGTTCAGATAAGTAACCTGGTCGGTCGCCGCTCTTTCCCACTGGTAGGGCTGCGTGGTGCCACAGTTGTCCGCAGGATCTGGGTGCTCTCTGGGGCTGGAAGGCCTGTCAGGGAGCGTGTGAGGTGCCAGCCGGCGACGGGGACGGGTTCCGTATTCCGCGGCGGAGTCTCCTCTCCCAGGTCTTGCGCTTCATGTTGGTGCTGTTGTCGACTTGGCCCCCACGAGTGCCGCGGCCCCGTCCTCGTCCTCGTCCGCGGCTGACCGGGGTCGGCCGAGCCAGTGGTTGAAAGGTAAATCCCTCCGGCATCCAAGCAAGGGTCTCGGATGTCGCCTGGTCCAGTTGGATTGCATGCGCCCGGCCGCGACTGTTAGCTACATACAGGAGGTTCGCCCTGGTGGCGAAATACGTTCTCTGTGGACCGTCGTGGGTGTCCCATGCCGAGAGTCCCCACAGGACTGACTCGATGTCGTGACGATCCCTGCCAGCCGGTAATAGAAGGAGTTGTTGATCTAGATGTCGGGCCAGCTGTAGCACTTTGTTGGGATCGGGATTCAACCATCCAGCGGTCACTCAGGATAAGAAAATTCCACCAGTAAAACAAAGTGCTCAACTTAGTAAAGTGACTCAGGCGACAAACGTGCAAGAGTATTACAATCAGTTTCATTATGGCCCATACATAGTGTTCGTAGAATCCTCTAATGCCAAAAATATCGGTCAATTGCATCCTATGGCATTAGACAGACATTTCTACGTGAATGAATTATGTGTAAAATCCATATCACGTAAGGGCAGAAATCGTATTCAGGTGTCTTTTCAATCAACAGCACAGGCAAATGCCTTCCTGTGCAATCCTGTTCTTGAAACTCTTAAAGTAAAGGCTTATATTCCATCCTCCAACGTCTTACGTGTCGGGCTAATACGGGGAGTTGAAAAAAAAATTACGAACGAAGAAATTCTCCAACACCTCGAATCGACTGTCCCGATTAAGGCAGTTCAAAGGCTAAATCTAATAGTAGTACAAAATGATAAAATCGAATACCTCCCCACTGGCTCTATCAAAGTAATTTTCCGTGCGCAGAACTTACAGCAACAAGTATCCTTAAATAGAGTTTATTTAGATGCAGATCCTTTTATGTGTCGGAAATGCCAGAGATATGGCCACACCGAACGACATTGTAAGGCACAGGTCTACAGATGTGGTAAATGTTCTCAACGACATGTTACTTAACCAATGTACCGAAAATTTTAAAAAATGCGTGCTTTGTAAACGGGGCCATTAGACTGGATCTACAGAGTGTCCAGAACACAAATATCAGTTGCAAGTGAAAAAAGTCATGAGTACTGAATATATCTCTTTCGGCGAAGCGAAATGTAAAGTTGCACTTCCCGTATATTATCCTCAACAAAACCCACAACACTTTCCCCCTTGGTCTCAAGAAAACATCCCTCCTCCTCCTGAAAATTCCAGGAAGAGAAAATTCACACAAGTTATCATGGACTCCCTTAAGCATACTCCTGCCCCAGGCTACGATAGAGTAGGGTATACGGCTCTCCTTCGTAATGAAAACATTCCTCTGGAACGACCCGTTTATTAACCGGTTACTGTATCTGCTCCTGCGGCACCGCAACATTCTACATCTACTACGCAAAATGTATGCAATAGTGATATGTCATCACATCAGGAACATCAGCTACAAAGTAAGAAGGATCATCTTGAGAAAGAAATCACCAAATTTTGCTATTGTTATTACAAACACTTGGCAATGAGCCGCAATTTGCTCATGTCGTTTACCGATTACGGGACCGTATAGCTAATATCCTTAAGTTTTATGATAAACATCCTACAATGGAATGCTGGGAGTGTAATTCCTAAAGAAAACATGAATTACAATTACTTCTTCAAGAAACATCTGCTCATATTCTTATGATTCAAGAAACATGGTTTACCGCTCAAACCACCTTCTCTCTTCCGGGATATAATATTGAGCGACATGATGGGCCAGGATCTGCTGGTGTAGCGATATGTATACATAATTCATTTCCGTATCAACCCTTATCCATATTTCGTACGATCCCGCAAACGTACGTTGTTGGTAGGCTATTACACATAATAATTTACATTTAGTTAACATATACTGTCCCCTTGATATATATATATTTCGACACCACAATGGTCGTCCTTCTTTACTTTTCCCTCGGACACAGCGAGGGATCCCACCTCTACCGCCTCAAGGGCAGTGTCCTGGAGCTTCAGACTCTTGGTCGGGGGATACAACTGGGGAGTATGACCAGTACCTCGCCCAGGCGGCCTCACCTGCTATGGTGAACAGGGTCCTTGTAGGGGGATGGGAAGATTGGAAGGGATAGGCAAGGACGAGGGAAGGAAGAGGCCGTGGCCTTAAGTTAGGTACCATCGCGGCATTCGCCTGGAGGTGAAGTGGGAAACCACAGAAAACCACTTCGAGGATGGCTGAGGTAGGAATCGAACCCACCTCTACTCAGTTGACCTCCCGAGGCTGAGTGGACCCCGTTCCAGCCCTCGTACCACTTTTCAAATTTCGTGGCAGAGCCGGGAATCGAACCCGGACCTCCGGGATTGGCAGCTAATCACGCTAACCACTACACCACAGAGGCGGACTGGACTACATTTACGAAATAAAAACATACGCCTCAACCCAAGATCGACCTCTCGACCTCCTGTTTGCTAACCCAAAACTCTACCCACTGCTCCACCTGTACAGAACGACTGATGTGTGCTGACAGAGGTAGTTACTCTGCATGTGGTTACATTGTTGCCAGATTGCCACTCTTCAACGTCCTTTTTCTGCCGGATATACTCGCAGGACGAACTTTTGTGAGACACATTTTTTTTTATTGCTAGCATATAAGGAGTCGCGCTGCGACGCCCGAGTGCGCGAATTTCGCTTCACCCTGTATAATGTTAAAGATTTACTTAATCAACTTGAAATTTCGGGTGTGTGTTTAACTTTAATATGGATCCAAGGACATTCTGAAAATCCAGGAAATGACAACGCTGATCTTGCTGCTCAAGAAGCGAGTAACTCACCCTTTGAGCTTCTTACAGTAGCTACACCTCTCCCAGATTATTACCCTCTTATTAAAGATGCCGTCTTTCAATCTTGGCAGGAAGTGTGGCAACGCTCCGTTCGCACGAAATGTCAACTACAATCCTACATTCCACAGAAACCCTGGTATTTTAACGGTTCATATTCACGACGACATAACATTATACGTTTACGGTTCAATCATGCACTCACTCCTTAAAAATATCGTTTCAATATTACTAACCTCCCCCACTGTATATGTGGTAATCCAGAAGGCGACAGTAATCATCTGCTTTTCCAATGTCCTGAATATTCTCCCTCGCGACATAAATTATTAAAGCAACAGGTACAGTTATCCGTTCCTTTACAAATCAGTGTTTCTTGTTTATTATTTGAACCCTCTTCCAATATTCTTAAAATTCTAAACCAATTTTTTGATGATTCTAAATTAATTTTGTAAACAAATGATTTTCTACGTTCCATTGTCATATGAACATAGAAACTGTGCAATTTGATTCATAGCTTACGGTGAATGACGTGTGTATAACATAGTATATTATGAGAATGGTGCTTCGTTATTATGAGTGTGTTTATGTGGATCCTTCGTATAACAAATAAGTAAAGTTATACTCTTGATTTGTGACTAGGTAACATTAAAAGAACAATACCTCCTGCCCGTATATCACGTATTTACGGCGAACAAAATTGTTAATTTTGTTTATGACATAAACCATCGTTCTCTACTTCCCAGCAACTGGCGGGTATGTGATGTATGAACAGTCTGTTCCTTAATATCTTTGCTTTCAAAGTAGTATAATGCAGGGATTCTGGCGCCTCCTCCGCCGCCCGCCTCCTCCTCCGCCGCCTCCTCCGCCACCGCCGCCGCCGCCCGCGGGAAATTTGAATTTTGGCGGGAGATTTGAATTTGTAAACAAAGCCACGTGCTTTTTGACAGCTGTCATCGACAACAACGCATCGCTAACCTCACTGCTGCCATCTTGACGGGCCTAAACCTCACTAGTACCAACTTAACCTAACTAGCATGAGGTAAACAAAGCCACGTGTTTTTTGACAGCCACGTGCTTTTTGACAGACAACAACGCATCGCTAACCTCAATACTGCCATCTTGACGGGCCTAAACCTCAGTAGTGCCAACTTAACCTAACTAGCGCGAGGTAAACAAAGCCACGTGCTTTTTGACAGCCACGTGCTTTTTTGACAGCTGTCATCCGCCATCTTTAAACCACAAAGCACTGTGCTGCCCTCTATATCGCAGTAGCTGCATCAGTACTGCCATCTTGACGGGTCTAAACCTCAGTAGTGCCAACTTAACCTCACTAGCGCGAGGTAAACAAAGCCACATGTTTTTTGACAGCTACGTGCTTTTTGACAGATTTGTAAACAAAGCCACGTGCTTTTTGACAGCTGTCATCGACAACAACGCATCGTTAACCTCAGTACTGCCATCTTGACGGGCCTAAACCTCAGTAGTGCCAACTTAACCTAACTAGCGCGAGGTAAACAAAGCCACGTGCTTTTTGACAGCCACGTGCTTTTTTGACAGCTGTCATCCGCCATCTTTAAACCACAAAGCACTGTGCTGCCCTCTATATCGCAGTAGCTGTAAATTCGTCACCTGTCATCGGCAGTGCTGCCATCTTGACGGGTCTAAACCTTATTGCTACCAACTTAACCTAACTAGCGCGAGGTAAACAAAGCCACGTGCAGCTGTCATCCGCCATCTTTAATCCATAGAGCACAGTGCTGCCCTCTTTAGCTACTTACCTTTGAAATGTGGTGGTGGATAATTTGAAAAATGCTTTTTGACAGCAGCCATCTTGCATCGCAAACCTCAGTGCTGCCCTCTTTAGCTAGATACCTGTGGTGGCAGACAATTCCACGTAACAGCAGCCATCTTTAATCAAGAGAGCACCGTGCTGCCCTCTATGTGGTGGCGGCAAATTGAAAAATTCCACGTGCTCTTGTTTGGAAACAAACTCACGTGCTTTTTTGACAGCTGTCATCTGCCATCTTTAATCTATAGAGCACAGTGCTGCCCTCTTTAGTTTGAAATGTGGTGGCGGCAAATTCCACGTGCTCTTGTTTAGTAAACAAAGCTACGTGCTTTTTTGACAGCTGTCATCCACCATCTTTAATCAATAGAGCACTGTGCTGCTATCATGCGGGCAATTTCGTCAGCTGTCATCCGCCATCTTTAATCCACAGAGCGCCGTGCTGCTCTCTGTAGTAGCGGGCAATTTGAAAAGTTCTGCTAGCTATCATCCACCATCTTTAATCAAGAGAGCACCGTGCTGCCATCTTTAGCTAGATACCTTTGAAATGTGGTGGCGGCAAATTGAAAAATTCCACGTGCTCTTGTTTGGAAACAAACTCACATGCTTTTTTGACAGCTACCATCCGCCATCTTTAATCAACAGAGCATAGTGCTGCCCTCTTTAGTTTGAAATGTGGTGGTGGCAAATTCTACGTGCTCTTGTTTGGTAAACATAGCCACGTGCTTTTTTGACAGCTGTCATCCACCATCTTTAATCCAGAGAGCACCGTGCTGCCCTCTTTATCGTAGTAGATGTAAATTCGTCACCTGTCATCCGCAGTGCTGCCATCTTTAGCTAGATACCTTTGAAATGTGGTGGTGGATAATTTAAAAAGAGAAATTCTACAGCGGCCCTCTCTCGACGCTAATTGCATAAGATGGCGGCTATACATGACTCCTTAAGGGTGCTTACGCAAGATGGCTGCTATACACAGGTTCTTATGAGACGCCCTTGGGATGCTTGCTCAAGATGGTAGTTATACATGGCTCCTTATGAGATGCCCTAGGGATGCTTGCTCAAGATAGCGACTGCTCTTATGGGACGGCTTAAGTGTCCTTGCACAAGATGGCTTGAGACGCCCTAAGGATGCTTGCGCAAGATGGCGGACACAAGATGGCGGCTATACACGTCTCCTTATGAGACGCCTTAAGGGTGCTTGCGCAAGATGGCTGCTGCTCTTAGCTTAGAGGCTAACGTGTCGTGCTAGTTCGATTCATTAAATTTGGGGCTTAAATGCATAATGTTAAATATCTCGAAAACGGTGCATCGTAGAGCAAAACGGACAAAATTTTTCTACCCAATACCTCGGTTCGCAGTATGGGGAACAAGTAAAACATAGTCTAATGATGAGATCAACGGTTCGGTTCCTACTTAGGCCCTTTGGCATTCGCTCTGTTTTAGCTTGTATTGAAGCAAGTATTCGTAACATGATCAGGTTTAGCTATGGTAGAGAGTATAACGTGCCATGCAGGTTCGATTCATTACATTTGGGGCTTAAATGCAAAATGTTAAATATCTCTAAAACGGCGCATCGTAGAGCAAAACCTGATACCTAGGTTTGCAGTATCAGGAACAAGAAAAAAACATAGTCTAATGATGAGATCGACGGTTCGATCCCTACTTAGGCCCTTTGGCATTGGCAGCTATCTAATTCTACAAGATGGGGGCTATACATAGCTTCTTATGAGGCAGCTTAAGAGCGCTTGCACAAGATGGCTGCTGCTCTTATGAGACACCCTAGGGGTGCTTGCGCAAGGTAGCAGCGACAAGACGGTGACTATACACAGCTCCTTATGATACGGTCTAGAGGTGCTCACACAAGATGGTGGCTGCTCTGATGAAGAAAGCTAGCTTTGCATCGTGCAGGTATCTTTACTTCACTAAACCTCATACCTTTGAAATGTAATTTGAAAAATTCTACGTGCTTTTTCTTAACAGCAGCTATCTTTAAACAATAGCGGCTATTCATAAGCTGTTAAGGCCTCCTCTTATGTCAAGGTATAAACCTGCATAGGGATAGCTAGAGTAAGCATGTGCTGCAGTGATGACGTCATTATGCATGTTTAGACTTGCAAATCATTAAAGAAACATAACAAGACTAGAATCGAACACTGCACTCTATGCTGTTAACTTTATCATGTGATCGGAACATTGATTGAAGTGTTTAGAACACTAAATAAGTAGAACAGAACACTGTACTCAATACAACATGTCAGGGGATACCTTTGTTCTAAGAAGATTAGATTACCGCACATTCCTTGTAGGGCTAATAGGCTAAAGGGCTAATGGGCAAAAGGGCTAATGGGCTAAAGGGCTAAAGGGCTAAAGGGCTAAAGGGCTAAAGGGCTAGGGTGCCTCTCCTCTCTTTATCCGGGCTTGAGACCGGCTCTACAACTAGAGGCGGAGTTAACACCCTAAGGAAGGGAGAATGTTGGGAAATAATCTATACGAATATAGCTACTCGATCGACTATATACTACAGATGGATGACTTAGGTGAGGGTAAGCGCTTACTTAATAATACCAACACGACGTAATTCATGCTCTATGTCAAAAATATCTTCTTTGTACTGTGTGTAACCAGCATCATGATAGGCTCTTAGCAGTTGTAAACGTTTTACCAGTACGTTGTGGTCTTTACAGTAGCTTATATCTACATAGGGTAACAGAGGCTTGTTGTGAACTTTGAGTCTATATGCAGACAGTTGATGTGCAGGGACTTGTTTTGATATAGTACGTGCTTCAGCAGTAGCGTTTCTAGGTACAAACATAACTTGTTTCGATAGCGATGAAGCGTTGAAATTTCCTTCTTCTTTACCTTGCATCTCTTCTTGAGATGTTTGCACTTCGACAGAACGTGTAGTAGGCTTAGGAAATGAAGTAAAATCATCAAGCTGTAATGACAATGAATTTTCTTCTTCTTCTACTTTCCCTTTACTACTGTTTTGATCAACATCATTATCCTTATTATCATAATCATGATCTTGCCTCTCTTTATCTTGAAGTTTGTGCTCAGTAACAGAACTTGCAGCAGGCCTAGACAACAAGGGAGAATTAAAAATCTCTCGCAGAGGTGTACTTTTTAAACATAAATCAGTGTTCGCTGGAATATGGTCGAGCTCTTTGTATTTTGTTTCCGATGAAGCTACATTATACGCGGCTTCATGACGTTGAGCGTTGTATGCGTTCTTGAACTCTCTTCTACAATGTTTGCATTGAAAAATCGTCCTACATGATATCTCATGACGTCTCCTGTGATAGCTTCGGGAAAATGCTTTTCCACACTCTTCGCAAATATACCTAGAAATAGGTTTTTCCATGACGGACTTTTATCTTCTGCTAACAGATTCTTCTTTAAATCTACTCGACATTTGTTACTCTCAACTTCGATGATGCGAACAGCTTAGCGATTAACAGTAAACTAACACAAAAGCGTATAAACAAGGTAGCAACAGTAAGGTTTAAGCCCATCAAGATGGCAAGAGTGAGGTTAGCGACGTTCTGCTGTTGGATTTTAAATTCCGCGCTGTAACATGCATAAGGTGGCAGCCTTGAGGTTTACTGCCGTAAAGATGGCAGCAGTGAGGTTAGCGACGCTCTATTGTCCTTCAAAGTGAGGTTAGGGTCCGTCAAGAAGACAGCTGTCAAAAAAGCATGTGGCTATGTTTACCAAACAAGAGCACGTGGTCGTTACGTCACGGTCACGTAGTATGCTGCTTCAGCATGCAAAGTTCAATGTCTACACCTACGTAGTTAACACTCTGCTATGTTCACTTACACATAACTATTTTTTATGCTTTAAGTTCGTGCACATAGGTTATGTTAAGATAGCAGCACACATACAAGCGATGGTCGAACGCTCGCGTAGAAGTTGTTTAGTACGATAGTTGATGTATGCATTATCAAAAGGTGATATGTACACGCTTTTAAACCTTACTATTCTTACTGCTACTATGTTCGCAAGATTTTTAAACATCGTTATTCTTTATGCTTTAAGTTCGTGCGCATAGGTCATGCTAAAGTAGCAGCGTAAACACATGTGAACGTTGTACATTCTAGCGGAATGTGTTTGGTATAATAGCTGATGCATGCAAAATCGAAAGGTGTTGTGTACACACTTTGAAACTTAGCTATTCTTCGTGCTTTAAATCCATGCACATAGGTTATGCTAAGATAGCAGCAAACTGTAGCAGGAGAAGTTTTGTACTCTAGCTGATGCATGTATAATCGATAGGCAATGCGTACACGCTTTTAAAACATTGCTATTCTTACTGCTGCTGCTATGTTCACAAGATTTTTATACATCGCTATTCTTTATGCTTTAAGTTCATTCGTATAAGTTATACTAAGTTAGCAGCATACTTATAAGGTTGTCGCACGCTCTAGTGGAAGACGTTTAATACGAAAGACTATGCATGTAAAATCGATAGGTGATGTGTACACGCTTTGAAGTTGGGTATTCTTTGTGCTTTAAGTTCGTGCACATAGGTTATGTTAGGATTGCAGCAAACACAAGCGATGATTGCATGCTGTTGTAGAAGAAGTTTAGTACAAGAGTTAGTGCGTGCAAAATTGACAGGTGTTGTGTACACGCTATTCTTTGTGCTTTAAGTTCACGCACATAGGTAGCAGCACACAATTGCGAACGTTGTACACTCTAGCGGTAGACGTTTAGTACGATAGTCGATGCATGCAAAATCGATAGGTGATGTGTACACGCTTTGGAGTATAGCTTTTCTTTGTGCTTTAGCTTTATTCACATACGTTAGCAATACACATATGCGATCGTTGTACACTCTGGCGGTAAAAAATAGTCGATGCATGCAAAATCAATAGGTGATGTGTACACGCTGTTAAACATCGTTATTTTTTGTGCTTTATGTTTTGCGTATAGGCTATGCTAAGATAGGAGTACAATCTAGCGGAAGAAGTTCAGGGTGATATGTACACGCTTTGAAACATGGTTATTCTTTGTACTTTAAGTTCATGCACATAGGTTATGCTAAGATAGTAGCACAATCTAGAGGAAGAAGTTTAGTACGAAAGTCGATGCTTGCAAAATCGATAAGTAATATGTACACGCTTTGAAACATGGCTATTCTTTGTACTTTAAGTTCATGGGTATAGGTTATGCTATGATAGCGGCACAATCTGGCGGAAGAAGTTCAGGGTGATCTGTACACGCTTTGAAACATGGTTATTCTTTGTACTTTAAGTTCATGCACATAGGTTATGCTAAGATAGCAGCACAATCTAGAGGAAGAAGTTTAGTACGAGAGTCGATGCTTGCAAAATCGATAAGTAATATGTACACGCTTTGAAACATGGCTATTCTTTGTACTTTAAGTTCATGTGTATAAGTTATGCTAAGATACCAGCACAATCTACCTGAAGAAGTTCAGTACGAGATTCGATACATGCAAAATCGATAGTTGATGCGTACACGCTTTGAAACATGACTATTCATTGTTCTTTAAGGTCATGCGTATAGGTTATGCTAAGATAGCAGCACGATCTAGCGGAAGATGTTTAGTACGAGAGTCAATGCATGTAAAATCGATAGGTGATGTCTACACGCTTTAAAACATGGCTATTCATACTGCTGCTCTGTTCCTAAGATTTTTTAAACATAGCTAATCCTAATGCTGCTCTTAACGACGTAGAGTTAAGGATTGATTACGTGACCGTGACGTCACGACCACGTGCTCTTGTTTGGTAAACATAGCCACATGCTTTTTTGACAGCTGTCTTCTTGACGGACCCTAACCTCACTTTGAAGGACAATAGAGCGTCGCTAACCTCACTGCTGCCATCTTTACGGCGGTAAACCTCAAGGCTGCCACCTTATGCATGTTACAGCGCGGAATTTAAAATCCAACAGCAGAACGTCGCTAACCTCACTCTTGCCATCTTGATGGGCTTAAACCTTACTGTTGCTACCTTGGTTATACGCTTTTGTGTTAGTTTACTGTTAATCGCTAAGCTGTTCGCATCATCGAAGTTGAGAGTAACAAATGTCGAGTAGATTTAAAGAAGAATCTGTTAGCAGAAGATAAAAGTCCGTCATGGAAAAACCTATTTCTAGGTATATTTGCGAAGAGTGTGGAAAAGCATTTTCCCGAAGCTATCACAGGAGACGTCATGAGATATCATGTAGGACGATTTTTCAATGCAAACATTGTAGAAGAGAGTTCAAGAACGCATACAACGCTCAACGTCATGAAGCCGCGTGTAATGTAGCTTCATCGGAAACAAAATACAAAGAGCTCGACCATATTCCAGCGAACACTGATTTATGTTTAAAAAGTACACCTCTGCGAGAGATTTTTAATTCTCCCTTGTTGTCTAGGCCTGCTGCAAGTTCTGTTACTGAGCACAAACTTCAAGATAAAGAGAGGCAAGATCATGATTATGATAATAAGGATAATGATGTTGATCAAAACAGTAGTAAAGGGAAAGTAGAAGAAGAAGAAAATTCATTGTCATTACAGCTTGATGATTTTACTTCATTTCCTAAGCCTACTACACGTTCTGTCGAAGTGCAAACATCTCAAGAAGAGATGCAAGGTAAAGAAGAAGGAAATTTCAACACTTCATCGCTATCGAAACAAGTTATGTTTGTACCTAGAAACGCTACTGCTGAAGCACGTACTATATCAAAACAAGTCCCTGCACATCAACTGTCTGCATATAGACTCAAAGTTCACAACAAGCCTCTGTTACCTTATGTAGATATAAGCTACTGTAAAGACCCCAACGTACTGGTAAAACGTTTACAACTGCTAAGAGCCTATCATGATGCTGGTTACACACAGTACAAAGAAGATATTTTTGACATAGAGCATGAATTACGTCGTGTTGGTATTATTAAGTAAGCGCTTACCCTAACCTAAGTCATCCATCTGTAGTATATAGTCGATCGAGTAGCTATATTCGTATAGATTATTTCCCAACATTCTCCCTTCCTTAGGGTGTTAACTCCGCCTCTAGTTGTAGAGCCGGTCTCAAGCCCGGATAAAGAGAGGAGAGGCACCCTAGCCCTTTAGCCCTTTAGCCCATTAGCCCTTTAGCCCTTTAGCCCTTTAGCCCATTAGCCCTTTTGCCCATTAGCCCTCTAGCCTATTAGCCCTACAAGGAATGTGCGGTAATCTAATCTTCTTAGAACAAAGGTATCCCCTGACATGTTGTATTGAGTACAGTGTTCTGTTCTACTTATTTAGTGTTCTAAACACTTCAATCAATGTTCCGATCACATGATAAAGTTAACAGCATAGAGTGCAGTGTTCGATTCTAGTCTTGTTATGTTTCTTTAGTGATTTGCAAGTCTAAACATGCATAATGACGTCATCACTGCAGCACGTGCTTACTCTAGCTATCCCTATGCAGGTTTATACCTTGACATAAGAGGAGGCCTTAACAGCTTATGTATAGCCGCTATTGTTTAAAGATAGCTGCTGTTAAGAAAAAGCACGTAGAATTTTTCAAATTACATTTCAAAGGTATGAGGTTTAGTGAAGTAAAGATACCTGCACGATGCAAAGCTAGCTTTCTTCATCAGAGCAGCCACCATCTTGTGTGAGCACCTCTAGACCGTATCATAAGGAGCTGTGTATAGTCACCGTCTTGTCGCTGCTACCTTGCGCAAGCACCCCTAGGGCGTCTCATAAGAGCAGCAGCCATCTTGTGCAAGCGCTCTTAAGCTGCCTCATAAGAAGCTATGTATAGCCCCCATCTTGTAGAATTAGATAGCTGCCAATGCCAAAGGGCCTAAGTAGGGATCGAACCGTCGATCTCATCATTAGACTATGTTTTTTTCTTGTTCCTGATACTGCAAACCTAGGTATCAGGTTTTGCTCTACGATGCGCCGTTTTAGAGATATTTAACATTTTGCATTTAAGCCCCAAATGTAATGAATCGAACCTGCATGGCACGTTATACTCTCTACCATAGCTAAACCTGATCATGTTACGAATACTTGCTTCAATACAAGCTAAAACAGAGCGAATGCCAAAGGGCCTAAGTAGGAACCGAACCGTTGATCTCATCATTAGACTATGTTTTACTTGTTCCCCATACTGCGAACCGAGGTATTGGGTAGAAAAATTTTGTCCGTTTTGCTCTACGATGCACCGTTTTCGAGATATTTAACATTATGCATTTAAGCCCCAAATTTAATGAATCGAACTAGCACGACACGTTAGCCTCTAAGCTAAGAGCAGCAGCCATCTTGCGCAAGCACCCTTAAGGCGTCTCATAAGGAGACGTGTATAGCCGCCATCTTGTGTCCGCCATCTTGCGCAAGCATCCTTAGGGCGTCTCAAGCCATCTTGTGCAAGGACACTTAAGCCGTCCCATAAGAGCAGTCGCTATCTTGAGCAAGCATCCCTAGGGCATCTCATAAGGAGCCATGTATAACTACCATCTTGAGCAAGCATCCCAAGGGCGTCTCATAAGAACCTGTGTATAGCAGCCATCTTGCGTAAGCACCCTTAAGGAGTCATGTATAGCCGCCATCTTATGCAATTAGCGTCGAGAGAGGGCCGCTGTAGAATTTCTCTTTTTAAATTATCCACCACCACATTTCAAAGGTATCTAGCTAAAGATGGCAGCACTGCGGATGACAGGTGACGAATTTACATCTACTACGATAAAGAGGGCAGCACGGTGCTCTCTGGATTAAAGATGGTGGATGACAGCTGTCAAAAAAGCACGTGGCTATGTTTACCAAACAAGAGCACGTAGAATTTGCCACCACCACATTTCAAACTAAAGAGGGCAGCACTATGCTCTGTTGATTAAAGATGGCGGATGGTAGCTGTCAAAAAAGCATGTGAGTTTGTTTCCAAACAAGAGCACGTGGAATTTTTCAATTTGCCGCCACCACATTTCAAAGGTATCTAGCTAAAGATGGCAGCACGGTGCTCTCTTGATTAAAGATGGTGGATGATAGCTAGCAGAACTTTTCAAATTGCCCGCTACTACAGAGAGCAGCACGGCGCTCTGTGGATTAAAGATGGCGGATGACAGCTGACGAAATTGCCCGCATGATAGCAGCACAGTGCTCTATTGATTAAAGATGGTGGATGACAGCTGTCAAAAAAGCACGTAGCTTTGTTTACTAAACAAGAGCACGTGGAATTTGCCGCCACCACATTTCAAACTAAAGAGGGCAGCACTGTGCTCTATAGATTAAAGATGGCAGATGACAGCTGTCAAAAAAGCACGTGAGTTTGTTTCCAAACAAGGGCACGTGGAATTTTTCAATTTGCCGCCACCACATAGAGGGCAGCACGGTGCTCTCTTGATTAAAGATGGCTGCTGTCACGTGGAATTGTCTGCCACCACAGGTATCTAGCTAAAGAGGGCAGCACTGAGGTTTGCGATGCAAGATGGCTGCTGTCAAAAAGCATTTTTCAAATTATCCACCACCACATTTCAAAGGTAAGTAGCTAAAGAGGGCAGCACTGTGCTCTATGGATTAAAGATGGCGGATGACAGCTGCACGTGGCTTTGTTTACCTCGCGCTAGTTAGGTTAAGTTGGTAGCAATAAGGTTTAGACCCGTCAAGATGGCAGCACTGCCGATGACAGGTGACGAATTTACAGCTACTGCGATATAGAGGGCAGCACAGTGCTTTGTGGTTTAAAGATGGCGGATGACAGCTGTCAAAAAAGCACGTGGCTGTCAAAAAGCACGTGGCTTTGTTTACCTCGCGCTAGTTAGGTTAAGTTGGCACTACTGAGGTTTAGGCCCGTCAAGATGGCAGTACTGAGGTTAACGATGCGTTGTTGTCGATGACAGCTGTCAAAAAGCACGTGGCTTTGTTTACAAATCTGTCAAAAAGCATCTGGCTGTCAAAAAACACGTGGCTTTGTTTACCTCGCGCTAGTGAGGTTAAGTTGGCACTACTGAGGTTTAGACCCGTCAAGATGGCAGTACTGATGCAGCTACTGCGATATAGAGGGCAGCACAGTGCTTTGTGGTTTAAAGATGGCGGATAACAGCTGTCAAAAAAGCACGTGGCTGTCAAAAAGCACGTGGCTTTGTTTACCTCGCGCTAGTTAGGTTAAGTTGGCACTACTGAGGTTTAGGCCCGTCAAGATGGCAGTACTGAGGTTAGCGATGCGTTGTTGTCTGTCAAAAAGCACGTGGCTGTCAACAAACACGTGGCTTTGTTTACCTCATGCTAGTTAGGTTAAGTTGGTACTAGTGAGGTTTAGGCCCGTCAAGATGGCAGCAGTGAGGTTAGCGATGCGTTGTTGTCGATGACAGCTGTCAAAAAGCACGTGGCTTTGTTTACAAATTCAAATCTCCCGCCAAAATTCAAATTTCCCGCCAAAATTCAAATTTCCCGCGGGCGGCGGCGGCGGTGGCGGAGGAGGCGGCGGAGGAGGCGGGCGGCGGAGGAGGCGCCAGAATCCCTGCATTATACTACTTTTCAACATGGCGTGAATACAAAATATGTTGTGTGTATGACACATTATGGCCAACATAATGATTAATTCCCCTCGAAACCTCGTTTTCGGGAGCTGAAAATATTCAAAATGGAGTTCTGAACACATATGAGTAAATTTCAATGCAATATTATTATTATTTCCAGTCCCCTACTCTGACATTCTAAAATCAAGATGTGAGCTCTACATGAAATTAATTGTCCATACATTGCTCAGGATTGAAAAAGAATGGTATTTCTATATCGGTCGTGCCCACAGTAACAAGGAAATGCATTTTTTTAAATTTTCCGTCATTTCTTTCATGAAAATTGGTATGTAAAGTCAAAGCCTACTAGATACTAGAAGGCCTGGACACAAAGCCAATTTCTTGCATAAAAAGCGGGGTAATAGTTTTTCCCTTTTCCACCGCTAGGTTCGCGTTTATGTTCTGTTTATAAGGTAAGGCCTTATCTAACATGAAATATGAAGAGTTTTGTCGTTTTTAAATTTATTTGATCGCACGATTTGCAATATATGGATGGTTGCTGAGATGCATTTAACATTTGTTTAGTTAAGTGCTTCCAAACTACCGTCAAGGTGGTGGTGGTGGTGATTATTGTTTTAAAAGGAAGTACGACTAGGCAACCATCCTCTATATATCACTAATCAGAGAGAAAAACTGGAAAGGATCCGACACTTCGAAAAATGCAAGTATCGGCCAAAGGAAGAGAAGGGCCACGAAGGGCGTGAAAATGAAAGACGCCCTTGACCTCGGAAACCTAATAGCATCGGGGTCGGAAAAGAACTAGAGTTGACCAAGGAAGGTGGGATAGGACAGATAAAGTGAGGAGCCTGGCACAAGTAAGTGGAAGAAATGCCAGGACTCAGCTAAAGGCCCCGTGGTCGCCAACCCACGCTCCAAAGTTAAGAGCCCCTGGGGCCAATTACCGTCAGGTTTCTCTTTCCATTCTGTAGGTTAAGATGGTTTATTGTTGCCTGCCTAACTGCACATCTGAAATATACACAAATATAAATGTTCATCTTTTTCCTAAAGATCCGAGTTTACGGGAGAAATGGAGGCTTGCTATTTCTCGACAGGGCAGCAGAAAAGGATCTCTTTGCGCTCCTAATGATAACTCCAGAATATGTACGTATAGCTTGCACTTTGTCCAATCAGATTACAGTGTAAGTACTGTGAGAAGAATTCTGCTCCCCGACAAAGTGCCGACGCAAATTCGTCTTCTTCTTAAAATTGTATTAATATTTACAACTCTGGCGTTAGGGTATCTCGGAAAATGTAATCTTGTCCGAAAGCTGAAATTCCTTACCGCTCCAAAGTTTAAAGAAACGTTTCAGTGCCGCGACTGTGATCAAGCACACATCACATACAAAAAATTTCAGGCCTGTTCTTGATAATAATCCAAAGAAAGTGACTAGTGACTGTGATTTATTAAACAAATTCAAGAGCAAACCTCTGAGCAGAAAAGTGTTGAAATTATGGAAACAGGAATAAATCGGGTACCGGTACTTCTATTTAGGCCTATTTCCTTATTCTTTATTCTTGTGTGATAAACAAGTGCAAAATGAAAGAAATCTATGATGTGTAGTGTGTTCTAAGTTGTTTTATATATTTATATCTGATTCACACCGGGCATAATGATAATAAAAATGTATTATTTCGCGTTATTGTATGAATCTTCAATGTAAGGATATAGACAGAACATGAGAACAACAGAACATAAACGCGATCCAAGCGGCCATTGCCTGAACTACTTTGTTCGCCAAGAAATATGTCTGTTTGTCCCGTTGCCTACGTTATTATACAAGGCCTGGAAATAGAGCCCGTAAAACGCTATGGAAGTGGTTACACCGAAGTTCAATGCCGGGCCGCTAGGATCGCTTTCTTGCCCCCCCCCCGTCTACCAGGCTCGCGCCTTTAAACGTGTTCATTAACTGAGTTGGTTGCGAATGTATTATGTATTTGTCTGATGTTAAGCATTCGCAGTTCCAGTCATGGTTTATTCACGAGAAATTAAAGGTAGTGGAATTTCGTTTCACGAGTTTCCAGTGAATGTTCAATGTTCGAAACATTATACAGAGGAAGTATTATTACGCATGAGATACGACTTCAAGCTGATCGAAGTAGGCCTCTGTTCCTAAGTTTTGATCCGAGTTACGTCATAAGAATCGGGCGATCCCAAAATTTGTCACAGGACTTTCTTTAAACTATGCTACCGTGACCGCCAATCATTTGAGAGGCATCTCCAAACTCAGAAATCTTAAATTAGGAAACCAACGAGGAAAATAATTTGCCCAACAAATTTCAAGAAATGAATGTAGCAAGAGCTAAAAATATTGTTTTTCCCCTGTAACAATCTCTGGTTTGAAAAGTATGGAGGTCGTTTTGTCCCAAGAGCATAAACTACAGTTTAAAATAAGTTATTTGTTTTATGGAGCATTTTATTAAATAGTTCAATGCGCATAACGTCTGCAACACCTCACATGGGACATATTCGGGAACGAGAACAAACGAGCATCTTTTAATCGGGCGATTTGGTCGTACGGTTAGGGGCGCGCGGCTGTGAGCTTGCATTCGGGAGATAGTGGGTTCGAATCCCACTGTCGGCAGCCCTGAAGATGGTTTTCCGTGGTTTCCAATTTTGACACCAGGCAAATTCTGGGGCTGTACCTTAATTAAGGCCACGGCCGCTTCCTTCCAACTCCTAGGCCTTTCCTATCCCATCGTCGCCATAATACCTATCTGTGTCGGTGCGATGTAAAGTCACTAGCAAAAAAAAAAAGCATCTTTTAGTACTGAAAATGAACTCCTCAGTTGGTTAATTAATGATTTCCTGTCGTATATTAAGAAACGTAGAAATGCATTCAGAGAAAGTAAAAAAGAATCATAAGAGAAATGTATCAGGCATAGATCTTGACTACCCAGTCCACTGTGGCCTGCGTAAAATACCTCATAAGTATACATTTGCATTTTGCATTGACGAGGAACCTAACTAGCTATGACATCGAGCTCTTCTTCAGCTAGGGTACCTTAGACGCCAAGCGGAATACAATGGCATTATGGTTCGTGTGGCAAAAGAAAAAACAGACTGTAAAGGCTGTTTAGAACATATCTGTTCTCCAGCTACTCAAAGTCCAACATTGTGTCTTATTCGTTTTCAAGATCGAGGAGCCCTCAGATACCGAAAATCATCGTCTGTGGCACTTCTGCAGTGAACGATGGAATTTGTCACTTCCGCTACGCAGTACTTGTCCCGAAGAGAGTTACTAAAAGGTGTACGTTTATTTTTTCGAAAGAGATGTTCAACAGTGAAATTAAGTGTGGAAAGTGTAAAGGCGACAAACCACCTCTTTTTCTACTATGAACATTTCTGAGACCTCTGTTAGACAACATTGCTTTGAGCCACTCAAGTAGAAGAGAGAAAGTTTTGAAACTTGATAAGAAGCCCCTCAGAAGGAAAGTTTTGAAACTTTAATGACATATCCAAGCCAATGCAGCACCGCTCTATAAATAAAGTACTGTCAATACTCGCAAAACATTCAGTTCTTTTTATTTAGGATATACTTTACTTATTGACATATACGGCCATGCGAATACAAGGGGGCAAGACCGCGATCCTAGCGGCTGAATGGTGAACTAGGAAGCAACCCGTTTCCACGAGTGCATTTCAAGGCCTTGTATTATAGCGTAGGCAACGGTTTGTCCAGGCCTTCTATTATAGCGTAGGCAACGGTACAGTATGGGAATAAGTCGCTACAATCTAGGCCATAAATAATTTTATTCATGCTGAGTGAAATGGTAGTTTAGGGTAAGGCCTAAAATTTAATTCTCATATATTTACGTTTTTAGTGGTCCTGTCGATAAATACTGCATAACTAAAGCTATATAAGATTTAATTTCCAATCATTTATTTCTTATACATTTTGAATTTCGATTTTTGTTGCTAAGTCCATATCATTGCCGAGTGACGAGAAAATGGCTCGACAGAATTTAATTAAAATTAGTTGGGAATAAGGCACTACAGTCTAGGCTATAAATAGGTGAAATGATAGTTTAGGGGAAGGCCTAACATTTAATTCTCAGGTGAACTTATATTGTTGTTGCTTAGTCCATATCAAGACCGATCACAGGAAATGTTGTCTAATCGTGTTAACTGGCGATGGTGGTGGTTTCTATTTTGATTGTCTTAAGGTTAAAAGCTGCGTGGTCATCAGCCCATTTTGACAAGAGTATTGTGAAGATGACAGTCAAAATGAGAAAAAAAAGTCATGAAGGAATGATCATTTGAATAATAAGACAAGAGGAATTCATGGAGCAAGGACTCCCTTTGTATTGGGTCGGAAGAAAACTAAATGTCAAAGCCTACAATATCAAAAGCCCACAACACTGATTAACACTAACATTAAATTGGCTATTGTTTGTTGTGATGTGCTTTGTCTCTTCTGCTGCCGCTCATGTCCGATAGATGACATTATTGCTACAGGCCTCGTGAGCGAAGGGAGTTAGCCACCCGAGTAGAACGACCTGCCTAAATATTGGCGGGAAGTACCTGGGGGGGGGGGGTTTGGTAACTTTCTTTTTATAGCATGGCATTCCTCTGTTTTATACATGGTCTGATAATTACTGGTATGCGTCACACTGGTTCATGACAGTATTCCAGCTATTCTATCCCTGCCATGTCCGGCTCCATGGCTAAATGGTTAGGGTGCTGGCCTTTGGTCACAGGTGTCCCGGATTCGATTCCCGGCAGCGTCGGGAATTTCAACCATAATTGGTTAATTTCGCTGGCACGGGGGTAGGTGTATTCATCATAATTTCATCCTCATCACGAGGCGCAGGTCGCCGACGGGCGCCAAATCGAAAAGACCTGCATCTGGCGAGCCGAACTTTCCTCACACACTCCCGGCACTAAAAGCCATACGCCATTTCATTTTATATCTGCTATGTTACCTATGTTAAAGGAATGGGGAGGTTGCTCACTTAACTAACGGATAGCAGTAGAACAGTGTTCAGCGCTCTTTGTGGCTGGATCCTTCCATTTCTGAAACTTGGCAGGTTTTGAATGGTAGCGTAGTACAGTGCTGTTCGTGAAAAGTGAGAAAATGTGCCGTTTTTAACTTGATCGAGCATTTCGTATGAGAGCATGGCTTTTAACCACGACGTTCCAATCGGAAAATGTTGTATGCCAACAAGAATAGTGACGTTATTGTCTTATTTTAGTTGAAATTTGCCTTGGTGTATTGTCTTCTTTTGTTCTCTTCTTTGATTCCCTTGACTCTCTAAGTATTATCTTTACGCCATTATAGTGAAAAATGTCCAACTCAGTTGTGACCGGCAGCAGGCAAGAGGGCCTGCCAATACTATGAAAACTCCCTAAAACGGTCTTCGCATGAGAAACGACGTTTCTCTTTCTTTTCAGGTAGCAGAAAATGATCTATGAAGAGCTGTACACATGCTCGAGTTGCAAATAATGATGATAAATTAATTTCCTACCGAAGCTTATTTTTTTGATAGTTATAAATTTTGTATTACTCATTAATTTGAATAAGTAATATCATACCTTGCAATATTCTTCCTTTAGTTCCTGGTAAATTGCTCTGCATGTTTCTGGAATAATTACTCCAAGGGCCTGACTAGAAATAGCAGCAGAGAACTTCAGATCTTCATTATTCCTTCCAGTGGCTAAGAAACGGAGTGTTGGTATGGAGTAATTGCTTGCCTCATTAATGTGTAGGATTTTTTAAATTCGAGGATTTATCTTATTAAGAAGATTTAAATACTTCTCTTCATTCATGCTCAAGTAATTATACCAGTCACCTGGTTCTAACCTCAGTTTCCTCAGTAAGTTCGTGTGTGAAAAATATTTTTGTTTCAGTAACCAGTCCTTGGTCCATCTCTTTCTAGAAAGTGTTTTTCTTCCTTTTGCAAATTATGGCAAGAGCTACGTATACACTATCATCTGACATGTTTCCACTTAAGCTTGCGAACATAACTTCTGAGAAAGACTGAATGATGTGTGCCATTCTTCGCGTTCCGTCTTACTTGCGACTTAGGTTTGCACATGCAAATCGAGAAGCAAAAATGTAGCGTGTGCGGCCATTACTCAGTTCATAAGTTTTGTAATTGTAATTCCATCACATCAGCGTACCTAATGTCTTGGATTGTAATGACTACATAAATATTTTGATCTACTAGTAAACATTGTTTATTGTAAACTCCAGTTAGTAACCTTTAGGGTCATGTGCTTGATAGGCATGGAGGGCACGATTTCCTTCTTTTAATTATGCAAGATTATCCGGGAGATAGTAGGTTCGAATCCCACTATCGGCAGCCCTGAAAATGGTTTTCCGTGGTTTCCCATTTTCACACCAGGCAAATGCTGGGGCTGTACCTTAATTAAGGCCACGGCCGCTTCCTTCCAACTCCTAGGCCTTTCCTATCCCATCGTCGCCATAAGACCTATCTGTGTCGGTGCGACGTAAAGCCCCTAGCAAAAAAAAAAAAATTATGCAAGATTAATCAAATTATGACCCCCTGTGGGTGGGGGATGCAGACGAAGTGTACACCCACGGTATCCCCTGCCTGTCATAAGAGGTGACTAAAAGGGGCAACCAAGGGATGATTGTATTAGATCCATGAAACTACAGTACTTGTGATTAGTACCATCATGCGGGGAACACCATGGATTGTCTTTACTTGCGAGTAGTACCACTATGTTCGATACTCAATAGTTAAGTGATTAGTAGCTGTAACACCAGAAGGGAAGTCTGTATGGCTTTTCCAGTACCCGTGATTAGTACCATTGTGAGAAATACCACGGGTCTGGGCGTTGCCTGTGATTAGTACACCATGGTGAGGAACATCATGGGTTTGCATTGCCTATGAGTGGTAATAATAATAATAATCGTATGGCCTCAGCTACCGTGTGCAGACATTTCAATTTGACGCCATCTGGCTGTCTGCTCGTCAATTTCGACGTTCCGTTTTACTCTAGGCCCCCACTAGATGGCAGACCGAGTAAACCGAAACTCTCTTGGGCGTCTATGGCTGAGATTTAATTAATTTTGTCGAGTAAACACCAAATGTGTCACCAGAGATCTTTTACATGCCGACATCGTACGACATGGAGTGTCGAATGGACTTTTTTCTGCCCTTCAAAAATCCGACTACCTCTGCCGGGTTTGAACCCGCTATCTTGGGATCCAGAGGCCGACACTCTACCGCAGATCCACAGAGGCAGCTACCTATGAGTGGTGCCATTATGTGAGAAACACCCACGGTTTGCGTTACCTGTGCGAAGTTCAATACTTGGGAGTAGTACCATAATGTGTGGAATACCGTGAGTCTACGCTACTTTTGATTAGTACCGCAACACGACAAATACTATGGTTCTACTTTACTAGCGATAAGTACCATTATGAGTGGCCGTTGACCTGGATTTTTGACCTCTTTAGACAAGAAGCATCCTCCATTCAGGATTGTGCTTTAGAAGCAGTCCCATGTTCAGGAATACTATTGTTTGTGATAGTTTCTGGGTCGGATCCACTGATTGTTTTAAATTCATTTCCATCCATTCATTCTTCATCACATGTGTTATTCTGGACAGTGGATGATTTTAAACTTTTGAATTGTCATTATATTTCGTGTCATTTTGTTCCATTAGGGGCTGATGATCTAGATGTTAGACCCCTTCAAACAACAAGCAGCAGCGTCGTCATCATCAATTAAATTATGTTTTAATCCACACGTAACTAGTAACTGAAAATATCCTTACTTGCACGAAACATGTTCTACTAATTTTTTGTCATGTGATTCTTAGCTGATAATATTTTGTATTGAAAAGGTGGAACTATAGAATAATTTGTATTTGTATAGTTGACGTCAAGTATGAAACTGAGTAAGAAACTCACTGTGTGTAACAACAGTCTGATGATGAAAATTTGTTTACTCAAACTGTCTAACCAAGGTGTCAGACCATATAAACTTTACACCTTAACGATCATGGCCCAAAGTAGTAAATATGTGCTTTGTCCACATCACCTGTGTCATAATGGTGTGAATATAATTAATAAGTGTCATTAAATAATAATAAAATATCCAGAAACACTAGAGAGAATAATATTTCCCTTTTCTCTTTTTATAAAAGCAGTTCTTACAAGCAAAATAACTATGTTGTCATTGTTAGTAATTGTGCAGTCCACTGATATTCTGGATTCTTGTGATCCACATGTTCTTGAATGGTAAATCTTTTATCTGCTGCTCCTTTCACTTCACATATGTACACTGACTGACAGAGCAAATGCAACACCAAGGAGGAGTGGTTCGAAAGGGATGAAAGTTGGGGAAAAAACAGAGACGGCACGGACGAATAATTGATGTTTATTTCAAACCGATATGCAGGTTACACAATGCGCACGGCATCGACTCAGTAGGATGTAGAACCACCGCGAGCGGCGATGCACGCAGAAACACGTCGGGGTACAGAGTCAATGAGAGTGCGGATGGTGTCCTGAGGGATGGTTCTCCATTCTCTGTCAACCATTTGCCACAGTTGGTCGTCCGTACGAGGCTGGGGCAGAGTTTGCAAACGGCGTCCAATGAGATCCCACACGTGTTCGATTGGTGAGAGATCCGGAGAGTACGCTGGCCACGGAAGCATCTGTACACCTCGTAGAGCCTGTTGGGAGATGCGAGCAGTGTGTGGGCGGGCATTATCCTGCTGAAACAGAGCATTGGGCAGCCCCTGAAGGTACGGGAGTGCCACCGGCCGCAGCACATGCTGCACGTAGCGGTGGGCATTTAACGTGCCTTGAATACGCACTAGAGGTGACGTGGAATCATACGCAATAGCGCCCCAAACCATGATGCCGCGTTGTCTAGCGGTAGGGCGCTCCACAGTTACTGCCGGATTTGACCTTTCTCCACGCCGACGCCACACTCGTCTGCGGTGACTATCACTGACAGAACAGAAGCGTGACTCATCGGAGAACACGACGTTCCGCCATTCCCTCATCCAAGTCGCTCTAGCCCGGCACCATGCCAGGCGTGCACGTCTATGCTGTGGAGTCAATGGTAGTCTTCTGAGCGGACGCCGGGAGTGCAGGCCTCCTTCAACCAATCGACGGGAAATTGTTCTGGTCGATATTGGAACAGCCAGGGTGTCTTGCACATGCTGAAGAATGGCGGTTGACGTGGCGTGTGGGGCTGCCACCGCTTGGCGGCGGATGCGCCGATCCTCGCGTGCTGACGTCACTCGGGCTGCGCCTGAACCTCTCGCACGTGCCACATGTCCCTGCGCCAACCATCTTCGCCACAGGCGCTGCACCATGGACACATCCCTATGGGTATCGGCTGTGATTTGACGAAGCGACCAACCTGCCCTTCTCAGCCCGATCACCATACCCCTCGTAAAGTCGTCTGTCTGCTGGAAATGCGTTGACGGCGGCCTGGCATTCTTAGCTATACACGTGTCCTGTGGCACACGACAACACGTTCTACAATGACTGTCGGCTGACAAATCACGGTACGAAGTGGGCCATTTGCCAACGCCGTGTCTCATTTATCGTTCGCTACGTGCGCAGCACAGCGGCGCATTTCACATCATGAGCATACCTCAGTGACGTCAGTCTACCCTGCAATTGGCATAAAGTTCTGACCACTCCTTCTTGGTGTTGCATTTGCTCTGTCAGTCAGTGTATAAAGAAGATATCTGACCATCTGTAAAACTAGGAATTGTGAAATACAGTAGAACCTCGATAATTTGAAATCTCGCCTAATTAGAAGAAGCTCTCGTTCGAGGTACGGTTTCGCATGTTATTTAAATTCATTTGAATTACGGATAATTCGTAATTCGAAGAACAATGTTGGTCCCATTACCAAAATTCAGACTTTTAATTCAAAACTGCCCTTACATAAAAAAATTGTACTTTATAGAGTAATTTAAATTCAAAATTAAATTCAAAATATCTCCGCGTCATGAATAAACGTGTCTTCCGGAACGTGCAGGGGTAGCTTTTCGCACTTTCACTCACTTTAGTGTGTCAACAGTGTGCTTCATATTTACTGAGTTTGAGTAAAATCGTAATTTTGTATTCAGAATTTTGAGGAACACCACAATATCACGTAGCAGGCAGTGTGTGGAGAAACATAATCCGCGAACACTGGCGATGCCAACGGTTGGCGAAAGAGCGTGGCTCATATAATCAATTCGTACGCACCGAACAATATTTTCTGTGCCGATGAAACTGCATTTTTTTAAATGCCGAGCCTAATAGGACTTATGGTTTTAAAGAAGAGAAGTGCCAGCCGGAAAATCATACAAGCGTAGGGGTCAGTGAGCTGTGTTGTAATGCAGACGGAAGCGAGAGACTTTCTCCCCTCGTCATACGAAAGTTCGATAAGCCACGATGTTTTAAGGGCGTCGGGCACTTTCCGTGCAAGTACAAGGCATCTAAAAATGCAAAAGGTACAGTAATCCGAGGGAGAAAGCATTTGCACAGGAGAGCCAGCATAATTTGTCCTCGTCTTTGAATTGTGTGTTTTTGTTGTTGCGTGAGGTTATGCTTGCCACTGTTCTATCCAAGTGCATTATTTGTGTAATGTAAATGCACCTTTTAGGATACATTTTGGAAATAGTATTTTCTATGGCACTTGAAAGGTTTAAACTGAGAATCAAGGTGATTGCATGCATTAATGTGTCTTAGAATACTTTGTGACGCGGCAAGAGTTGGCATTTCTGAATTACAAGGGAAGTGTCATGGCGGGAAATTGTACAAGGATAGTCACTGTACTGTGTTGTAACTTGTAATACAGACGAAAGTGAGAGATTTTCTTCCCTCGTCACAGGAAAGTTGGATAAGCCACGATGTTTTAAGGGCATCGGGTACTTTCTGTGCAAGTACAAGGCATCTAAAATGCATACAGCACAGTAATCCAATGAATAAAGCCCTTGCACAGGGGAGCCAGTATAGATTTCTCCTCATCTTTGAATAATTTTTCTTTAATTTTTAAATTCATTGCGTGAGGTTATGTTTGCCACTGAGTTATCCAAGTGCATTATTTGAATACTGTAAATGCACCTTGTTAGATGGATACATTTTAGAAATCTTTTTTTCCCATGGTATTTGAAAGGTTTAAACTGTAAATTGTGCAGTAACAGGTCTTAGAGTATTTTGTGACGCCGCAAGTGTTGGCATTTCTGAATTACGAGCTGGTGGTTAAATCAAAATCACATAATTTGAAGTCTGATTTTCGTCCCAATGACTTTAAATTAACAAGGTTTTACTGTAATTTTCCTTCAATGGACAGTAGAAGCTTTATCTCTGGAATTCTAACACTTCAAGTGAATCACACACGAATAAATAAAACTTGCACTGTGAAAAACGAAACTAACGAGCACATATATGTATGTTAGCACTAGGCCACATCAACATTCTGACTCCTTAAATTTGAATTTGTACCTACTACAATGACAATACCTTCCACTCTCATTTCAAGCCTATCCAGAGAAGAAGCCATGTCTTGTTGTTCTGTACGGATGTGGATTTCCTAAGATTAGAAATATGAATAGAAGACTACTTCATTTCGCAGTTTTCAAACTGAGTACTGAACATTTTGATGTTTGAGTATTCTTGTTTGTTGAAAGCTCAGATGATGTTCAAATATGTTGATTACCCAACGTAAATGCACAAAAATGGATAAATGATAATTCAGAACAATGAAACTAAAAGTAAAAACTGACAAAGTAATGAAAAATTACTTCATAAATATGCAGTGGAGTTGGGTTGGGGGATGATCAGGATTTATTTATAAGCTAGTGGTGTCTTTGGTGCACCAGTTAAAAGATGGCATGTCGTCAAAATCCGGCCCTTGCTACTCTGTTTGTCATCTTGATCGCTTTGTCTCCTTCGACCATTTTCATCCAATATGCCACCCTCCAAATCTAAATGAACAAGACCTGCATGTCTGCACTTCCTCTACTTCCATAACGATTTTATCATATGGTATGTTGACTGTTTTGGGGAGCAAGGCTAGAGGAAGAACGGACCATCGTGATTTTGCTCCATGTGATGTGACTGTGCCGGAGCCTCGCTACCCGGTGCCAAGCCAACCTGAATGGGGAGGGCCGGCGCACCTTGGTGACACTTTGCTGCAGTTACCGTCATTGGCCGCTATGTCACTGGAGGCCTCGAGGGTTGCAGAAGCGACGAGACTTGCGGACCGAGAGCCTTCAATATCTGGAGGTTTCCACAGGGTTCAAGTGACTGATGTATCTCTGAGGACCACCCAGGTATAAATAAATCAAGCGCGACCTGCAAGATGGGTTCAGTATGGGTGGGTTCAGTGTGAGCTCAGCCAGTGAATGAAGGAGAGCAAAGAGTGCTACAGTCACGGGTTCAGTTCGAGTAGTTGGAGTCGAGCTGAGTGTTAGCTCCATCAGCCTGATCTGAGTGTTCCAGTCTGTTGAGTGTCTGCTTGGTGGAGCTGAGAACTCGTTCTAATGCCTGTTTTGTGTGTGTTTCTCTCTCTTGGAGCGGCTGCTGTGGAAGGTCGTTGTGTGTTCTGGTGCAATGTGGAAAAGAACACTGGATATCGGAGTTGGGCTGGTGAAGAGACTTCTACCGGAGTGTCTGGACAGCATATACATCCTGAACTGCGAGCCTGATGTGTGCAGACAGTGAACTATGGGCTGTGACAGTGGCAACGAAGTAATTGAGTGGCTGAGTGAGTAGTGTTAATGACCGAAGTCTGAGTGAATTAGTGCAAATTAACAGTGAGAACTAAGAGAGAGAGAGAGAGAGAGAGAGAGAGTGCAAATTGTGTAATGTACTTTGAGCAAAAGTTGTGATCTCGGTATGCCTGTGAGTGTTGTGTAAACAAATTAGATAATAAAATTTTCGAAGTTTAACACTACAAATTTCTGTGCTCATTAATCTACCCCGCCAACATGTTACAGTTTTGTGTGTGTTTCTCTCTCTTGGAGCGGCTGCTGTGGAAGGTCGTTGTGTGTTCTGGTGCAATGTGGAAAAGAACACTGGATATCGGAGTTGGGCTGGTGAAGAGACTTCTACCGGAGTGTCTGGACAGCATATACATCCTGCAGAAGCGACGAGACTTGCGGACCGAGAGCCTTCAATATCTGGAGGTTTCCACAGGGTTCAAGTGACTGATGTATCTCTGAGGACCACCCAGGTATAAATAAATCAAGCGCGACCTGCAAGATGGCTAGCTAGCTGCCTCTCTGGATCAGTGGTCGAGTGTCGGCCGCCGGATTCAAAGATAGCCGGGTTCAAACCCGGCAGAGGTAGTCGGATTTTTGAAGGGCGGAAAAAAGTCCATTCGACACTCCATGTCGTACGATGTCAGCATGTAAAAAAGATCTCTGGTGACACATTTGGTGTTTACCCGACAAAATTAATTAAATCTCAACCATGGACGCCCAAGAGAGGTCCGGTTTACTCTGTCTGCCATATAGTAGGCCTAGAGTAAAACGGAACGTCGAAATTGACGAGCAGACAGCTAGATGGCTTCAAATTGAAATGCCTGCACCCGGTAGCTGAGGCCATACAATTATTATTATTTTAATGTTATATTACTAGCTTCACCTGACCTTATTCTACCACATTCTATCACTTCTGTTTTGGATTTTATAACATTTTCATTTTGTATTTTCATTCTGCAACATCACAAGATGATTGAAATATTAAGAAGTATTGGTTTAGATGATAAGGATCTAAGAATCATTGTCAACTTATCGTTCGTTCGTAATCTGTTTACCCTTCAGGGTCGGTTTTTCCCTCGGACTCAGCGAGGGATCCCACCTCTACCGCCTCAAGGGCAGTGTCCTGGAGATTCAGACATTGGGTCAGGGATACAACTGGGGAGAATGACCAGTATCTCGCCCAGGCGGCCTCGCCTGGTATGCTGAACAGGGGCCTTGTGGAGGGATGGGAAGATTGGAAGGGATAGGCAAGGAAGAGGGAAGGAAACGGCCGTGGCCTTAAGTTAGGTACCATCCCGGCATTCGCCTGGAGGAGAAGTGGGAAATCACGGAAAACCACTTCCAGGATGGCTGAGGTGGGAATCGAACCCACCTCTACTCAGTTGACCTCCCGAGGCTGAGTGGACCCCGTTCCAGCCCTCGTACCACTTTTCAAATTTCGTGGCAGAGCCGGGAATCGAACCCGGACCACCGGGGGTGGCAGTTAATCACGCTAACCACTACACCACAGAGGCGGCCATTGTCAACTTATACTGGATTTATAGTTATTAATTTCATTGGGTTCCGTATTGAAGTGGGATTACAGTAAATTAAAATTCTTTCAAGGTCCACCTTTTCAATACAATGACGTTTTATTGTGATTCAATCACATGTCAAATGATCAAATGGTACTAGTTTCGGCATCTGTGTGCCATCATCAGCCTTAAGTACAAATTAAACAATTATAGACTTATTCTTAAAACATCTAAAACAAATTTTAACACATTATAATTTTAACACATTATAATTTATAATGTGTTAAAATGTATTTAGATGTTTTAAGAATATGTATATAATTGTTTAATTTGTACTGAAGGCTGATGATGGCACATAGATACCGAAACTAGTACCATTTAACCATTTGACATGTGATTGAATCACAATAAAACGTCATTGTATTGAATAGGTGGACCTTGAAAGAATTTTAATTTACTGTAACTTATACTGGAATCAGACTGCTTCTGTTAGACTATGAGAGGAAAATACGGAAGGCGTGCATGTCTAACGGGGTGTACGACAGGGTTATATAATGTCTCCATTGCTATTTAACATCTATTTAGAATATATCTTCAGGGAAGCACTGGATGATATACAAATGGGAGTGTTTTCAATGGACAATGGATAAACAAAATTTTATACATAAATTTAATGAATAGGTTCGTTACAATCCATCAGGTCAATAAATATAGCTCAAAATTCAATATTCATACTATTGACTATACTTCAATACAGACTAGCAAAGGAATAGAAGTAATCTTCTCAAATGGTTTATTGTTTAACATTTTAACACTGAAGATTCCAGATTTTATGCGCGTCACAACATAGTCAACAGCAAAAGTAAAGTCAGCATCACAATCGTTGTATTCTCTGAATACCAGCTTTCCAAGGTGTAACTGAAAGTTGAAAAAAGAAAAGAAAAATGCATTAATGGAAATTTAAATGTGCAAGATACTAACATATATTATCATTTTAAATGGTGATTTAATACAGCCGTTATTGCTGTAACATTTATTATCACTAAATGAAAAGCCACGCCCCATGGCACTACAGCACAGACAAGGATGGCCTAATAAGTGACTGTTGCTCATCCTGAAGGTCTAGAGCGGGGCCTCTGAAACGCCCAAAATCTCACGCGTGCAGACAGCGGCGCAGAGTTCCTGTGCACAGTGCATCGGTCCTGCTCGGCTCGGACAACACTGCGTCTCTGGGCCACTCGGCTAACACCAGAAATGAGTACCAGGTTAATTCCTGGGTGCAAAGGCGGCCGGACGTAGAGTTAACCACTCTACCCCATCAAGTGCCGAGGTTGCAGTTATTGGAAGCCTTTACCTTCCACCCCTCCAAGGGCCTTCATGGCCTGTACGGAGAAGACTTTGCTTTGGTTGCTTGCTTTTATATTTTCAGATGTTAGGCATTAGTTTTACGAGTGACTCCAGTGCATCTTCTACTGATGATAACAATCTAGATTTATTTGATGATCTGAATAGAGCAAGGCCAACGCAGTATTATAGAAAGAAACCTGGACTGGGACACAGTGTTGGAGGAGTGGTGGAAAGACCAAAGAAAGTGAAGAGGAACCATATTTGCCCCTACTCAGCTACAGCTGGATAAAGGGAAATTATGATGATGATGATGATGATGATGATGATGATGATGATGATGATGATGATGATGATGATGATGAGAGCAAGGCCAAGGAATGAAAATAAAAATAAATATTCAGTCATCCTTGCATCGTATTATTGTCACTGATTGAGCTATTAATACTATCTTGCAAAATTCTGTAAAAAACGACCCATGTAGACTTCAAAATAAATTATATTTTATTCGTATCTTGTAATATTTATGACTAGCAGAAGTACCCGTTCTTCGTACGAGTTATCAGAAACTGGCTTTAGTTACTCATACTATCGGTGTGACTGACTTCATTAGATATTTATATCACTGGTGTATTTACTTAAGTACGTAGAAATTATTTGTCATGTTTGGAATTATAGTGTGTCTTCTTCTTCTTTTCTTCATGGGGGCCTCTAAATATTAGTTCCTAAGTAGCGTCGACCTCTAAGATCTTTTGCTACCATGTTTTTCCTTCATTCCCACCTAGATATACCTGCTCCCTTCAGAAAGCTGCAGGTTTAGTGTAAGTATACTTCCGCTAGATAGTACCACAAATATAAATATTATTGAATGTATTTGTTTGATCCGACATTTCGTAACTATTAAAAATGATCAAGGAAATACGCGATGCATAAAAGAAACTACTATAATTATCGAGAATTATAATTCTCAGGGCTTGTCACTCATGTTGCACATCATGTAATGAATCTGAGTATAAATGTTGAGACATTTTTTTTCAAGTCATGAGCGCACAATCTTGACAATTGTGTACAGTATATTGATTGTTTTCATGGTTATAATGAACGTAAAAGTGGACCAAAATATCGGCACTAATAACATCAGTGATCCTACTACTCAATGATTTGATATAGTTTAAACTATAGGTAACAGACTCCGCAAAATGCTGAAACCTAAGCCAGTACGTACCGAGCTCGATAGCTGCAGTCGCTGCTTCCTTCCCACTCCTAGCCCTTCCCTGTCCCATCGTCGCCATAAGACCTATCTGTGTCGGTGCGACGTAAAACAACTAGCAAATAAAAAAAAGAATTTAAAAAAAAGAAACCAGTACGTAAAAACGGAGGCCCGTCGGCAACCGCTGGTCTCTGTACTACCGAGATCTCCGGGGCTATTATTTTTATTATTCACTCCCTTTCCATTTCCGCCCAAAGGAGTGCTATGAGCGTCTTACACAACAATTTATTTTTTCCATATAGTAAGTCATATGAGTATCAATTTTGGTTGGCAGCTATGCCCAAACGTGCACGCAAAATCTAGCTGCTATAGAATCCTGGAGCTGACGTTGCCATGGTTACGGCCGTTCGTTTCTTTATCCGATTCCTAGAGAAGGGGTAGTGTGGTTCCAGTATCTCCATAAGGGTTGGTTTTAGGGCCTTAAAACGTGGTTTTTCGGGCCCGAAGGGTTTACCGAGTTTTGTTCTTTGCGTCAAGGGGCTTAAAATGAGCGTTTTCTCGTCCTTGTAAGACAAATTCGATTTCGCCTACTTTAGCCTATTATTTTAATATTTTTATATCTCCCCCTCCGTCGCTCCCCGCTCAAATTGTTTTGAGAATAAAATACAGCCCATGTTACTCACTGGCATTGTAGCTTTCTATAGGTGAAGTAATTTTTAAAAACCGGTTCAATAGTTTCTGAGTCTATCCGTTACAAACAAATATACACATTTTTCCTCTATATAATAGCCCCAGGGGCTCTGAACTTTGGAGCGTGGGTTGGTGACCACGGGGCCCTCAGCTGAGTCCTGGCATTGCTTCCACTTACTTGTGCCAGGCTCCTCACTTTCATCTATCCTATCCGACCTCCCTTGGTCAACTCTTATTCTTTTCCGACCCCGACGCTATTAGGTTTGCGAGGGCTAGGGAGTCTTTCATTTTCATGCCCTTCGTGGCCCTTGTCTTCCTTTGGCAGATATCTTCATTTTTCGAAGTGTTGGTCCCTTCCATTTTTCTCTCTGATTAGTGTTATATAGAGGATGGTTGCCTAGTTGTTCTTCCTCTTAAAACAATAATCACCACCACCACCACCACCACCACCACCTCTATATAATATTACTATATAAGTATAGATTACATCTCTACACACGCGGTTACCGTCAGGAAGGTTTCCAGCCGTAAAACAGGGTCAAATCCAAATTTGCGACACAGTTCGCACCCGCAACCCCACAGGTGTGGTAAAGCGATAGAAGAAGAAGATGCTCATTTTAAAAATTCACCCGCTTTCTTATTCTTTTCACCCCCTTAAGCGGATTTTCCAAAAATAATGTGTTCATTTTAAAGGTGATTCCAAGTACCAATTTTAAAGTCTGTAACATGTTCATTTTTTGAGATATATGTATCCTCGCATAAATAATTCAACTCCTTCCTCACTTCTTTTCTCCCCCACTCCCCCTTAAGTGGATTATCTGAAAATGAATATTTGTGATCTTTTATTTTTAAAGCGGATTCCGAATATCAATTTTCTTGTCTGTAACATGTTAGGTTTTTGTGATTTATTGTAGATAATTTCGCTGCTGTAGAATTCTGGAGCTGACATTGCCATGGTTACAGCAGTTCGTTACTTTATCCGATTCCTGGAGCAGGGGTAGTGTGGTGCCAATATCTCCGTAACGGTTGGTTTTAGGGGCTTAAAACATGGTTTTCGGGCCCGTAGGGCTTACCGAGTTTTGTTCTTTGCGTCAAGAGGATTAAATTGAGCTTTGTCTCGTCCTTATACGACAAATTCGATATTTTGCCTATATTAGCCTATTATTTTTATATCTCCCCCAGTGCCCCCCACCTCGAATTGTTTTGAAAATAAAATACAGCCCATGTTACTCACTGGTATTGTAGCTTTCTATAGGTGAATAAGTTTTTAAAATCGGTTGAGTAATTTTTGAGCCTATTCGTTACAAACAAACACATTTTTCCTCTTTATAATATTAGTATAGATATACAGTAGATAAAATATAACATTCAGTAGAACAGAAACTCAGTCAGTCAATCAATCATTGCCAGTAGAATGGTGCTGAGATCTAATGGCAATATTTACTACTACGTGACTGTTAGCGCAGAAGAGAATCAGAAACCGTTTCCAACTGTTCCTAATCCGCACATGCGCCCTTAAAAAAAATCACAAACTGTCTCATATTTGCTGCATGAACAAAGATATTATAAAACAGTGATCAAACCAGAAGCACTATATGCAGCAATTAAATATAATTACGGCGTGATTATGCAGTTAAAAATCGTTTAGCATTTGAATAGCGGGCAATAAAGAGACTGCCGGACTGACGAATGGGCGCGGCAAGCGGGTGAATCATACCTCAGTATCCATGACCTTGGCAAAAATATATACCCCTGCTACCCTTCTTCACAGCATTTGCAAAGTTTCCATTCCTAGCTGTGACGCTGTAAAAAAAGGTTAGCCGCGACGAAAGACATTTTGTGTGTATATCCGCTAATAATGTTAATAATAAAGGAAAGAATCAGTTGATAAGCCGACAGGGCTTGTACAAATTGTTATATTTTTAAAATAATTCCTGCCCCCAATCTCTCCCCACTACCTCGATTGCCGCTACTGATTGGAAGGAGGTTCATTGGCTATCTAGCAGACAACATGGCTTCAGAACTGGTTACTCTTGGGAAACACAGCTAGTTGGGGTTATCCAAGACATAGCTGACGTCTTAGATGAGAGGGGGCAAGTAGATGGGATAGTCATCGATATGGCAAAGGCATCTGACAAAGTGCCACATGGACTATTACTAAAGAAGTTGGATAATCTTGGTCTTGATGGTAGGGTAGTAATCTGGATCAGGGAATTTCTTTGCAGTAGAACGTAAATTATAAAGTAGGATACCAATTATTAAATGAAGTAAATGTGACGTCAGGAGTTACACAAGGAAACGTTCTAGGGCCCTTGTTGTTTCTTTTATTTATACATGATTTACCAAAAACATAGTCAGAGGTCAGTCTATTTGCGGACGACTACACCAATTATAGGAAAATTACATCACAAACAGATGCCAAAAACCTACAAAGTGATTTGAAGTGTTTAGAAGAGTGGACATAAAAAAAAAGCAAAAAGATGGAAGTAAGTACAATAGAACTAAAATTAAATGTATCACATTTTCAAATGCAAGGAAAAATATGAATGTTGAATATACATATATGAACGAATCTATACAACATACAGAATCGTGCTGCTACTTGGGGTTAAAAGTAAACCAAAACCTAAATGTGGGGGGGGGGGGGGGAGGGGGGTGGCGGCACATGGAGGACACGGTAAACAGAGCTTACATGTCGTTATACTTTGTAATGAGGAACCTGAAGGGCAGTAGCATGCACACTACAAACGTATAGGACCCGCATTACTCTACACTAATACATAAACTTGAAATGGTTCAGAGAAAGGCGGCAAGATTTGTACTTGGGAAGTTTTCGCGCACCGAGTGTCTCGGAGATAATTAAGACATTGGGATGGCAATCCTTGCAGCATAGACGGAACATACGCCGTCTAAAGGGTGTACAGGGCATATGCAGACGAGCCAGCCTGGTCAGAAATCAAAGTAAGAAGGCTCAATCCTGAGTACCTGGAAAAGAATGACTATTTACATAAAATTAGAATGTGGGCTCCGAAGACAAACTATAAAAAATCTCTTCTACAAACTGGGGCACTGACGCATAGAACAAACTACCTGAATAAATATTTGTAGGACCTACCCTTTCTTAAAAATGTGGGATTTTTTACAGTACAACTAAGAGAGTAAATATGTTATATAAACACCATGAATTTATACTGTATATGCTATAAATGTTGCCACTGGGCAGTGCCCAATTGTAACATTAGGAAATAAAATTTAATATTTCCGACAAAAAAATAACATTATTAAAAAAATTGCAAACTTTGGGCTGGGGAGACCTGGGAGAAAGGAGATGAGCTGTTCGACTAAGCGGTATCATCCGAGATGTCATTGAAGAGATGTCGTGGAATGACGTTAATAGACGAATAAACTTGAGTGCTGTTTTTAAAAGTAGGAAATATCATAATATGAAGATAAAGTTGGAATTCAAGAGGACAAATTGGGGCAAATATTCTTTTAATAGTTGATGCACTCGAAGTGTTCATGTTGTGAGTAAGATTTTATTAAATTGGATAACTTTTATCGTTATCCCAGAAACATGACTGGGAGGTCGCCATACGTCATTTCACATATGCAGGCCTACTGCCAGTCACAATCGAACTGGGGTGTTTTCATGATAATGGCAGACACCCACTCTACCTGCCATTTTTATCCTCTGAAATACTGTCTCTGTGGTTTTCCCAAAGTCATGCAGGATCTGCCAACAGACAGAAACTAACATGGTGGCAATATTAACGCAATAAAGCTGTTTTTTTAATAAGTACCTCTTTAAGTACAAATTCAAAGGATAAATTATTGTTTTCTCGGAAATTATTTGAGTTACAAAGAAAATCCATGTACAATCTTTTCCTGGCAAATCAAATTTTATCTTCACTTCCTCTGCTCCAATGTTTAATGAAACTAACCGTTCAGGCAGCTCATTCACTTTTAAGGGCCTCAGGTCCACGCTTTCCTCTGACTTGCTTCAGAGTTTATTTCATGACCCGCTCAATACAGTGAGTTTCTCTTATCGGTTGGCCGGCAGGTGCTCCCAGCTTACCTCCCGCCCCTTGACTCATCACTCCCCGCTCCGGGGCATAGCAACAAGGACAGCACTTCGCTCACTTTATCCGGACATGAAATGAGATAACAATTAAAATTAAGAATTCAGAAAATTAGTAATTAAGAATCAAGGACAGAAGCTCGTACTTTATGACAGGAGATGTTTAACATGTTGGTAGCCCGCCAAGCTGAACTCTCCGAAACCTCTGCTGCTTGTCCAAGTCGTCTTAGGGATTTTGTAGGCGTATGTTCTAATCTTTCTACGATTTCATTTACTTTTTCTTCGCTAAGTACACGTTTTTTAGTAGCAGGTAGAGACCCTCCTTGGAGGCAGCTTTACCCAGGGAGTGGCGCCCCTGCCTATGTGAGTCCCAAAGCACACTGACCCGGTGTGTAGTATCTGGTAAGGGTCCCAGCTCAGGGTTACGAGTGAAGACCTCAACGACATCAACGGCGGAGATGGTGACCTTCGGTACGGCGGAGATGCTGGAAGAGGCAGCCCTGTACTTGGGGATTAATACGAGTGCAACACACAAAGGGCACGACGGTCCCACATGTTAGTGGCGGTACCCTGACAGCGTCTGTTCCCCATGTTAGGGGCGGCTGAATCACAACTCACCCACACGTCTGGCAAGCGTGGTGTTTTATTGCCAAACACCTTCCATAACCTCCTATGACTTCGAATTTTCAAACGAAACTACCCCAGGTGAGTAGAGTGAAAGACTCAGGATCTCACACTGACAATACATCAGTCTGCCTCAAGGATTCTGGGGGAGGCAAAAATTCGAAAAGAACGACTAAAAAAGTAAGAATAGTCACATACAACATAAGAACTATGAGACTAGTTGAAGACCTGGAAATGCTAGAACAAGAACTGCATTATATAAAGTGGGATATTCTGGGTATTTGTGAGACTCGCCTTCAAGGAGAAAAAGCTGAGACCCTTCCATCAGGCCATGTCATCTTACGTAATAACGGGGATGCTTCTACACATGGGGTTGTTATTCTTGTCAATAAAAATATCAAAGAATTCATACACAAGATGATTTGTGTCTCTTTCAGAGTGATATATATCGTCCTCAAATTGAATAGTAAATTCTCCATACAAGTCATACACGTCTATGCTCCAACCAGTACTTCTGACGAAGAGGAAGTGGAACAGCTGTATGAAGATATCACCAAAGAGAAAAATTCAGAAAAGACACAACTCTGTATCATCATTGGAGACTTCAATGCAAAAGTGGGTTAAAAGGAAATCGGAGACCCAGAGAACATTGGTACATATGGACTAGGCGATCGAAACGAAAGAGGAGAATGATTGCTAGAATATCTCACAGCCGAAAATCTCTATTGCATGAATACTTTCTTTAAAAATCCCATCCAACAAAAAATGACATGGAAGAGCCCCGATGGACAAACCAAGAATGAGATAGATTTTATCCTGACCAACAAGAAGAAATATTGTACAGATGTTACTGTTCTCAACAGATTTGATACAGGAAGCGACCATAGGTTAGTTCGAGCAACCTTCATATTTGACCTCGAACTTGAACGGTCCAAAATGACAAAGGGGTACACTTTCCAAGAATAGAGGACTTAGAAAAACATCAATCATCATTTCAACAAGCTCTTACCAAAAACCTTAACCCAAAAGAAGATTTGAAATACTTGGACGTGAACGAACTTAATGAGAAAATTACAGTCAGTATTCAAAATGCAGCAAAGGAGATCCCATTGAGGAAAACTAATAAGAGGAGCCAACTTTCACTTAATACCATGCAGCTCATTAAGGACAGGAAGACAATGGACAGGAATACAGCAGAATACAAAAATCTTAACAAGACCATTCGCAAGGAAATAAGAAAAGATCTAAGGAAATTTTATAATAACATGATCATGCAGACAATTGAAGAAAATAAAAAAACATGAAGATTTTAAAGAACAACATGTCCACGGGAAGACCAAAATTACAGAACTTAAGAACCAAAATGGAGAAATAGTCACAGATAGGCACAACATTACTGAAGTTATTAGAGATTTCTACTACAAGCTGTACACATCAACCATTAATAAACCAACCAGTGATGAACAACTAGCCCAGAATTATACACATGAAGTAACACCGGAAGTAACCACTGCTGAGATTGAAAATGCACTTAAACAACTAAGGAATAAAAAATCCCCTGGGGAGGATAAAATAACGAATGAAATGATGAAATTAGGTGGAAGAGATCTGCTAGAAGCCGTGAGAATACTCATCAACAAGTGTATTAACTCTGGAAGAATACCAGAAAATTGGAAAAATGCTGAAGTGATACTTCTCTTCAAGAAAGGTGATAAGGAAAATTTAGAGAACTATCGTCTTGTGAGTTTGTTATCACACCTTTACAAGCTCCTGACTAAAATTGTAACCAACCTCCTCACAAGAGAACTGGATGTTTATCAACCTGCCGAGCAAGCAGGATTTCGTAAAGGTTTCTCAACTGTTGAACACATCCAGACTATTCGTCTTCTTCTTGATAAAACCACTGAGTACAACATCAAGATTCATCTGGCCTTCATTGATTATAAAAAATCTTTTGACTCAGTGGAGATTTGGGCAATCATGAAGGTACTTCAAAATGTTATGATAAACTCAAGGTATATAAAGCTCCTGGAAAACATTTATGATCAAGCAAGAATGGTAGTCAGAGTGGACGAAGACCTCATCACCAATAAAATCCCAGTTGGCAAAGGAGTTCAACAAGACACAATCTCTCCAAAACTGTTTACCCTTGCTTTGGGAGATGTATTCAAAACCCTTCATTGGGATAATAAAAGAATAAAAATCAACGGGTTATATTTGAACCACATGCGTTTTGCCGATGACAATGTGCTCATAAGTGAAAATCTAGATGAGCTAGAAAGCACGATCCAAGAATTAAAAACTGCTAAGATTGGTTTGGAAATGAACATTAATAAAACGAAAATACTAAGCCCAGACAGTCGACCACTTAAAATTGGAAACCAATATATAGAAGCTGTCGATGAGTACATCTATCTTGGACACAAGATAAAACTTGGAAAAGACAACCAACGTGCAGAAATTCCTCGCAGAATAGGTATGAGTTGGACTGCATTCCGAAAACTAAGATTCATCCTCGCCAACAAGGATGTTCCAAGTAACCTGAAGACCAAGGTTTATAATACGTGCGTGCTGCCAGTTACTACTTACGGTGTGGAAACGATGACTCTGACGAAGGAAAATGCTCGCAAGCTTCAGCGAACACAACGAGCCATGGAGCGACAGATGCTACGGATCAGCCTTAGGGAGAAGATCCGTTCAGAGGACATCAGGAGAAGAACTAATGTAACAGACATCCTAGAGAGAGTAGCAAGACTAAAATTGCAATGGGTAGGACACGTGGCTCGACAAGACTACAACAGGTGGACCTCTAGGATTGTTCACTGGAGACCATGGGGACACAAGAAAGGCATTGGAAGACCCGAGAAGGGATGGCTCGACGACATAAAGCTGTTGGCTGGAACACGCTGGTTCCAAGTGGCTCAAGACCGAAGACGATGGAAGCATATGAAAGAGACCTATATCAAGCAGTGGATTGAAACAGGCTAGAAAAGAAGAAGAAAAAAGAAGAAGTACACGTTTTTTAACACTTCGCTTCTTCTTGAGTGAAGAACCAATTCCTCTCAATTTGTTCACGAGTTTCCGCACGGTCTCTCTGTGTGGAGGGCATACACCTGGAAATTATGTTACAAATCGTCTGACGACTTCCCTGCAGGAAGGCAGATAAGCTGGGCGCGCCTGCCGGCCAACCGATGAGAGAAAATCTCTGTACAACCTTACCTTACTCCATTTGTCGCATTGAAAATGTCTGAGAGATTACCATCCACCTTTATGGTTTCTGCATGGTTTTTACAGAGACCATTCAATAACCATATTAAATGGAGTGGAGCTCCGAATTCCTTTAACACCTGCCACAACCTGTGTCACATAACATAATCAAAATATACTTCTTAAACGTTTAAGCCTAACATGTTAAGTCTAAAGTTCTATTGAGGGAAAAGCTACCAAGGAAATGTCCCGATTAATTGTTGACGATGAATCTCCACGCAAAATAACCTCCAACATTGTAAAAGCTACCACGTATAGGTACATGGACGTGATTAGGAGGTTGAAGTTGAGGCCTGTAACGTGAAAAACAAAAAGAAAAACGAAAATTCTTTTAGTATATTAGCGTAACCAATCTTACCATCCCAATCATGGTGCAACCTCCAACATAGAAACACCATGTCCACGAACTTAATTAGGAGGTTAAAGTGAAGGCCTGCCACCTGAAAAAAAGGAAAAATAAGATACCTGTTTTAGTATATTTGCGTTACCAATCTTACCATCACAATCATGGTGCCGTAGATGAAACATGGTGTAATTACAAGAAAAAATATAGGAGTTTAATACATTATTGTGTACACATCTTCAAGAGCTCGCATAACAATACATATACACGTAGTTCTTGACCAGTTTGTATCTCAGCGTGGCAAAGTCTTTAACTTGAATGTTATGGGCACGTATCCCCGTCTTACATTTAACCGATAATATGAATAAGTGGCGGCATCGGGAAGAATGAACTCGCTCCACGTACAGAACGCACCCTTGTGCACGATGCAACATTGCATCAGGGTGTAGCTTCTTGAACTAGCGTCATTCAGCGGCGTCGAGTGCGTATAAGCATGAGCATTACGTCTCGTTGTGTCTCGGTATAATCAATGTATTTTATATGCAAATGTGTAACACTGTATGTGGTGTCTGTGTAAATAAACCTGTTATCCATGAGGGCTGATTTATTTATGGAAACGATGTGGAGCCGCCTACAACCAAGACTCCATAAATAAAATAAAAGACTGAAACAAATTACTATGTTACTATGCTATCTTACTGTATATAAAGTACCTAATACATACATACATACATACATACATACATACATACATACATACATACATACATACATACATACATACATACAACATTATAGATCGTTATGCCTTTCAGCGTTCAGTCTGCAAGCCTCTGTGAATTTATTATACCTCACCACAATCCTCTGTTTGCAACTAGTGCTGTGACCCCATTTAATTCCACACCTCTTATCTTTAAATCGTTAGAAATGGAGTCTAACCATCGTCGTCTTGGTCTTGTTCTACTTCTCTTACCCTCCATAACATAGTCCTTTATACTCCTAGGTAACCTATTTCCTCCATTTGCCTCACATCACTCCACCTCCGTAGCCGGGTTTTGCATACAGCTTCATCCATCGAGTTCATTCATCTCCTCATTCCGAGTACCCTCCTGCCGTTGTACCAGCAAAAATTCTCGCTACATTCAAGTCTGTTACTTCTAACTTATTAATAAGATATTCTAAGTCCACCTAGCTTGCGCACCCGTAAAGCAAAGTTGGTCTGAAAACAGACGGATGTATAGATAATTTCGTCCGGGAGCCGACTTCCTTCTTACAGAATAATGTTGATCGCAACTGCGAGCTCACTGCATTAGCTTTACTGAACCTTAATTCAACCTCACTTCATATTTTACCATCCTGGGAAAACATATATCCTAAATACTTGAAATTATCTACCTGTTCCAGCTTTGTATCACCAATCTGACATTCAATTCTCTTGGATTTCTTACCTACTGACATCAATTTAGTTTTGCAAACGCTGCCTCGGCACCATCTGCCATTAAGACTAAGTCGTCAGCATAGGTCAGACTATTTACTGCATTTCCACCTCCCTTGTGACGATTTATGTCATTGCGTTCAAGTTTTGTGAATAGGAGAATGTGCCTGATGCTTATATTATAATGTGCTTTACATTTTCATCGTTCTCATTTGAGGTTAGGGCTTCACAGATATTCCGTGTAGCTCTCGGTATACGATACTGAAGTAAAGTAGGGTTGTGGTTACGATGTAAAGGAGAGGCCGTATACGTCACGGGTAAGACCGCAATTAGGGTGTGGTTCCTGTATATGGGACCCTCTCTATGGTTACTTGATTCGAGAACTGGAAAAAAATACAAAGAAAAGCAGCCAGTTTGTTCTGGGGGATTTCTCTTTAAATAATGGGGCAGTCTCAAGCTATTGCAAAAGGGCTGTTGTGGTCGCAGTTTACAAATGAGGGGATAAGACCATCCCGGGAAATAATCGACGTGTTAGATTGACTGCAATAGTTTGCAAACAAATAGAACAACTATTTGCGGAGTATATTGCTTTAGCTAGCTGCTTTACGTCACACCGACACAGATAGGTCTCATGGCGACGATGGAGCAGGAAAGGGGTAGGAGTGGAAGGAAGCGGCCGTGGCCTTAATTAAGGTACAGCCCCAGCATTTGCCTGGTGTGAAAATGGGAAACCACGGAAAACCATTTTCAGGGCTGGCGACAGTGGGGTTCGAACCTACTGTCTCCCGAATACGGAGTATATTGCAACATTTTGGAAGGCAGTAGCGGCGACTGGGAATTAGCAGAGCGGGGGGGGGGGGGGGCTAAGTTTTAAATGCTTTCTGATCGAATTTCAAGAGAGAGGTAAAGGTTGATAACTTAAATGCGACACTAATAGTATTTTAATTCAATACTATACACTATAACTTTCATCAAGGAAACAATATTACACATTTATTACCCATACACTTAAATATAAGTACGGCGTTATTATGCAATTAAAGCCGTTAGCATTTGACTACACAATAAGAAACTAACGGGCTCTAAAGAGACTGTCAGACGGATGCGCTCGGCAGTCGGGTGAATCATACCAGTGTATCAATGACCTTGGCAAAAGAAATATACCCTTGCTACCCTTTCACGCAGCATTTGCAAAGTTTCCACTACTTGCCGTGACGCTGTACAAATCGGTTAGCCACGACGAATGACATTTTGTGCGTATTTCCGCTAATAATCTTGTTAATAATTGAAGAAAATAAAGGTACGAACCAGCTGATAATACAACAGGGTTTGTACAAATTGTTTAAAACATTTCCTTCCCCGTAATTCCCCCCCCCCCATCGCCGCTACAGATCGTTGGCTATATAGCAGACAACATGGCTTCAGAACTGGTCACTCCTGCGAAACACAGCTAGTTGGTGTTAGCCAAGACATAGCTGACGTCTGAGATGAGAGGGGGCAAGTAGATGGGATAGTCATTGATATGGTAATGTCGTAAGTCCCACATGGACTATTACTAAAGAAGTTGGATAATCTTAGTCTTGATAGTAAGGTAGTAATCAGGATCAGGGAATTTCTTGGCAGCAGAACGCAAATTATCGAAGTAGGGGACATATTGTCGTGTGAAATAAAGATGACGTCAGGAGTTACACAAGGAAACGTTCTAGGGCCCTTGTTGTTTATTTAATTTATACATGATATACCGGAGAATATAGAGTCAGAGGTCAGACTATTTGCGGATGATTGCATCAATTACAGAAAAATTAAATCACAATCACATGTCAAAAACCAACAAAGGAATTTTAAGTGTTTAGAAAGTGGACATAAATAAATCGAGGTAAGTATAATGCAACTAAAATTAAATGCATCACGTTTTCAAATGCAGACTTGAAATGGTTCAGAGAAAGGTGGCATGATTTATACTTGGGAAGATTTCGCGCACCGAGTGTCTCGGGGATGATTAAGACATTGGGATGGCAATCCTTGCAGCATAGACGGAACATACGGCGTCTTCAAGGGATGTAAAAGGGATATACAGCTGAGCCAGCCTGGGCAGAAATCAAAGTAAGAATGCCTATCCTGAGTACCTGGGAAAGAAAGACTACATAAAATTGGAAAAAGGGCTCCGAACACAAGCTATAAAATATTGTCGTCTACAAACTGGGGGTACTGACATATGGAACAAACTACCTGAAGAAATCTTAGCAGGCCCTATCCTTTCTTAAAATGTGGTAATTTTTTACACTTCAACTGATGAGAGTAAATTGTATTATATAAACACCATGAATTTATACTCTATATGTTTTTAATGTTGCCACTGGGGTGATGGCAACTGTAACATTAGGAAATAAAATTTGGAATTTCCGAAAAAAGAATAACATTACGAAAATGTTGCAAATATCGGGCTGGGAAAACTTGGAAGAAAGGAGACGAGCTGTTCGACTAAGCGGTATGTTCCGAGCTGTCATTGATGAGATGTCGTTGAATGACGCTTTAGACGAATAATCTTGAGTGGTGTTTTTAAAAGTAGGACATATCTTAACATGAGGATAAGGTTGGAATTCAGGAGGACAAATCCGAGCAAATATTCTTTTACTAGTCGTTGTACCCGTAGTGTTAATGCTGTAAGGTTCTATTAAAATGGATAAGTTTTAGCGTTATCCGAGAAACATACATCGTTTCACATATGAAGGCCTACTTTGAGCCACAATCGAGTTGGGGTTTTTCATTACAATGACAGACACCCACTCTCCACCTGCCTTTTTCTATCCTCAGAAAGGGTGTCCTGTGGTTTTCACAAAGTCGTGAAGGATCTGCCATCAGACAGAAAACGAACATGGCAGCAATATGAACGATATAAAGCTCTTCTTTTAATAAGTACCTTTTGACTGATCAGACCCCGCTCCGCGACATAGAAACAAGCACATCACTTCGCTCACTTTATCCCGGCTTTCCAGGAGACAACGACTAAAATTAAGAATTAATAAAATTAGTAATTAAGATTCAAGGAAATAAGCTCATACCTTATGACAGGAGATGTTTAACATGTTGGTAGCCCGCCAAGCTGAGCTCTCCGAAACTCCGGCTTCTTGTCCCAGTCGTCTTAGGGATTTTGTAGGCGTATGTTCTAACCTTTCTACGATTTCATTTACTTTTCCCTCGCCAAGTACACGTTTTTTAAGACTGTGCTTCTTATCGAGTAAAGAACCAGTTCTTCTCCCTTTGTTTACGAGTTTCCACACGGTCCTGTGTGTGGTGGCGTACAGCTGGAAATTATGTTACAAATCGTCTAACGACTTTCCTGCAAGACAATTTTCACATAATTATCGTGCATAAATGCCCTTTCTTCTACCGTGTACACATGTTGAAGCATTATGAGAATCATACCCCGACGTAACACTTCACAACTCGAGAAGATTTGAAGCGGGAGATCAACACTTAATACACATTGTAAGCACGGACCTGAACTGCGAAGTGCAGGCATTCTTGTGCTGTCGCTGCGCTTTGTAACGGGAAGTGATGAGTCAACGGAAGGCAGTAAGCTGGGCGCGCCTATCGGCCAACCGTTGAGAGAAACTCAGTGTTCAACCTTGCCTTACTCCATTTGTCGCATTGGAAATGTCTGAGAGATCACCATCCACCTCTATGGTTGTTGCATGGTTTTTACAGAGACCATTTAATAATCATATAAAATGCTGTGGAAGCCCACATTCTTTTAGCACCTGCCACAACTTGTCTCATATAACACAGTCAAAATATATATTTTTTAACATTTAAGCTTATCTTGTTAAGTTTAAAGTTCTGTTAGTGAAGAGAAGGAAATATCCTGATTAATTATTGACGGTGCATCTCCACGGAAAATAACCTCCTTCGTAGAAAAACTTACCAAATATATAAACGTCATTGGGAAATTTAAGAGGAGGCGGGACACCTGAAAGAAAAAAGAAAACTGTTTTAGTATGTCTGCGCACTGAAATCGTAATGTACAGGCCGTACTGTAGTAAGCGCTGCATGTCCATCAGCTGAACGATTAGGGCGGCTAAACGAATATTATGACTTGTATTTGCTAATGCAATACGCAGTGATTGAGAACATTCTTTATACAATTGTGGCTGTTGAAGGATATACCTTTATAATGAAGTATATTGCATGCCTGTTCTCTCCCTATATATCACATCAGCATTTACGTGGTCCGGCTCCACGGCTAAATGGTTTGTATGCTGGCCTTTGGTCACAGGGGTCCCGGGTTCGATTCCCGGTAGTGTCGGCAATTTTAACCATAATTGGTTAATTCCCCTGGTACAGGGACTGGGCGTATGTGGCGTCTTCATCATCATAATTTCGTCCTTATCATGACGCGCAGGTCGCCTGCGGGAATCCAATCAAATATCCTGTACCTGGCGAGCTGTAGTCCTCGGACACATTCCGGCACAAAAAGCCATACTGCATTTCATTTAGAGCATTTACGTAAACAGCTCTTATTGAGATAATGAGACCTCATATATTTAGGTTAGTTGTGTTAGGTTTACGTGGTTAATGATGTAAATTCAAAGGACTTAAATGCTTCTTGTGGAATTTATTCATTGAATTGTTAATGTATAGCACGTTTTTGTGAAAATATAATGTGTTGCGAATTTAAGTAAATTCGACATAATGCCAAGAAGTTGTGTGCGCCTCGACGAAAATCCAACTGTGCAAGTGTGCAATATTCTCATTTCCTTCGAACGAGGACAGGAGATATTTATTGACGATTAATTTTTTTTGCCAGAGGCTTTACGCCTCACCGCCTTAGATAGGTCTAATGGCGACGATGGGATAGGAAAGGCGTAGGAGTTGGAAGGAAGCAGCCGTTACCTTAATTAAGGTACAGCCCCCGTATTTGCATGGTATGAAAATGGGAACAACGTAAAACCATCTTCAGGGCTGTCGGCAGTGGGATTCAAACTCGCTATCTCCCGGATGCAAGCTCACAGCAGAGCGCCTCTAACCGCATGGCCAACTCGCCCGGTGACTAAAATTCTAATCCCGAATGTAACTATTACGAGCTTCACTACTTTTGACTTTCTTCGTCTTGAAAATCCACAGCCTGTTTCCAGTCATCTGACCGGGTCAGGAATGGAATGAATGAAGCCCCATCTATCGGCGCGGATAGGAAATATGCCGGCTGTCGAAGACTGTCGCACTCCTCTGGGGCAATGATAAATGACTGACAGATGAAATGAGATGTTGCTGGAGAGTGTTGCTGGAATGAAAGATGACAGGGAGAACCGGAGTACCGAAGCAAATCCTGTCCTGCCTCCGCAATGTCCAGCACAAATCTCATATGGAGTGACTGGGGGTTAGAACCACGGTATCCAGTGGTGAGAGGCCGGCACGCTGCCACCTGAGCCGCGGAGGCTTCCTTTTCTTCTTCTTATAGGTAGAGATTTAGAGCGGTGCAATGAATTGTTGATACAGAACAATCCTAAATTATCCCAGATGATCAGTAACCAAGTGAACCTACATTTGTGCTTTTTTTATTAGGTAATATTGAGAATATACGAAGTAAAAGCAAAACCCCACCTAAGTATAGAACTAAATGCTGTTTATAAAACCCAACCTTCTATGATTTTGGTATTATTATGTAAAACACTTTAAACAATTTAAATTAAACTACTGCTAGTAGAAAATAGGTGTAACATGCAGTGCGACTTAATTATTTGAAGAATTGCGCCAGAACTTCCAAGAAACAACCACGCAAACTGCACTTTTTTTTGTGTTTGCTATTTGCTTTTCGTTGCACCGACATAAATAAGTCTTATGTTGACGATGGGACAGGTAAGGCCTACGATTTTGAAGGAAGCGGCCGTGGCCTTAATTAAGGTATAGCCTCAGCAATTGCTTGGAGGAGAAATGGGAAACCACGGACAACCATCTTCAGGGCTGCCGACAGTGGAGTTCGAACCCACTATCTCCCGGATGCGCGCTCCTGACCGCACGGCCAACTCGCCCGGTGCACTCTGTTTATGATCTTCTGCAGCTACGGTGGCAAAGCCCTATTATTATTATTATTATTATTATTATTATTATTATTATTATTATTATTATTATTATTATTGTTACCGTGTTTTTGTGGTAGTTATGCATGAAAGAAGGTGCTGGGTGGTGAATAGGTCTCAAGCTACTAAAGTGAAATTAATTTTAAAATTTAACAAGGTTATATTTTCTTTTCAAAATTAGGTAACAACAAATAGAACAGGTACTTAGAAGCCGAAACACGATTGAAAAATACATTTACATAGGTACCCCATTTGGGGCTTCAAAAGTCAGAAACATAATTCTTGAGCAATGAGCCCAACCTTACAATGAACACCATACAACAAAGGGGCCGAAAACCCCCAAACATGCCAGAAACATTTGCTTCCAATTACACCCAAAAGCCTCCTTGAGGCAGAAACACAATTTTCAAGAAAGGGCAACTTCCACCTAAAATACAAGCCTATCATAGGCCACTCCGAACTCCACCTTTAAGCTGTCCTCCAAGGACATATACACAGGGGTAAAATACCCAACCTACTGAGGTCTGTTAAATGACAAGAAGGTTAATGCATGACCTCTGAAATACAATTTGAGAGGAGGCGAACTTGCATTCCCAATACACTTTGCTTAAGACCAACTTGGCCCTAGGCCGTAAATACAAGGGCTAATCCCATACTAAAGAGGTGACTTAAAAAGAGAACAATTGTTTTACGTTAACGAAGAATAGGTTGAGAAAACTAAGTTCACCTCACAACAATATGAGTGGGAGCTCGAGAGGGTTAGCACTCTCTATCCCAGTATGAAGCTTTAAAAGAGAATATATGAAAAGAGTAGTTACATTTTAGGAAAAGGTTACATGGTTGAACGCTTAGAACCCGCCCCGAAAGTTAAACTGCTGAGCTAGCAAAGAAAGAAGTTATAAATCGGCCATTACCTTGTTGTTGACCGCTGCCGAAGAAAGAGGCGCTTCCCGCCCCCTGCTATGTACTTAATACACTGAAAGATGGAACAGAAGTGGCGCAGAGACCCAAAAATCAGCAGTTTATATCCTCTCGTGGAAGGTTCTAGGCGTTAGGGGAATGAAAACACCCGCCCACAATAATTTTATTGGCTAGGGTACAGAAACATATCCAAGTTGGGGGAAAATACATCGGATTGGTCGGAAATTACTAAAAGAAATTCGGGATTGGATAAACCTAAAACAAGGGGAAAAAGAGGGGTATACAGCCAACTTAAACAATAACAGAAGGAAATTTAACAAGAAACAAACATTTGAAATAAAAATTTCTCCAACAAAATAGTTCTTTGACTTCGCACTAGGGTGCACTATTGTTGATCTTCAGTAGTGTCCTCTAGGAGAGAAAGTTTACACTTCTTACTTCAAGCGAAACAAAAACACATCAAAAATGACACAGTTCAAAAACTCAAAATTTTCCACGTGGTGACATCTTCTGAGAAGGTAAAGAATTAACAGCGTAGATAAAGTTCAGACTTCCTCCAGCAGAGGAGTTTCACCTGGCGCAATTTTTAAATTAGCGGCGTGGAGGTGTACCGCCCGGTACAGACCTCCCCCCCCCCAAAAGTTCCTCCAGGGGTGACACATGAAATCTGTTTGAAACAAGGTCCAAGTTATGCTGTGGATATGAAGATTGATTGCAGAAGCATTTATAAGATTTCTTAATTTGGTTTGATTCAGTTTCAAAATTTTGTTGTTGCAGATGAAGTAAAGTCTTTATATTTGTAGAAGTTGAATTTCTGAAGATAACTTTTTATACTTGAAAGTGAAGGAAAAAAAAAATTTTCAAAGTCCACCAAATATTGCAGTTGAATTCCCAAGTGTAGTCATTACTTATAGTAACTGTTCATGTAGTAGATGGTGATGAAGTGGGATGGCCAGACCGGCCGTTGCGGCTTGCGTCCAAAGGAGGCCGCTCGGACCCCTCAAGTACCCTGAGATACCGCTCGCCCGCACTATGAGGGGAGCAGAGGTGTTGAAGCACGCCGCGCCCGCGGTGAACATATACAGGCTGCGGGCAAGTAGCAGGTCGTGCGCCGCACATCAGCCTTGGCCGGGAGGAGAGCTCCGGCTCGCCGTGCACACGTCGTCCTCGCTGGGGCCGAGGGGGCCCGTCCTCTGCTCCAGTTGCTGCACGGCGCCGCGCGGCTGCGGGGGCACTGAAACATTAAAGCTTGGCGGCAGAATTGTGTTGGACCATCATCTTTTTTTTTAAGGGCACAGGCTTGGTGAGGAGGTTGAGGGGTCAGCGGCGTGCAGATATCCATGGCATTTACTCAAATCAAGCCACAGTGTGTATTGAAGCAGGAGACGGGAGCGTGGTAATGGCCAAGGCAAGGACAGAATGGCAGTTTAACGGATCGGGGAAGGTTTTACAAGAGGCTTACATATAAGACAAAATATTATAGAAGGGGCAGAAAGCCTTAAAAGTTGAACTCAAAAAAAAAAAAAATATAACCTTCATATTCCTTTCAAATTATATGAAGCAAGTTGACACAAAATTTACACTGGTTTCACCTGTGACAGGTGAACCCTAAATATCCTCTCGGTGGCTGGATTGCTTACTAACAACGTAACTGGCGTAAGAAAATCGAGAATGATGCATGGCCCATGAAATCTGGGGGCAAGCTTGCCCGCGGGAACAAAATTCTTGACCATTACCTGGTCACCTACATTCAAAGTGGTGGGTCTCCGTCCACGATCATACCTTTCCCTGACCTTTTCGTGAGACACTTTAAGATTGGCTTTAGCCTTCTTCCAAAGATCTTTAATATTATCCGGATCTATTGTCTCGGGTAGAATGTCACTCAGAGACCAGAGGTTAGAGAGCGGCGAGTTGGGAACAAACTTGAACATCAAAGAAGCTGGAGTGAATTTATGTGATTCATGAACAGCTGAATTCAAAGCAAAAGCTAACCAATGCAGGGACGTGTCCCACCTGGAATGATCATCATGATGATAGGCAATCAGTGCGGACCTGAGATTACGATTAACCCGTTCAGCCAGAGATGGTTGAGGGTAATAAGCAGAAGTAGTTACATGAGAGATGGATAAGTCAAAACAGAATTTACGAAATAAATTAGATGTAAAAGCCTTAGCATTATCAGATACAATATATTGGCACGGACCAAAAGAAGCAAAAATAGAATTTAGGCAAGTAATGGTGGACTGAGCGGTAGCCAGCTTAGTCGGAAATAACCAGGAAAATCTGGTAAAACCATCTACACATACAAAGATGAATTTGTTGGCATTTCCCTTCGACTGGGGGAAGGGTCCTACATAATCAATATACAGGCGTTCCATGGGGCGCGATGCTTGATGCGAAGACAAGAGGCCTACCTTGGTGGACATGGTTGGTTTACTAATCAAACAGGATTTACAAGCCTTTACTAGTTCACGGATTTCACCGTCCATACCTTTCCAGATGAACATTTCACGAATCTTTTCACGAGTTTTAAAGATACCAAGATGCCCTCCTAATGGGGTCTCATGATAATACTTGAAGATCATAGGTACAAGAACCGCTGGAACAACAACCTTCATCATCTTATCATGCCTCGAAGGGCAACATAGAACACCATTCCTCAGAACATAAGGGACGACATGTTCCCCAGAAGAAAGGGTTTCCATTATTGGAGCCAGCGTCGGATCTTCACGTTGGTATTTCTCAATATCCCTAAAAAGCATGGGAGCATCTGTTAAAATGGCATTAACACCAGATAGTATGGACTCGGGAGGTGATGAACTGTCGACCGGTTCCTGGGTCTCGACGTCGTTAGAAAACATACGGCTGAGTCCATCAGCAACAACATTTTCGGTACCTCTGATATGCCTGACATCAAATTGGAAGGCAGAAATACGGATGGCCCAACGGGCTATACGACCAGTACGACGCGGCCTACCTAAGACCCAGCTTAGGGCTTGATCTGTCTCCAGGTCGAATTTGACATGTTCCAGATAGAGACGGAACTTCTCTAAGGCGAATAGGACTGCCAAACCTTCGAGCTCATAGATGGAATACTTGGCTTCTTGAGCCGACAATGTCCTAGACGCATAGGCGATGGGGCGCCTCCCTAGTTCAGTCTCTTGAAGAAGGACTGCAGCTACCGCTGACGACGACGCGTCGGTTTGGACGATGAATTTCTTCGAGAAATCAGGCATAGCAAGTACAGGGGCATTACAAAGTGCTAATTTAAGGTCTTCAAAAGCGGCTTGTTGAGAAGGTCCCCACTCGAATTTGATGCCTTTCCTACGAAGAAGGTTTAAGGGCGCCGCTCTATTAGCGAAGTTAGGAATAAACTTCCTGAAGAAATTCACCATACCAATGAACCTGGCGATACCTTTAATGTCCTTGGGAGGTTTGAAATCACGGATGGCCTGGGTTCTAGAATGATCGACTGCTACACCATCAGGTGACACAATATGCCCTAGGAAGGACATAGAGGGCTTAGCGAAGGCAACCTTGGACAACTTAACAGTTAACCCAGCCTTACGAAGGCGATCGAGAACTTCTCGCAGATGATCTAGATGTTCTTCAAAAGTCTCTGAAAATACGACGACATCATCCAAGTAGTGATATAAGTACTCAAATTTGATGTCGGAGAAGACCCTATCTAGTAGCCTAGTGAGTACAGCTGCTCCGGTGGGGAGCCCGAAAGGCACGCGGTTGTATTCATATAAATTCCAGTCCGTGGCAAACGCTGTAAGGTGTTTAGACTCTTCGGCAAGGGGAATTTGATTGTAGGCCTGATTTAAGTCCAAGATAGTAAAGAACTTGGCCTTACGAAACCATGAAAAACAAGAATGAAGGTCAGGAAGGGGCACAGGTTGCAACACCACCTTCCGATTGAGAGCCCTATAATCAATGACAGGCCTGAAGCCTCCTTGGGGTTTCGGAACTAGAAAAATAGGCGAAGAATACGCCGACTTAGAGGGCCTAATAATACCATCCTTCAACATCTGATCGATAATTTCTTTCAGAGCCTTCATTTTAGGTGGAGATAGCCTATACGGTGGAAAACGAACAGGAATCGAATCCGTGACCTCAATTTTGTATTCGATCAGGTCAGTAACGCCAAGAGTATCAGAGAACACCTCGGGAAACGACTGACACAATTTGCGAATACTATCAGCCTGCTCCTCAGGTAGATGTCTAAGGTCTAACAACATCTCATCCTGGGTAGGCGAAATAGAAGAACATGATGCAGATTTACACTTTAATAGAGGAATGCTACAATTAGAGGCAAATTTGAAAGTGCAAGACCTACTCTGAAGATCGAGCACAAGACCAGTGTGAGAAATAAAGTCCGCTCCCAATATAATGGGGCAAGACAAGAGCTTGGCCACAAACAATTTAACTCTCCAAGTGAATTTAAAAATACGAATTTTGACCAATAAGGAACCTAGAATTTCTAATGGGGATGAATTAGCCGAAACATATTGCACAGGAGATGAGACATAGTCAGGTAGTTTACAAACAGATTTCAATTTAGAATACCATTCAGCCGAAATAATCGAACAAACACTGCCTGAGTCTAAGAGAGCTGTAATAGGCTCGTTATTTAACTCAATCTTAAGAAAAGGAACCGGTGCGGGGGAATCCGCCGCAATCCTAAGACACTCTTTGGGACCTTCAAAAGATAAATTTGAAAATTGCTCGTTCTCTAAATTTACAACCTGTTTACCAGGGGCTGAGTCTCGGGAAGATGGATTAGTTGACTCAGCCGAAGCCACTAGTCACTTTTTATTATTGGCATAGGTAGAATTTGCACCAGAAGTTGAGCAGGAGGGGGTGCTATTCGAGTTTGGGCAATTCTTGGCGATATGTGAGAAAGCCCCACATTTAAAACAGCCTTGTGCTGAACCAGCTCCATTATTTGCCCTACTAGTTTTGACCAATGGACATTTATTGCGAAGATGGTCAGGCGACCCGCAAGCATAACATTTACGGGGTGTGACTGGTCGGCGAGGTGGAGGCCGAGTGTTACTAAAGGAAGGCGGGGGTTCTTTCGCTACACGCAAAGAATCGGCGTATCTAACTCCTTCCGCTGAGACGGCCAACGCTTCAAGTTCAGAGAACGTTTGCGGGCACGCCGCGAAACACAAGTATGACCTATAAGATGGTGAAATGCCTTCCACAATAGCCTGTACAATCTGATCTTCAGGAAAACGAAGGGCAAACACCCTAGTATAAAACTTAATATCTTGGATGAAGTCTGCCAAGTTTTCATCCAAGCGCTGTACACGGTAATAGTACTTCTGAATAAGGGAGGACCTGGCCCTAGCCGGGATAAAGTTAGCTAGCAAATGGGCATGGAAATCCTCAATAGATGATTGCTCGGCAATGGCTCTTACGATTTTATCAGAGAGAATACCAATAGCATACGGATAGATAATTTGCAAAATTTGACATGGAGAAAGAGAAAACACAAGGGCATGATCCTGAAATTCAACCAGAAATCTTAAAAATGAAATTACTTCACTGGTGGTATTAACCGAAAACTTAGAGATACCTCTGAGCAACATTGCCAATGGATGAGGCAAGCTGCTAAACCCGGGTGACATAGTAGGTAAAGGTTTCAATGGCAAGGAAGTTAATTCAGAACGGATGTTACTCAACGATGCACGGCGTTCAGGCTCGTTGTCCAATGGGGCAGAGATAGTTTGGGCAGCAATGGTTTTCCTATTTACTTCTCCCTTAGGAGGTGCTTCCTCGCTACCTACATTCACTATGGTGGGTTGATCAGATTTGGGAGGAACTTCCCCAGTTAACAATTGAGTGACCTTGCTAGATAATTCAGACATATTTTCAAGCAGCGTACTAGCTTCCTTCTTCTGAACGTCATTCAACTTTAGAGACAACAGATCGTTAACTCTATTGGAAAAATGAAACAGCCTAGCTTGCACACGCTTAATTTGATTGGGAGAAGGATCATTTTCATCAAAAAAACTAACTACAGAAGCTAGCCCAGTAATATTCTCCGTGATCGTGGAAAGAGAGTCGTCAATTTCTTTCTCTCCCAAATTGGGGAGGGAAATGGGCAAATCTAGGGACTCTCTAAGCTTGTTAGTGTCTACTGCAACCGTGCCTCCAGATTGCACATTTCTGATAGTTAATTCATAGATCAACTCCTCTTTGCGCAAATAATTAAGATGGAGAACATCGCGAGGGCCTGGCATGATGACAGAACAATTTTGAAAAAGTCAAAAAATTCCAGCAACTGAGAAAATGGTTAGAGTTCGGATCAAAACAATGTGTAGCCGTCAAAAGGGGCTAAATTGAGACCCATTCAACCACGCTCTGCTACCACTTGTTACCGTGTTTTTGTGGTAGTTATGCATGAAAGAAGGTGCTGGGTGGTGAATAGGTCTCAAGCTACTAAAGTGAAATTAATTTTAAAATTTAACAAGGTTATATTTTCTTTTCAAAATTAGGTAACAACAAATAGAACAGGTACTTAGAAGCCGAAACACGATTGAAAAATACATTTACATAGGTACCCCATTTGGGGCTTCAAAAGTCAGAAACATAATTCTTGAGCAATGAGCCCAACCTTACAATGAACACCATACAACAAAGGGGCCGAAAACCCCCAAACATGCCAGAAACATTTGCTTCCAATTACACCCAAAAGCCTCCTTGAGGCAGAAACACAATTTTCAAGAAAGGGCAACTTCCCCCTAAAATACAAGCCTATCATAGGCCACTCCGAACTCCACCTTTAAGCTGTCCTCCAAGGACATATACACAGGGGTAAAATACCCAACCTACTGAGGTCTGTTAAATGACAAGAAGGTTAATGCATGACCTCTGAAATACAATTTGAGAGGAGGCGAACTTGCATTCCCAATACACTTTGCTTAAGACCAACTTGGCCCTAGGCCGTAAATACAAGGGCTAATCCCATACTAAAGAGGTGACTTAAAAAGAGAACAATTGTTTTACGTTAACGAAGAATAGGTTGAGAAAACTAAGTTCACCTCACAACAATATGAGTGGGAGCTCGAGAGGGTTAGCACTCTCTATCCCAGTATGAAGCTTTAAAAGAGAATATATGAAAAGAGTAGTTACATTTTAGGAAAAGGTTACATGGTTGAACGCTTAGAACCCGCCCCGAAAGTTAAACTGCTGAGCTAGCAAAGAAAGAAGTTATAAATCGGCCATTACCTTGTTGTTGACCGCTGCCGAAGAAAGAGGCGCTTCCCGCCCCCTGCTATGTACTTAATACACTGAAAGATGGAACAGAAGTGGCGCAGAGACCCAAAAATCAGCAGTTTATATCCTCTCGTGGAAGGTTCTAGGCGTTAGGGGAATGAAAACACCCGCCCACAATAATTTTATTGGCTAGGGTACAGAAACATATCCAAGTTGGGGGAAAATACATCGGATTGGTCGGAAATTACTAAAAGAAATTCGGGATTGGATAAACCTAAAACAAGGGGAAAAAGAGGGGTATACAGCCAACTTAAACAATAACAGAAGGAAATTTAACAAGAAACAAACATTTGAAATAAAAATTTCTCCAACAAAATAGTTCTTTGACTCCGCACTAGGGTGCACTATTGTTGATCTTCAGTAGTGTCCTCTAGGAGAGAAAGTTTACACTTCTTACTTCAAGCGAAACAAAAACACATCAAAAATGACACAGTTCAAAAACTCAAAATTTTCCACGTGGTGACATCTTCTGAGAAGGTAAAGAAATAACAGCGTAGATAAAGTTCAGACTTCCTCCAGCAGAGGAGTTTCACCTGGCGCAATTTTTAAATTAGCGGCGTGGAGGTGTACCGCCCGGTACAATTATTATTATTATTATTATTATTATTATTATTATTATTATTATTATTATTATTATTATTACTTTTACGTTCGTTTTCTCCATATTTTTGTTAAAACATAATAATTATGAATTGATGGGTACATGGAGTAAATCAATCGTTATATCTTGACCACTTTGATCACGTTTTAGGCCTACTTCTTCTAAAATTACCTAGACCTAAGTTACGAAATATGAAACGATTACAGGTGTTAATGCTCTCATCTGTTATATTAATAAAACTTTGGGAATATGTCTTAATAATAAGGCACAGCCGTTGCTTGCATTGCGCGTTTTGGACGGAGGAAAATTGTTCACCTCCAAGGTTGGTTCGCCTCTTTGCGTGACGTCATCCGAACTACATTACGGCCTGTATATTACAAAGGCAGTAGTTTGCGTTACCAATATTCCCATCACAATAATGGTGCAGCCTCCAACGTAGAAACACTTACCATGAAGGCCTACATCAAGTTGATTAGGAGGATGAAGCGGAATCAAGCCACCTGAAAAAAAGAAACAGCAATAGCATAACGCCGAGTTATAAAGATCCGAGATGTACAATATATATTAATCTAAGATGAAAGATGTATAAATATTTACAAAGGACGCAAATATACACAATAAAAACTGTAAAATCTTATATAATATATATTTGCATAAGCAATGATATTAAAAAAGAAAAATGCATTTGCAGTAAATACGGGAGCAGAACAGGAAAGGACAAGAAGGAAAATTAAGTTTTATGAAAAGTATCATGACAGAAGGAAGGAAAACGTTACTAAGATGTCTAGGTTCTTGTTGGTAGATAATGTATTAAACATTGCTGGAATACGTACAGAAAGGGACCTTTGGGTGAGAGAAAGCCGGGAGTAAGGAATATGGAATAGGGTCTTCATTCTGGTACTACGGGAGCCGACTTCCTTCTTACAGAATAATGTTGATCGCAACTGCGAGCTCACTGCATTAGCTTTACTGAACCTTAATTCAACCTCACTTCATATTTTAGCATCCTGGGAAAATTTATATCCTATATACTTGAAATTATCTACCTGTTCCAGCTTTGTATCACCAATCTGACATTCAATTCTCTTGGATCTCTTACCTACTGACATCAATTTAGATTTGTAAAGGCTTATTTTCATACCATACTCATTGCATCTATTTTCATTACCAAGTTATCAGACTGCAGGCTTTGGGCACAATCTGCCATTAAGACTAAGTCGTCAGCGAAGGGCAGACTGCTTACTGCCTTTCCAATTCCCTTGCGACGATTTATGTCATTGCGTTCATGTTTAGTAAATAGAAGAATGTGCATTATGCTTATATTATAATGTGCTATACATTTCCATCGTTCTCATTTGAGGTTAGGGCTTCACAGATATTCCGTGTAGCTTTCGGTATACGCCACTCAATTAAAGTATGGTTGTGGTTACGATGTAAAGGAGGGGCCGTATACGTCACGGGTAAGACCGCAATTAGAGGATGGTTCCTGTGTATGGGACCTTCTCCATGATTACCTGATTTGAAAACTGAAAGGAAAAAAGAAAAAAAAAGAAAAGCAGCTGTTTGTTCTGTATGATTACGCTTTAAATATTGGGGAGACTCAAGATATTGGAAATGGTCAGTTGTGGAGGCAGTTTACAAAGGAGGGGATACGACCATCCCGGGAAATTATCGAACTCTTAGTTTGACTGCAATAGTTTGGAAGCAAATGGAAGGTGTATTTGTGGAGTATATTACAACATTTGGAAGGCATTAGCGTCGACTTGGAATTAATAGTGGCAAGGAGGGGAGGGAGTAAAATAAGCAAAGGCAACAAAAAAAGCCGGGTTTGTGGGTTTGTGGGTTATAAAAAAAAACTACAAAATGGTAAGTTTTTAATGCTCTCTGATGGAAATTCAACAGAGAGGCAAAGGTTGACAGTTCACCAACTTAAATGCGATACTAATAGTTGTTACCAAATGAACACTGTTACACATTTATTACGTATACAATTAAAATAATTACGGCGTAATTATGCAACTAAAATCATTTAGCATTTGACTACACAATAAGAAATTAACGGGCACTAAAGAGACTGCCAGACTGACGATTGCCCGCGGCAAGCTTGTGAATCATACCTGTGTATCCATGACATGGCAAAAATATATATCACTGTACCATTCTTTACAGCATTTGCAAAATTTCCACTGCTTGTTGTGACGCTGCACAAATCGGTTAGCAACGACGAATGACATTTTGCGCGTATTTCCGCTAGTAGTTGTGTTAATATTTGAAGAAAATAAAGGTAAGAACCAGCTGATAAGGCAACAGGGCTTGTGCAAATTGTTTAAAAAATTCTCCCCTCCCCCCTCCACCGATCACCGCTACTGATCATTGGCTATATAGCAGGCAACATAGCTTCAGAACTGGTCACTCCTGCGAAACACAGTTAGTTGGAGTTATCCAGACATAGCTGACGTCTGAGATGAGAGGGGGCAAGTAGATGGGATAGCCATCGATATGGCAAGGCCGTAAGTCCCACATTGACTATTACTATAGGAGTTGGATAATCTTTTTCTTGATAAGAGGGTAGTAATCAAGATCAGGGAATTTCTTTGCAGCAGAAGGCTAATTATCAAAGTAGGGGACAAATTATCTAGTGAAATATAGATGACGTAGGTAGTTACACAAGGAAATGTTCTAGGGCCCTTGTTGTTTCTTTAATTTATACATGATTAACCGGAGAATATAGCGTCAGAGGTCAGACTATTTGCAGACGACTGCATCAATTATAGGAAAGTTATCTCACAATCAGATGCCAAAAACCTACAAAGTGATTTGGAGTGTTTAGAAAGTGGACATAAATAAATCGAGGTAAGTATAAAACAACTTGAATGAAATGCATCACGTTTTCAAATGCAAACTCGAAATGGTTCAGAGAAAGGAAGCAAAATTTGTACTTGGGGAGATATCTCGTGCCGTGTGTCTCGGGGATGATTAAGACATTGGGATGGCAATCTTTGCAGCATAGACGGAACATACGGCGTCTTAAAGGGATGTAAAAGGGGATAGACGCTTGAGCCAGCCTGGGCAGAAATCAAAGTGTGAATGCTCAATCCTGAGTACCTGGGAAAGAATAACTACATAAAATTATAAAGAGGGTTCCGAACACAAGCTATAAAATATTGTCGTCTACAAACTGGGGCACTGACACATGGCACAAACTACCTGAGAAACCTTAGCAGTACTTACCCTTTCTTAAAAATGTGGGAATTTTTACACTTCAATTAAAGAGATTAAATTCTGATATATAAACCCCATGAATTTATACTGTATATGTTTTAAATATTGCCACTGGGGTAATACCCAACTGTAACATTAGGAAATACAATTTGAAATTTGCGACAAAAGAATAACATATGTTGCAAACTTTGGGCTGGGAAGACTTGGGAGAAATGAGACGTGCTGTCCGACTAAGCGGTATGTTCCGAGCTGTCATTGATGAGATGTCGTTGAATGACGCTTTAGACGAATAATCTTGAGTGGTGTTTTTAAATGTAGGACATATCTTAATATGAAAGAAAAGTTGGAATTCAAGAGGACAAATTGGAGCAAATATTCTTTTGCTAGTTGATGTACCCGTAGTGTTCATGCTGTGAGTAAGATTCTATTATATTGGATAACATTTAACGTTATCCGAGAAACATGACGGGAAGATCGCCACACGTCGTTTCACATATGAAGGCCTACTTTCAGACACAATCGCGTTGGTGTGTTCACAATGACAGACACCCACTCTCCACCTGCCTTTTTCTGTCCTCAGAAAGAGTATCCTGTGATTTCCACAAAGTCGTATAGGATCTGCCATCAGACAGAAAACGAACATGGCAGCAATATTAACGACAAAAAGCTCTTCTTTAAATAACAGTACTAATTGAAAGGAAAAATTATTAATGTTTTCTCGAAAATTATTTAAGTTACGAAGTAAATATATATACTATCTTTTCCTGGCAAATCGAATTTTAAGTTAACCTTCTCTGCTCCAATGTTTATTAAGACTAACCGGTCAGGCAGCTCATTCACTTTTAAGGGTCCCAGGCGCACGCTTTCCTCTGACTTGCTTCAGAGTTTCTTTCATTACACGACCCCCTCAATACAGTGAATTTCTCTTATCGTTTGGCCGGCAGGCGCTCCCATTTACCTGCCTCCCGTTGACTCATCACTCCCCGCTACGCGCCATGTAAACAAGGACAGCACTTTTCTCTCTTTATCCGGACATGCCATGAGATAACAATTAAAATTACGAATTAATCAAATTAGCAATTAAGAATCAAGTAAAGAAGCTCGTACTTTGTGACAGGAGATGTTTAGCATGTTGGTAGCCCGCCAAGCAGAGCTCTCCGAAACTCCGGCTTCTTGTCAAAGTCGTCTTAATGATTTTGTAGGCGTATGTTCTAATCTTTCTACGATTTCATTTACTTTTCCCTCGCCAAGTACACGTTTTTTTAACACTTCGCTTCTTATCTAGTAAAGAACCTGTTCCTCTATCTTTGTTTGCGAGTTTCCACACGGTCTCTCTGTGTGGAGGGCGTACACCTGGATATTGTGTTACAAATCGCCTAACGACTTCCCTACAGGACTATTTTCATATAAATATCGTACATAAATACCCTTTTCTCTACCGTGTACACATGTTGAAACATTATGAGAATTGTACACCGACGTAACACTTCACAATTAGAGAAGATTTGAAGCGACAGCACAACACTTAATACAGGTTTTAAGCACGGACGTGAACTGCGAAGTGCAGGCATTCCCGTGCTGTCGCTGCGCTTTGTAACGGGAAGTGATGAGTCAACGTAAAGCAAATAGGCTTCGCGCGCCTGCCGGCCAACCGATGACAGAAACTCAGTGTACCACCTTGCCTTACTCCATTTCTCGCATTGAAAATATCTGTGTGATCCCCATCCACCTTTATGGTTGTTGCATTGTTTTTACAGAGACCATTTAATAAACATATGAAATGCTGTGGAAGCACACATTCCTTTAGCACCTGCCACAACTTGTCTCATATAAGGCAATCAAAATACATTTTTAAAACATTAAAGCTTAACATGTTAAGTGTAAAGTTCTATTAAGTTTTTAGCTACCAAGGAAATCTCCCGTTTAATAATTGACGATGAATCTCCACGGAAAATAACCTCCTTCGTAGAAAAACTTACCAAATAGATAAACGTGATTGGGAGGTTTAAGTGGAAGCCTGACACCTGAAAGAAAAAAAGAAAACTGTTTTAGTAAGTCTGCGCACCGCATTCGTAATGTACAGGCCGTACTGTAGTACGCGCGCCATGCCCATCAGCTGATCGATTAGGGCGGCTAAACGAATATTATGACTTGTATTTGCTAAAGTAATACGCAGTGCTTGAGAGCATTCTTTGTATAATTGTTGTTGTTGAAGGATATACCTTTATATTTAAGTATATTGCATGCCTCTTCTCTCTATATATCACATCAGCATTTACGTAGTCAGGTTCCATGTCTAAATGGTTAGTGTGCTGGCCTTTGGTCGCAGTGGTCCCGAGTTCGATTCCCAGCTGTGTCGGGAACTTTAATCATAATTGGTTATTTCCCCTGGTACGGGAGGTGGGAAAAATGGCCGAGCTGGCACAGGGGCTAATGTGCAAGATGGCGGCTATGCATGGGTTCTTATGGGACTAACTCCTAGGGCTGGGCCACGGGCTACTGCGCAAGATAGCCGCCACGCGCAATGCACTTCTTTTCGTCTTTTTCTTCTTTATCTGTTTACTATGTAGGGCCTTACTTTTACGACAAGATGCCCTTCCCGACCCCAGTTGCACAAGATGGCGGCTATACACAGGCTTATATGGAGAGAGCTAGCTTAGAGGCTACTGCACAAGATGGCGGTTGCTCTTATGAGACACCTTGGGGACGCTTGCGCAAGATGGTGGCTATCTAATTTTACAAGATGGCGGCTATACACAGGCTCTTGTGTGACGGCCTAGGGCGCTTGCGCAAGATAGCCGCTACACATAGGCTCTTATGAGACTCCCTAGGGACGCTTGCGCAAGTTGGCGGCTATACACAGGCTTATATGGAGAAAGCTCGCTTAAAGGCTACTGCGCAATATGGCCGTCACGCGCAATCCACCTCTAGCTACGCGCTACAGCCTCTGACAGCTTCAGACAATAGGATGTCGTCATCTTATGGAATACTGTTGAAAGAGGCTACTAAAAGGGGCACCTGACTTGAGAGAGCATGGGTTAGCCAACGCGGGGTCTTCAGCTGAGTCAAAGTAACAAACAACCCTCAGAAAGTTGTAAGTCACGGACAAATATCAGTACCGGCCGTGTCCACCCACGATCTTATATTTCTTGCGTACTCACTTCGCGTTCCAAAATATAAACCTAGGTATATAACGTGCAGGAATTGAAAGATATCGACATCTGTGAATTAAGACACGATGCCTACAATCTTCCATGGAATAGCATTTTAAATCTGACAGACATTGATGAAAAAATAAATACATTTAATTCGTTATTACACAATCTATGCAACAAACATGTACCGAAAAGACAGAATATCCCGCAAACCTAATCCATGGCTAACCCCTGCAGTTAAAAATATGATATGTCAACGTGATGCTCTTTACCGACATTACAAACTTACTCAGGACCCAAATGAGTATGAACAATATAGAATAATTAGGAATAAAACTAAAGAAATCATCCGTAATCTTAAATTTAAATATGTTCGCGAATCAGTAAGTAACCTAAATACGGCTAGTGTCCGGAGGCATCTCTGAGCCATGGGCATAGGAAAAACACATGTACACCTTCAGGTACCTGACATTCCACTCGACGGTTTAAATGAGTATTTCACGGAAGAGAGAGCTCAGTCTAATCCGCTTAACAGACCACACGTAAATAACGTCCCAGCACCTGTCCCACAAAATCGCCCCTGCTTTGCCTTTCGTATCGTCAGCACTAATGAAGTTAAGAAAGTCTTGTATTCTATTAAATCCAAAGCAAGCGGTGTCGATGAAATTCCTATTACTTTCATACATAATATTATTGGTACTATTCTACCCATTCTCACCAAAATTTTTATTACTGTCTCAAAAACGTCTCATTACCGACAATCTGGAAGTACGCCAATGTAATTCCACTTCCTAAAAACCCAGGTTCGAAACTCCTATCCGATTACCGTCCCATTTCAATTCTCCCTGCTCTCTCCACAGCGTTAGAACGGTTGGTACATGCGCAAATATTGGAATTCCTTCAGGCTCACTCTCTTCTTGACCCCGTGCAATCTGGCTTCAAGAAGGGTCATAGCACAGCCACTGCCTTGCTCAAAGTGACTGAGGACATCAGACAAGCATTGGACGAAAGACAAGTGACAATACTCACACTCCTTGACTTCAGCAGTGCTTTTGACACGATAAACATCCAGACATTGCTGATGAAGCTCAAATCGTTTTTCGGTAATGTTGCTTTAAAATTTCTCACCGCATATCTTACAGATCGTATGCAACGTGTTATAGTACAAGATACTGCTTCTCAGTGGCGACTCCGGAAGGCAGGAACCCCTCAAGGTTCTCTTCTTGGTCCCATTTTGTTTGTCCTCTATATAAATGATATCTCCTCTAAAATAAAGTATAATAGATATCACCTCTTTGCCGACGACCTCCAAATTTACTGCCACGTTAATATAAATGATATATCGAATGCAATAAGAGATATTAACTCCGACCTTCAACAACTGAGTGTGTACGCCAGTGAAAACTCTCTCCTCCTCAACCCCCAAAAAACTCAAACTATTATCATCGGTTCTCAGAAATGATTAAACATCATGTATAAAAATTATGCTATTCCTCCGGTGACATTAAATGCCACCGTAATCCCGTTCAGTAAGGAAGTGAAGAACCTAGGTATGAACCTGACTGAAACTCTTGACTGGTCTCCATACGTAAGAAACACATGTAGAAAGATGTACGCGACGCTACACCCTCTGAAACGACATAAGGACATTTTGCCACAAGACGTAAAGATAAAACTACTCCAAACTTTGATACTACCAATACTTGACTACTGCGACATCGTCCTCATTTATGCAACCCGTGAACAAACTATGAAACTTCAACGAGCATTGGACTCTGGTCTTCGATTTGTTTTTAACTTGAGTTACGATGCTCACACAACCCCTAGCTACACATTTCTTTCCTGGCTGAAACCCGAGAGGCGACGGAAATTCCACGTACTTACGTTGATATATCGAACTCAGAAGGAAAATCTACCCAAACACATCTCTTCAAAATTCCATTTATTATCCTCATTCCATAATTGTAACACTAGATCCGGCACTTCCCTCGCTATTCCCGTCAACCACTCTTCAATATATAATTGATCCTTCGTTGTGGCTGGGCCACGACTTTGGAATTCACTCCCAGCTGCTGTCAGGAACTCAAACTCAATATCGAAATTTAAGACTGCATGTAGAGATTACCTGTTGAATACCGCTGATTGTTTCGTGTGTATGATGACGTATGATAGGTTGTGTGGTTGTGATGATGATAATAATAATAATAATAATAATAATAATAATAATAATAATAATAATAATAATAATAATAATAATAATAATAGTGTAATGTACATAATATTTAGTTTCTTACTCATGTACATAGATCACTTTTATGGCCATATTTATATGTCCATTTACGTTATTACTTATTGTGTTCTCTTTATGCATTGCTTATTTTTTTCAGTTTGTATCTTACTTTTTCATCATGACTTTGTCTCCTTCTCATTATCTATACGCTCCGAAATTTATTCTATTTTATTTGTTGAACTCTGCGTTTTTTCTTCATTATATGTTGTCCAAATCTGTAATTTTTTTGCTTATCTTTGATTTTATGATAGAATAGTACATTTCTTTTATATATGTATTACCTATAGATTAATTATGTGGTTAAGTGTAAGAGAGGGCCACGAGCCCTTACTTCGCCACTGCTAAAGTCAATAAATAAATAAATAAATAAATAAATAAATAAATAAATAAATAAATAAATAAATAAATAAATAAATAAATAAATAAATAAATAAATAAATAAATAAATAAATAAATAAATAAATAAGTAAATAAATAAATAAATAAATAAATAAATAAATAAATAAATAAATAAATAAATAAATAAATAAATAAATAAATAAATAAATAAATAAATAAATAAAGTGTGCTAAGCTGTCGTCTATTTATCTACCTTGGCTAACTTCTGTAGGACACTTTATTCTGATGTGGTTGGGTTCTAGCAGTGTAAAGCACCTCCAGTGGCATCCTTGCCTTAGGTAGAAACCGATTAACCTGTACTGTTGTTGTGTCTGTACGTGTGAACTCGAGGAGTCTTTAGCTGAGTCTAGGCATACCGTCCATCTAACCTCGTTGGCTAACTCTTGTAGGACGCTTTATTTCGTGGTGGTGGGATTGATCAGAGTAAAGCTCCTCTAGGGGACACCCTTGCCTTAGGTAGGAGCCGAGCAACATGTGCTGTTGTTGTGTCTGTATTAGCGACCTAGCTTTTATTTAGCTGAGTCTAGGCATGTTGTGTGCTAAGCTATCGTCTATCTAACCTCCTTGGCCAACTCTTGTAGGGGAGCAGAGTAAATGTCGCTCCTAAAGATTCGAACGCGGAGTTGACATAAACTCAAAACTAATAAGCATAAGTGCAATTCAGATATCCTTACTTTGATTGAAATGTGCGCATGATGATGGAGTGCTGACTTCAGTAATTGTGGAGACATGCACATCTCAGCAGAAAGGAACTGAGGCAAGGGCTGCTATGTAAGATCTAACTGGAGAGCTTATGACCTACAGGTTTCACCCTCTCCCTTCCTACTGCCATATATCACGTTATTCATTTCATCTCATTGACTCCTCTGATGAGGTTGACGTCAGGAAGGGCATCCGGTTATAAAAACTCGCCACGACAGATTCATCTTACCTCATACCCGAGCCCGTAGAGCAACGGGGCAAGGGGTGGACAAACACACGGTTTTGATTGCACCGTCCGCTATATTTTCACCATCTTTACTCACTATTGTTCGCAAGCTCTCGGTAACTGTTTCTTGATCAGCATTCCTCTACTCTACAAATGAATTTCAAAAACAGGTAACAAGAGTTTGCATAGAGAAAATTTATTGTATAGCAAACAAATCGAGGTCCTATAATCGCTAATCTATGCTCAGAAATTTAGAGCCTACTAGAACCCCTTTTAGTAGCTATTTAAAACTCTTGCCGTAGTTCCAAAAGTTAGAGTGATAAAAACTCACTCATACAACAGCTTAGAACACATCATGCCTAGACTCAGATAAAGACCCCGAGTTGGCTAACCCATGCTCTCTCAAGTCAGCTAGCCTCTTTCGACAGTATTCCATAAGACGATCCTTTCTGAACCGGGGCTTGGGACCGGTTTGGCAGCGGATTTAGCACCATAGGTACGAATAAGTATGTACAACTGAGATTTTAACGAGTTGGGAATTTTATAGAGCTTTGTACCATTATAGCTACTCAATCTACCACTAGGCATAGCTTAAACCAACACGACTTGCTGATTGATTGAAAAGGTTATGCAACAGGTGTAACGCCTGTTCTGGATGAATTTTAAGAGGAATAACTGGCAGAGGAGGAGGATATGGTGCCCCCTCATCCTTTTTGAACCAAGCTTGGCTCCGGCTTGGCAGCGGATTTAGCATGGCTGATAAAACTAATAGGTCATAAGTTACAAGTTGTGAGCCCCTGAGGGAGCCCTCTAGTTAAATGTGAACGAATATAGTATAGCAACTTTCTTGCATAGTAGCCCTTGCTTCAGTCCTCCAAAAGTTAGGCTGATAAAACTAATAGGTCATAAGTTAGAAGTTGTGAGCCCCTGAGGTATCTTCCAGTTAGGACTATACGAATAGAGCATAGCAGTTATCTTGCATAGAAGCCCTTGCCTCAGTTCTCGAATGTCAGGATGATAAAACTAGTAGGTCATAAGTTACAAGTTGTGAGCCCCTGAGGCAGCTCTCCAGTTAGGTCTTACATAGCAGCCCTTGCCTCAGTTCTCGAATGTCAGGCTGATAAAACTAATAGGTCATAAGTTACAATTTGTGAGCCGCTGAGTTTGCTCTGTAGATTTAGGCCTAGGAGATCGTTATCTTAGTAGCAAGAGTTGTAGTAACGTCAGTGCTAACAAGCTTTGACCTGCAGCTATGACCCCTGCAATTCTCTCAAGTCAGGTGTCTTGCATAATAACACTTTGTCAGCAATCCTTTACAACACCAGATCGAAAAAATGCAGCTTAGCTCGCAAATTCTTTTTTTTTTTTTTACTTTCTGCTGAGATATGCATGTCTTCACAATTACTGTAGTCAGTACTCCATCATCGTGCGCACATTTCAATCAAAATAAGGATATATGAATTGTACGCATGCTTATTAGTTTTGAGTTTATGTCAACTCCGCGTTCGAATCTTTAGAAACGACATTTACTCTGCTCCCCTACAAGAGTTGGCCAAGGAGGTTAGATAGACGATAGCTTAGCACACAACATGCCTAGACTCAGCTAAATAAAAGCTAGGTCGCTAATACAGACACAACAACAGCACAGGTTGCTCGGCTCCTACCTAAGGCAAGGGTGCCCCCTAGAGGAGCTTTACTCTGATCAACCCCACCACCTCGGAATAAAGCGTCCTACAAGAGTTAGCCAAAGGTTAGATAGACGGTATGCCTAGACTCACCTAAGATTCCCCGAGTTCACCAATGCAAATACAACAACAGCACAGGTTAATCGGTTTCTACCTAAGGCAAGGATCCCCCTGGAGGAGCTTTACACTGGTAGAACCCAACCACATCAGGTTAAAGTGTCCTACAAAAGTTAGCCAAGGTAGATAAATAGATGACAGCTTAGCACATATGCCTAGAATCAGCTAAAGACCCCGCGTTGGCTAACCCATGCTCTCTCAAGTCAGGTGCCCCTTTTAGTAGCCTCTTTCAACAGTATTCCATAAGATGACGACATCCTATTGACTGACGCGTAGCGCGTAGCTAGAGGTAGATTGCGCGTGGCGGCCATATTGCGCAGTAGCCTCTAAGCGAGCTTTCTCCATATAAAACTGTGTATAGCCGCCATCTTGCGCAAGTGTCCCTAGGGCGTCTCGTAAATGCCTAAGTATAGCAGCCATCTTGCGCAAGCGCCCTAGGCCGTCTCATAAGAGCCTATGTATAGCTGCCATCTATGCAATTAGATAGCCGCCATCTTGCGCAAGCGTCCCTAGAGCGTCTCCTAAGTGCAGCAGCCATCTTGCGCAAGCGTCCCTAGGGCGTCTCCTAAGAGCAGCCGCCATCTTTGCAGTAGCCTCTAAGCTAGCTTTCTCCATATAAGCTTGTGTATAGCCGCCTTCTTGTTCAATTGGCGTCGGGAAGGGCATCTTGTCCTAAAACTAAGGAGCCTAGATAGAAAACAGATAAAGAAGAAAAAGAAGATGAAGAAGAAAAGAGGTGCATTGCGCGTGGCGGCCATCTTGCGCAGTAGCCCCTGGCCCAGCTCCCAGCTCCCAGGAGTTAGTCCCATAAGAGCCCGTGTATAGCCGCCATCTTGCGCTTTAGCCCCTGGGCCAGCTCCGGCCTTTTTTCCCTACTTACGGGGACTTGGTGTATGTGGCGTCTTCATCATCATCATCATTTCATCCACATCATGACGCGCAGGACGCCTACGGGAGTCAAATCAAATGACCTTCACCTGGCGAGCCGTCCTCTGACACATCCCGTCACTAGAAGCCATACAGCATTTCATTTAGAGCATTTACGTAAACAGCTCTTATTGAGGTAATGAGACCTTATAGTTTTTAGGTCAGTTGTGTTAATTTTACGTGGTGAATGACGTAAATTCAAGGGACTTAATGCTTCTCGTGGAATTTATTCATTGAATTGTTACTATATAGCACGTTTTCGTGAAAATATGATGTGTTGCGAATTTAAGTAAATCGACATAATGCCAAGACGTTGTGTGCACCTCGACGAACATCCAACTGTGCAATTGGCTACACACCAATAATTTCATTTCCTTTGAACGAGGACAGGTGACATTTAATGGCGACTGCAATATTTTTTGCTAGTGGCTCTACGTCGCACCGACACATATAGGTCTTATGGCGACGATGAGATATGAAACGCCTAGGAGTTGGAAGGAAGCGGCCGTGGCCTTAATTAAGGTACAGCCCCAGCATTTGCCTGGTGTGAACATGGGAACCACGGAAAACATCTTCAGGGCTGCCGACAGTGGGATTCGAACCCTGTATCTCCCGGATGCTAGCTCACAGCCGCGCGCCTCTAACCGCATGGCCAACTCGCCCGGCGACTATAGTTCTAACCGCAAGTGTAACTATTGCGAGCTTCACTGATTTTTCCGAACTGATGGTGAGTTCTACTTTTGACTTTATTCTTCTTGAAAACCCACAGCCAGTTTCCAGTCATCTGACCGGGTCATGAATGGAATGAATGAAGCCCCATCTAGCGGCGAGGATATGAAATGTGCCGGCTGCCGAAGCCTGTCACACTCCTCTGGGGCAATGATAAATGACTGACAGATGAAGTGAAATGTCACTGGAGAGTGTTGCAGGAATGAAAGATGACAGGGAGAACCGGAGTACCCGAAGCAAATCCTGTCCTGCCTCCGCTTTGTCCAGCACCAGTCTCATATGGAGTGACTGGAATTTGAAGCACGGTATCCAGTGCTGAGAGGCCGGCGAGGTGCCGCTTGAGCCGCGCAGGCTTCCTCTTCTTCTTCTTATAGGTAGAGATTTAGAGCGGTGCAATGAATTGTTGATACAGAACAAGTCTAAATTATGCCAGATGGTCAGTAACCAAGTGAACCTACATTTGTGCTTTTTTTTATTAGGTAATATTGAGAACGTACGAAGTAAAAGCAAAACCCCGCCTAAAATATAGAACTAAATGCTGTTTATGAAACCCAACCTTCTATTAAATGATTTTGGCATTATTATACAAACACTTGAAACAATTTAAATTATACTATTGCTAATAGAAAATATTTAGGTGTAACATGCAATGCAACTTAATTATTTGAAGAATTGCGCCAGAAATTCCAAGAAAAATCCCTCGAAAACTGCCCTCTGCTTTTGTTTCTGCTATTTGATTTACGTCGCACCGACACGGATAAGTCTTATGGCGACGATGGGAGAGGAAAGGCCTACGAATGGGAAGGAAGCGGCCGTGGCCTTAATTAAGGCACAGCCCCAGCTTTTGCTTGGAGGAGAAGTGGGAAACCACGGAAAACCATCTTCAGGGTTGCCGACAGTGGAACTCGAACCCACTATCTCCCGGATGTGAGCTCACAGCTGCGCGCTCCGACCGCACGGACAACTCGCCCAGTGCACTCCGTTTATGATCTTCTGCAGCTAGGTGGCAAAGCATTATTATTATTATTATTATTATTATTATTATTATTATTATTATTATTATTATTATTATTATTATTATTATTATTACGCTCGTTTTCTCCATATTTTTGTTAATGCACAATAATTATGAATTGATGGGTACATGCAGTAAATTAATCGTTATGTCTTGACCATTTTGATCACGTTTTAGGCCCACTAACTTACGAGATATGAGACGATTACAGGTGTTAATGCTCTCATCTGTTATATTAATTAACTTTGGGAATATTTCTTAATTATAAGGCACAGCTGTATCATGTGCTTGTATTGCGCGGGTTGGACGGAGGAAAATTGTTCGCCTCCAAGGTAGGTTCGCCTCTTTGACTGATGTCATCGGAGCTACATTACGGCCTGTAACTTATATCACGGAGGTAGTGGTTTGCGTTACCAATCTTACCATCACAATCATGGTGCAACCTCCAACATAGAAATACTTACCATATAGGTCTACATTAAGTTGATTAGGTTGAAGTGGAGGCCAGCCACCTGAAAAAACGAAAGAAAAGAATAAAACTGTTTCAGTGTATTTGCGTTACCAGTCTTACCATCACAGTCTTGGTACAGTAGGTGAAACGTGTTGCCATTCCAAGAAAAATTATAGTAGTTTTATAATAGATTATTGCGTATCCATGCATAAAACGCTCACATGGCAGTACATATACACGTATTTCTTGACCAGCTTGTGGTTCAGCTTGGCACAGATTAAAAAATATAGATAGATAATTAATTGATTTACTTTAACTTGAAAGTTAGGGACACGTATCCCTGCCTTCCATTTGACCAGTGATAATATGAATAAAATAAAAGACTGAAACAAATTACTCTGTTATTATGCCACCTTACTGTGCATAAAATACCTAATATACTACATACATCATAATTAGGGGGCGGATTTATATGACCTAAAAATGTATGAAATATGTATGCATTTATGACCTAAAAACATAAAAATATGACCTATAAAATTTAAAATATGACTTAATGAATAGCATCTACGTTACATAGAAACACTTTTATTTCGATTGGTAGAGGCTGCAATTAATTTAGAGTTGAACATTTTTAATTCTTCGAAATCTTTTTACCCAAAATCAACTCATGAACTCGTTAAGGTTACACTGCATACTCCTAGGCAAGAACGGACTCTGTGGAAGACATAAACTATACAGTTACTTTCACTGTTCAATATTCAATCAGTTTTAATTTATACACAGAACATATGTTATTTGAATGAAACGTTCATATCCGATCTAGTCTCCATTATCAGAGTTGTTGCAATTTATGACCACATGCATCTTAAGATTGTTGAATGAGAATCTCCTCCTGTTGTCGCTGAGTATCGTCTTGTAATGAGAATAACTTTTTTCGACATCACTTGATGTAACGGGAGCGTACTTGAGTAGAGTTAAATCACTTGGAGAAAATTCCTGGAAATCTGCAGATGAAGGGTTTTCACAAAGAATGTCACTTATTCCACGCAGGTACACAAGTCCGCTATTTTTTTCCAGTACATTTTCTAATTTTCTACACATCCTAGATGCTATTGTTCCTTTCGCATGCTTTAATTCCTGTTCAATGCACTTTACAACATCCAGTGCATCGCTTAGTTCTGCACCTGAAACTTCCAGTTGCGTGATTGCTCCAGATAAAGAATTAAAATTGGACTTTATGTAAGCCACGTCCGCTTTTAATGTAGTGCTTGAAAATAAATCTTGAGTGGTTTTTATGCAGGACGATTCTGCAGGATCAAAAGACTTCACTATCTTCTCCACGACATCTAAGTTGTTGCAATAGTACACTGCGGCATCAAGTCAAGTCCCCCATCGCGTTATAACTGGCTTGGGAGGTAGGGGTAATGAAGGTGCTTCTCCTTGAAATTTCTGAACGCGAAGTGGAGCTTTGAGAAACACTTTCTTACAGTTCGGTATTAATTTATCAACTTCAGGGTAGCTACTTCTAACTTCTTCATCTGTCCTATGCAGGGCATTTGCAAGACATGTCACATGTATCATTTTCGGGTTTAGCATTTTAAGTCCCTTGGCTGCCTTCACCATATACGGAGCAGCGTCACATGTGCTCTCTCTTTGCCCCGTTTGGCCACAACAGATCCATTGAATTGTCGAAGAGAACTGCAATGGTGGAATGGTTTGTCTTCTCTAGCACTTCACATGTCAGGAGGAACGTATCTCCAGGCCAGTCTTCCTTCAGCGTGCCAACGATCACATTTGCTACATATCTTCCATCCACATCCGTGGTCTCGTCTATTGAAACCCATATCTTACTGTCTCCACGCCACGCCTTATTATATCCAACATGTCTTCATAACAAGGGGTCGGACAGTCCTTCCTGAGAGTAGATTCGTTGGGAACAGGATGCTTTGTATATTTTTCAAGAAACTGTCTGAAGCTTCGGCTGTTAATTTCTTTAAAGGAATATTAGACGAAACCATAATCTTGCAAAGATCTTGTGAAAATTGTGAACACTGTGAACTTGATGTCAAGGTTTCGAATAGCAGACGTTGTCTATTTTCGAGTGCAGAATATCCAGTTACACAATTCTTATGTTTTACAGTATTACAGTGTTTTTGCACAGAGAAGCATTTTTCGGCAGTAACTTTTACCTCACACAATTTACAGAATAATATCACTCCATCAGTACTGAATATGTTTTCATCGAACTCGCGAACAAAACTTCGCAACTTCCCACAAATTGAGACTTCGTTTTAGGCATATTGAAAGGAAATGAATGACTGAAGTTCCCTAATGACCAAGGTCATTCAGTGTGTTGAAGGTGGAAGAGGGAAGGGCGAAGGAGAGAGATAAGAACAATGACAAATAATTGCAGAATTACCACTGCTTCCGTGTAAACAATAGCCCGATTTCCAGGAATTGACCCAGCTAGCAAACAATAGCTCCTACCTGTTAGAAACATTCCATACACTACTTTAGAATGGTTCTTCAGTAGTATATTACAGTCTATCATGAAAAAATAATTTCTAGAGCTTATTCTGATTTTTATAAAACGAAATTCAAATGAAAATCACCAAAATATGCCGTTATAATGATGTTTTGCTCAAAATATGCCATAAAATTTAAGAAAGCCTAAATATTCATTTATATGCCAAATAAAATCTGTTTAAGTTTGATTATCATGCTTGGAAACGTGTTGAAAATACACGACAATAAGATATAATGTTAAGGGAAAAAATATGACTTGTCATAGAAATCCGCCCCCTAATCATCATTATAGACCATTATGTCTTCCAGCGTTCAGTCTGCAAGCCTCTGTGAAGTTACTAAACCTCGCCACAATCCCCTATTTGAAAAATTAAAAAAAAACAGTAGTGCTGTGGCCTCATTTAATTCTATACCCCTTATCGTTAAATCATTAGAAACGAAGTCTAACCATCGTCGTCCTTGTCTCGTACTTCTCTTACCCTCCATAACAGAACCTATCCTCCTCGATTCGCCTCACATTACCCCACCACCGCAACCGGGTTTACCAAGCTCGATAGCTGCAGTCGCTTAAGTGCGGCCAGTATCCAGTAATCGGGAGATAGTGGGTTCGAGCCCCACTGTCGGCAGCCCTGAAGATGGTTTTTCCGTGGTTTCCCATTTTCACACCAGGTAAATGCCGGGGCTGTACCTTAATTAAGGCCACGGCCGCTTACTTCCAATTCCTAGGCCGTTCCTATCCCATCGTCGCCATAAGACATATCTGTGTCGGTGCGACGTAAAGCAAATAGCAAAAAAATAGCAACCGGGTTATGCGTACAGGTTCATCCATCGGGTTCATTCTCAACTTAGCTTTTATCTCCTCATTCCGAGGACACTCCTGCCGTTGTACAAGCATAAATTCTCGCTACATTCATGTCTATTACTTCTGGCGTATGAATAAATTATCCTAGGTACACCCAGCTTTCGCACCCGTAAAGCAAATTTGGTCTGAAAACAGTCCGATGTAAAGATAATTTCGTCCAGGAGTCGACTTCCTTCTTACAGAATACTGTTGATAGCAACTGCGAGCTCACTGCATTAGCTTTACTGCACCTTGATTCAGGCTCACTTACTATTTTACCATCCTGGGAGAACATACATCCTAAATACCTGAAATAATCTACCTGTTCCAGCTTTGGATCAACAATCTGACATTCAATTCTCTTGGATTTCTTACCTACTGACATCAATTTAGTTTTGTAAAGGTTTATTTTCATACCATACTCATTGCACCCATTTTCATTACCAAGATATTAGACTCCAGGCCTTCAGCACAATCTGCCATTAAAACTAACTCGTCAGCATAAGCCAGACAGCTTACTGCATTTCCACCTCCCTTGCGACGATTTGTGTCCTTGCGTTCAAGTTTTGTAAATAGAAGAATGTGCCTGATGCTTATATTGTAATGTGTTTTACATTTCCATCGTTCTCATATGAGGTTAGTGCTTCACCGATAGTCCTGGTAGCTCTCGGTATACGCCACTGAAATAAAGTTAGGTTGTGGTTACGATGGAAAGGAGAGGCCGTATACGTCACGGGTAAGACCACAATAGTGTATGGTTCCTGTGTATGGGACCTTCCCCATTATTACTTGATTCGAGAAATGGTAAAGAAATACAAAGAAAAGCAGCTCAGTTTGTTCTGTATGATTTCTCTTTAAATAACGGGGAGTCCCAAGATATTGGAAAAGGGAGTTGTGGTCGCGAGCTACAAAGGAAGAGATAAGACCATCCCGGGAAATTATCGACCTGTTAGTTTGACTGCAATAGTTTACAAAAAAATGGAACAACTATTTGCGGAGTATATTACAACATTTGGAAGGCAGTAGCGGCGACTGAGAATTAATAGTGGGAAGGGGGCGGGGGAGCAAAAAAAAAACAAAAAAAAAAAACAAAACAAAGACACACAAAAAAGTACCTAGGCTTGTTGGTTTGTGAAAAAAAAGCTACACAATGGTAAGTTTTAATGCTCTCTGATCGAATTTCAACGGAGGTAAAGGTTTACTGATTACCAATTTTAATGCCATACTAATAGTTTTTTGATTTGACTATACACTATAACTTTCACCAAAGGAATAATATTAAACACTTATTATCTATACAATGAAAGATAATTACGGCTTAATTATGCAATTAAAATAGTTTAGCATTTGACTACACCCCCCACCCTCACACACACACAATAAGAAACTAACGGGCACTAAAGAGACTGCCAGATTGACGAATGCGCGCGGCAAGTGGGTGAAACATACCTGTGTATCCATGATTTGGCAAAAATATATACCGCTGCTACCCTTCCTCACACCACTTGCAAAGTTTCTACTACTTGCTGTGACGCTATACAAATCTGTTAGCCACGACGAATGACATTTTGTGCGTATTTCCGTTAATAATTTTGTTTTAAATGAAGAAAATAAAGGTAAGAACCAGCTGATAAGACAATAGGGCTTGTGCAAATTGTTTAAAACATTTCCTGCCCACTACCCCCCCCAATCCCCCCTACTGATCATTGGCTATATAGTTGGCAAAAACGCTTCAGAACTGATCACTCCTTCGAAACACAGCTAGTTGGAATTATTCAAGATATAGCTGACGTCTGAGATGAGAGGGGGCAAGTAGATGGGATAGTCATCGATATGACAAGGTCTTAAGTCTCACATGGACTATTACTAAAGAAGTTGTATAATCTTGGTCTTGATAACAAGGTAGTAATCAGGATCACAGATTTTTTGCAGCAGAACGCAAATGATCAAAGTAGTGAACCATTCTGTTCATTGGGACAATTGTATGAATTTGAGTATTGGATATTGGAATCACACTAGGCCACCCACGAAGCCAATGTCTTACAGTATATGTCATAAAGGGGTCCAGAAGAAGCGTTCTTGTGTGAAGTGAGCGCGAGCGTCATTATGAGAAATCTCCAGAAACGCATTAAAAGGAGTTATGTCCCAAGCCAAGCCTCTTGATGAAGATTGGGGACGCTTCCCAGATCCCGGCAAAACTTATATTACGAGGGAAGAAAGAATTAAATTAATATCTTTGGTTACGGAAGAGTTGCATTGGATTTTAGACAAGAATTGCAACCTGTATAATTTCTGCTTTATTTTGATATGCATTAGGGCTGCATTCATTAATGCATTCGCTAATTAGAGCTCATGATATAATTAATGCGGGAAAACTTCCCGGGCACGCTAAGATTGCACGCGACCAAGCGGCTTGATGACGCGAGACGGGATTATAAAATAAGGCAGCCTGGCATATCAGTCTCATTCGTGGACAAGAAGACTGCTTGAACGAATCGTCATACTGCGTGATGGTACTGAGAACAACGCTTTGTTTTCGAGCTACACCTACTACCCGTACTGCTATTTCTGCAAGAAAGTAAGTAATCAACTTGAATATTCAGATGAATTTAAGATTTTACCTGTGAGAATATGCTATGGGGAGATGAGGTACTGCTTATAAGAGACTAATGAACTAGTAGCTTCATCTTTCTATGAGGTCAAGTTATTACGGACGAAAGGCTAGAATTAATATTGGCTCAGGTGAGGAATTCTGAAACTATATGTTGTCCGTGTGATAGGGTGAAAGAACAGTGACTGAGAGGAGTGAAGAAACTATTGTGTACCAGGTTAAAACTCTGAACGAGACTTGGTCAAGGTGACGTGTGAGACACGATAGTAGTGGAGACAGGCATCGTGTTTGGACTGTCTGTAATATATGAATTTATTTTCAGTTATACCAGCATCAAGTCAGAACGAGTGTTTGACAGCATCATTGCAAAGAAGCCACAACCAGGAGCTGAAGCCAACACGACGACGGGCATCGATCCAGGAACATTGGGAGCACCTGATCAGCACGACATCGAAGGGGACACCTTCCAACTACAGAGGGAGCTGTACGAAGACGCCGCACAAGCAAGAATGTCTCCAAGTGGTCAACAGTATCTGATGCCAGCTCCGCAGTCTATCATGAGGTGGTAGATCCAGTGGTCCACAGGGATGGCCGCTCCGCTATGTCCGAGATAAATAAGGTCAGAGCTTTCCAATTCTGTTTCAAGCATGTCATTTAAATTTAGATAGGAATATGGGGGCCGTCAGTCAACAGATTTGTGGTAGTAGGAAAATTTTCCATGTAATTTAGAGCTAGGCCTCAAACTCGAACCCCGTACTTTAAGGTAGATGTTATTTGTAGAGTCCTTGTTAGCGTGTTCATATTTCATTTTGATTGTGTTATTTTAACGTATGTGTTTTTAAGGGTCTGATCGAACTCCTTTGGGCATAGGAGGCTAGTCTACAGATAGGTACTTTTATTAGATCGCATTTAGGCATTTATTTCTGCAGACGTAGATGTGTATCGTTGTGACCAAGACGTGACCAGTAATTCACCCAGGTCCACTAATAGAGCGAGCGAGTCCGAAGATTTAAGAGATATGAGCCCTTGATAGGCAGAATTAAGATTTGCGATTGATATGAGAGAGCCCAGCACATTTGAGAGTTTATTGAATATATTTGGAGATGTTTAGTATGGCAATGTGACTATTGCTTAATGATTAGTGTTTTTGTAGCACCAGGATTGAGCCCATGGGAGGCATAAGTAAGATTTGCGAGACTGCTGGAGTTATTAATACGAGGGCAGATAGCCCAGGTATATTTAAAAGAGGGCTGTGGCAGCAGAGTACGTGAGATGTTTCTTTGAAAGGCAAGACTTTAGCCTGTCGCCCGTTTGAGCTCATAAATTAGGGGACTGCCGCAAGTGGAGTGGTGAGGGTGGAGGTCATTGAGCTTGACGTCACAGGCTTGTGTGTTGGTCGTCCGCAGTGTGTCAAGTATGCCGGGAAGGGGATGAAACGACCTTCATGTTTGAAAGCAGAGAGAGATTTGTTTTTGTGTCCTATTTGTTTTACGTATGATTTTAACACTGGTCCGTCTGATACTTACAGGCGTGTATATGTTGATTGTGTCCTTTTTATTTCGTGTGCATTGGTATTTTTGACGCCTTACTCTTCATGGGACTAGGGTTCGTGACCGAGTCAGGTCATTGTACATTTCGTGGTGATTTTTGTTTGCACCGGGGTTCGACGGCATGAGGCATTGTAAATTTTATGGGAATAACTGTTTATGAGTAGTTACGCGGATATCCATCTTTCTAAACTTCGTTACTTACACTATTGTAACATGCTTGTTGCAGTACAGCGGTTTCGTGAAGGCAGTGAACTGGTTGTCATCGGCTCAGCGTCATTTGACCCTATCAAATTGAAAAGCTCTTTCATTTGTAAATAATTCAATTTTGTGTAATAAATCCTTATTTGTTAAAGTTTGAATGCACCGATGTTTTCTGTTAGTTTTTTTTTATTATCTCATTTGATTTAGTGAATTCTTACCTGAGTAGGCACATGTCCTAGTGTTTTATCTTTATGTTGCCCCGTTATACCCATGTTATCCCTGAGAAGAGTGCTTTCCCGACTGAATGAAGAGGACTGTGTTCAGGTAAGACTATGTGTACCAGCTCACGTCTGTGAGAGTTCTTTCACTACTGTACTCTGGGTTCGAGACCGGCTTTCGCCTGGACGGAACTTTAAAGTGCAGTAGGGCACAGTAGGGAACAAATTATCGAGTGAAAATAAAGATGACGTCAGGAGTTAGACAAGGAAACTTTCTTGGGCCCTTGTTGCTTCTTTAATTTATACATGATTTACCGGAGAATATAGAGTCAGGGATGAGACTATTTGCGGACGACTGCATCAATTATAGGAAAATTCCGTCACAATCAGATGGCAAAAACATACAAAGGAACTAGAAATGTTTAGAAAGTGGACATAAGTAAATCGAAGTAAGTATAATACAACTTGAATTAAATGCATCATGTTTCAAATGCAAACTTGAAATTGTTCAGAGAAAGTCGCAAAATTTGTACTTGGGAAGATTTCCCGCGCCGAGTGTCTCGGAGATGATTAAGACATTGGGATAGCAATCATTGCAGCATAGATGGAACGTACGGCGTCTTCAAGGGATGTGCAGAAGATATACAGATGAGCCAGCCTGGGCAGAAATCAAAGTAAGAATGCTCAGTCCTGAATACCTGGGAAAGAATGACTACATAAAATAAGAAAGAGGGCCCCGAACACAAGCTATGAAATATTGTCGTCTGCAAACTGGGGCACTGACACATGGAACTAACTACCTGAGGAAGTCTTAGCAAGCCCAACCCTTTCTTAAAAATGTGGGAATTTTTACACTTCAACTGATGAGAGTAAATTGTGTTATATAAACACCATGAATTTATACTCTAAATGTTTTAAATGTTGCCACCGTGTTAATGCCCAACTCTAACATTAGGAAATATAATTTGAAATTTCCTACAAAAGAATAACATTACGATAATGTTTCAAATTTCGGGCTGGGAAGACTTGGGAGAAAGGAGACGAGCTGTTGGACTAAGCGGTATGTTCCGAGCTGTCATTGATGAGATGTCGTTGAATGACGCTTTAGACGAATAATCTTGAGTAGTGTTTTTAAATGTAGGACATACACTGACTGACAGAGCAAATGCAACACCAAGAAGAAGTGGTCAGAACTTTATGCCAATTCCAGGGTAGACTGACGTCACTGAGGTATGCTCATGATGTGAAATGCGCCGCTGTGCTGCGCACGTAGCGAACGATAAATGGGACACGGCGGCGAATGGCCCACTTCGTACCGTGATTTCTCAGCCGACAGTCATTGTAGAACGTGTTGTCGTGTGCCACAGGACACGTGTATAGCTAAGAATGCCAGGCCGCCGTCAACGGAGGCATTTCCAGCAGACAGACGACTTTACGAGGGGTATGGTGATCGGGCTGAGAAGGGCAGGTTGGTCGCTTCGTCAAATCGCAGCCGATACCCATAGGGATGTGTCCACGGTGCAGCGCCTGTGGCGAAGATGGTTGGCGCAGGGACATGTGGCACGTGCGAGGGGTCCAGGCGCAGCCCGAGTGACGTCAGCACGCGAGAATCGGCGCATCCGCCGCCAAGCGGTGGCAGCCCCGCACGCCACGTCAACCGCCATTCTTCAGCATGTGCAAGACACCCTGGCTGTTCCAATATCGACCAGAACAATTTCCCGTCGATTGGTTGAGGGAGGCCTGCACTCCCGGCGGCCGCTCAGAAGACTACCATTGACTCCACAGCATAGACGTGCACGCCTGGCATGGTGCCGGGCTAGAGCGACTTGGATGAGGGAATGGCGGAACGTCGTGTTCTCCGATGAGTCACGCTTCTGTTCTGTCAGTGATAGTCACCGCAGACGAGTGTGGCGTCGGCGTGGAGAAAGGTCAAATCCGGCAGTAACTGTGGAGCGCCCTACCGATAGACAACGCAGTATCATGGTTTGGGGCGCTATTGCGTATGATTCCACGTCACCTCTAGTGCGTATTCAAGGCACGTTAAATGCCCACCGCTACGTGCAGCATGTGCTGCGGCCGGTGGCACTCCCGTACCTTCAGGGGCTGCCCAATGCTCTGTTTCAGCAGGATAATGCCCGCCCACACACTGCTCGCATCTCCCAACAGGCTTTACGAGGTGTACAGATGCTCCCGTGGCCAGCGTACTTTCCGGATCTCTCATCAATCGAACACGTGTGGGATCTCATTGGACGCCGTTTGCAAACTCTGCCCCAGCCTCGTACGGACGACCAACTGTGGCAAATGGTTGACAGAGAATGGAGAACCATCCCTCAGGACACCATCCGCACTCTTATTGACTCTGTACCTCGACGTGTTTCTGCGTGCATCGCCGCTCGCGGTGGTCCTACATCCTACTGAGTCGATGCCGTGCGCATTGTGTAACCTGCATATCGGTTTGAAATAAACATCAATTATTCGTCCGTGCCGTCTCTGTTTTTTCCCCAACTTTCATCCCTTTCGAACCACTCCTTCTTGGTGTTGCATTTGCTCTGTCAGTCAGTGTATCTTAACATGAAGATAAAGTTGGAATTTAAGAGGACAAATCCGAGCAAATATTCTTTTACTAGTTGATGTACCCGTAGTGTTCATGCTGCGAGTAAGATTCTATTAAATAAAGTTTTAGCGTTATCCTTGAAACATGACGGGGAGGTCAAAATACGTCGTTTCACATATGAAGGCCTACTTTCAGCCACAATCGAGTTGGGGTGTTTTCATTACAATGACAGACACCCACTCTCCACCTGCCATTTTCTATCCTCAGAAAGAGTGTCCTGTGGTTTTCATAAAGTCGTATAGGATCTGCCATCAGGCAGAAAACGAACATGGCAGCAACATTAACGATATAAAGCCCTTTTTGAATAAGTATCTGTATAAGTACAAATTGAAAGGAAATCATTTTCTCGGAAATTATTTGAGTTACGAAGTAAATCTATATACTATCTTTTCCTGGCAAATCGAATTTTAAGTTCACCTCCTCTGCTATAATGTTATTAGGACTAACCGTTCGGGCAGCTTATTTATTTTTAAGGGTCCCAGGCGCACACTTTCGTTTGACTTGCTTCAGAATTCCTTTCGTTACATGACCCGCAGTGAGTTTCTCTTATCGATTGGCCGGCAGGCACTCCAGCTTACCTGCCTCCCGTTGACTCATCACTCCCCGCTACGCGCCATAGCAACAAGGTCAGCACTTCGCTCACTTTATCCGGGCATGCCATGATATAACTATTAAAATTAAGAATTGGTAAAATTAGTAATTAAGAATCAAGGAAGGATGCTCGTACTTTGTGACAGGCGATGTTTAACCTAGTGGTAGCCCGCCAAGCTGAGCTCTTCGAAACCCCTGCTTCACAGTCGAGCGCCTCTAACCGCATGGACAACTCACCCAGTGACTAAAATTCTAACCGCAAGTGTAACTATTACGAGCTTCGCTGATTTCTGCGAACTGATGGTGAGGTCTACTTTTGAACTTCTTCTTGAAAATCCACAGCCTGTTTCCAGTCATCTGACCGGGTCAGGAATGGAATGAATGAAGCCCCATCTGTCGGCGAGGATAGGAATTGTTTCGGCTGCCCAAGCCTGTCGCACTCCTCTGGGACAATGATAAATGACTGACAGATGAAATGAAATGTTGCTGGCGAGTGTTTCTGGAATGAAAGATGACAGGGAAAACCGGAACACCTGGAGAAAATCCTGTCCTGCCTCTGCTTTGTCCAGCACAAATCTCATATGGATTAACTGGGATTTGAACCACGGAATCCATTGCTGAGAGGCCGGCGTGCTGCCGCTTGAGCCGCGGAGGCTTCTTTTCCTTCTTCTTATAGGTAGAGATTTAGAGCGGTGCAATGTATTGTTGATACTGAACAAGTCTACAAGTATCTCAGACGATCAGTAAGCAAGTGAACCTATATTTATGCTCTTTTTTATTAGGTAATATTGAGAACGTACGAAGTAAAAGTAAATCCCAGCCTAAAATATAGAACTAAATGCTGTTTATAAAATCCAACCTTCTATTAAATGATTATGGCCTTTGTATATAAACATTTAAAACAATTTAAATGAAACTATCGCTAGTAGAATATAGGTGTAACATGCAATGCAACTTAATTGTTTGAAGAATTGTGCCAGAAGTTCCAAGAAAAAACCCACGAAAACTGCACTGTTTTTCTGTTTCTGCTATTTGCTTTACGTAGCACGGAGGCGGATAAGTCTTACGGCGACGACGGGGCACGAAAAGCCTACGAATGGGAAGGAAGCGGCGTGGCCTTAATGAAAGTACAGCCCCAGCGTTTGCTTGGAGGAGATGTGGGAAACAACGGAAAACTATCTTCATGGCTGCCGACAGTGGAGTTCGAACCCACTATCTCCCGGATGAAAGCTCACAGCTGCGCGCTCCTGACCGCACGGCCATCTCGCCCGGTGCAATCTGTTTATGATCTTCTGAAGCTACGGTGGCAAAGCCCTATTCTTCTTCTTCTTCTTCTTCTTCTTGTTATTATTATTGTTGTTGTTATTATTTCGTTCGTTGTCTCCATATTTTTGTTAATGACCAATAATTATGAATTGATGGGTACTTGGAGTAAATCAATCTTTATGTCTTGACCACTTTGATCATGTTTTAGGCCTACTACTTCTAAAATTACCTACACCTAAGTTACGAGATATGAAAGGATTACAGGTGTTAATGCTCTCATCTGTTGCATTAATAAAACATTGGGAATATTTCTTAATTATAAGGCACAGCCGTATGATGTGCTTGCATTGCGCGATTTGGACGGAGGAAATTGTTCGCCTTCAAGGTAGGTTCGCCTCTTTACGTGACGTCATCCGAGCTACATTACAGCCTATCACGAAGGCAGTGGTTTGCGTTACCAATCATACCATCACAATTATGGTGCAACCTCCAACATAGAAACACTTACCATGTAGGCCTTCATGAAGTTGATTAGGAGGTTGAAGTAGAGGCGTGCCACCTGAAAAAAAAAGAAGAAAAAGACTGTTTCAGTATATTTGCGTTACCAGTCTTACCATTACAATATGGAACCGTAGGTGAAACGTGGCGCCATTCCAAGAAAAAATATAGTAGAAGTTTATAATACATTCTTGCGTACACATCCATAAAACGCTCACATGGCATTACATATACACGTAGTTCTTGACCAGTTTGAGTCTCAGCATGGCAAAGATTTAAAAATATAGGTAGATAATTAATTAATTTACTTTAACTTGAAAGTTAGGGGCACGTATCCCTGTCTTACATTTGACCAGTGATATGAATAAAATAAAAGACTGAAACAAATTCTAACATTACTATGCTATCTTACTGTACATGAAATACCTAACATACTACATACATCATCATTATAGACTGTTATGTCTTTCAGCGTTCAGTCTGCAAGCCGCTGTGATTTTATTAAACCTCGCCAGAATCCCATATTTGAAAAAACAGTAGTGCTGTGGCCTCATTTAATTCTACACCCCTTATCGTTAAATCGTTCGAAACGGAGTCTAACCATCGTCGTCTTTGTCTCGTACTTGCCTTACCCTAAATAACAGAGTCCATTATTGTCCTAGGTAACCTATCCTCTTCCATTCGCCTCACTGGACCCCACCACCGCAGCCGGGTTATGCGTACAGCTTCATCCATCGAGTTCATTCATAACTTAGCCTTTATCTCCTCATTCCGAGTACACTCCTGCCGTTATACAAGCAAAAATGCTCGCTACATTCGTGTCCGTTACTTCTAGCGTATGAATAAGGTATCCTATACTGCTAATAATAAGAGTTGGTGTCTGACATTTCTTAGAGGGAGGTCCGTTTACTCCCTGCCGAGGCGGGATAAAGGGAGTGGCTGTGTGGTTGCCATGGAAACGAGGGTGGGGCGACTACGGTTGCCATGGAGATAACACTTCAGGGCAGCTCGTCTTGCTGGGAGTTGCCATACCTGTCACTGTCGCTGATAAGAAGCTGATTGTTTGTATAAGAGTGATCGCAAATGGGACGACACCGCCTGGCCAAGTAGTCTACAACAGATCACAGCGGCCAGAATGAAGGAGGGAACAAGTGACCCGGAAGCGAGGGGTAAGAGCATGTAGGAAGGAATGCTGGAATGTGGCAACATCGTGAAATGGCACGTGCAGTGCTCCTCCCTCCAACCTTACCTGTCAGGCGCCAACTTTTATTATTAGCAGTATAGGTACACCCAGCTTTCGCACCCGTAAAGCAAATTTGGTCTGAAAACAGTCCGATGTAAAGATAATTTCGTCCGGGAGCCGACTTCCTTCTAACAGAATACTGTTGATAGCAACTGCGAGCTCACTGCATTAGCTTTACTGCACCTTGATTCAGGCTCACTTATTATTTTACCATCCTGGGAGAACATACATCCTAAATAATTGAAATTATCTTCCTTTTCGGCTTTATGTCAAGAATCTGACATGCAATTCTCTTGGATCTCTTACCTACTGACATCAATTTATATTTGTAAAGGGTTATTTTCACACCATACTCATTGCATCTATTTTCATTACCAAGTTATTAGACTGCAGGCTTTCGGCACAATCTGCCATTAAGACTAAGTCGTCAGCATAGGCCAGACTGCTTACTGCCTTTCCAATTCCCTTGCGACGATTTGTGTCATTGCGTTCATGTTTAGTAAAGAGAAGAATGTGTATGATGCTCATATTATAATGTGCTTTACATTTTCATCGTTGTCATTTGAGGTTAGGGATTCACCGATATTCCCTGTAGCTCTCGGTATGCACCACTCAATTAAAGTAGGGTTGTGGTTACGATGTAAAGGAGTGGCCGTATACGTCACGAGTAAGACCGCAATTAGAGGATGGTTCCTGTGTATGGGACCTTCTCCATGGTTACCTGATTCGAGAACTGAAAAAATATACAAAGAAAAGCAGTCAGTTTGTTTTGTATGATTTCGCTTTAAATAATGGGGAGACCCAAGATATTGGAAAAGGGCAGTTGTGGTCGCAGTTTACAAAGGAGGGGATACGACCATCCCGGGAAGTTATCGAACTCTTAGTTTGAATGCAATAGTTTGGAAGCAAATCGAACAACTATTTGTGGAGTATATTACAACATTTGGAAGGCTGTAGCGGCGACTGAGAATTAATAGTGGCAAGGAGGGGAGGGAGTAAAATAAGCAAAGACAACAAAAAAATTCCTTTGCGGGTTTTTTTGGGTTTGTGGGTTTGTGAAAAAACTTTTTTAAAGCTTTTAAAAGTTTTTAATGCTCTCTGATCGAATTTCAACAGAGAGGTGAAGGTTGATAGTTTACCAACTTAAATGCGATACTAATAGATTTCACCACCGAGCTCGATAGCTGCAGTCGCTTAAGTGCGGCCAGTATCCAGTATTCGGGAGATAGTAGGTTCGAACCCCACTGTCGGCAGCCCTGAAAATGCTTTTCCGTGGTTTCCCATTTTCACACCAGGCAAATGCTGGGGATGTACCTTAATTAAGGCCACGGCCGATTCCTTCCCACTCCTAGCCCTTTCCTGTCCCATCGTCGCCATAAGACCTATCTGTGTCGGTGCGACGTAAAGCAAGTAGCAAAAAAAAAAAAAAAAAAAAATTAGATTTCACCAAAGGAAGACTATTACACATTTATTACCTATACAATGAAATATAATTACTGCGGAATTATGCAATTAAAATGATTTAGCATTTGACTACAAAATAAGAAATTAACGGGCACTTGAGACTCTGCCAGACTGACGAATGCGCGCAGCTAACGGGTGAATCATATCTGTGTATCCATGACCTTGGCAAAAACATAATTATACCACCGCTACTCTTCTTCACAGCATTTGCACATTTTCCACTACTGCTGTGACGCTGTACAAATCGGTTAGCCACGACGAATTGCATTTTGTGCGTATTTCCGCTAACAATTTTGTTAATATTTAAAGAAAATAAAGGTAAGAACCAGCTGATAAGGCAACAGGGCTTGTGCAAATTGTTTAAAACATCCCCCCCCCCCTCCTCCGAACTACGCTACTGAATACTGGATATATAGCAGGCAACACTGCTTCAGAACTGGTCACTCCTGCGAAACACAATCAGTTGCAGTTATTCAAGACATAGCTGACGTCTGAGATGAGAGGGGGCAAGTAGATGGGATAGTCATCAATATGACAAGGTCATAAGTCCCACATGGACTATTACTAAAGAAGTTGGATAATCTTAGTCTTGATAATAGGGTACTAATCAGGATCAGGGAATTTCTTTGCAGCAGAGGGCAAATTATCAAAGTAGGGGACAAATAATCGAGTGAAATAAAGATGACGTCAGAACTTACACAAGGAAACGTTGTAGGGCCCTTGTTGTTTATTTAATTTCTGCATGATTTACCGGAGAATATAGATCCAGAGGTCAGACTATTTGCTGACGACTGCATCAATCATAGGAAAATTACGTCACAATCAGATGCCAAAAACCTACAAAGTGATTTGGAGTGTTTAGAAAGTGGACATAAATAAATCGAGGTAAGTATAATACAACTTGAATTAAATGCATCTCGTTTTCAAATGCAAACTTGAAATTGTTCAGAGAAAGTCGGAAAAATTTGTACTTGGGAAGATTTCCCGTGCCGAGTGTCTCGGAGATGATTAAGACATTGGGATGGCAATCCTTGCAGCATAGACGCAACATACGGCATCTTCAAGGGATGTAAAAGGGATATACAGATGAGCCAGCTTTGGCAGAAATCTAAGTATTAATGCTCAGTCCTGAGTACCTGGGAAAGAATGACTACATAAAATTAAAAAAAGGGCTCCGAACACAAGCTATAAAATATTGTCGTCTGCAAACTGGGGTACTGACACATGGAACAAACTACTTGAAGAAATCTTAGCAGGTCCTACCCTTTCTTAAAAATGTTAGAATTTTTGCACTTCAATTGGAGAGAGTAAATTCTGTTGTATAAACCCCATGAATTTATACTCTATTTTGCTGGCAGGACCTAGTGTTTACAGTGCACTATGTCTTCTGGTATGGGCTAGAGTAATTTTGTTACTTTCATTGATCTGTCTCTGTCTTATCCTTGGCTTTGACAATATGAAAGTGACTGAGATATGAGCGAATGCTAGTAATGCCATTCCTTCTGCAGCCAGTCCCTGCTATGAATGGTGTGAAAATGTTGCTCATAGGCTCGGTTGGTGCTTGCATTTCAGTGGGCTTGGCAGACTGATATGTAATAGCAACTTCTGGCTCGGTGAGGAAAGCAACGGAAAACTACCTCACTCCTCATTTCCCTAGTACGCCTTTTCAGTGATACCTAGACCATCTATGACAGCTGATGGCAGAGCTGTTGAGGATCCAACCAGCCTTAGGGCTGAAGACCGAACATAGATGCATGTTTTAAATGTTGCCACTGTGTTAATGCCCAACTGTAACATTAGGAAATACAATTTGAAATTTCCGACAAGAGAAGAATTACGAAAATGTTGCAAACTTTGGGCTGGGAAGACGTGGGAGAAAGGAGACGAGCTGTCGACTAAGCGGTATGTTCCGAGCTGACATTGATGAGATGTCGTTGAATGACGCTTTAGACGAATAATCTTGAGTGGTGTTTTTAAAAGTAGGACATATCTTAATATGAAGATAAAGTTGGAATTCAAGAGGACAAATTGGGCCAACTATTCTTTTACTAGTTGATGTACCGCAGTGTTCATGCTGTAAGATTCTGTTATATTGGATAACTTTTAGCCTTATCCGAGAAACGTGACGGAGAGGTCACCATACGTCGTTTCACATATGAAGGCCGACTTTCAGTCACATTCGAGTTGGGGTTTTTCATTGCAATGACAGACACCCATTCTCCACCTGCCTTTTTCTATCCTCAGAAAGAGTGTCCTGTGGTTTTCACAAAGTCGTATAGGATCTGCCATCAGACAGAAAACTAACATGGCAACAACATTAACGACAAAAAGCTCTTCTTTAAATAACAGTACTAATTCAAAGGAAAAATTATTAATGTTTTCTCGAAAATTATTTAAGTTACGAAGTAAATCTATATACTATCTTTTCCTGGCAAATCTAATCTTAAGTTCACCTCCTCTGCTCCAATGTTTATTAAGACTAACCGTGTGACGTACCCACTTTGCCCACAGATGTATGTCAAATTTATAACGTGGCGGGTCACTTTAATATTAAAATAAATAAATGATATGTCATTGTTTCTCCAGAAACAGTATCCCAAGGGCGCCAGTCTTCAAGCTTATGGCTTGAAAACAAAAGTAGATAATTAAGAATAATAATAATAAATAAAAATACGTAATGAGACTCAAAAAACTCCCAGGGGTGGGGTGAACGGAACACAAATCATTAAGTACACTAACTTGGAATTTAAGGATCATTAATAATCATTTCATAAAATATAAATTAAAACAGCTATTTATTAAGATGAAAAACGTGACGTAACGGCGTATTAACGAAATCTGAACTTACGGAAGCAAAAGAAAAAGTGAATGAAATTAACTCTAAGAAAATGAACTGTTGCGCGAAGACTTGCAGTAACTTATGCCATAAGCTCACCAAATGTAGACTCTGTTGTCTTGAAGCTGAAGATGGGTGGATTTCTCGTACAGGCTGCCTCATCTGTTGTTGGATTCCAGTCCTACATCCACATTTCCTGTCTTTAACACTTCCTATTGTACTCCTTACATAAAGTCGTAATGAGTCCTAATTTTAAGTGCAAAACCACCATGGGTTATGTTCATGGAGAGAATACCTTCGTATTCTTCCGTATTACGGAACAGTAGCGTAGCTAAACTCATAATAAAAGCTCTCCTGCCCTATACTAGTCAAAAACCGGTCTCCCGTTGACTACCTCTCGTCATTGAGATAACAAGTCCCAATGAGAGTAACTTTTGAGTAGAATATACTCAGATGCGAAGTGAACTAAGTTAAAATCTTCTCCCATGTGTAGACGTAGAATCGTAGTAAGAGCATCTTCCAAGCGTGAGAATCAGAATCAGAATGTCCGAATCTCCGAATACGAATCTGAATGTGAGTCTGAATGAGAGAGTGTCCTCTCCAGCCCTTGTCGGTGGTATATATTGGTTCACAAGTCTCCTTCCATCATCCATATCACATGGTCCAGTAAGATTCGAGGTCTCATCCCTTCTCCGATGTATAGCTGTCAATCCATCACGTTGCTTCATTACGTTCATTCGCATAGGCTGAACTTTCCCTCTGAAATAAAGCGTCCCCAAGCCGAGTTTGAAAAGTGGGTGTTAATAATGTATCAACTGTATCTTCATGAGGTGGAGAGGGTAAGGTCTCTCGTAATCTCGATGACGTACTTTTCCTGGAACTGGGCTGAAATTAGCCTGCTGACTCTGGTCACCTCACAACGGCTATTGGAAAATTTACTGCAAGTTATAAATATGCGTGATGTTGAAATACTTTACCCAATAATTTGTTCGTTCAGAATACGTTATAGCCGCGATACAAAGAAATGAAATTTTGATTGAAATGGATGATAAAAGCCCTATATATATATACATATTAATTTAAAATGACCTATCAGTGATTAAATATATACATATTATCAATTAAATATATAGTTCAATAATTAAAAACATTCAGTGATGTCCCAAACATCACAACCGGTCAGGCAGCTCATTCGATTTTAAGGGTCCCAGGCGCACGCTTTCCTCTGACTTGCTTCAGAGTTTCTTTCATCACATGACCCCCTCAATACAGTGAATTTCTCTTATCGTTTGGCCGGCAGGCGCTCCCATTTACCTGCCTCCCGTTGACTCATCACTCTCCGCTCCGCGGCCTAGTAACAAGGACAGCACTTTTCTCACTTTATCCGGGCATGCCGTGAGATAACAATTAAAATTACGAATTAATCAAATTAGTTATTAAGAATCAAGGAAAGCAGCTCGTACTTTGTGACAGGAGATGTTTAACATGTTGGTAGACCGCCAAGCCGAGCTCTCCGAAACTCCGGCTTCTTGTCAAAGTCGTCTTATGGATTTTGTTGGCGTATGTTCTAGTCTTTCTATGTTTTTATTTACTTTTCTCTCGCCAAGTACACGTTTTTTAACACTTCGCTTCTTATCGAGTAAAGAACCTGTTCCTCTCACTTTTTTACAAGTTTCCACATGGTCTCTTCGTGTGGAGGGCGTACACCTGGAAATTGTGTTACAAATCGCCTAACGACTTCCCTGCTTGACTATTTTCACATAAATATCGTACATAAATACCCTTTCCCCTACCGTGTGCACATGTTGAAACATTATGAGAATTGTACCCTGACGTATCACTTCACAACTCGAGAAGATTTGAAGCGAGGGATCAACACTTATTACACGTTTTAAGCACGGACGTGAACTGTGAAGTGCAGGCATTCCCGTGCTGTCGCTGCGCTTTGTAACGGGAAGTGATGAGTCAACGGGAGGCAGATGAGCTGTGCGTGCCTGCCGGCACACCGATCAGAGTAACTCAGTTTGCAACCTTGCCTTACTCCATTTGTCGCACTGGAAATATCTGAGAGATCACCATCCACCTTTATGGTTATTGCATGGCTTTTACAGAGATCATTTAATAACAATATTAAATGCTGTGGAACCCCAAATTCCGTTAGCACCTGCCACAACTTGTCTCACATAACACAATCAAAATGCTTTTTTAAAAAAATTTAAGGCTGACATGTTAAGTCTAAAATTCTATTAAGTGAAAAGCTACCAAGGAAATCTCCCGATGAATTATTGACGATGAATCTCCACGGTAAATAACCTCCTACGTGGAAAAACTTACCAAATACATTAACGTGATTGGGAGGTTTAAGTGCAGGCCTGACACCTGAAAAAAAGAAAAGAGAAAACTGTTTTAGTATGTTTGCGCACCGCCTTCGTAATGTACAGGCCGTACTGTAGTACGCGCATCATGCCCATCAGCTGATCGATTAGGGTGGCTAATCGAATGTTATGACTTGTATTTGCTAATGTAATATGCAGTGATTGAGAGCATTCTTTATATAATTGTGGCTGCTGAAAGACATACCTTTATATTTAAGTATATTGCATGCCTCTTCTCTCTATATATTACATCAGCATTTACGTAGTCCGGCTCCATGGCTAAATGGTTAGTGTGCTGGCCTTTTGCCACAGGGTTCCCGGGTTCGATTCCGGCCAAGGTCGGGAATTTTAACCATAATTGATTAATTATCCTAATACGGGGACTGGGTGTATTTGTTGTCTTCATCATCATTTCATCCTCGTCATGACGCGCAGGGCACCTACGGGTGTCGAATCAAATGACCTACACTTGGCGAGCCGAAGTCCTCGGACACATACCGGCACTAAAAGCCAAGGGGGCGTGCACGGTACTAGTAACAGAGCGCTCTGGCGGAGTTCCGGGAATTAATACGGTGAGAGTGCGTTCTGCTGAAGTGAAGTGTAGCGTCATATTTACGGCAAAAATGTCGTTGCATCTTGTCGCCAAGATATGAAGTAATGCTATGGAAGTTGTAATACAATATGGGTTTGAGTACTTACACTTCCAAAATAGTAGTACGTCAACAGTGAATAAAGCGCAGAAACTAGTTGACTGTGGCCATGTGTTACAGTTCTACGTTCCTTATTACTGGTGACAAGAAATTTGCTAGCACACAAACTACGCAAACAATTTTTCTGTTATACGGAAACAGATCTTTAGGATTTTTAAAAAAAGATTTTGAAATCTTTCACCCTCTGTATGCATCTTTCAACATTAATTCGCACACTTGCTACACTGTGAGTTTGTAGCACTTCATCTTCTGTAAATCTCCCATTGTGAAGAAAAGGCGGCATAACAAGTAAAGAATGAGGTGACTGTGTTTTAATACCTGGGAATCCTTTGTCGGCTAATATAACGTCCCCTTGACTCATAAGATTTAGGAAGCCTGAATTATTAACAATGAAAGTATTGTTGGGAGATCAGAAGAATGCACATGCTGGGTGAGGCACGGGGCGAAGGGGTTTTCACCAGCAGAGCCAGTAACGCAGTGGTTACCATAGCAACTCCGCTACTACCCCGGCGAATTTACATTACCTTCTAATGGCAGCTCTTCGCTCTTGTCAGTTGTAATCCAGCAAACTGCGAAGTGTAAGTCAATGTTTTCGCGTAGCAGATAAGAGCAGATAAGAGCCGATCTGTCTGGGCAGAACAGGATGTTCGTGCTTGCAGGCCACATTCCTCATTCTTGCATTCTTCTCATCTCTACACAGTATCACTAATTCTTCCACTATAACAAGGGGAACAAATACGATAGTTCCGTTTGGGGCCACAGCTGATAAAAAATTAAATGTGTAACATGACTTGTACGAAGAATACTTGTAGGCCTAACATCTCTCACCTATTCTTGCTGGCGTTTCTGATTTCATTTCTGTGCAATCTATTATAACTCATTTGTCAGGATAAAATGTTTTAAAAGCGCGAGGCAAAGTGTTTCGCACGGATAGTTTGCTAGGCTAGAAAATAACATTAGAAGTGCGTTTCTTGACTACTCCGCGCTGCAGTAGTCCGATGTACATCAAATATGACTGTCAAGGCAGCAAAGGTTATACCCAGTTCCATTTTCATTAAAAAGAGTAAGCAAACATCGTTATTACTTATATTTATAGACACTTTAGAAACAAAGAAAGAAAGAAAGTAAAAAAATGAATATTTTAAATGAAACACTTGTTAAATTCTTCAACTGTGTTTCACTTGTTATGCTCTGGTATCCCCAACTCCTCTGCATATGTCCAGTGGGGTGTTGGGACCACAACTTTTATCCACCTTCTCCGAAATACTTGGAGGTGCTGTGCTTGAGTTGCTCTGTGTGCCTACATCATTCCCACTAAAACACAAGTGAATTCCAAAGTCGTTGCTTCAATCTCAAATACTGCTTGCACGACTTATGTTGTTTTTCACACTCATTTTTCACAATAAATTCATGAGTTTCCTAATTAGAAGACGTGTGCATATTTGAGCATTTCATTCGTTTACTCGCTCTTTCAAACCGGGATACATCACATTCTCTTTTCGGTTTCTTCTTACAGCTCTCTTGAAACACAGACCGTATATATGATGGATGATTTTCAATATTACTTGGCTTTCCTTCCCAAAAAGCGTTCACTGCAAATGACGGAGCATTTGGTTTGTTCCCATGGAGTTCCATCTGCACTGAAATGCAGGAAAACATCATCATTATTATTATTATTATTATTATTATTATTATTATTATTATTATTATTATTTCGTACGTTGTCTCCATACTTTTGTTAATGCACAATAATTATGAACTGATGGGTACTTGGAGTAAATCAATCGTTATATCTTGACCATCTTAATCACGTTTTAGGCCTACTACTTCTAAAATTACCGAGACCTAACTTACGAGATATGAAACGATTACAGATGTTAATGCTTACATCTGTTATATTAATAAAACTTTGGGAATATTTTTTAATTATAAGGTATAGACGTATCATGTGCTTGCATTGTGCGGGTTTAACGGAGGAAATTATTAGTCTCCAAGGTAGGTTCGCCTCTTTGCGTGACGTCATCCGAGCTACATTGCGGCCTGTATATCACGAAGGCAGTGGTTTGCGTTACCAATCATACCATCACAATTATGGTGCAACCTCCAACATAGAAACACTTACCATGTAGGCCTTCATGAAGTTGATTAGGAGGTTGAAGTGGGGGCGTGCCACCTGAAAAGAAAAAGAAAAAGGACCTGTTTCAGTATATTTGTGTTACCTGTCTTACCATCACAATCATGGTACCGTAGGTGAAACGTGGTGTCATTCAAAAAAAAAAAAAGTATAGTAGTAAGCTTATAATACATTATAGCGTACACATCCATAAAACGCCCACATGGCAATACATATACACGTAGTTCTTGACCAGTTTGTGTCTCAGCGTGGCAAAGATTAAAAAAGATAGATAGATAGATAATTAATTGATTTACTTTAACTTGAAACTTAGGGGCACCATCCCCGTTTTACATTCGACCAGTGACAATATGAATAAAATAAAAGACAAACAAATTACTATGTTACTATATTATCTTACTGCACAAAAATGCTAATATACTACATTCATCACCATTATAGACCGTTATGGTCCTTCAGAGTTCAGTCTGCAAGCCTCTGTGAATTTAATAAACTTCGCCATAATCCTCTATTTGCAACTACAGTAGTGCTGTGGCCTCATAAATTCTAACACCCCTTTTCGTTAAATCGCTGTAAACGGAGGTTAACCATCGTCGTCTTTGTCTCGTACTTCTCTTACTCTCCATAACAGAGTCCATTATTCTCCTAAGTAACCTATCCTCCTCCATTCGCCTCACATGACCCCACCACCGCAACCGGGTCATGCCTACAGCTTCATCCATCGAGTTCATTCCTAATTTAGCATTTATCTCCTCATTCCGAGTACACTCCTGCCGTTGTACAAGCAAAAATTCTCGCTACATTCATGTCTGTTATTTTTAACTTAAGAATAAGATATCCTAGGTATACCCAGCTTTCGCACCCGTAAAGCAAAGCTGGTCTGAAAACAGTCCGATGTAAAGATAATTTCGTCCGGGAGTCGACTTCCTTCTTACAGAATACTGTTGATCTCAACTGCGAGCTCATTACATTAGCTTTACTGCACCTTGAATCAGTCTCACTATATTACCATCCTGGGAGAATATACATCCTAAATACTTGAAATTATCTACTGTTTCAGCTTTGTATCACCAATCTGACATTCAATTCTCTTGGATTTCGTACCTTCTGACATCAATTTAGTCTTCGAGAGGCTAATTTTCATACCATACTCATTGTACCTATTTTCAAGTACCAAGATATTGGACTGCAGGCTTTCGGCGCAATCTGCTATTAAGACCAAGTCGTCAGCATAGGACAGACGGCTTACTACATTTCCACATAACTGAATCCCTCCCTGCCACTTTATCCCTTTCAGCAGATGATTCATGTAAACTACGAACAATAAAGGTGAAATATTACAGCCTTGTCTAACCCCTGTAAGTATCCTGAACCAAGAACTCATTCTACCGCCAATTCCCCCTGCAGCAAAATTGTCAACATAAACGTCTTTGATTGATGTTAATAATCTACCCTTAACCCTCGACTGGCGTTGTGGGGACATTGAAAATACCAGTGAATTTGTACAACCCTGGCGCTCCCTCCGTATTCCGTTCTGACTATCACCGTTCACTGTAGCTGTTACTTAGTGAAAAGTAAACTGCTATCTGGAGTTGTAGCGTTTAGTAAATATTGGTTTTCTCAGGAACTTGATTTAAATATTGTGTGGTGTCGTTTACTAAAATTTTTGTAAGTGTTCATATTTCATTCGAAGTGCGTGTTTGGTACTTTTTCTTCGTGTAAGCCTTGCTTTGGCATCCACATCGCGCCCTGGCATGTCAGTATATGATCCTAGGATCGCAGTGTTTTAAAGGAAGATGCCGAAGGAAGTGATGACAGCGATCTCTCAGATGAAAATTATCTAGATTACAATTCCGAGCACGACACGTATTCGGAAGAAGAAGAATGTGAGGAAGACGAAGAGGGCAGTTTCACGGATAACCCAGACGTCCATAACCTGCCGTCATCTTTCTCTGGTAGGAACAGATAGAAGTGGTCAGCTACCGAATCCAACAGGCAAGTGAGACGTCAAAGTCAGAATATTATCGTCAAACTTCCAACTCTTAAGTTGTTGTGAAAATAACGTAAATGACTGTGAAATTCAGAAGTTTTATGAATTTTGTATACTATCATATTTAAAAGTACGTTTGAATTTGTTTTGGAGCAATGAACATTTAAAATTTGTTTTCGTTTATGTTTAATTCATCGGAGTGCGATTTTTCTTTTAAAATCAGTGACGGTAAAACAATTGCGCATTATCTCAGAATCTATAATCAGTAATTATATTAATTTCTCATTGTAGGTAATGAAAAAGGTATAAGGATATATAACTGATATGTATTTATTTTTGAAACTTAAATAAAGGTTGTTTGAGGTCATCCATTCTGTGGTATCAATTTCGACCCCACAACGCCATTTACGTACCAAAGTTTTCACAACGCCAGTCGAGGGTTAATCCCATAGTTCTCTAGTATGACGAACATCTTTTCCCCCGGTATGCTTTCTCTAGATCTACAGAACATAAACGTAACTGTTTATTCCTCTCGTAACATTTTCCAGTTACCTGGCGCATACTGAAAATCTGAACCTGACAGTCCCTCTGTGGTCTGAAACCACACTGGTTTTCATCCTACTTCCTCTCAACCACTGATTGTACCCTCCCTTCTAAGATGCCAGTGAATACTTAGCCTTGTGTACAAATCATTGAGGTACCTCGATAGTTGCTGCAGTCCTTTCTGTTCACTTGCTTAAAGATAGGTGCAATTACTGCTTTTGTCGAATATGAAGGTACCTTACCAACACTCCATGCTAATCTTATTATTCTATGAAGCCATTTCATCCATGACTTCCCACTATACTTCACCATTTCAGGTCAAATTTCATTTAATCCTGCTGCTTTATGCCAGTGGAGTTTATTCACCACCTTTTCCACATCCTCAACCGTACTTTCATCACCATTTTTTTCCTCCTCCCCATGAGCTCGGTTGTTCACGACACCACCAGGAAGATTTCCTTTTACGTTGAGAAGATTTCCAAAATATTTCCTCCACCTGTCCAGTGATTCCATGGGATCTTTTATGAATTCACCTGAACTACTCAAACACTCTTTATTTCTTTTGTCCCTCCCTTCCTAATATTGTTTATTACTGTCTAGGAAAGTTTCCTTGCTGATTGACCTGGTCTTTCTAGGTTTTCTTTTTGGATTCAACAGCTGTTTTATTTCGCTGTTTCTTTCATCAACGTACAATTCCCTGTCTGCATCAGCCCTTGTTTGGAGCCATTTCTGGCAAGCCTCCTTTTTACATTTACAAGTTGCTATGAACATCATTTCACCGAGATATTCGTTTTTTTTCCATCTTTACACACAGTTGTTTTTAGGCATTCCATTGCTGTTTCTACTACAGCGTGAGCCTTATACTTGGAGAATGTATTCGTAACTGCTAAGCCCATACTACCGCAGAAGTCCAGCAAACGCTTCCCTTTCCTGTTAGCTTCCATATCTTCCCCACATTTACCAATCACCCTTTCTTATGCTTCAGTTCTATTCTCAACTCTCGCATTGAAATCGCCCATTAGCACTATCCTATCCTCTCTTTTGACCCTGATTACGATGTCACTCAATGCTTCATGAAACTTGTCAACTACAAGCTCATGTGCACACTCACATGGTGAATGCACTAAGACAATTCGCGTCCTAACTCCTGCTAAATCTACCCACATCATTCGCTCATTTACGTCCCTAACAGGGACTATGTTGTGTAAGATAGTATTCGTGATGAACAGCCCTATCGCACACTCCGCCCTTGCATTTTTAACACCTGTCAAGTACACTTTATAATCTCCTATCTCTTCCTCGTTATCTCTCCTTGCCCGAATATGACTTACTCCTAGCGCATCCAGATACATCCTCTTTGTTGATCAGCTAGTTCTACTTTATTTCTTCCATAATCCCCATTAAAATTGATAGCTACCCTTCGAATTCCATTCCGTTTGCCAAGTTGTTTCCAAGACTACATGGACATTTTGCTTCAAAGTACAGTAACATTATAACTAGGAACGAATTAAAAATCCACAGTTGTAGACCTTCATGCAAGCAACTCATTGATGCAAACTTCCTAGGGATATGAGCTACGAATTTTAGGGGAATAAAATATAATAAATTATGAGAATATGTTCTTTATTTTTTCCTAAAAACGCAATCCTTTTCCATAATCATCGTTATCCGGTCGTCTAGCTTAGCAGTTTGTCTTTTTCTACCACTGCGAGCGCTAATGTGAGTCAATACATTGTTTCACTTAGCACCACTACGAGCGCTAATATGAGTCAATGCAGATTTTCACTTAGCACCACTACGAGCGCTAATGTGAGTCAATACATTGTTTCACTTAGCACCACTACGAGCGCTAATATGAGTCAATGCAGAGTTTCACATTGCCCCTTATAAGTACATTCGGTGTGGACATCTTTCCAAATGAAAAATACGCCTGCGGGTATTGAACTAACGGACACATTACAAAAATAATTATGTAAATAATTTAATTTGGCTAGGATGTGAATAAAAAGCAATACGACTAAAGAAACGAGCGATTTTAGGCAGTTTTTCCGGAACTGCATTTAGGCCGGAAGTGATTTTCCAAATTGATTTCTTTAGTCTGATAGAGCTGTCCAAGACTTACAATTTGAAACATTTCAGGGCCCTTTAGGCCCTTCAACTTTCGGCACATTTGAGGAAATTGCTTAATTTTACGTTTTTCATAGTATGGAGATAACAATAGACGGCTGAGTGGCTCAGAAGATTGAGGCACAGGTCTTCTGAGCCCATCCTGGCAGGTTCGATCCTGGCTCAATCCGACGGTGTCTCAATGTGCTGAAATACGTCAGCCTTGTGTCGGTAGGTTTACTGGCACGTTAAAGAACTCCTGCGGGACTAAATTTCAGCACCTCGGCGTCTCCGGAAACCTTGAAAGTAATATTTAATGGGACGTAAAATCAATAACGGTAGCTCTTGGAAAAGGGCTGTAATGGTCCCAGTTTACAAATGTGGGGATAAGACCATTCCGGGATATGATCGAGCTGTTAGTTTGACTGCAATAGTTTGCAAGCAAATGGAACAACTAATAGCGGAGTATATTACAACATTTTGGAAGGCAGTAGCGGCGACTGTGAATTAATAATTGGAGGGCGGGGGTGTGAGGGGGAGAGCAGAAAATATACAGACAACAAAATCTACCCGGATCTGTGGGATATAGCAGGCGGGGGGTGTATATATATCAACACTGAAAGACAAAAGCTACAAAATGGTAAGTTTTTAATGCTCTCTGATCGAATTTCAACACAGAGGTAAAGGGTGACAGTTTACCAACTTAAATACGATACTAATATTTTTTGTTTCAATACTATACAATATAACTTTCACCAAAGGAACAATATTACACATGTAGTACCTATACAATGAAATAGAAGTACGGCGTAATTATGCAATTAAAATCGTTTAGCATTTGACTCCACAATAAAAAATTAACGGGCACTAAAGAGACTGCCAGGCTGACGAATGCGCGCGGCAATCGGGTAAATCATACCTCAATATCCATGACCTTGACAAAAATACCCCTGCTACCCCTGCTACCCTTCTTCACGGCATTTGCAAAGTTTCCACTACTTGCTGTACAAATTAGTTAACCGCGACGAATGACATTTTTGCGTATTTTCGCTAATAATTTTATTAATAATTAAAGAAAATAAAGGGAAAAATCAGCTGATAAGATAACAGGGCTTGTACACATTGTTAAAACATTTCCTGCCCCGTATCCCCCCCCCCCTCCCGCGATCGCCACTACTGATCGTTGGCTATATAGCAGGCAACATGGCTTCAGAACTGGTCACTCCTGCGAAACACAGCTAGTTGGTGTTAGCCAAAACATAGCTGACGTCTGAGATGAGAGGGGGCAAGTAGATGGGATAGTCATCGATATGGCAAAGTCGTAAGTCCCACATGGACTATTACTAAAGAAGTTGGATAATATTAGTCTTGATAATAGGGTAGTAATCAGGATCAGGGAATTTCTTTGCAGCAGAACGCAAATTATCAGAGTAGGGGACGAATTATCAAGTGAAATAAATGTGACGTCAGGAGTTACACAAGGATACGTTCTAGGGCCCGTGTTGTTTCATTTATGTATACATGATTTACCGGAGAGTATAGAGTCAGAGATCAGACTATTTGCTGACGACTGCATCAATTATAGGAAAATTACGTCACAATCAGATGCCAAGAAGCTAAGTGATTTGGAGTGTTTAAAATTGGACATAGAAAATCGAAGTAAGTATAATACAACTAAAATTAAATGCATCACGTTTTCAAATGCAAGGATAATGCATCAGCTTTAAATGGTTCAGGGAAAGGCGGCAAGATTTATACTTGGGAAGGTTTCGCGCACCGAGTGACTCGGGGATGATTAGAACATTGGGATGGCAATCCTTGCAGCATACACGGAACATACGGTGTCTTCAAGGGATGTACAGGGGATATACAGATGAGCCAGCCTGGGCAGAAATCAAAGTAAGAATCCCCAATCTGGAGTTCCTGGGAAAGAATGACTATTTACATAAAATTAGAAAGAGGTCTCCGAAGGCACACTATAAAACATTCTCTTCTGCAAACTGGGGTACTGACGCATGGAACAAACTACCTGAAGAAATCTTAGTACAATTGAAGAGAGTAAATGTGTTATATAAACAACATGAATTTATACTGTAGGAGGGCCGGTATTAATAGAGGTTTAAACTGTTGGTTCAGTTTAAACTTCGGTTTATCTGTTAGTCGTGTATTATAAAACTTAATCTTAAGTTTAACTAGAGATTAATTTTGCTGCCACTCATCTACCGTTTAAACTGAAGTTTAAGAATACATAACCTTACAACATGGCAGAACGAATGGATCTTGAAGATATTTTAAAGATGTTCGAAGAAATACTAAGCGATGATGAAGAAGTGGTTCAAATTATTGAACGACCACGGGCAGCACAAGTTTTTCGAGCAAGGATACATCACTTTCATATATGTAATGAAAAATAGTTTTTAAATTGGTTTAGGCTTGCAAAACAGACTGTCATATCCCTATTTCAGCAAATTGGTGCTAGAATAAAACATGCAGCGGAAAGGTAAGAATATAAAAATGACTTTTTGAACTGTTTGAAAGTCAAAAGTGTAAATTTTAGAAAATAAAGCAAATTCCTTCTATTTCAGAAATCATGCTGTGGAAACTCTCAGTCAGCTACTAATAGCATTGTGATTTTATGCCTCCCGTGGTATGTTTATTACAATGGGAGATTTCGAAGGAATCCATAAGGCCACTGTTTCTCGGACTATATAAATTCACAAGCAATGATATTTCCTTACAAGTAAAATTAGGACAATGTTTACTGCTTTTATCCGACATTTTACCTACAAGAAGTAAACAAAACATTATCGATAGTCATCTTTTCTCGCAAGTCACTGCTACTAAGATCGTATATTTCCTTCTTCACCTCAGTTTAACTTAGGTCCGCTGTTATAAGACTCAACATCGGTTTAAACTCAAGTTACAGTTTAACTTAATCTTCAGTTTAAACCCTGATTATAATACCGGCCCTGGGGAGAAGGGGGCACATTTGAACATGGGGCACATTTGAACAATTTGAATAGCCCACCAAACAATTGAAAGTCCTAATATATAATTTCGTTATTTGAGACTGGCACCCCTGCTCTTCAGCTGACATTTGTTTTCCCGCCATTTATTTGTTGTATTTGGTGTGGGTGAATGAACAAGTATTACGCTGCATTGAAAGTAAATTTGCCAAGTGAAATTTGTAAGGTGTTTGTGACTGTGTTGTTCCATAAAAGGTAAGTTTGTTTCTGCTGTACCACATATTAATGGGTTGTGAAGCGTGCCAGTAGAACAAAGCTGTTGCAAGGTCTTGCTGTTCAGCAAAATTTAAGTTTATGGTTAATGGCTGCATGCGGGGTAGATTTGAACACTGCCTCTGGGGGCACATTTGAATACTGTTCAAATGTGCCCCACTGTAAGTACACATGTTTATGAAGCAAAATATAACAAAAAACTCCTTCTGATTAGATTGAATTTATTTTAGGACTGAGGAAAACGATGGTTCGTAAGTACATTAAAAAGAGAAACAAACCGGATGTCCCGGAGGAGGTTATAGGGGAGGCTGTAAGAGCTGTCATGGAGAGAAGTCTTTCATTGAGAGAAGCTGCTTCAAAATATGGAATTACTCACACTGCATTGTACTACAGAGTTAAAAAGGAGAAGAATGAGCTAAACAAATCTCGTGTGTTTTCTTCGCGCTACACAAGTCGTCAAGTGTTCAGTGAAAATCAAAAGCTAATGCTACAAGATTACATTGTTAAGTGCTCTAAAATTAGTTACGGAATAACTTACATGCAAATCCCTCAGTTCGCGTACTATTATGCTAAGAAATCAGGCTGTAAATATCCAACTACCTGGGATGAAAACAATATTGCAGGAATTGACTGGGTACAGGGATTTATGAAGCGACATAAGAACTTGCTCTTCGTAAGCCTGAAAATACAAGTCTCGCCAGAGCCAGTGCGTTCAACAAACCAAATGTAATGGAATGTTATGACAATTATGAGCACGCACTTAAACTGGTGCCGATCAGTGCGGACAGAGTCTTGAATCTCGATAAAACGGGGGTATCTACAATTGTACAGTCTCCAGATGTTGCTGGACAGGTGGAGGTTAAGCAGATCGGGCGAGTAGTTACTGGAGAGCGTGGGACAATGATAACAGTTTGTATGATGATCAATGCTGTTGGTAATAGTTTACCACCTGTTTTCGTCTTTCCAAGGGCGAGACTTGCTGACTCACTGATGTTTGGTGCACTACTTGGAAGCCTGGGCCTAGTCAATAGTCCTAGAAGTAGCTGGATGACGGGACCTTTGTTTTTAATGGTACTGGACCATGTCAAGGAAATGACTAGGTGTTCGAAGGAAGACCCTATCATTTTGTTAATGGATAATCACGAGTCCCATTGCATTCTACATTCTATTCTGTATGCCCGAGAGCATCGTATCGTTTTGGTCACTACCCCCGCACTGCACACACCGGCTGCAGCCACTAGATGTAGGAGTCATGGGGACATTCAAAGGAAAGCTACGAATCGCACAGCATGACTGGATGACTGCTAATCCTGGTAAAACTATAACAATTCATTAACGAATGTTGCCTTTCAAGCTTCCTTCACTGTGAAGAACATAACTGCTGCTTTTTCTAAGACAGGAATATGGCCTTTTTCTAGGCTTGCTTTCAGTGATGAGGATTTCGAGCCATCATGCGTTACCAGTGAAGAAGTCACTGTTTCAGAGAACTCTGTCCGTTCTGCTACCACGCCTGGAACACCTAGGCCTACTGGAGGAAACTCAAAGACCACAAATGGAGAACCTTTCACCAGAAGATGTTCGGCCCTTTCCGAAAGCGGGACCTAGTTGCGAAAAAAGGCACAGAAAGAAAGCTAAATCCCGCATTTTAACAGCTACCCCAGTTAAAGATTGCATTGAGGAGAAAACTGTAGCGAGGGCTGCTCTAAAGAACAAATATGGCACGGAGGCTATAAATCAAAGCAAATTTCGAGGAATTCAGAAGAATCCTAAGAAACAACTGACTTTTTCATCTTCCAGTGAACGTGATGAGGATATTTCAGTCCACGATGAATCAGATTTTGAGACCTCTGAAGAAATCGTGGTGTCTACTGAGATGGCAGACAATGAAAAAATATCAACAAGTGACTTTGTATTAATTCGATACGCTACAAAGAAAAACAAGGTGTTGTTTGTAGGTCAAGTAATCGAAATATCCGACAGTCTTACATATAAGATAAAATTCATGCGCAGGTACGGTGAGACATGGCAGTTTCTATTTCAGGAAATAGATGATGTCAGTGTAGTTGAAACACATGACATTGTTGTCAAACTTCCACCGCCATATACTTCAGGTGGAACTGCACGCAGTGCAGCATTGAAAACTTTCGATGTCAACTTCAACTTTTGCAAAGAAAAAGTTATGTTATCAAGTGAAAAGTGCCCTTCAAACAACATAAATCTTACATACTTATCTATTTTGAACCGATATATGTATGTTCATAAGTGACCCATGTGTAGTTCAAAGGTACCCCAGGGATGGGGTAGTTATGAACATGTTACATCCTTACCGTTTTCTATTAATAGGATGCATCAGAGCCTTAATTTTGTGGTTCATTCGATTTGAAACTATGTAGAATATGTTACTTTTTCAATATTGTTGTGATTTCGCTGAATAAAATATTTTGGGTAGTAAGAAAAAAATTCTCAAAATTTGTTCAAATGTGCCCCCTTCTCCCTACATGTTGTAAAAATGTTGCCACTGGACAATGCCCAACTGTAACATTAGGAAATAAAATTTAACATTGCCGAAAAAATAGTAACATTATAAAAATATTGCAAACTTTGGGCTGAGAGACTTGGGAGAAAGGAGACGAGCTTTCGACTAAATGTTATGTACCGAGCTGTCATTGAAGGGATGTCGTGGAATGACGCTAGTAGACGAATAACCTTGAGTGGTGTTTTTAAAATTAGGATATATCATAACATTAAGAATAATTTGGAATTCAAAAGGACAAATTGGGGCGAATATTCCTTTACGAGCTGATGTACCGTAGTGTTCATTTTTTTGAGTAAGATTGTATTAAACTGGATAGCTTTTAGAGTTATCCCAGAAACATGACGGGGAGGTTGCCATACCTCGTTTCACTTATGAAGGCCTACTGCCAGCCACAATCGAGTTGGGGTGTTTTCATGATAATGACAGACACCCATTCTCCACCTGCCTTTTTATCCTCTGAAATACTGTCTCTGTGGTTTTCCCAAAGTCGTACATGATCTGCCAACAGACAGAAACTAACATGGCGGCAATATTAACGCGATAAAGCTGTTCTTTATAAGTACGTCTGTAAGTACAAATTCAAAGGAAAATTTATTAATTTTTTATCGGAAAATATTTGAGTTACGAAGAAAATCTATGTAGAAACTTTTCCTGGCAAAATCGAATTTTAAGTTCACCTCCTCTGCTCTAATATGTAAAAGGGCTAACCATTCAGGCAGCTCATTCACGTTTAAGGGTCCCAGGCGCACGCCTTCCTCTGACTTGCTTCAGGGTTTCCTTCGCTACATCGCCCGCTTAATAAAGTGAGATTCTCTCATCGGTTGGCCGGCAGGCACGTCCAGCTTACCTGCCGCCCGTTGACTCATCACTGCCCGCTCCACGGCATAGCACCAAGGACAGCACTTCGCTCACCTTATCCGGGCATGCCATGAAATTACAATTAAAATTAAGGATTCAGAAAATTAGTGATTAAGCCTCAAGGAAAGAAGCTCGTACTTTATGACAGGAGATGTTTAACATGCTGGTAGCCCGCCAAGCTGAACTCTCCGAAACTTTGGCTTCTTGTCCAAGTCGTTTTTCTAACACTTCGCTTCTTATCGAGTAAAGAACCAGTTCCTCTCAATTTGTTAACGAGTTTCTAACGGTATCTCTGTGTGGAGGGCGTACACCTGTAAAAATTGTGTTACGAATCGCCAACGACTTCCCTGCAAGAATATTTTCTCATGAATATCGTACATAAATACCCTTTCCTCTACCGTGTACACATGTTGAAGCATTATGAGAATTATACCCCGAAGTAACACTTCACAACTCGAGAACCGTTGGAGCGACAGATCAACACTTAATACACATTCTAAGCACGGACATGAACTGCGAAGTGCGGGCCTTCCCGTGCTGTCGCTGCGCTTTGTAACGGGAAGTGGCGAGTCAACGGCATTTGTCGCATTGAAAATGTCTAAGGGAATCACCATCCACCATTATGGATGCTGCATGGTTTTTACAGAGACCATTTAATAACCATATTAAATGCACTGGAATCCCAAATTCCTTTAGCACGTGTCACAACTTGTCTCACAAAGGAAATATCCCGATTAATTGTTGACGATGAATCTCCACGCAAAATAACCCCCCCAACATTGAAAAACTTACCATATACAGGTACATTAACGTGATTAGGAGGTTGAAGTTGAGTCCTGCGACCTGGAAAGAAAACACGAAAACTCTTTTAGTATATTTCCGTTATAAATCTTACCATCACATTTATGGTACAACCTCCAACATAGAAACACTTACCTCGTCCACGAACGAGATTAGGAGGTTGAGATCGACGCCTGCCACCTGAAAAAAAACGAAAAATAAGATGTTTCAGTATATTTGCGTTACCAGTCTTACCATCATAATCATGGTACTGTAGGTGAAACGTGGTGTCATTCCAAGGAAAAACTATAGGAGTTTAATACATTATTGAGTACACATCAATAAAGCGCTCACATAGCAATACATATACACGTAGTTCTTGACCAGTTTGTGTCTCAGCGTGGCAAAGATTAAAAAATACATATAGATAATTAATTAATTTACTTTATTTTGAAAGTTAGGGGCTCGTATCCCCGTCTTACATTTATCTAGTGATAATATGAATAAAAGGCTGAAACAAATTACAATGTTATCTTACTGTACATAAAATACCTAGTATAATACATACATACATACATACATACATACATACATACATACATACATACATACATACATACATACATACATACATACATACATACATACATACATACATACATACATACATACATACATACATACATACATACATACATACATACATACATACATACATAATGTGTTTTATGGCATTTGCTATAAATTTTACCGTATTTCACTTCTACTTCCGTTCTCTTCTTTTATTTCTTGTGTCTGCCTTGCTTCTTTAGGCTTAATAATAACACCACAAGTCTCCTTCTTATCTACATACATACATACATACATACATACATACATACATACATGCATACATACATCATCATTATAGACCGTTATGTCTTTCAATGTCTGCAAGCCTCTGTGAATTTACTGTACCTTGCCATAATCCTCTATTTCTTTATCTCCTCGTTCCGAGGACACTCCTGCCGTTGTACCAGCAAAAATTCTCGCTACTTTCATGTCTGTTACTTCTAACTTATGAGTGAGATATCCCAAGTCTACCCAACTTTCGCACCCGTAAAGCAAAATTGAAATTGCTATTTTCTACGGGTTTCATGCTTTGCATTGCGTGACCGACAACGGAGCTGCCGGTTAACATGGCAACGTCTCTGGCTTTTTGCCGGCAGGGAAGTATCGTCATGTCATTTTTGTCATTATTGCTGTAAATTCGTGCTTGTTCGTTGGGTAAAAAGCGAGAGAGGCATCAAGCTGCCAATCTCCGTGATATTTGCGGAATACCCTTGGGGTTTATAATCGTCTTCGAATAGCACTAAGGGAGGCTGTTCATATTTAAGCAGTACTGCGGGCTATAGGCCATTATTTCGCACCTTAATGTGTTTTATGTCATTTGCTATAAATTTTACCGTATTTCTCTTCTACTTCCGTTCTCTTCTTTTATTTCTTGTCTCTGCCTTGTTTCTTTAGGCTTAAGTCTCCTTCTTATCTAAGAATCGCTGCGCCTCTTACCGCTTTCTTAAATCCGTAAGTGGTATCATTATAATATGTCCATTTTGCTTTAGCTTTAGTCAGAGAGCATTTCTCGATTATTATCAAAATGCCCAACTCATTTCTGACTGGCATTGGAAAAAGGGGCCTGTCTTTATAATGATAACTCCACATCTTCACTGTGAATGGCAGTAGGGAAATTAGTCCGCCGTTATAGTAGAAACTCGATTGTGAACTGGGGGTAGGAAACGTGGCTTGCAATTTTCTTCAAAACTTCCCAACGCTCACCTTACATCGTATCGGGTCCTGCCAGTGGTAGTGGCGTTTCTCGGATAACGCTAAGTGGCACGCAATTTAATATAATCCTACTCACTGTTTGCACAGCAATTTCCGTACAAAACCTTACACAGTGTGGAACACCGTAGCGAAGCACGGGTACATTTGCTTCTACAGTATAACATCATCCGAAGAAATCCTTATCCGTGATTATTGAGAGCTGTTCTAGTTGGTAAGCAAAGATGGAATTGACGGGAGGTTTCACAAACCTTTGCATCTACAAGATAATCCATTTTGAGTCCTTATATTATAGCACCAGCTGACTTCATTAGCGTAGACGAAATTTAGCTAAACTTAACAGCTGCTGACGTAAAAGGTGTATGAATTTACGGAGTTTTTACCAAACTTAACATCTACACTGCACTTACTGACAATTGATATATATATTTAAAACGAAATCGCATTTGCACTGAACTACTACATAACTGAACAGAAAAACAATTTGAAGAAGGAAAAGAACCTTGTCCTACGGCTCATCTCGGACTCGTGTGCCTCACAAAAAAAAAAAAAAAAAAATCTACAGTCTTGCCCATTCTCATGAAGATAGTAGATTATTCTACTGTTGCTGGTTCCATCGAGGACATTCACCGAATGACCCCTGAGGCACTCTCTTGGCTGGAAGAGCTGGACATTCGTCTCTAAGAGGCTGGAAGGCCGCCCACATTAGCTTTTTTAATGTGGAATTTGTATATATATATATATACAGGATGAAGCGTAATTCGCGCACTCGGGCGTCACAACGCGACTCCTCACAAGCCAGCAATAAAAAAAATCTCTCACAAATGTTCATCCTGCGAGTATACCGGCAGAAAAAGGACGTTGAAGAGTGGCAATCTGGCAACACTGTAACCACATATTAGTTGTAGTGTACAGTTGGTGCAGGGGATAGAGTTTCGGGTCGTGGGGTCGATCCTGGGTTGAGGCGTATGTTTCTTATTTCGTTAATGTAGTCCAGGTGGTATGGTATCTGGCATCTTAATCGTCAACAGCGATTGCAGCGGGTCCTCTAGAAACCATTTGCACTTACATACTACGATCCTAGAAATAGACGAACAATCGTTTTCATTGGTCAGCTTTAAAAGACGCCCTTTCTAGGCCGTGGGAGTGAATTTATTCACTGTTGACGATTAAGATACCGGGTAACATTCTACCAGGACTATATTTACGAAAAAAAAAAAAAAGAATATGCCTCAACCGAGGATCGACCCTTCGACTTTCTGAATGCTAACCCAAAACTCTTTCCACTGAACCAACTGTACAGCATGACTAATGCGTGCTGACAGAGGTAGTTACCGTACATGGGTTACAGTGTTGCCAGATTGCCAGTCTTCAACGTCCCTTTTCTGTCGGATATACTCGCAGGACGAACTTTTGTGAGAGACATTTTTTTTTTGCTGGCATGTGAGAAGTCGCGCTGCGACGCCCGAGTGCGCGAATTTCGGTTCACCCTGCATATAGAGTCATTTTTTTCGTGCCTGTTAAGAACTTGCACATAGTCGATTGTCAAATGTAGCATCATACGCTAAATAAATCATCATCATCATCATCATCTGTTTACCCTCCAGGGTCGGCTTTTTCCCTCGGACACAGCGAGAGATCCCACCTCTACCGCCTCACGGGCAATGTCCTGGAGCTTCAGACGCTTGGTCGGGGATACAACTGGGGAGAATGACCAGTACCTCGCCCAGGCGGCCTCACCTGCTATACTCAACAGGGGCCTTGTGGAGGGATGGGAAGATTGGAAGGGATCGGCAAGGAAGAGGGAAGGAAGCGGCCGTGGCCTTATGTTAGGTACCATCCCGGCATTCGCCTGGAGGAGAAGTGGGAAACCACGGAAAACCACTTCCAGGATGGCTGAGGTGGGAATCGAACCCACCTCTCCTCAGTTGACCTCCCGAGGCTGAGTTGCAGCCCTCATACCACTTTACAAATTTTGTGGCAGAGCCGGGAATCGAACCCGGGCCTCCGGGGGGTGGCAGCTAATCACGCTAACCACTACACCACAGAGGCGGACCGCTAAATAAATAAGTAAATAAATACATAAATAAATAATAAGAAGTTTCTCTATTTTTTCCCCATCCGAGGTCACAGTTACCTTCTCCCAGACCGCATCTTTGGAAATATTGAGAAAGAGGTCCGCCAATGTGGTGTAGTGGTTAGTGTGATCAGCTGTCACCGACGGAGGCCCGGGTTTCATTCCCGGCTCTGCCACGAAATTTGGAAAGTGGTGCGAGGGCTGGAACGGGGTCCACTCAGCCTCAGGAGGTCAACTGAGTAGAGGTGGTTTCGATTCCTACCTCAGCCATCCTGGAAGTGGTTTTCTGTGGTTTCCCACTTCTCCTCCAGGCAAATGCCGGGATGGTACCTAACTTAAGGTCACGGTCGCTTCCTTCCCTCTTCCTTGTCTATCCCTTCCAATCTTCCCATCCCCCACCAAGGCCCCTGTTGAGCATAGCAGGTGAGGACGCCTGGGCGAGGTACTGGTCATCCTCCCCAGTTGTATTCCCGACCCAATGTCTCACGCTCCAGGACACTGATCTTAAGGCGGTGGAGGTGGGATCCCTCGCTGAGTCCGAGGGAAAAGCCAACCCTGGAGGGTAAACCGATTAAGAAGAAGAAGAAACTTATAATAGAAGTGTGTAGACGTAGACTTTTGTAAAATATTGTTATTTTCTGGGTTAATTTAGAGAGAGTATTTAGGTATAAAAACATATAAAATATCCACTATCTATTTCATTTCTATCCTTTTCTTTAAAGGAGTTTGTTTCATTTGTGAGTTAATTAAAAAACCTCTCTCCTGAAAATTTATATTTATATTTTTGTAGTTGTCATGTTTTGTTAACCCCCTCCTCGATTGTGTATGTTTAGCAAGTTATTAATTCACTTACGACCACTGCAGTTGTTTTCGCAGTCGCTGTCGCAGTCGTCACCGCCGTCTTCGTAGTCGTAGTCGCAGCCGTCACCACCGCCACCGTCGTCTTCGTCATCGCCGTCACCGACGCCGCCGCCGCCATAATCATAGTCAACTTGAAAGCAAGATATGAATTAGGCAAGAACCAAAGGAAGACTGCATCATATATAATTACAGAACATCTATCGGCCACCTCTCAGAGCACCCTCACTCTAGAACACAACAAAGAACATATTTGGTGAAGCATTAAATTCTGCCAGGTTAGACGTTTTCTGTCTCATTTCATTTCATTTGTTTATTTATAATCAACAGAGTTACAGTATTAATTCTCCAATTACAGATGCTATCATAAATTAAAATAATAACGATATTAACAGCACTTACAACTAACCCCATGACACTACAGCCATGAAGGGTCTTGGCCTACCAAGCGACCGCTGCTCAGTCCGAAGGCCTGCAGATTGCTAGGTGTCGTGTGGTCAGCACGACGAATCCTCTCGGCCGTTATTGTTGGCTTTCTAGACCGGGGCTGTTATCTCACAGTCGGATGGCCCCTCAGTTCTAATCACGTAGGCTGAGTGGACGTCGAACCCAGCCCTCAGATCCAGGTAAAAATACCTGACCTGGCCGGGAATCGAACCCGGGGCCGGCTAAGACGCACGCACGCTGCCCCTACACCGTGGGGCCGGTTTCACTTAGTAATACTTATAACTAAGCAATATACACTCATGTTCATAAAAACCAGAACACCTTAAAGACTAGACACAGGAAGTTCATAATCACAGGACATGTGCATTAGTATGTTCTGTAGAAATGATTAGCTTTGAACCATGTCGGCCCTCAGGTTCAAGATTCACATCGATATTTCAGCGCACCACCACTGACTGGTAAAATGTGCCTGCGGCTCCCGTTGTCGCTATAAACCAAACGTAATTGATTAATGTGGCTTGAGCAGACGTGCAGGATACCTCGCAGACGTATGTGGGAACCATATCGTCAAATAAGTGAGTTTGGAAGAGAGCGCATTATTGGTATGAGAGAACGTGATTCATCCATCCGGGAAACTGCTTCTCGTGTGGGACAAAGTGTGTCGGCAGTGCAACGGGTGTGTACAGAATGGTTCACAGAAGGCCGTAGGCTCTGGTCGCACCACCCAGACCATCCCCCGAGAAGATCGATACCTCATCCGAATGGCATTGCAGGACATGTCTGCGTCCTCCTCGGTTCTGGCGCAACAATGGAACAGTGTAACACATCGTACACTATCAGGAGTGACAGTCCGTTGCCGTGTATTACGGTCTGGATTACCGGCGCGTCGTCCACTTCTCCGCCTACCTTTGACTAATGTGCATAAACATGCTAGGCTGCAATGGATATGGAAGAACGTCCCTGGGGACGGGAATGGCAGCAATGGTGTTTTCGGACGAATCCAGGTCCTGGTTTTTTGAAAATTATGGCCGGATTTTGGTTCGCCGCCGACAGGGGGAGAGGCATCACATTGACTCCATTCGCACAAGACATAGAGCGCCAACTCAAGCAAGGCCTTATGGTGTTGGGTGCTATTGGTTACAACCACAAATCACAGTTGGTGCGTGTCCAGGCCACTGTGACAAGTTTGACCTACGTGAATGACATCCTGCGACCCCTAGCTATACCTTTTCTGCACGACATCCCAGACGCCATATTTCAGCAGGACAACGCGCGACCACACGTTGCTGCATGAACAAGTGCCTTCTTGTTGTCACAGGATGTCAGAGAGTTGTCCTGGCCCGCCCGATCACCGGACTTGTCGCCAATCGAAACTGTGTGGGATAAGGTGAAACGACGGGTGCAGCGCCGTGACCCAATGCCAACCACCCAAGTTGAACTGTGAAACCAGGTGAATGCAACATGGATGGCCATTCCCGCCTTATACGTGTCGATGTCGTCACGCATGGAACAAGTTATCAGTGTCCATGGAGGGCCCAGTTCCTACTGGGCAACAGGGCACATGCTGAACCTAGGTGACTGAAATGCTAATCGTTTCTGCAGAACATACTAATGAACATGTCCTGTGAATATGAACTTCCTAACTCTAGTCTTTAAAGCTGTTATGTTTTTTATGAACATGAGTGTATAATATATATACATTTCACATACGGAAGAAGAAACATGACAACAGTAAAGTTGAAATGACCGAAGGAAGGAAGTGTAACTTTCAGTTACCGAATACCCAGGATACAAGGATACAAGGAGCTCTCTGTCTATGAAGCGTCCATAAGATGTCTGCGTATTTCACCAGCTGACGATTGAAATACATCCACCATCCCGCTAATTTCATTCAAGGATCTTAGGGCCTGCATATACCAAGAGTTCATGTGTGATTCTGTTTTACACCTGGGCAACTGAAAGGTGACAGCCTGCCAACCTGTCGGGTGTTGCGGGAAGGAACATGAATTGGTAGTTTACCGAGTTCGATAGCTGCAGTCGCTTAAGTGGGGCCAGTATCCAGTATTCGGGAGATAGTAGGTCCGAACCCCACTGTCGGCAGTCCTGAAAATGATTTTCCGTGGTTTCCCATTTTCACACCAGGCAAATGTTGGGGCTGTACCTTAATTAAGGCCACGGCCGCTTCCTTCCCACTCCTAGCCCTTCCCTGTCCCATCGTCGCCATAAGACCTATCTGTGTCGGTGCGACGTAAAGCAACTAGCAAAAAAAAAAAAAATATATATATATATTTTTGTTGATTTCTTCAACGACTACCCCAGGATTTTTTTTTTTTTTCAGCAATCCGTATCAACGCTGAATCCCTGGCATCTTTTACCTTATAAGTGGGAAGCCTAGCATTCCACAACACTTCTTTAGATTTGTACAAGTGTACAAATTTTATTGTCTGCGTATCGCTCCACTTCCTTCCTTGCACACTCTTCAAGCTTTCCGCCATCTTAAATCGGTTACTCGCTTGTAGAAAGTTGGGCACGGTCCGAGTTGACTCGCTTCTCTCAAACTAAGGCAACTGGACTCGCATCAACTGTTCACGCACGCATAATGCGAGTCCACTCGCTACGATGCTGTGTTTATTCAGTGCTTCTGTACGGCGCTGAAACATGGACTGTGAAATGTAACACTATTACAGGAATAAATGCCTTCGAGATGTGGGTGTTCCGAAGGATATTACGGATCTCGTGGAGTGACCAGGTCTCCGATACTGTCGTATTCAGACACATGAGGAGGAGCCGAATGTTGATGTGTGCAATCGCAATGAAAAGTACAACCTAATTCAGTTGATTATGCAGGGTAATATTGATGGACGTAGAGGTCGCGGTCGAAGGAAACACTCCTCTTGGCTGAGGAACTTACGGGAATGAACGGGACTAGGTTCTAGTAGACCGATGAGGACAGCCGAACATTGTACACACTTCGCTGTGATTGTGGCCAACATTCAGTAATGGAGAAGACACTACAAGAAGAATAAGAACAAGAATATTTTCTTAATTTCTGTTGGTCTCTCTTCAAGTATTCTTTAAATTCGTGTCCTCTCTCCTTCTTGCATTATTACCGTTATTCCAGTTTCTTAAAATATACGTTCTAGTTTGTAAAAATGTTGAACTTGAAATTTTTCTTTGGTTGATTTCCCTTTCTTTTGTGTACTTAACGCGGACAATCTCTGGTCTTCCCAGCTAATTCCGATACATTTTACGAAGTTGATATATTGCTAACTAGCCGTTACTTTGATCATTCCACTTCGCTTTAATGGCGTTGTTTATCTTTACTACTAATCATCATTATTATTAAAGACGACCATTATGTATCAATTAGTCGCAGAGCTAAATAACGTCCGTTTTATTACTATTGTTAGCAAGTTCAGTTACAACTAGTAACAGAGAGTAACAACTGGCAGCAGAACTACCACATACGTCACAAGCTTTATGTATTGATTATTTTTGTTCCGGGGGTTCTGTGGAGCGCAGAGGTGGAAGAAGGTGCCGGGGTGAGTGGGCGGGGAGAGAAAAGCAGGAAGCATAATTTAAAACACTAAGATTTATAATTTTGTTTCTTTCCTTTCTTTTTTTTCCTTTAAACTTGATAAACACGTAACAGATGGATAGAATAATGGTGAGCTCAACAGCTCTTGTAACAATAATGATGAGCTCGTCAGCTCTTGTAACAATAATGGTGAACTCGGCAGCTCTTGTAACAATAATGATGAGCTCGTCAGCTCTTGTAACAATAATGGTGAACTCGGCAGCTCTTTTAACTATAATGATGAGCTCGTCAGATCTTGTAACAATAATGGTGAGCTCGTCAACTCTTGTAACAATAATGATGAGCTCGTCAGCTCTTGTAACAATAATGGTGAGCCCGTCAGTTGTTGTAACAATAATGGTGAGCCCGTCAGTTGTTGTAACAATAATGGTGAGCTCGTCAACTCTTGTAACAATAATGATGAGCTCGTCAGCTCTTGTAACAATAATGGTGAGCCCGTCAGTTGTTGTAACAATAATGGTGAGCCCGTCAGCTCTTGTAACAATAATGGTGAACTCGACAGCTCTTGTAACAATAATGGTGAGCTCAACAGCTCTTGTAACAATAATGATGAGCTCGTCAGCTCTTGTAACAATAATGGTGAACTCGGCAGCTCTTGTAACAATAATGATGAGCTCGTCAGCTCTTGTAACAATAATGGTGAGCCCGTCAGTTGTTGTAACAATAATGGTGAGCCCGTCAGTTGTTGTAACAATAATGGTGAGCCCGTCAGTTGTTGTAACAATAATGGTGAGCCCGTCAGTTGTTGTAACAATAATGGTGAGCCCGTCAGTTGTTGTAACAATAATGATGAGCTCGTCAGCTCTTGTAACAATAATGGTGAACTCGACAGCTCTTGTAACGATAAAGGTGAGCTCGTCAGCTCTTGTAAGAATAATGGTGAACTCGTCGGCTCTTGTAACAATAATGTTAAGCTCGTCAGCTCTTTTAACAATAATGGTGAGCCTGTCAGCTCTTGCAACAAATATGGTGAGCTCGTCAGGTCTTGTAACAAAAGTAATTTGGTAAACTAAACAATCAGGCACTATAGAGAAAATTATTGACATAATGATTTCGAAGAGAAGGGTTTTATCGCTAGAAAGTTACACTATTACGAAGAGCACTTTTGCTCCACTCAATTACACTCAAGGAGACAGAGATCCAAAATTTGCAATATTCCAGCCTCTCAAGAACACAAGTTTCTAATCAAAATTTTACATTTGACCCCTTCTACAACTATGTTCACTCTCATTTCGGCTCGACAGTCTGATCCACAATTGACTGTGAGTAACTAGAAATTAACAGAGACAATAAGGCCCATACTAAATGGCCTCAGCGGTAAAAAGAAAAGGTTTAAGATATCGGCCGTAAACAAAATTATAGGAGGCGAATACTTGCACTCCTTTTGAAATACACTTTGAAACACTTAACATCCTACATGGGGTTATGGCCCTAAGTTACAGAGGCTAAGCCTATACTGCATAGGGTGTCTACATACATTCATCATAATTAAAGACCGTTATGCCCTTCAGGGTTCAATCTGCAAGCCTCTGTGAATGTACTAAATGTCGCCACAAACCCCTATTTGGAACTAGTGCTGTGGCACCATTTGGTTCTATACCTCTTATCTTTAAATCGTCAGAAAATGAGTCTAACCATCGTCATCTTGGTCTCCCTCTACTTGTCTTACCCTCCATAACAGAGTCCATTATACTCCTAGGTAACCTATCCTCCTCAATTCGCCTCACATGGCCCCACCACTGAAGCAGGTTTATGCGTACAGCTACATCCATCGAGTTCATTTCTAAATTAGCCTGTATTTCCTCATTCCGAGTATCCTCCTGCCATTGTTCCCAGCTGTTTGTACCAGCAATAATTCTCGCTACTTTCATGTCCATTACTTCTAACTTATGAAAAGATATCCTGAGTCTACCCAGCTTTCGCTCCCTAAAGCAACGTTGGTCTGAAAACAGACCGATGTTGACATAATTTGGTCCGGGAGCTGACTTCCTTCTTACAGAATACTGTTGACCGCAACTGCTAGCTCACTGCATTAGCTTTACTGCACCTTGATTCAATCTCACTTACTACATCACCGAGCCATCTGTTGTTCTGCATACACACTATGCCTGCAGAACTTCCGCACGACACATGTGCGTTTGTGATCCGTGCACATATCTACAAGAAAAAAATAGTTGCCATGACTTTTGCCCCAATCCTCGTATTATTATTATTATTATTATTATTATTATTATTATTATTATTATTATTATTATTATTATTATTATTATTATTATTATTCATGCGAGGTTCTTATGTTGTAAGGATAATATATTTCAGTAACTTTCAGATGATGTGTCATGATCGATTGCCTATGTGGCAATTTCTAAGTTTCAGATTATATTATTACAGAGTTGAACACTGTATTATTCATGTTTAACTTTACGAGCGCTAGTGCTCTGATTTGTGACCAGCGCGGTCTTGTTTCTTTTCATGGGAGTGAATGTTAGACGACGTCATTTTATATACTTATTCAGTTTCGGCAACTTTAGGACTTGTAATACGGCTTAGTGTGATTTTGCGTAAGAGGACGGGTTCGTCACTTGGAAAGGCCTGCATTTTCTTCTTTGTGTGACTTGCCTCGGGTAGACTGTTGAGCAGCATGTGTAAAAGCTTGAACCCTGTTTTTTCTTTTTTTTTGCTGCTTTATTTTGGGAAACTGAATCTCCGCTTTTGAGTCACTCCGCCGTGTGTTGGCGCGGGTGAGAAGTGTGTCTACCGAGGAGAGTTTTATTTTAGTGGCATGTACTTCGTAATTTTATTGATATTTTTTTGTCCAGATCACTACGCTTGTTGCAGTAGACGAGATGTTTATATCGTGACGTGTAGTTTGGATTTTCTTTTGTGATATAACCACGCTGAGGAATAATTTTTGTGTCGTGTAACCTATAATATGCCCTCTGACAGTCATCGAGTTTTAGGGTGTAAAGACAATGGGGATTTTATTGCTCTTTGTATAATTGCGCGTACACTATCATAGGAATTAAACTATAGTATGCCCTCTTCATCCTGGTCTGCCGTTTCCTCCACTGTTGGCAGATTTCTGTGCAATTGATGATGAATAGGAGAGATATACTCCAAGAACTCCAAGAGGTCTGTCTTTTTTGCAGTCGTTATCCTGTGGCCTTGAGGGCACAAGAGTGGGGTTGTGCACCTAAATCCACTTGTGCGACCAACTGTTCTCTTGATCATATCAACGGAACAAGTTCTTGAAAGTTGTAGAAAGCTGCGAACTTAAGTTGGCTGCCTATGTGGAGAACAATGAGTCGAATCTGAAACCACTACACTTTCGTCCAGCGGTAGATGTTTTCCTGTTGGTAATGTTATTCTGGAGTTGTTTGCAGGAATGGAACATGCTGCTGTCCATGTGAGGGACATGGACATAAGGTTTCTTTTCTTTGTGCGTGGATGCAATGCCAGTCAATCAGTGTTCTGGTGTAAAGACATTGGGCATGCCTGATTCATCAGTAGAGGCATTTTCTTCCGTCTGGTGTGTCCTATCATCGTGGCTAACAGTAGGTAAGTCGGATACCGATGAACACTCATGTAATATCCACACCATCTCAGGACTTAGTCATGTATGGTCCACACATCACAGTCGTCTTTATAGTGCCAGACTTGCTCGCTGGTGGCAGCACGTTACAATATGGTTATTAGTCATATGTGGTATAGATAGAAGACGATCTTTTCTACCCACTACACTGAAGATGTCAAAATGTGCTGCGATGGCGCTTAGTCACCTCTGCAGCTGGCAGCTTTTTGATGCCCGCATCGTAAACAAGAACAGGGTCGTGTCACCAGCCAGTTGCGCACCAAGTCTTCCACACTCTCGTCATCTTTAAATCGTTGCCCTCATAGAGCTCCTTTAAGACCGGGCTGTAAGGATGATGATCAAGTGTAGTCCAGTGCATTTCCTGTAGCTTGGAGATAGAGCTGCAGTAAGGGTGGTGGAGGATGATCTGTCGATTGGGTTGGCCTCGTCTTTTGCAGCGATATGCAACCTTCGCCTTGTTAGGCAGCTCGCAGCAGTAAGCACCATTGCTTGTGCGTCGCTCATGCAAAAAATAAATCAGCAAAATGCCTCGCCGATCGCAAGAGCGGTTGCAACAACCTTGTCAGCTAACAGTCCAGTCTTGGCTGATTTTCCACACGTTATCGCACTTCCTTGAACTTACTATGCCAGGAAAACACACCCATCCTGAACAATGTTTGATCACCGAACTGTGCAGTCAATCTGTGGCAAATTTCCGCCGCTGTAACTGCTTTACGAGCAAGAAATTTTATAATTATGCGTTGCGCAGAGGAGGGGTGCACCTGTTATACCAACATCGTGAGCGTTACTGATGAAACAGCGGAAAATATCTCGCTCTCCCCATTCCTAACTGTCCCGCCTAAGCATAGCAGAAGCGCGGGGCTAGTCCTACCAACTGCTGATGTTCAGGAACAAAAATCCCGTTTATATTTGATCGACCTTCGTAGTGTTTTGACAGACTGTAAAACTGTAAATTTACGTTAACTAATTCGACGGTGAGAAGTATACCTTTCTACTTAACAAATCATATATTCATACAAAATGTGTTTACTAGTATGTAAAATATTAACACCTAACACACAGTTCCGCTGTTTGTGTTATTAATACGAGTCATGACTGAAACCTTAAAAGACCCCCAATTCTTCCTGTTTCAAGTCCCGTTGCCACTTTTGCCCAAAGCTATTTTAAAAACGCTCAATGCCGGATTTAATGGGCAGTGGCATGGTGCACACAGATCAGGCATACGCCCTTTCTCTCACGTTGTCGGACAATATTGGCTTCAAATATTTTACGGACTATATTTACCTTGTAGTAACACTAGGAGACGGAAGTCTGTGGGAGAAACTTACACTCCAGAGCAGTTTTAATGCAAGTATATTTCTTAAAACTTAGCTTATTCCACGTTAAGAAAACAGTATTGCTCTTACGGACCTACAAGGAGTGAACACACCCCCTCTGGGACACCCATAATTCTTCGTTATTAAGAGATATTATACTGTACTTTGTAACGTATTAAATAAGGCAAATAGAAAGGATTAGGCATCCTTGCCTTGATTTATTAAAATAACTACATAACAAAATATATTCGTAGGGAGGGAGCACAATGGCAGGAACAGCCATCGCTTCGTTTCCTTCCTTCATCTCCGTTCTTCTTTGTTGCCCTGGTACAAGCAACGTTTAGTTCTTTACTCTGTGAACCGCTGGCAGCTCACTTATCTTGTGAAGCCATCTAGAGCATTTATTTGTTGCGTGTGTGTTTTTAGGCTTTAAATCAGTGCGTATTTGTCTTGTGTTGAGTTAGAGTTAGGTGTGCATTGCATAGTATTTGTGTGTGTTGTATTATTTTCGTACTGTAGAGAAGTTGCTACTGACAATTTTGGCGTTGTGGTGTGCAGCGATACCTCATGGCATAACTTGAACAGATAAAAAAAAATGGCCGTGTGTTTTATTAGAGCTTCGCTTTGTTATTTAACTGTTCTTTTTTATGCGCATTTTACTTCAACCACTTCATTTAATTTTTACTAATGTTTTTGTGAGCGATACGACAGCACAAACAGTATCCCGCGTAGCCTGGGAAAATTTATTAACTGTTGTTAAATACATCCCTTATCCCTCGATTCCATAAAAAAATTATTTCTATTTTTTGCCCCAATTTGCCTTACACTTCAATGCTGAGGTTTTTTATTGCTCTAGTGTACCTCTGACTCGATACAAGCAAAACATAACCCCTGTAAACCCACTGTCTCCTTAAGTTCATAAAAGTAAATTGAAGCTTAGCTTCTTCTGCTTATTATCTTTAACTTAAATACTGAATTTCACAAACTTCTGTGCCGCCGTTTTCGTGTGATTGCGTTGAGCAGTGCCGTTCGATGTGGCAACGCTGTTGTCATTAAAGCAATACTGTTTCCTTAACGTGGAATGAACTATAGCTTAAAGTATTTTCAGCTCATTGCCATGTACAAAATGCTCCTTGCGACAGAGTGCTTATCGGATTCACCACAAATTTTCAGATAATGTTTCAATATATACCGGAATTAAAAGTAATTCTGCATTGTCGTTTTTTTTTAAAAAAAACCTTCTCAAATTGGTTGGACATATTTTGGTGAAGTAGCTCTCGATCAGAATTGGAAAAGAGGGAGATTTTTGAAACATTACTAGAAGCCGTTGCCTGATCGCGACCTTCACTGTGTGATGCAGCTCCCGTTGTGAATAGCGCATCTGCACATGTGCTGTGTAGCCGCGCCGATACGATGTGGATCGCCCAGCAGAAATACAACAAATCGTACAATAATGCGATATCCGTGTTATGTTCATGCAAGATGGTGGGGGCACTACATTTCAAAGCAAATGGATGAAACTCACGAAATGCTCAGTTTCTGAATGGATGAATCCGACTACCATGGATTCGTCTTCAGGACATACGTTAAGAACATTGTTTCTGGTGAGAATATACGTTAATTAGTGCACCACCAGGCGAGTTGGAGGTGCGGGTAGGGGCGCTGCTGCGATCTCGCATCCGTGAGATAGTGGGTTCGAATCCAACTGTCAGCAGCCATGAAGATAGTTTTCCGTGGTTTCCCATTTTCACACCAGGCAAATGCTGGAGCTGTATCTTAATTAAGGCCACAGCCGCTTCCTTCCCACTCCTAGCCCTTTCCTATCCCATCGTCGCCATAAGACCTATCTGTGACGGTGCTACGTAAAGCCACTAGCAAAAAAAAACTTAGTGCACCTTAGTCAATGCAATGGTCACTCCAGACATGCTTCGCCATACGAGATAAGAAACTGATTATCGAATCGATGTCTGCCATGAAACTACTAGGTCAAATACAGAAATGAATTAAGGTACGTAAAGAGAAAACCTTCATCAATTATCAGTCACCACCGTTCTGTATTTACGACAGTGGCCCAGGTGCCAGATTCCCTATCGGTTGTCATTTCTTAAATAAATTCAAAGAAAGAAACATCTCACTTGGCAAGTTATTCCACACACTAACTCTTCTTCCTGTAAATGAATATTTGCCCCAATTTACCCTCGTGAATTCAAACTTCCTGTAAATGGATGTCAGTTAAGAAATAAAGGCTTCCAAACAGAGAAGTGACAGGTATGGTGTGGTGGCTGAGAGCACTATATAAGAATAAGGGCCAGAGACCGAAACATGACGAGAACCGTTATTTACTTTGTGGGGATATAATGGAAAATGTACATCTATTGTGAGTTTGTAGGGAGACGGAGGCAATTAGAGTAAAATATCTAGGAAGAGGATATAAAGAAAAAAACTAGGAAGGGAGAAAGAATTCTACACAATTGTTAAGTTATTCAATAAGAAATGGATTGCACGAGTAAGAACGTGCATTATTTTTGTATCCAAAAAATGTGTGGCAAAATGGCATAAGAAAAAATAAAACAAGCATTAACGAAAATAAGGGAGGATAAGAGACATAATTAGTAAAAGGTTTAAATGTAGACCTAATATTAAATTATTAAATGTAGCATTGTATAAATTGTTGTGTTGTAGTTCATGTGTCTTATGTCATTATTGAGAAATTTTGCAAGTACTTCCGTGAGGACATTGATGAACAATATGACACACTGTGGGAGACTACTAGTTGTCTATAGAACTGCACAAGGTTACTTACCTTCTTCGGGATAAAGAGGTGGGAAGTAGACAGGCGGCGCTAGAAGAACAAAAAGAAATACTCGAATTATGAGAAAGAATTGTAAAGCATTTATAAATATACACATATAAATCCAAGGCCTGTTTCCAGTCACTCGACCGGGTCACGAATGGAATGAAGCCCCCTTCTAGCGGCAAGGATAGGAATTGTGCCAGCTGGCGAAGCTTTTCGCTCTCCTCTGGGTCTATGTTTACGTTTTGACAGATGAAATGGTACTGGAGAGTGTTGCTGGAATAAAAATGACAGGGAATCCGGAGTACGTGGAGAAAAACGTGTCACGTCTCCGCTTTGTTCAGCACAAATCTTACATGGAGTGACCGGTATTTAAACCACGGAACCCAGCCGTTAGAGACGGGTGCGCTACCGCCTGAGCCCCGGAGGCTCTAAGGGAACGTTAATAATAACATAAAACAAAACTAAAATGGTGTGTCTCCTCCGAACAGGCCTGGGGAGTTCTTTCGCTTTGACGCCGGTGACCTACATGATGTGAAGATGTGGCTCTACCTATGATGAATTCTAATGCTGAAGACGGCACAATCACCCAGTCCCCGAGCCAAACGAACTAAGCGATGAAAGTTGAAATCCTCGATGTCGCTTCAAATCGAACCCGGGTCCCTCTGGAGCAGAGGTGCGTACGATGGGCATTTCGTTCCGCGGGCACAGAGCGCTGTGAGTGGGCGAACGGTCAGACGATGAGCGTATGCTAATCAGACACACTGACGTGGTTACGTCACATGCCGTCAAGGCTCTCCCAGTCATTCTCGATCACTGCGGCCATACCTGAGCTTGAAATAGAGGCAGAAAATAATGAAATAAAGAGGACAGAAATCCACGTCATTTTCATGTTTTTGTTAATAAATATGTTATTTATGTTCATAACAGTTTGTATACTTTTTTCGGACACAGTAAGGAGTTAGGCCATCAACCTCACATATTTCGGTAGTGTACGTGATGAAGTGTAATTTTCAATATTATATTTTAAGAGGTGCTTTAGAAACATTTCTAATATAACCCGGAGTTAAGGTGGATAGGCTGTGGTTTGTGGTTGCTTGGATTTAAATTATCTGCTAAATTCACCAGCAATGCAAATGAAGCTGACCGGGATTAACATCCGTTAGGTTATTTATTTGAAAGCATACTGAATATCTGCTGTATTTGGTACCAGTGTTGCCAACCGAGAAATATTTTATCCGCTGGATTTTAGCTTAAAATCCGCTAAATTTGAATTAAATCAAAATATAGCATATACCAGCTTTTTGTACAGAGGAAATAAAGTCGACACTCGCCAGTTTTAGAACAGGGTTTCATAATCTTCTCCTCTCCTGTGGTTTCATATGAAGCCTTGGTACCATTCCATTTTCGAAATACCGAGCTCGATAGCTGCAGTCGCTTAAGTGCGGCCAGTATCCGGTATTCGGGAGATAGTGAGTTCGAGCCCCACTGTCGGCAGCCCTGAAGATGGTTTTCCGTGGTTTCCCGTTTTCACACCAGGCAAATGCTGGGGCTGTACCTTAATTAAGGCCACGGCTCCACCTTTCCACTCCTAAAGCCTTTCCTATTCCATTGTCGCCATAAGAGCTATCTGTGTCGGTGTGACGTAAAACAAATAGAAAAAACTGAAGCCTAAATTTTGCATTACTAAATGATAATTCTTTTCTTCGTATATGTTAGAAATCAAAACTGGAATCTCACAACTGCGACGCCGCGTTACTGAGACAGCGGTTTACGAACCTTGGTTTTGCACTAAATCCTGTTTTGTTTCCCTGGAATTTCCTACCCCGAACTCCAAACTCTCATTGTTCACACGCCTGTGGTCAAAATAATTGAGCTTGCATCCGGGAGATAGTAGGTTCGAATCCCACTATCGGCAGCCCTGAAAATGGTTTTCCGTGGTTTCCCATTTTCACACCACGCAAATGCTGGGGCTGTACCTTAATTAAGGCCACTGCCGCTTCCTTCCAACTCCTAGGCCTTTCCTGTCCCATCGTCGCCATAAGACCTATCTGTGTCGGTGCGACGTAAAGCCCCTAGCAAAAAAAAAAATAATTGAGAAAAGAAGGGGGTTGAAAATCAGCATGCTTACACGCTCAAACTGTAATTTAGTAATTTAGTGTTGGACTGTGATGTGAAGTGTTGGTGCCTGAATTTCGTAGAATCTATTCTCGAATTCTTCGTGTGGTGTGAGGATAACGCGCATCCCCAATGGTCTTCAGTGCGTATTACGTCATGCACTTCCCCTCCATGCTCGCTCAGCTGCTCTTGCTCTTCAACAGCGCGGATCGGACTGGCTTCGAAGTTGTTTCAAACTGGTTTGATGGAGCGCTCCATGCCACTCTATCCTGTGCTAACCTTTCCATTTCTACGTAGCATCCTACATCTGCTCTAATCGGCTTATATTCATACCTTGGTCTACCCCCACCGTTCTTACCACCTACACTTCCCTCAAAATCCAGCCGCACAAGTCCTGGGTGTCTTAAGATATGTCCTATCATTCTATTTCTTCTGGTCAAATTTACCCGAATCGATCTTCTCTCACCAGCTCGATTTAATAACTCTTCATTCGTGATTCGATCTATCCGTTTCACCTTCAGGATTCTTCTGTAACACCACATTTCGAAGGCTTCTGTTCTCTTTCTTTCTGAGCCAGTTATCGTCCATGTTTCACTCCCATACAATACTCCGCTCCAGATGAAAGTCTTCAAAATCATCCTTATAATTTCTGTATTAAAGTTGGAAGTGAGAAAATTTATGTTCTTAAGAAAGGCTTTCTTTGTTTGTGCTAGTCTGCATTTCATGTCCTCCTTACTTCTTCCATGATTAGTTATTTTGCTACCCAAGTAACAGTATACGTCTACTTCCTTTAAGACCTCATTTTCTAATCTAATATTTCCTGCATGACTTGACTGCACTTTTACTTTTGTTTGGACTTATTTATTTTTATCTTGTACTCCATACCCAAAATTCTATTTGTTCCATTCAGCACTTTCTCCTGACTTTCTGCGGTCTCAGATAAAATAACAATCATCGTCATCATCATCATCATCATCATCATCATCATCATCATCATAGGTTGTTCTGCCATCTGGCAGGTCCAATCACGGCTGTGACCTCCATATCTCTCGATCTTGTGCCCTTTTTTTTCCACTTCTGCATAATCTTCCTTTCTTTTTCAAATGCTGTCTAATAACAATATTCTCTCCTTCCCCTTCCTCGTTTTCCTTTTACGATCCCTTCAATTGCTACTCGTAGTAAAGCATTATGTCTTAGATTATGCCCTATCCAATTTTTCAACCTTTTTCGGATTACGATCAGCATCCTCCTCACTTCTTCCACTCTCTTCAGAACCGAAGGAGCGAGCTGGGAAGATAAACAATATCATCAGCAAATCTCAGGGTTTTGATTTCCTCTCCTTCGATTGTGATTCCCTTGCTAAATTCCTCTTTGATTTCCTTTACTGCCCGTTCTATGTAAACAATGAAACGGAGGGGTGAATGAATGACAAGTTGTTACTGAAATAGATTTTTAAAAGTTTGACAATGGTCTTAATCGTTTCGATAAATTGAGGATAACTTTGAAAGAAATATTTCAAACCGAACTATGTAAAGATTACGGAACAACAATTTCATGGGTTTCCGCGAAGAGAAATGTAGGAAAAGGGATGGATGAAGAAAGGAAAACAGACAGACAAAGAAAGAATGAGTGATTTTTGGCTGCAAAACTGTCTTCCCAGATAGTTAGTTAATGCTGTATGGAGTGTCCGTAAACGGCTTAAAATTATATATTAAAATAACAATACGGACTTACCAGCGAGCACATTGAAGACTACCTGTAAGAGACAAAAGAAACAAACGATTAATGATGACGTATGTAAACCATATCTCCATAATAGCAGTGACGTAATCGAACTACATTTTGTCTAATATTTCATGCTACCTTAATTGTTTTTTATTTATTTAGGAGCCAAAGATTGTGAGTTCATCAGTTCTGTGTACTTCCTATGTTTTAAATTACAAACAAATCATTACTGAAAGACAAACATATAAATCTTACGAAAATGATGGATATCGTCTCTGTATCATGTTCGATGACGACCCTTTCAAATTTTTTATATTTTTGATAAAGTCGTACGACATATCAGAGGTATTCGGCGACGCAATCATGGGAAAGGGTATTAGTGATGACGAAGCTGTTTTTGTCGTAGTTATAAAATATATGGAAGAAAAGGAAGAAGAAAGTTTGGGACGTTAACAGATGTCAAGCAAGGTAGAGGCTATGAACAACTGAAGCAAGGTGCTCAGGACAGAAAATCATGGAGGATGCCCAGGTGATACCTGTCTCAAGGATGATTCGCAGAAGAAGAAGAAGGCAAAATAAATGTGATAGCATAGAAAGTCGTAAGAGTAGGACAATTACACAGTACCCTATGGCTGATAAAACAGGTATAAGCGAGTGTTTATAAGTGATATAGTGATACAGTTTACAACGACTGCACAGATGAATCACTGCAGAAGTTACAGGGCTCGCAAAATGCATGTGTAAGGTTCACCTGCAACCTGGAATACACAGAACATGTGACATTCTCCTACACGAAACTCGGCTGGCTCCGCCTACAAGACAGATGTAATCTTCACTTCTAAACTTACTGCAACGAACTTTAAATCTGAACTTTAAATCTCAAAGAACGTTTCTGTAATCTCTCATTACACCACGAAATCACACATCACCATACCCAGTCCTTCCTTCAGAGTTACCGCAATTCGTGAATGGAACAGCCTGCCTCAAGACCTCGGAGCGATATCAGTGTCTACCGATTTTAAACGTGCATGTTCAAAATATCTGATGGGAAGACACAAATAGCAAGACAGCAAGATATTATCACTTTCCTACTCCCTTATCCTCTTTTATTTTAAATCCCTTTCCCCATTCCTACTTTATCCTTCCTCTGTACCTTTCTCAACTAGGGTGAAAACTCAAAGTACAAGAGTAACGTTTGGTCTTTACTATTTTGTTTCCTAATCAATTTTTTAATTTTACAAACTTAGTGTTTACGTATATCTTCACAAATGCACTCCTTTTCTGTAATATTGTTCCATGTCCCCTTGATTTTAATAACATACAAGTAGTACAATTAGTACAAGTTGTTACCGTTACCTTTAGTTCAGTAGTTCTACATAGATTTGAAGTTTACCATAGGGTGCTTTTTAATGTTTTGTAATTAATTATCTATCTAATTCTGTTCCTGTTTAAGTGTATGACAAGGACAACTTCCTTTGCTAGGATAAATAAATTATCTGTCTGTCTATGATCGGTTGGAAACGGTAATAAAAATGTAAACAGAGCGCGAGGTTGGTTTAAAGCAATTGCTGAAATATCTGAAAACAGGTACGTACTTTAAAGGTGGCGAGGCATGGTAAAGAAATAAAGAGACTAAGATCGAGCTGCACGCTGGAAAGAAATAGTTAGAAATGGTTTTCGAAGTAAGGCGAAATTAAAGGAACTTAGAAAGGAAATTGAATCTAGCGAAGATGTCAGCTAAGGATAACATGATGGCAAGCATAATTGGCAGTCATACAGATTCTAGTGACAAATGGAAACGTGTATATATAGGTACTCTAAGGAAGAAATAGTTTTCAAAGTGGACATTCCAGGAATCATTACTGCACAAGGGGAGTGCGTGACGTAGGATCGACAGTAGGTAGAAATATTCAGTCAGCGGTATGTAAAGACTGTTTGTTGCAAGAGGACGTAATACAGGAGCCTATGTATAGCCGCCATCTTGTGCAATCGCCCATGGCCGTCTTCTTTCTCTATAAGAATCTGTGTATAGCCGCTATTTTGCGCAAGCGCCCCTAAGTCGTCTCATATGAAGCTGTATATAGTCGCCATCTTGTGCAATTAGAAAGCCGCCATCTTGCGCAAGCGTCCCTAGGCCGTCTCATAAGAGCCTCTGTATAGAAGCCATCTTGCGCAAGTGCTCTTAGGCCGTCTCCTAAGAACAGCCGCCATTTTGCGCAAACGCCCATGGCCGTCTCATAAGGGCCTATGCATAGCAGCCATCTTACGCAAGCGCTCCTGGGCGTCTCGTAAGGAGCTGTGTATAGCCGCCATCTTGTGCAATTGTCGTCGGGAAGAGCATCTTGCCGTTAAAATAAGGATAGCCCCTTCAAAATGGCGTTTGTGAGGTTAGGCTCGCTCTCTCAGGCGTTCGGGAAGGGCAACTAGTCGTTAAAGTGAGGTTACGCCTCTGAAGATGGCGACTGTGAGGTTAGGTTGCTCACTAACGTAAAATCCGATCTGGCGTCCCACAGAGATCACTGTTACGGCCTCTTCTATTTGTTTTGTTCCTAAATGATACTACTACAGTCGTTCAGAGCAGTGAATGTGTCTTGTACGCTGATGACTTGAAACTATACAAAGTCAGAAACAGAGACAATTATTCACCTGGGTAACATATGGTCCTTCATTCGCCTCACATGAGCCTACCGCTGAAGCAGGTTTATAACTACAACTTCATTGAGCTTTTTCCCAGCTTAGCCTTTATATCCTCATTCCGACTACTCTCCTGCCATTGTTCCTTCCTGTTTATACTAATAATCATTATCACTACTTTCGAGTCTGTAACTTCTAGCTCATGAATAAGATATCCCGAGTCCACCCAGCTTTCTCTCTCGTAAAGCAAAATTGGGCTGAAATCCGACCGATGTAAACATAGTTTCGTCCAGGAGCTGACTTCCTTCTTACAGAATGCTGCTGACCGCAACTTTGAGTTTACTGCATTAGCTTTACTGCACCTTCATTCAATCTTACTTACTATACTACCAACTTGAAATTATCTGCATTTTCCAGCATCCTGTCCCCAATGTAACGGTAATTTCTCTTGGATTTATTACCTACTGACATCAATTTAGAAAAGCAAATTTTCATACCGTACTCATACCTGGCGCAGGCGGCCTTCCCTGCTATGCTGAAGAGGGACCATGTGGGAGATGGAAAGATCGGAGGAGATACACAAGGAAGAGGGAAGGAAGCGGCCGTGGCCTGAAGTTAGGTACCATCCCGGCATTTGCCTGGAGGAGAAGTGGGAAACCACGATAAACCACTTCGAGGAAGGCTGAGGTGGGAATCGAACCCACCTCTACTCAGTAGACCACCGAGGTTTAGTGGACCCAGTTCCAGCCCTCGTACCACATTTCACATTTCGTGGTAGAGCCGAGAATGGAAACCGGGCCTGCGGGGGTGGCAGCTAATCACACTAATCACTACACCACAGAGGCGGACAGAGAATATTTATGGAGGAAATAATAGGAGGAAGACAACGGGGAAGGTCCAGAAAGTGGTAGACGATACGGTGAAAGAGAGTGTAGAGAAGAGAGGTGTTAATGTAGAATAATGTTTTTTTGCTAGTGGCTTTATGTCGCACCGAAACAGATAGGTCTTACGACGACGATGGGATAGGAAAGGCCTAGGAGTTGGAAGGAATTGGCCGTGGCCTTAATTAAGGTATAGCCCCAGCATTTGCCTGGTGTAAAAATGGGAAACCACGGAAAACCATCTTCAGGGCCGCCGACAGTGGGATTGGAACCCACTATCTCCCGGATACAAGCTCACAGCCGCGCGCTCTTAACCGCACAGCCAACTCGCCCGGTGAAGAAATTTTGGAGGAAGGGAGGGAGCGGTGGAGAGATAAAAAGAACTCTGCAGGTCCTTGGTTCACAACACGACCCAGAAGACTGGAACTGGGAAATACAGAAGTAGGAGAAGAAGAAGAAGAAAAATGAGAAGAATTTAACTTATTTTTTAAATTGTGCAGATGATGTACATTTATACAATTGAGGACCAAAGATAAAAATTGTGAAATTGCCAATAATAGATTTCCCGAGCACAATGGCACTTTCACCTTCCTCTACCAAGAGAGACCATAAATTAATGATTACCTACTGCCCTTGAAGTGCTAGTATACTACAGTAGTGTTCAAAAGTTAAGCATAAGTTACGAGTAAGCAGGACAACAGGAAATAGACCGCAAATCGCACGACCTATGCACTATGAACATTATGTGCTCGCTCTGTGTAGGAAAGGAGTGTTCCCGCTTTGACTAGCGGCGTAACCGCGAGGTAAACACAGCCAGTGCTGCGCCCCATATTCCCTCAGTCGTGGTGAACGTGACAACATAATGGCACAACGACGCCATTTGCACCCCGTTTTTCAGGGTAGAATACTCGGCTGCCTGGAAGCAGGCCAGACACAGACCGAAATCGTCGTATCCATGAATGTGCCACAAAGTGTCATTTCCACTCTTTGGTGACGTTAGGAGATGTTAGTCGTAGACTAGTGCCAGGTCGACCAAGGGTAACCACCCCACAGCAGGACCGACATCTGGCTCTAATCTCCCGACGAAATCGAAGTGCACATGCAAGGCAATTGTCGGCGGAGCTTGCAGCCGTCTCAGAGGTTGCCGTTTCTCAGCAAACTGTGTACCGGAGGCTCAGAACAGCAGCGCTGTTTGCCCGACGTTCAGCGGTGTGCTTCCCTCTCAATCCAGTACATAGACGGGTCCGTTTATTGTGGAGCCGTCAACATCGAAACTGGATCATGAATGAATGGATGCATGTGCTCTTCACGGATAAATCCCGCTTCAGTTTGTAGAACAATTTGCGTCGTACATTCATCTGGAGAGAACCGGGTAACCGATACAACCACAGGAACATCGTGGAACGGGACCAGTATGGTGGTGGTGGCGTCATGGTGTGGGGTGGCATCATGTTGAATGGCCATACGGACCTGCACATCTTAATGGGTGGTCCGAGGAACACTGTTAACGCTCGAAAATAGAGGGATGGGGTACTGAGACGACATGTCCGACTCTTCACAGATGCGGTTGGTCCAGACTTCATCTTAACGGACGATAATGCCCGACCGCACGGCGCTGCTCTGGCGGATGAATTTCTGGCTGGGGAAGACATTCAGCGCATGAACTGGCCAGCGAGGTCTGCGGATCTGAATCCTATAGAACATGCCTGGGATGCATTGGGGAGGCGAATTGCATCCCGTGAGCCTCCACCAAGGACACTCCAAGACCTTCGCATGCCATTTCGGAGGAATGGGACCGACTGCCACAAGACCCCTTGGACCATCTGATAGAGAGCATGCCACGTCGCTGCGAAGCATGTGTGGCCGTTACGGGTAACCATACACCCTATTAACAGCATATGTTTTTGTGGAAGACATTAACAAGTTTCGTTAGTTGTTGTGCAAAGTGTACCTTATCTATCAGAACTTTCTGACACTGTTTTTGGACAACTTGTGTGACATATGGTGCGTGAGTCAGGCTCCGTTTGTTCAGCAATCCATCTGACATTCCTATCAGGCCGTATGGCCTCGTTTGGTGATTATGTTTAACTTTTTGTACACTAGTGTACATCCAGTACACTTTTATATAGTTACGTGACAATATTTAACTTCTATAAATGTCATTTCTTTAATTAAGTGGCTCAGAAATTAAAAAATACATGATTGATAGCACACTGAGTAGCACAGATGCTCGAGATGCTGACACATTCACCCTTCCCCACCAAACTCAGCTGGGCACATTGGACTGTGGCTCTACCTATTGAAATTCCTACCAACTAACCTAAGGACCTCAGGAACATGCACAAGTCTGCACCCTATGCGACATGGCTAAAACATCCCCTTATTACAACAAAACCCACATTTTTCGTAATTCGGCACTTTCTCCCTCTTCTATCTTTGGTCATCAACTGTGATAATTAAACAATAAGAAAAGTACGACGATGTATCAAGATGTGAAGATTGTCCTGTCCTTGTTCCTCGTTCTGATTGCACCATCTCCGCACGCTGACCTGCCTTTTATGTGATCTTTTCTTTGTTCTTAATTCTCTCTATATGAATTGACCCAAATCTAATGCGTACGTCGGTCTCGTACATATGGACTCAATGTCTGAACTTCCAAAATGAGATAAGATAGACTACGTACCAGTATGAATGAGAATATGTGAATTGTATACCGCATAATTCCTGGTGGACTCAGCGCTCACTGGGATCTTAACCAACCTTCTTTCTTATCTCATTTAGGTGAGGCGGAATATATTAGTCAGATAATAGCATAATAAAATCACATATCTATTCCTGCTATGCAGTCGTCCATGACGACTCTGCAGCTGTTTTTCTTTTCGGATGATTTGTTATAACGTAAGTCGTTGCTAAAGTATTAAATATGTAAATAATTCAGCTGGATAGATTATAGTTATGAAGAGTATATTTAGCTCATCTTAGATCTCGTTTCGAGCAAGACAGAGCGATCTTTTCTGACGTCAGTAAAACATAGAAATCTTTTCTAAATTTCGCCCTCATTTACACAACGAGTTACAGTAGAAAGTTGCGATAATTTTGCAACATCTGTAGTTCGTTAAGCATTTGTTACGACGAAAGGTGCATCTCTTATTTTTTCTCTTTTTATTGTGCCTAGAATTACGTCACTGACAATTTCAATAATGTATTTTTGGATTCGATGTCACGTGCGCTTAACTACGTCGATATTTTGTAAATGTGTGTATAATTTCGTAGCAATTGCAAGAACTCAACATAGTTTCCTCGGTTACGAGATTCCTTGTGTTCCTCGTGACCTATGAAAGGCAGCTTTTGTTTCGCAAATAGGCAAGTTACATCAACTAATCCTTTCATTATTTCTCTGTTGAAATTAACTTCGGAATTACGCTTTCAAATGTCCACCCCGCGTTGTTCACCTACCTGAATGTCTATTCTTGATTTAGCGAAAGTTTTACATCTCGTTACTGCAGATATTATTATGTTATGGTGTGGTGGTAGGTAGTTGTGTGGCGGTGAAGCTCCCTCAAACTGTGTAATTTCAGTGTGTTATACCTTGTGTATGCAGCTAGAAAGGTATGTACTTTTAACAATTAGCATTTTACTATCAGACTGATAAATACGTGTGCATCGAAATTCTGAAAGAACAGTAAAATTCCAAATAAAGTGAGTACGGATTGTGTAGGTTAGATGTAAACAAAGAGTAGTGAATGCACTGTTACCAACAGACAATATCAAACTAAGGGAGTACTATCGCCGTTGAACTATCGATTCACCGTTTCGCAAGTTCTCCGCTATGAATTCATGTGTAAAATGTGGTAAAACTATTGGCAAACGGAATAGTTCACAGAAAATTAAGTGCAGAGCATGTCAGGGTTGGTACCACAGCAAATGTGTTGATTTAACAGAACAGGATGTGGACATTATAGAATTGGAGGGACGGTTATGGAAGTGTAAGACATGTCAGGTTGTAGCCAGTGGTGATAAAGCCCAGGCACCATCTGTTAGTGATATCTACCAACTACTAGCTGAGTTGAAGAATGAAGTAGCGAAAGTAAAAACAGAGATGAAAAGTGTAAAGACGGAACTAGAGAACGTGAAAATAAAGAACATGGAAACAGAACGGGAACTGGGCAAGAGTTTAGAATTAACTCATGAGAAACTTGACACCGCCGCGGAGCTAATTAAGCAACAATCAAAAGAAATAGCGCTGTGTTTAGAAAACATTGACAAACTGAAAGAGGAGAACCTTCAACTTAAAACGCAGCTTAATAATGTAACATTGCAGCTTGACGATTTAGACCAGTATGGTAGGAGGAATTCCATCGAAATTCATGGAATTCCTGAAACGAAAACAGAAGACACGCTGGAATTAGTGAAGGTGTTAGGTCGAGCATTGGACATTGAAGTGAATAACGAAATGATCGACACCTGCCACAGATTAAAGAAACAACCCCATCAGTCTTCAGCGGGAATCATTGTGAAGTTTGTGCGGAGAACAGATAAAGAAAACTTTATTCGGAGACGTAAAGTGAAGAGGAATCTGAACGCATCCCAGCTTGGCTTTCCAAGTAATGGAATAATCTACATAAACCAGAACTTAACTCCTTATCGTAAGAAGATTCTTGGACATGCGCGCAGATTGAAGAATGAGAAGAACTACGCGTATTTGTGGGTTGATCCTTCAGGCAACATAAAGCTTCGCAAGCGGGAAGAGGATCAGTACGTGTATAATCTGAAAACACTTGAAGACGTCAGCAGGTTAAACTAAAATGACTTATCTCTCAAACTCATAAAGGACTCTAATATAATTTCTATTTATTATCAGAATGTGAGAGGACTCAACACCAAACTAAATGAATTTTGCGTAAATAGTACCGATTCAGAACATGATATATTGTTAATTTCCGAGACATGGTTGAGTAGTGACGTCAGCAATAGTGAACTCTTGGATAATAGGTATAATGTTTATCGTAGAGATAGAATGGGTACCAAGAGGGGAGGAGGGGTACTTATTGCTGTCAATCAGGAGATCATGTCACAGCAACTAGATGTAAAATTTAAGGATATTGAGGCAGTATGTGTTAAAATAGTGTTGCACCACCATACATACTACATTGTATCTGTATACTTTCCACCTGCCAGTGATCTAGAAACATACTTAACGTTTTATAATTTATTTGAAACTAATGAAAAACTTCAAAGCCAGGATATCATACTTGTAGGCGATTTCAACCTTCCATTAATAGTTAGTTCAGATTATGATATGTTAAATGGTGGAATCGCATACAAGTCCCTAGCTAATTTTATGTCTCTGTATCAATTGAAATCTCTCAATAATGTTTTGAATGTTAATGATAGAACTCTTGATCTCGTTTTAACTAATGTAAGTGGTGTTACTGTGAGTAGAGAGCAATATCCGTTAGTCCCAGAAGATCCTCACCACCCTGCACTAACAATTCTTCTAGAACCAAGAGGTGAACGTGATCGAATAAAGCAAACTCGTACTATAGCGTATGATTTTCAGAAAGCAAATTTTCTTGGTATATATAACATGTTTCGAGAAACGGACTGGTCTGAGTTGGAAAAAATCGAAGATGTAGATGAAGCAGTAGAATATTTTTACGTGAAAATAAATTCTGTATTTGAAGCCACGGTCCCCAAAAGAGCATTTTTTTGGAGAACTAAATATCCGGTTTGGTTTACTTCGGAAATAATCCATAATATTAAGTTGAAAGAATTGCATAGAAGACGACAAAAACATTCTGATCATAGTAAACAAATATATAAACAACTCAGGAAATATGTTAAAACCTTAATCAACAAAGCGTACAATCGTTATATCTCTGAAATTCAAAACAACATCACGAAAGATACTAAATCATTCTGGAATTTTATTAAAAATAAGCGAACTCAAAAAGATCCACCCTTACAGAGTATGAAACTTAATAATATAACGCTAGATAATAGTCAATGTATCTCCAATGGTTTTGCAACGTTCTTTAAATCTGTTTACTCTTCTTCTCCACCTTCTTACGCTATTCCTGATACACCACGATTACTGGTAAACGATTCCCTAGGAGTAGAATTTATAACCACAAGTGAATATAAAGCAGCTATTATGAAACTAAAGTCCAAAAAATCATGTGGCCCTGATGGGATACCTCCCTACATCCTAAAAGCATGTTCTGAAGTGTTACTCATTCCTCTTCTGAGACTGTATAATTTGATACTTAAGAAGCAGACATTTCCCAAAGCCTGGAAAATATCGAGAGTTTGTCCAATCTTTAAATCTGGGGACAATAAGATGATTGAGAATTATCGACCTGTATGTATTTTATGCGCTCCGTGCAAAATCCTAGAACAAATTTTATATTGTCGTATTTTCGCTCATGTAAAGAGGGCTATAAGTGAATATCAACATGGCTTTATGCCTGGTAGATCAACAATAAGCAATCTTGTTAATTTTGCGCAGTATTCTTTTAATGTTCTACATAGGCAGGGAAATGTTGATGTAATTTACTTGGATTTTTCGAAAGCCTTTGACAAAATTGATCACGATATTTTATTGAAAAAGCTCTCTGAATTTGGAATGACTTCGCCAATGCTATCACTGATTTCATCTTACCTTAGAGACAGGCAACAGTATGTAGCATATCGCAATTGTAATTCAGACAATTTTTCTGTCTATTCTGGTGTTCCACAGGGTTCAAACCTGGGTCCGTTGCTGTTTAACGTTTATGTCAACGATCTCCCATCTAAGGTTAAGTTTTCAAACTGCCTTTTATATGCGGATGATGTAAAACTTTACAAAGAAATAAAATGTGATGGAGACATCGACAAACTTCAAAGCGATTTAAATCAATTATACGAATGGAGTATAGAAAATAATTTACATTTCAATATAAAGAAATGTTGCTTCATGAAAATTACACACGGAAAATTCCCTAAAGAACACGTGTACTCTATCAACAACGAATTACTGACGCAGGTTAATTCAATTAATGATCTAGGAGTACGCATCACAAACAATTTGTCGTTTAACTCACACATTTATGACACAATTAATGATGCCTACAAAAAACTGGGCTTCTTAATCCGACACACCAGAGAGCTGAATAATATCCAAGCCCTCACACTTTTGTTCAACACACTTGTGAGGTCCAAACTTGAGTACGCGTCGGTAATTTGGTCTCCCATTTACAAATCTTATCAAAACCATGTGGAGAAAGTTCAAAAACGTTTCTTACGTTATCTTTACTTTAAAAAATATAACAGGTTTGTTCCTAGCGGCATAATTCACTATAAAGATCTCCTGAAAGAATTTAACTTCACTTCATTATTAAACAGACGTATAATAAATGATCAAAAATACCTCCATAGAGTTATCAATAATGTGGTAGATAACAGTTACTTTCTACAACAATTCTCGTTCAATACCCGGAAAGGAAGTTTAAGACACAGACATCTCTTGTTTCTTCCGATTTCTAAAACAGTATTTTATAGAAGCTCACCACTGTTCAGAATGTGCACTACTTATAACGTCACAGTTCAAAATTTCCTGATCTTGATCTAGACTTTGCTGTTAGATACAATTATTATGTAAAATTATTGAAGAAGGCACACAGTTGAAGTAATGGTCACACTATGCTGGGCACTTTGAGTTCAGTTCACTATTTCTGAAGGTTTACCCTATAGGTGTATATATGTACTATATTTATACTTATATATTGGTTAATTTGTGTTTCATTTTTGTGTTTTATTTTATTTAAATTCATATAATTTAATATAGATGAAGAAAATTTAGGGAAAACTGCGAACAAATTATCATTACTAATGTCTATTTGCACTTAAGATTTAATGTGCTGTTCATACCTATTGCTACAACTCATCTCTCACCAAACACATATATTTCATGCGTTACTTTCTATGATTTTCTTTTTGTATGTCAGTTTATTTAACTGGTGTCAGTTTAAGATTGGAGTTATTTCTTTTGTAGATCCTAATTCCTAATTTATTTTATGTTTCTGTTTTTCTAATTTTTAATTCATTTTTAGATATTAAGTATTTTAGGTCATAAGTCCACTTCGAACCTGAAAAAGTCTACTTTTTAAATTAATTTTTAGATATTACAGTAAGTATATTTAAACTTGAAAAAGTAGTAATGTGCTGTAAATTCCGTTTGCTACTCTACTTGTTAATAATGTTGTACATTTTTATTTTTAGATATTAAGTTCTTTCTAACAATTGTTATTTTTAATAATTAATGCATAATGACTAAGCCACCTGTAACTGGAGAAACATCTCTGTTGGTGGTATGAAATAAATAAATAAATAAATAAATAAATAAATAAATAAATAAATAAATAAATGCGACTGAGTCTTTTCATGACGGATTTTTGCTTCATAAAAAATACTGATGACTGAGAAATCATTACTATTCCAAACTCATCCATCTATTTCGAAAAAGAACACAAGGCCAGAAAAATATTCAAATATTTATTTTTCAGATTTGGCATGCAGTTTACAATTTTGAAAAATCAGAATATTGTCTCGAAATGATGAAGATACGTCTTCATGTTCGTACTTCTACCTTCTACTAATGTTCGGTGTGAGCTTTCCTTGTATTGTGATATATTGTTTATTTAAAATTCAGGGCGCTGCAGGAAGTATTTCATTGACAGTCCAAAATACATATTTTAACTATTTGCAATCGTGAGTGGATTGTATGTGTCCGAGTACAGCAGCCCCCCCCCACTCCCCGCTGACGATGACGTACGAGGTAACGGACTAGATTCTCGTAGCTAGTCCCTTTCCATATTATTGCACAGCATGAATTACACACTACTGCTTTAAATCTTTGTAACACCGCACTGAAACACTGACTGGAATTAGCTAATAATCCACTAGTAATATTTAGCACTAAGGAATTGCTGTTAGAGAGCATGGTGCAGTTAAACATTATTTAGACAGCTGGCCGGTGCATACGGAACTTATATCTAGCAGAGAGGACTAGGAAACTAAACCCAGTCCCTTCCGCTTCAGCCAAGCTTGGATGAGTCCAAATCTACCACGCGCGATAAGGGGAGCGGTCACATGGAGGTACACATTCTTCAGGTTAAATGTGTCTGGCTGATGTAATTTGATAAATTGATATAATTGAGGGAATACAACACACCCAGGGGACTGGGCCTGTCCTAGTCCAATGACGGCACACCACTGCCTACGATGTGTTTTCAGATATGTACGCTTAATGTTTCAGAACCCATGTGCTGGACATGGCTAACTTGTTTTCTTGGAAGTGTTCAAGTTCAATCTTCCCACTGACTGCCATTCTGATACGAGATCTGTAAGCAAGGTTTGGAGATCAAGAAAATTATAGCAATCAATGGAATATTATTGGTGAATCTCAGGTTGTCAGGCCTCCTATTAGCATATGTGGGTAGAAAACGCAGATGAAAATTACATCCACGGTGTCCTATGTCTGTCGTAAGAGGTAACCAACATGGGCGACCGGGGTATGTTGGAATTAGAACCATGAGACTACTTATGATTAGTTTCATAATGTGCGGAACGCCATGGGTCTACGTTATACAGGAACAGTACCATTATGTGCGGAACACCACGGGTCTGGGCGCTGCTTGTGATTGGTACCATCGTGTGCATCCCACCGTGGCGGGGAGCGGGTGCTCGACTGCACAGTCTTGTATCTAGTGTGCCACACCAAGTTACCCTTATTGTTATACATTCTAACATTGTGTTCTTTATCGAAGGCATAGATTAATCTGACTGCCTTAATATTCTTGAACTTGACATGTAATTCACCTCTATTTGACAGATGGCAGCTCTTGTTATGAAAGATGGATGAAGCATTTCTTTCTTACTGTTCTTTGCTTCTTTTACTCTCTGAGAGAGAGGCAGGGATGACTCGGATTGAAAAATGGAGGCGTTGGGCTATCAGATGATTTTAATAGATTTCTATTGCTATTTTAAAATGATTCCTTATTTGCCCTATGTGATTTTCCGTTCTGAATCAATGTTTATGTTTAAATCGAATTTACGGATTCTATTTCTCAAGACTTCAGGTATTTATCTCTTTTGCCTTTCTTGGCTTGCCATAGTTATGTTGATCTTTCAAGCTGAGAGATTTTTGTTCTGTAGATTGATTTAATTTCATTTCATCATCTCGTCTACTTGTTGTGTATTTATCCCTACGTAGGGACGGTAGATAACACTGGCCCATGCGATTCGTGTGGATGATACATTTATGTGTGATTTTGTTAGAGACCTTTTATCATTCTTTTAGGTTTCTACGTCTGGCTGGAGCTTATATTCTGTCTATATGGCTTGACGCTAATGTTGTGCGTTTCATTATCGTCTTTTCGGGCGATATGAAAGTGTTACGTAGCGTGGGTGCTCATGTTTGGTTATGTTGACGACTGGGTGAGCCTTGCCTATATTTTTGCAACCAAGGATTCTGATCTATGCATTTGGATCAAGTTCACGAGCCTATGATTATTTTTGTCATGCTGTTACGAGTCTCGTCGTAACGTGTCTTGACACTATATCATTTAGTCTACCTTGCTGATTTTGGTCTCTGCGTGTGTGTGTGTGTGCTGATGTATGATTGCTAAATCCATGTTATTTTTTCGTGTCTTAAGGATGATGCTTTATTTCTATTACTTGTTAACTTATCTTGCACTTGTTCTTGGCTGTATCTGCCTGTTAATTTGCCCATGTTCGGGTTTTCCTCTCAGTTCTATTTATTTCATTTAAGACTTGTTTATTTACCTTCGTATCTATGGCAACTGCCTTAATCTCTAAAGTTAAAAACTTCATGATTGTTCCGTATTGAATAGAGAAAATAAGATGTACAATATTATAGGGAAGGATCCACCTTTCCATACTCCGTAGTAAAAAGTAGTTACAACCTGTTTAATGGGACCGGTTTCAACACATTTAGAGTGTCATCATCAGCCAATTAGCAAAGATCTTAACAATAACTGTTCCCTATAATATTGTACATCTTATTGCCTTAATCTCGTTGTGTTCCTTGTTTATTCCTTTTCTGCCATATTTTTGGGGGATATAGTTTGCTTGTAGTTTGTTCCTTTTTTCACAAAGGAATGAATTGATTTCTGGTCTTGTCCATTCCGATGCTATGCTAGTATTCTTTTGATGCGAAGCGTTGTTTCTTTCACGTATCATTAACGTTTTGTTGTGTGGAAAGAAATTCTTGGCCTCATATCTTAGTTATTTCTGTCAAGAAAAGGAAGAACTAAATATTTATGTAATCATTTTTCGCTACACTCCTGTGACGCGTATATTGAAATTCATAAGATTGGATTTTTTTGTTCGAATGACTCGACTGTGTTCACAATACCCCAAAAGATTATGAATGTGGGTATCCTTTCTACCTTTGTATTGCCCAAATTGTTTTTTGTGTTCTAATTTTCTTCTATTTGCCGAGTTATATCAATAAAACTTATCTTATTCTCCTAATCGTTATGTGTTTGGTACATGCTTTTTTTTACTGCTATTCCTTAGTTTAAGAGGCCCGAATTCAGTTCCTGGCAATCTCTAGCCGGTTTCGACCAGTCCACAAGGGTTTATTAGTTCGGTTGGTGGGTTGACTAGCGGGAATAGGACCGAGCGCTGCACTCGAATGGGGGTTGGTTCCTCTGTGTTCAGAATGTGTCTGCGTTACCTATGAGTAATACCATTATGTGAGTAACACCATGAGTATACGTAGCCTGTAATTAGTACCACTGTGTGAGGAACACCACGGATTTAGCTGGCTCCCCTGATTAGTGCCACTATGTGCGAAACACCATGGGTCGGCGTTGCTTGTGAGTCCTACCCTTATGTGAGGTACACCATGGGTCTGTGTTACCTGCGAGTGGTGTCATAATGCCTGACGTTCAGTAACATGGGTGTACATTACCTTTGATTAGTACCACCATGCGAGGAACACCATGAGTCTACGTTACCTGTGATTAGTACTACTGTGGGATGAACTCCATGGTTCTGCTTTATCAGTGATTAGTTCTATTATGATGGGCCGGTGACCTGGATTTTGGACCCCTTTGGACAACAAGCATCATTCCAGAACTTAAAACATTGTGAGTAGGATCCAGTGATTGTTTTTGATCCACGGTCATTTCTCATCACCATTCTGGTTAGATTGTAGTCGGTGGTTATTTTTAAAGTTTCAATTATCGCTTCATTGCATTTCTCCTCGTACCACTAGGGTCAGATGGCCTAGCTGTTAGGCCCCTTAAAACATTAATCATCATCGTCATCATCACCATCATCAGCATCAGCCTCATATTGATTTATATCTGTAATACCCAGACTTGTTATTCTGCACAGGATGAATTTTATTAAGGCTGTTTTCTTTAACGCCAGCCTAGTCCTTAATTCTCAATTCATTTTCTTTCAACAGTTTCAGTTTTTCATTTTGATATAAATGTATGTTATGAGTGGACTTCAACCGAAAATTTGTGTGACGTAACGGGACAAAATGTGTGACGGAAGTGTAACCGTGCAGGCAATGATGTAAGACGTGGATGGATGGTCAGACAATGTTACCTAGCAACCGTGGAGGCTTTGTCTTATGGCTGGTTGTCATCTGAAATTAATAGCCTTTGGTTGATGGTCATGACCGAGAAACATATTTATGAGCATTTGATTTTCGTCGCACCGACACTGATAGGTCTCATGGCAACGATGGGAGAGGAAAGGGCTAGGAGTGGGAAGGAAGCGACCGTGGCTGAATTAAGGTACAGGGTCCGGCGGAATGAACAGCCCGATTTGTATCCATGTAGTACAGCGTCGCTGTTGCGCATGCGCGAACTAAGCATGCGTGCGTTGCATCGAGGAAGGGCTGCGTTTGTAAGTATGGCCTTGTGGAGTTCAGAGCATCCAGCATTCGCCGTTGAGGCGTATTTAAAAAATAACATGCCTCCCATTTCCGTTCAGCGACCCTTTCGTTGCTATTTTCAGTTGGGTCGACGTCGTAAAGTCCGGGATCATCGGACGATTGTACGGTGATTGCAACAATAAAGAATTTCTGAATCGTGTGAAAAGATGAAAAGCCCGGGAATACGAAAGACACAGCGGACCCCGGAGAGAGTGGAAGGGGCCCGTCAAGCACTTTTCCGAAGTCCTCGGTATTCTGCTGACGGACATGCCTTGGCGCTATGGATGTCAGATAGTTCCCTGCAGGATACTTCCACCCATACAAAATGCAAGTTGCACAGAAACTAAACGAACAAGGTGAAGATGCCTGACGAAATTTTACGATGCGTTTCCTGGCGCTTTTAGCAGCCGAGCTGCAGATCCCATTGGACATGCTGGAGCGGGCGATACAAACTTTAGTTCGCCGCCGGGAGGAATGCGCTGAACATGATGGCGACTAAATGTAGGGTGTTGCATTCAAATCCAAGTAAATGGCATATATTGATCTTTATTTTTAATGTGTGTGTTTCACTCAATCATTCTATTTGTTTCGTCGTTCTTTCCTTTTTATATCCTACTATTCATTCAGCCGGATCCCGCACAACATTCGCCTGGTGTAAACATGGGAAGCCATCTTCAGGTTTGCCGACAATGTGGTTCTAACACATTATCTGTCGAATGCAAGCGGATAGCTACGTGACCCCAACCGCGCCACTTTTTCGTATTTCGTTGTGACGTATTACGAACACAGAATAAACTGTCATAGGAATAAATTCATTTAAAGGTAACATTCGTTCGAGACTTCGCAATCAGATTCCCTTGTGCGTGAGGGCGGTAGAATGACACCCAACGTGGGTACCGCCTGCCTGCCGTACGAAGCGACTATTAGGGGTCCCAGGGGCTTTCAAGTTTGGAGCGTGGGTTGGCGACTAGGGGAACTTATCTGAGTCCTGGCATTGCTTCCACTTACCTGTGCCAGACTCCTGTCTGTCCTATCTGACCCCCCTTGGCCAACTCTTTTCCTTTTCCGAGCCCAACAGTATTAAGTTTTCGATGCCTGGGGAGTCTTTTATTTTCATGCTCTTCGGTGCGCTTGTCTTCCTTTGGCCGATACGATCATTTTTCGAAGAGTCGCATCCCATCCATTTTCCTCTATAATTAGTGTTGTATAGAAGATGGCTGCCTAGTTGTACTTCCTATTAAAGCAATAATCACCACCACCACCACCACCACCACCACCACCACCACCACCACCACCAACTCAATCACAAACGTGTGAATTTACCAAATTTTTGAAAACTTAGCTTGAACATCAAATTACTGTTGTCGTGATGTTGGGAGAGCAGTCAAGAAAATATAACTAGTAACTCGTTCTTCTCCTATTATTATTATCATCAAAAAATCTAAGAACCTAAGATACAACACTTGTCACACAATGATATTAAATAATGATATAACACATAACACAGTCCAAAGAAGGTTCTCGAGTAGTGTCTATCAATTTCAAACCTTCTCCCCACCCTGGTCAACCTCTAGGGCGATGACCAGCTGAATTGGTCGGGCTATTTTGTGTCACTGTGTGGTTCGAAGAACCACAGTCCTTATCTTCTGGTCTCTTCCTTTTAATAATCTCAAAATTCTTGCCCTTTTCCATAATTAGCGTGGTCGTCCATCTTCTTGAATCAACGCCAGATCTCCGAGTGGACACTCAATGGATTCTCAGACACACCTCGAGCTTCATGAAAGCTCTTGAGTTCTAAGAGGTACTCCTTGGTCCATCTTCTCCAGAAGCCTTCTGACACCTTTTGTCTCAGTCTGAATTCTCTCGTCAAGGAAAGTCTGGTAGTCGGTTCTGGTCCTGTTGGCACGGTCATATGTCCTTCACCAAAAAGTAATTGTGCCGGCGTTAGTGGTTCAGCGTCATCTCCATGGGAGATCGGTCTTAAATTTACCGCAGCTTCAATGTTGGCTCGAGTGGTGTTAAGCTGTTCTTCTGTAAGTCGTGATAGTCCCAGCACTTTTCTTAGGCATCGCTTAACTGTACCTACCATTCTCTCCCACCTTACTCCCCACCAAGTGGCCCGTGGGGAGATAAACTTCCAAGTGATACCATTTTTGGCGAAGAATCGATGGGTCTCCGAGGATCGCAGTGACTTCCAAAGTTCCGACAGTTCTACATGGGTGGCCTGAAATGTCCTTGCGTTGTCCGCGTATATGTTATGTGGCAGTCCACGCCTACCAGCAAACCTTTGAAGGGCCATAAGGAATGTGTCAGTGTTCATACTGGAGCATAACTCTAAATGCACTGCACGTTTAACAGCACAAGTGAATAGTGCCATGTAAGCCTTTCCTATCGTCATTTTATAATTCCACTTTCTATACTGTATGTATGTTAGAGACACGGCGAACAGGCAGCGGACAGTCGGTAAGCGCTTCTCCACAGAAAATTTGAAACCTCGTTTCCTGTTGAGAACAGCAGAGAGACACGCGTGCAAGCTGGGGCGGTCCACGCGCTTTCACTTGATAAGACAACGCACACACAAGGCTATCTCAATGCAGAGATTAAATTTATTATTTCAAATCATGGAAAAATCCTATAATTGTAAGTACAAAAAAGTGAACGAAGTGAATTAAACATGAACATAAAAGCTGCGAAAATGTGGGTGTGTATTTTTTCGTTCATATCTTTACTACGTTAGAAAATGGTGTTACGTAGTTCAATGCGTGGGCTATGTAATGTGTTTTATATCTGTGATTATTATTATTTGTACCGTAAACTAGAAGAAAATTCATCTCCTTAACACAATACGATGTAGATTTTTTCACATGACTGTGGTCGAGGCAACGCAGAGGAGTCAAACAAAGAAAAATTTAGTAAGGTAGTATCCCGTTGTTTACTTCAAAGAGAGTTCAAGGTTCTCTGATTAATATTTTTTATTCATGTTCAGTGGCTATGTGATCGTGTAGTCGAAAGAGATAGGTCCCTTATCTTTTACAGACAGACATACTTCCCCAAGCATTTGCATGGCAACATCGCTAATCATTTCTGCATCTTTTTTCATTTTCCCTAGAGGATTATAACTTTCGACCGTGGGTTGGCGACTACAGTGCTCTTAGCTGGGTCCACGATTTGCCTCTAACATTACAGTAGACAGTTAAAAGTTTCTTGTGTTCAAATCTATAAGCTTGAAAGTTACATTCAAAAATTCAGTTTTCTAATTATCAAATTTCCCCTATGGTTGGGGGCGGTAGAATAGCATCCACGGTATCCCATGCCTGACGTAAGAGGCGACTGAAAGGGGGCCCCGGGGGCTCTGAACTTTGGAGCGTCGTTTGGCGACCACGGGACCTTAGCTGAGTCCTGGAATTGCTTACACTTTTTTGCCAGGCACCTCACCTTCATCTATCCTGTCCGACCTCCCTTGGTCAACTCTTGTCTTTTCCGATTCCGATGGTATTAGGTTTCCGAGGCCTAGGGGATCTTTGATTTTCACGTCCTTTGTGGCCCTTGTCTTTGTTTGGCGGATACCTTCATTTTTCGAAGTGTCGGATCCCTTCCATTTTTTCTCTCTGATTAGTGTTCTATAGAGGATGGTTGCCTAGTTGTATTTCCTCTTAAAACAATAATCACCACCAGCATCACCACCTCTAATGATCAAAAACCTGTTTAGAGAGGCGAATAAAAGGTTACCGCCAGAGTAGCTGTCCGAGCTATTGAGCGTAACAGATTGATTTTTGGGACTATGTTCGATTTATAGCCAGATTGGAGATATTTTTGTTGTATTGCCCTGCCTGACGTAAGTATTGACTAAAAGGGTAAAAATCATTTTATAAACAAGGTAAGTCAACAGCAGACAATATATGAATAACTTTCCGGTACCTCGTCCCCCTCCCTCTACCCACACAGCTGAAAACAAGATTGAACCAGTTTCTTTGCGACAGGAAGGACAGTGCCGTCCGTGCCATTCAACGTAAGAGTAAGTGTATACCATTTTGTGTGTGTGTGTGTGTCATGGTTAAATTTAAAATAATTCTCTCCTCAGCGAGAGGACGCTGTTCATAGTCATTTTTTTGCCGGTTGGGGACGTAAAGTCTTATGCTAACCTCACAATGCTATTCTATAGAAAAAGGGGTGTGTGCTACTACCCTCTCCCTTATAACATGTCCTTTTTCACATGTCAATATCTCAGGTAATCCAAATAAAATACTAAAAATGAAATTGCTAAATCTGTGAACGAAGTTTGCAGAAAATTAAAACTCTTGTATGTTTTTGCGGGTAGTGATGAAATGTATGTGCGTAAGGGCTACCTCACAGCATTTGCTTGTCCTACAATAAATTCGGTAATTTTGCACGTGTTCGGTTTTACGATAGCGAATGTTGTGTGCGTTTAAGATTAAAGAAGTAGTGCGTTTGTTAACTTGTATAGTCTGTTGTTATCTTACACATCAGAGAGTTTCAGTAACAGTGACTGTGTATTTAATCATGTGTAGACAGCATACGAAATAAGGAATTAGGTATTTTTATTCTTGCATTAATCCAGTGTAGTCTGTTGTTATCTTACACATCAGAGAGTTTCAGTAACAGTGACTGTGTATTTAATCATGTGTAGACAGCATACGAAATAAGGAATGAGGCATTTTTATTCTTGCATTAATCCAGTAAGACTGCATGTATCAGATATTTTTTATTCTGACGATGAACTTAGAGAACGGGTTCGAATCTTTGATTTTTCAAATTCGAAGTCCATGTGATGCATGTATTATTCTAATGCTGAACATAGAGAGTTTACGATGACTATTGTGTCTGCGTCATAAAATGTTGATGTTATATTCGCCAAATAAGGAGAGAGAGAGAGAGAGAGAGAAGGGGGGGTACCTTTTTCTGTTCAGAACACGATGGGAATGTATGCTGACTGTTCCAATCTTTACTGTAAGATGACAATAGACTGTATATGTTCTAAACACAAAAACTTGTTCCTAGTAGAGAGCACAGCATTTTCGGTCCTCTGTAACAGGATTGATTAACAACATGTTTTACTTTGTTCAGCAGGGGAGGTCACGCATCGCATGGTGACGTGAAGCCTTAGCGACGGCGTAGTTAGAAGGGCCATCTAGCGTAGGAGGGGCATCTGTCCGATAACGGTAAAACTTTGAGGAGGAGGAACAGGGATTGAGGAGGAGGAGGGATTGAGCTGACCTCATTAACTGTGAGGTGAAGGAAGGATTGAGCTGACCTCCGTAACTGTGAGGAGGAGGAGGGATTAAGCTGACCTCCGTAATTGTAAAGAGGAGGAGGAGGGAATGAGCTATCCTCCGTAACTGTGAGGAGGAGGAGGAGGAGGGATTGAGTTGTCCTCCGTAACGTTACGAGGAGGAGGAAGTTGTTGTCGGCGAAGGTCTATGTCGAGAAGAGCAGCTAGCCTTGAAACTATAATCCTCTAAAAGCATGTGGAGTGAGTTTCTCTCGAAGATGGTGTCGCGAGGGGCATGTCGAGAAGGTTAGCTAGCCCTTAAAGTAGGCCCCTCCAATGTAGTGGTGGGAAGAGCATCTAGCCGTAAATCTAGGTTCTGTTTAGTTAGGCCCCCTAGGCGTTCCGCACATGCATGTGGCTAAGTCCCGTCAAGATAACAGCAGTGAGGTTAATATCGTTCCCTTTTTCAAAACTTCCGCGACAAAACAAGTGCACGTGATTAGGACCTGTCAGGACGGCAGCTGTCATCTTCACAGCTGTTACTTATGTCAAATTCCGCGCCCCCACGTAGTTGTGATGGCAGCAGTGAGGTTAGGACCTGTCAAGATGGCAGCAGTGAGATTAGCCGCGTTCAAGGACCTTTCAATATAGAAGCTATCATGTTGGCAGCTGTCACTTTTTCAAACTTCCGCGCCCCGCGTGGTTAAGATGGCAGCAGTGAGGTTAGGTCCTGTCAAGATGGCAGCAGTGAGATTAGCGACGTTCTCATGTTTAAATTCCGCGCCCACCTGCTCAAAAAGTAAGGATAGGACCCGTCAAGATGGAGGCTGTCCTCTTGACAGCTTTCACTTTTCCAAAATTCCGCGCCCCCACGTAGTTATGATGGCAGCAGTGAGGTTAGACCCTATCAAGATGGCAGCACGTGGTCATGACGTCGTGAGGTCGATGACCTCGGACGGGGTCAATGACCTCATGGGAAAATGCTGATTCAGCTCCCATTGTCCTGGAAGCCCCCTATCTCATACTACTTATGTTCATACCGCTGACTGAAGATAACAGACAAGAGGAAATAAGAAACAAGACATTAAGAGTGAAATTTTAATGAACCATACTATATATTACATATCAGCATAGAAGGTTTACACTTGTGTACTAACAACATAAAGTAGCTATATTAATGATGAATTTGTCTCCTGTAGTCTTGTATACTGTCAGATCCTGAAAATAAACATGTGAACGTTAATCGAGGTAATCTTGAATCATTATCTTGTAATACAAATAAAATTGACAGCTGTATTTCTTGTGCAGCAAACACGCCAGTGTTACACATAGCATAGTGAATAGAAGGAAGAAGTGTGATCACTCCCCTAGTTCATCGGTTCCTCCGCTAGGCCTGTCTCCCAGCAGTAGAGCTTGAGCTTACAAGTCAACATACGAATAAAAGGCAATTATTGCATGCAAAATATGCTTTTGCTTATAATTCCAGAAGTCAGTTGTCAGATAGTTTAGATAGCTTCCGGGTAGACTTTGTGGTCTTAGAAGTTTTCAGTTCCTTTCTCATCTCCCTTGTTACAAAATAAAATCGACACTTCATATAATGTAACACAAGTTTAGGGATAATGTCCACAACATGGTCATCGCAGCATCCTAATTCTTTCGAATTAATAGTGATACTGTGCAAACTGTCCAAACACTCGTAAAATACATCGCCCCTTAGACTATGTTCACAGGGGAGTTTTTGTTCCACTACACTTTCAGCTTGCACGAACACATTATAAACTGCTCTTGAAGGATGGGTGAGGAAAGTGCTGTCAGTGCTGTATTTATTGCTATAATCCTTAATAAATATGAGGGCTGCGGCAAGTATTTCTTCTGCAGGCTTTCTGTGAATCAGGCTGACACATTTATGACATTTTGTGACCTTGGATACATTGCGTACTATATACCCTCCTAGATAATAAATCAAACACTCCTTTGCAAGACTGCGGCTATCACTGTTAATTAGACCTAAATTGTTCTCCCAGTCCGGTAAGAGGTCATCCATGTTCTCAGTGAAGTCTAGTGCTTGTCTTATTTTATTTTGTGCATTTTCTACTCCAGCCTTATTTGTCTCTTCTGTCTTCTTAGCCAGTGTTCTCATTTGATTAACGAATGATGTCAATGTCAGTTCAAATCTGGGCTCACAATTACTATCCGATGACAGGGCAAATTTGGTTGGGATATAAATAGACTGCAACATGTGTAAATTCAGAAAATCTATTGTTGAAGGGTGGTCGTCACAACTTAATGAGCGTAGTATACCAAAGTGCCGTTCTAGTGGATCTTGATTAAATTTGGCTGTGAGCACTTATCGGAATCCATTATTCCATAAATACTCGGACACCTGTATGGTGCTCTCAATTGTTACTCTTAGGGATTCAAGAGTTCTGTCTGAAGCAAAAGTATTATTCTTCCCACTGAGGTTATCTCTCCATTTTATTAAGGTTTGATGCCCTACTGAATCTTTATAAAGAGCCCCTGCCGGTGTAGAAGTATTTAATACCTTTTTTTTTTTTTTGCTATTTTGTTTCACGTCGCACCGACACAGATATGTCTTATGGCGACGATGGAATAGAAAAGGCCTATGAATGGGAAGGAAGCGGCTGTGGCCTTAATTAAGGTACAGCCCCAGCATTTGCCTGGTGTGAAAATGGGAAACCACAGAAAAACATCTTTAGGCTGCCGACAGTGGGGTTCGAACCCACTATATCTCAGATGCAAGCTCACAGCTGCGCGCCCCTAACCGCACGGCCAACTCGCCCGGTTTTAATACATCTATTAGGATGTTTAATTCCCTTGTATCGTTGCCATAAGACCTATCTGTGTCGGTGCGACGTAAAGCAAATAGAAAAAAAATGTCCCTTGTGAACGTTTCTGTCGGTTCGCTGTCTTCAAATCCCTCCGAGTTTATCTGTCTAAAGAACTTTATGCCATTTGCAACAGAATTACTAAATAACTGAAAAGCAAGTCTCACGTTCATGCCTTGAAATGAAGTGGAGTCTATATGTGTAGACGTTAGCTTGTGGTGAACTTTCAAACCTGCAAATTTATGGCAGTTAACCATCTCTAAAACTTGTCGATAGAATTTAAAGTCCACAACTTCATTATTGTAATAGACTTGTCTTTTGTTGTGAAAATTATTTCTGATGCACTTAATTATATGTACAGCATCTGAAAAGGCCCAAAGTCTCCTATTAGAATCAAAGGGATTAGAAATACAGCACACGACCTTCTCTTCTTTTCTATTTATTCCTAAACATTTCCACACCTTTTTATTAGATTGACTTCCGTCTGAGGTGAAACCTATAATTCTGGCGCCAATTTGTCCAGTTGTAAGGCCAGCTGGAATAAAATTCGTGACAAAATATCACCAGGTGTGGAATTTCGGCAACCGGTATAACCCAATTATGCAATAGGGGCACAAACATGAACACTAACGCATGATTTGAGAGTTTATTTTTCCCGTGTTCTTGGGTGTGTTCTCCTAAATTTACGAATCCATCAACTTTTAATGAGTTGGTGTTAAACTGAACCTCTTCTCTCAGTTTTAGTTCGTCATAGATGAGAATTCCCGTGCGATTGTTTTCACACTTCTCATCGCAGAAATAGTTCTCAATAACACTAATGGCATGGGTGTTCACCCCGTAAGGCCACTTAAGACCTTTAACTAATTTTCGCCGGTGAGCCTCCGAAGAAAGGGGAAGCATGTTATGCCTTAAGCAGTGTCTATAGCTCTTAGGTGATTTAATTTTAAATAAGAGACTATCTAAAAGAAATTCATGATCATATCTCATTCCTTTCTTATTTCTTAGCTGACTTTTTTTTTACCGTGGTGTCAATAATTACCTTTTGCTTTCTGCCTAATGTCGGCTCGCTTGAATAATTTGGCTGTAATTTGGAATCTCTTAGTTGTTTTTCTAGCAACAAAATCATAGCATTAGCTATTTTCAATTTATTACGGATAGCCATTATATTACGTACCCGTCTCTTTAGTTTGTTTCTAAGTGAACTAATTGTCTTTTTAGCTGTGTATGAATCTATTTCATTTCTTTTATCACTCTCAGAAAAAGCATCGAAATTTAATTCGCGGTGAGGCCTGTGTGATTTGTTTCTTGAACTTTCCTCCGTTTTCGGAGGCTGTCCTTTTTACGGGGTGATTTTCGTTTGTTTAATTGTTTCGTGAGATATTGTGGCAAATTGGGGAATATCGTATATGAAAGACAGCGCCAGTTTTTAGTTTCCATCTACCTCTAGGAATTTCTACCCGTTCACCTTGTATTACAAATGAATCTGATTTAACAATAAATTCATTAGAAAAATGTGAATCGCACACATAACATTTATCAGAAATCTTTTTGTCCTTTTTAGGAATCGCCTTTTCCCATTTTGAAAATTCTGCTTCATTTTTAGGTGGTTTGAAGAAGTGTTTATATTTCGTAGTTTTGTAGCCAGACTTACATCCTAGAACGAAGCAAGTAGGCATTTTTTCCTCGTCGGTATTATTGTAGGTTTTAGAAACTCAGCACTATATTTACACTAAATGAAAGAATACCATCACCAAATCATACGCTCTTCACTTTCACTTAACAATAATCCACGGCAATAAAGTTTTTGCCTTCACAGAACACCACTACCGAACACAACCATATCACAACTACAGATACCAACCCTCAGATAGCAACGGTACTGCCCCTAGCGGACGATTCATCACAGTCCCTATACTAACCAACAGGGAACAACTTAAGAGCTCACACTTTCTCTTCTACTCGTTATGCACATAGTATAACAATTTTCAAACAAAAATACTTCTTTTCATTTAAAAACCAATCACTGTAAACGATAATGAAATATATACCATGGTAATTATTGAATTTCCCTTTACATTGTTAATGTTATTGTTTTTATTTAATCAGTCTGCCGTCCAGGGTTGGTTTTTCCCTCGGACTCAGCGAGAGATCCCATCTCTACCATCCCAAGGGCAGTGTCCTGGAGCGTGACATATTCGGAAGGTCACGGCTTCCAGAAAGTGTTCTGAGTTTCTGAACAGATGTTCTGTTCAATTCTGCAAGGGATCTCATGAGCAAGGGTCCAGTCATCATTGATGTGACAACCCTGGTATTTAAATGTTGCCACTCTCGCGATCCGGTCCTTTCCTGCTTTGAGACCACCCCGGTGACCATCTTCTTTCCTACGTAAAACCATTCACTTGGTATTCTTTTCATTACTCGACGTAAAGGTATAAAATTGAACGGCAGAAAATGAGAAAATATGAAAAATAAAAAGTACCAAATATGTCGAATAACAAGTACATTTTTCTGTATAATGGGGGTATAATTAGGATCTTTATACGTCAGAATTGTGTCTGGCGCACCAGTTAAAAGTTGACATATCATCGAAATCCGGGCCATAAGGGTGACACTTTCAAGAAAAAGCAGAATATCTACAAGTTCATCATTCGTATAATATCTGTACCATTTGCTTTACGTCGCACCGACACAGAGAGCTCGTATGGCGACGATGGGGTATGAAAGGCCTAGGAATGAGAAGGAAGCTGCCTGGCCTTAATTAAAGGTACACCCCCAGTATTAGCCTGGTGGGAATATGGGAATATGGGAAACCACCTTCAGGACTGATAATAATCAAATACTGAAGTGGAAGTGCCTTGTGATATTGTGTGAATGACTTTTGTAAAGAAGGTACCAAAGGAGGTTTCACTGAAAATGTTGTATTTTGGACAAAATTTCTCATCAGAACGCAGGAAATATATTGTGCTCTCTCCTCTCTTATTTGCAATTTCTATGCACATCCTCCTCTACAGAAGTATGTACTGGTATGTATGCAATGTCCAAGTAACTAAATTAATATTTGTGGATTTTGTGATGTTGCTAACCCATTCATTTGATGTGATAGTAACAGTTGTACAAACTTTCCTTATCATAGTACCGGGCGAGTTGGCCGTGCTGTTAGGAACGCGCAGCTGTGAGCTCGCATCCGGGAGATAGTGGGTTCGAACCCCACTGTCGGTAGCCCTGAAAATGGTTTTCCGTGGTTTCCCATTTTGCCACTAGGCAAATGTTGGGGCTGTACCTTAATTAAGGCCACGGCCGCTTCTTTCCCATTCCTAGGCCTTTCCTGTCCCATCGTCGCCATAAGACCTATCTGTGTCGGTGCGACGTAGAGCAACTAGCCTTATCATAGTTGTCGCCCTGTGGGTAGGGGCAGTAGAATAACAGCCACGGCATCTTCTGCCTGCTGTAAGAGGCGACTAAAAGGGGTCCCATCGGGGCTCTGCACTTGGGAGGTTGGGTAGAGGACCACGGAGCCCTTAATTGAATCTTGGCATTGTTTCCGCTTACTTGTGCCAGGCTCCCCACTTTCATCTATCCTATCTGATCTACCTCGATCACCACCTGTTCTTTTCTGCCCCCGATTGTATTACGTATGGAGGCCTAGGGAGTCTTATTTTCAAGCCCTCCGTGGCCCTGGTCTAACTTAGGCCGATACCATCATTTTTCGTAGTGTCGGCTCCCTTGTATTTCTTCTCTCCGATTACTACTACTGTATATAGAGGATGGCTGCCTAGTTGTACTTTCTCTTAAAACAATAATCACCACCACCATTCTTATCATAGTCGTTACGATAAAACGAAATAAGACATAAATGATCGGAAATTGGATTATTTATAAATTTTGTTATGAGTACTTTTCGATAGGACCAATAACAGAGATGTTTAAAAATTAAATTATAGGGTCCTTCCTCGGAACTACCATATCATCCAGGGTGAATAAAATTATTTATACCTTACATTGTAGTGGCTGATTCCCCGACGTAAAATACCAGTTTTCACTGAATTCTGTTCAGCCATTTTCTCGTGATGCGCATACGTACATACATACAGAGAGAAATGACGAAGAATTAATACCACGGCATGGTTCGCGTCTCTGTGTTTAGTACACCTACGTGAGGAATACCATAGGTCCGCGATGCCTTTAAATGGCGCCGCGATGTGAGAAACGCCATAGGTGTGTGTTACATGTGCGCATTACATTACCTGTGAGTAGTACCATAATGTGTGAAATACTGCGAGTCTACGCTATTTTTGATTAGTACCACAACATGACAAATACCATGGTTCTACTTTCCTAGCGATAAGTACCATTATGAGGGGCCGATGACCTAGTTTTTGGACCCCTTTAGACTACAAGCATCATAGATTCAGGATTGTGCTTTAGAAGCAGTCCCATGGTCAGTAATACTATTGTTTAACGCTACGTTCTGGGAATGTGGGGCATCACGCGTCGGATCCACCCACTGATTGTTCTAAATTCATATCCATCCGTTCATTCTTTGTCATCATGTTTGGTATCCTGGTCAGTGATTTTGGACTTTTAAATTGTCATTGCATTTCGTCTCATTTCGTACCATTAGGGACCGATTACCTAGATGTTAGGCCCCTTTAATCAACAAGCATCATCATCTTAGGGAAGGAGATTTGTGGTGAGGACGAGCCGTTTGGTGGCGTATACCTACTAATTAAACTAGTAGTCCAAACGGTGAGTAAAAATTTGTACTTCTTATTGAATGTCACTCTACTTTTGCGGGTGTTATGTACCGTATGAGTTTTGTCTTATATTTGAAACTCGAAAACACATGGGCACGAGAAAGACGATAGATTAGTTGCGAGAGGATGGGGAAATGTTGGGAAGGAAATAAAACCAAGAAGACCAATGCTAACTAATTCTATGTGCTTCTTAAAGGGCCAAACGCATAAGAATAATACCGGTTATAAAAATCTTACCTGGGAGAGGTCAGTAAAGTTAGTCATCTGGAAACAAAGTATCCAGATGAGTAAATGTAATATTCGTATGTTTCAATATAGCTAATTACAACTGAACATACAACAGGAGAAATAAAATCAATTCGTTGTAGATAAAGAGCATCATTCAGAAGGCATAAGTGGAAGTGGCAGTGGGAAATTTTGGGGTAATCTCATTAACAAGGTTGTAAGTAAAGCAGTGGCGTATGCTGGGATCAAGACGTGTGCTACCACTAGACTTAGGTTACCACTTTTCGATTGCTGGTTTAGTGAATGTCAAACATTCAGCGTCCTGAGCTACAGCCAATACTCAGTGGGTAGCCTGCTGTGTTGTCAAGGCTGTTGGACAAGCTACTGCCCTGGCCTCTGCTACTGTCAATAATCAGCATCTGATCAGTGGAGATGGTAGCCTAAGGTTTAGAAAATTAAAATCTGGCTTTGTGGCGAAATGGATAGAATGCTTGCCTTTGGTCCGATGGGCCTGGTTCAATTCTCAGAATCATCCACCTTGTACTCTTAATTCCCATGGCTTAGGGACTGGGTGTTTATCACGTCTTCGCTATTCATTTCATCTCCATTAACTCACCACCAAGCATATACAAATGCTATGCACCATTATTACTATTATTATTATTATTAAATTAAAATATTGAATTTCGCAGCATTATAGCAGTCGTACCCATCGCTCACTGGTTTATTAGCTTCCTCGGGAGATCAGTGGTGGTGTGCGACCCATGATCACAGATTCGATTCCAACCAATCAAAGAAGAACAGTAAGCCTGAAAGATCGCATTCCATTTTAGCGGATCTACACATAAAATGAAAACTATATTACTCCTATAACAGTAGCTCTGCAGTGTCTTTCTACAAGGTTGTAGAAGCAAAAGGAGCTAAATACCAACACTCTGTTATCTGTATAATTAAGTCATAAGTATGAGGTGAGGAAGTATATATGATGAGCAACGCTCGTGTCAGTCAATTCGGAAACTTCCAGAGAACTTCGACTCTTCGAGATATCTCTCCTTTGCTAGCAGTGGCGATTTGATGGCCCGAAGTTTAGCGCACCTATCCTCCCGGTCCCAATACTTTTCCGCGATTCAGCAGCACTTACTGTCTGGGCTGAAATACCTTTCTCGGATGCCTTGCACTGAGAAACGCTAGCGACGTTTTATGCCATTGCGTTCAAGTTTTCTAAATAGAAGAATGTGCCTGATGCTTATATTATGATGTGCTTTAGATTTCCATCCTTCTCATTTGAGGTTAGGGCTTCACCGATACCCTTGGTAGCTCTTAGTATACACCAGTGAAGTAAAGTTGGGTTACGGTTAGGATGTACACTGACTAAGCAAATGTCATGGGATAACGGAGCACTGATGCGCATGTGTGTTGTCTGCGCACCACACACCCCCTGTGCCAGCGGCAGTTGTATCGGAGACCTTGTGAGCAGTGGCTGTGCATGTGACAGGTGTAACATGGAACGTCGTCGTGAGCTGACACCGTTCGAACAGGGTATGTTGGCCGCTGCCCGACGGATTAAGTGCGATTTCGGAAGTGGTGCGGGAATTCGGCTTCACACGATCAACCGTGTCCAGGGTGTATCGTGAATGGTTGAATGCGGGTGTCACCATCCACAACAGACGAACGACCGGCCGTCCAGCCACCCTCGATGACCGTGACCGGCGACATCTGAGACGGATTGTCAATAGTGACAGACGGGCAACCGTGCATCAAATCACGGCTCAATCCGTAGGTACATGGGTTCTTTGGGATATGGGAGCCGGCGCCGCACACGGGTGCCTCTGTTAACCCAACGTCATCGGGCACAACGACGCGCATTTGTCACCAGTCACCAGGGATGGACACTGGAACAATGGCGTAACGTGATATGGTCGGACGAATCAAGATTTCAACTGCACCATGCCGATGGGAGGCACCGAGTATGGCGCAGACCACATGAAGCGATGGATCCCGCCTGCATCGAAGGTGTGGTCCAGGGCGCTGGTGTCTCTGCTATGGTCTGGGGTGCGTTTTCCTGGTATGGAATGGGCCTCCTGGTTGTTCTGGAAGAGACTTTGCATGGTACGCGGTATGTTGAGCTGCTCGGAGACTATCTCCACCTATTTTTGGCCTTCCAGCGCCCAGACGGTTCTGCGGTGATAACGTGCCGCCACATCGCTCCCACGTCGCCCTGGAATGGTTCCAGGAACATGCAGCGGAGGTCCAACGACTGCCATGGCCACCCAGGAGCCCCGATATGAACTCTATCGAGCATATCTGGGATGTCCTGGAACGCAGGCTCCGTGCCATGGATTCTGCACCCACGAACAGACCAGCATTGGCGGCCGCTCTGCAAACAATTTGGTGTCAGCTGCGTCCAAAGGACTACCAGGGACTTGTCGACTCATTTAAATGGCGTCTCACTGCAGTTCGCAGGGCCAGAGGAGGCCCCACATGCTATTAGGTGACTATCCCATGACATTTGCTAAGTCAGTGTAAGGGAGAGGCGTATAAGTCACGGGTAAGACAGCAATTAGAGTATGGTTCCTCTGTATGGGGCCCTCACCATGATTAGGCCTACTTGATTCGAGAACTGGAAACAAATATGAAGAAAAGCAGCTCAGGTTGTTCTGGGTGTTTTCCCTTGAAATATATGGGAGTCCTAAGCTAACTGAAAAAGGCTGTTGTGGTTCCAGTTTACAAAGGAGGTGATAAGACCATTCCGGGAAATGATCGACCTGTTAGTTTGACTGCAATAGTTTGCAAACAAATGGTACAACCAATTGCGGAGTATATAACATTTTGAAAGGCAATAGTGGCGACTGCGAATTGGCAGTGGGAGGAGAATAAACAGTGTATTACTCGCGAAACTGTTAGTGATACTTGTTTGTACGGGGGTGAGGTATAAGGAGGGAGCTAGCCCAGTTCCGGTAATACTGCCAGCTGAATGGAAATGAAATATGAATTGAATCGATAGTATGATGGATCGATAGGAATTTTCTAAACCTTTATAATTTTTAAGTCAACAACTGTGTCACACACACACACATTATATAACATTTCTCGATGCGAATCTTGTTCCTGGCATGAATTTTATATTTTGGCTTTGCTGTGTAAACAACAACAGTACTAGTACGTAAAGTGTACGCCAGATGTCTCATGAAGATTCATAGTTTGTGTGTCAAAGGTTGCCAATACGAATCTCGAAGATTGCTGAGGTCTACCGATTCAGCACTAGGGAGTCCAGGTATCACTAAAAGTTCCGCGATTAATACAGACAACCACAAGAACCTAGGTTTGGTTTTTTTTGGGCGGGGTTATATGCATATCAAAACTGAAAAACAAAAGCTACAAAATGGTAAGTTTTGAAAGCTCTCTGATCAAATTTCCCCAGAGAGGTAAAGGTTGACATTTTACCAACTTAATTACGATATTAATAGTTTTTTGATTCAGTATTATACAATATAATTTTCACCAAGGGAACAACATTTCCCGTGTATTACAATTAAAAAGAAGTGCGGCGTGATTATGCAATTAAAAATCGTTTAGCAGTTGACTACGCAGTAAGAAATTAACGGGCACTAAAGACACTGCCAGGCTGACGAATGCGCGCGACAAGCGAATGAATCATACCTGTTTATCCATGACCTTGGTAAAAATATATACCCCTGCTCCCCTTACTCACAGCATTTGAAAATTTTCCACTACTAGCTGTGTCGCTGTACAAATTGGTTTGCCGCGAAGAACGACATTTTGTGCTTTTTTTCTTAATAATTAAAGAAAATAAAGGGAAGAATCAGCTGATAAGACAGATAGATAGATAATGCCTTTATTGGTGGCGAAGTTAGGGTTCAAGGCCCTCTCTTACACTTAACCACTAGAAGAGTATACATGTACATAACTTATACAGTACTTGCAAATACAAATAACACAAATAATATTAATAGCAAAAACAAGAGTAATAATATTAAAAATGACAATAAAATAATACTTAATCTTAAAATACACAAAGTAAGATACACTTAAATGATGTAACTAATAATTCGTTCATTCATCCCATTCATTCTTTCATTCACTCAACAATTATCCAGCAAGTCAGCGGGATCTACTCAACAAATACTCGCGGCACGCCACTTTAAACTTGCGATGAGAGGGATTGTCCCTAATGTTCGCAGGTAGCAAATTCCATGCCCTGGGCGCAGAGATTATGAAGGACCGGTTGTAAGCAGCAGTGCGGATTACAGGTATGGTAAGAGATAAGCCAGATCTCGTTTTGTGGTCATGATATGACGAGAGGTAAGAAAAAGTTGAAGAAAGATAGTTGGGAGTATTAGTGGAAAGTATTTTGTGCAGTAGTGATAACATGTGAAATTCACGGCGCTGGTGCACTCTAAGCCACGACAGTTCCTTATAATATGGTGATATATGAGCATCTTATCGCGGATTAAATATATATCTTACGCAGCTATTCAGGCTTCGGTCCAGTTTCTTGTTACTGTCGCAGGTAATTTCAGTCAACAAGGTGTCACAATAGTCAAGTATAGGTAGTATAAGGGAGTGAATTAGTTGCACTTTAAGTCGAACCGAGAATGCATTACAGAATCACTTCAGAGGATACATTTATTGGGGGAAAGGAGACGAGCTGTTCGACTAAGCAGTATGTTCCTGACAGTCATTGAACAGATGACGTGGAATGACGCTTTAGACGAATAATCTTGAGTGGTGTTTTTAAAAGTGGAAAATATCATAATATGAAGATAAAGTTGGAATTCGAGAGGACAAATTGGGCAAATATTCTTTTATTACCTGATGTACCCATAGTGTTTATTACATGTACTTATCACCTGTTGAGTCCAATTTAGGGTCTCAGTCATAATAATTCCTAAGTTAGTCACTGAAGTAGAGTAGGGTATGATTTTATTGTTTAAAATTATTGGAGAGATGTCCCGCTGCTTGAGGGAATATAGGTTTTTACTGGTACCGATAATAATAACGTGAGTTTTATTCGGGTTTATTAGTAAACTGTTTTTATTTGCATAGTCACTAAGATGTTTTAGGTCGGAATTTATTTTAGTAATTGCAGTATCAATATCACTCGGTTTTGAATGACAGTAAATTTGTACATCATCTGCGTACACTTGCAATTTGCAAAATTTAAGAGCTTTTGATATATCATTAATTTGGATGATAAATAACAGTGGTCTCAGGACCGACCCCTGAGGGACACCGAGGGTCTTACTTTGCCACCCTGAAGTCAGCAGGGCTTAACATTAAAAAAATTCCTTCCCCCAATCTCTCTCTTCCCCGATCGCCACTACTGATTGGAAGGAAAATCGTTGGCTGTACAGCAGACAACAAGGCTTCAGAACTGGTGACTCCTGCGAAACACAGCTAGTTGGAGATATCCAAGACATAGCTAATGTCTTAGACGAGACGGGGCAAGTAGATGGGATAGTCATCGATATCGCAAAGGTATTTGACAAAGTCCCACATGGACTATTACTAAAAATGTTGGATAATGTTGGTCTTGATAATAGGGTAGTAATCTGAAGCAGGGAATTTCTGTGTAGCAGAACGCAAATTATCAAAGTAGGGGACCAATTATCAAGTGAAATAAATGTGACGTCAGGAGTTACACAAGGAAACGTTCTAGGGCCCGTGTTGTTTCTTTTATTTATACATGATTTGCGGAAAATACAGAGTGAAAGGTCAGAGTCAAAGTGATTTGGAGTGTTTAGAAAGTGGACATAAAGAACAAACCAATGGAAGTGAGTACATTACAACTAAAATTAAATGCATCACGTTTTCAAATGCAAGGAGAATACATAAACTTGAAATGATCCAGAGAAAGGCGGCAAGGTTTATACTTGAGAACATTTCGCCCACTGAGTGTCTCGGAGATGATTAAGACATTGCGATGGCAATCCTTGCTGCATAGATGGAACATACGGCGTCTTCAAGGGATGTGCAGAAGATATACAGATGAGCCAGCCTGGGCAGAAATCAAAGTAAGAATGCTCAATCCTGAGTACCTGGGAAAGAATGACTATTTACATAAAATTAGAAAGAGGGCTCCAAAGACAAACTATAAAATGTTTTCTCCTACAAACTGGAGTAATGGCGCATGAAACAAACTACCTGTAGGAATCCCAGTAAGCCCTACCCTTTCTTAAAAGTGTGGGAGTTTTTCAGTACGGGTGGAGAGAGTAAATTGTTATATATAAACACCACGCATTTGTACTGTATATGTTATAAATTGTGCCACTGGGAAATGCCCAACTGTAACACTAGAAAATAAAATTTAACATTGTCGACAAAAGAGTAACATTACGAAAATATTGCAAACTTTGGGGAAAAGGAGACGAGCTGTTCGACTAAGCAGTATGTTCCTGGCAGTCATTGAACAGATGTCGTGGAATGACGCTTTAGACGATTAATTTTGAGTGGTGTTTTTAAAAGTGGGAAATATCATAATATGAAGATAAAGTTGGAATTCAAGAGGACAAATTGGGCAAATATTCTTTTACTAGCAGATGTACCCGTAGCGTTCATGCTGCGAGTAAAATTTTAATAATTCGATAGCCTTTAGCGTTATCCCAGAAATATGACGGGTGTTGACCATACGTCGTTTCACATATGATGGCCAACAGCCAGCCACAATCGAGTTGAGGTGTTTTCATTATAATGATAGACGCCAACTCTCCACCTGCCTTTTCTATCCTCAGAAAGACTGACTGCCTCTGTAGTTTTCCCGAAGTCGTAAAGGATCTGCCAACTGACGAAAAGAAAACAACAACATGGCAGCAATATAACACAGCAAGTTTTTTAATAAGTACCTGTGTAAATACAAATTCAAAGGAAAAATTATTTAATGTTTTCTCGGAAATTATTTCAGTTACGGAGAAAATCTATATACAGTCTTTTCCTGGCAAATTTAATTTTAAGTTCACCTCCTCTGCTCAAATGTTTAATAGGGCTAACCGTTCAGGCAACTCATTCACTTTTAAGGCTCCCAGGCGCACGCTTTCCTCCAACTTGCTTCAGAGTTTATTTCACTACATGGCCCGCTTAATACAGTGAGCTTCTCTCATCGGTTGGCTGCCAGGTGCTCTCCGCTTATGCGCTGTCCGTTGACTCATCACTCCCCGCTCCGCGGTATAGCAACGAGTACGGCACTTCACTCACTTTATCCGGGCATGACATGAGTTAACAATTACAATTTAAATGTGGAATATAAGACCATACATTACAACACGAGATGTTTAACATGTTGGTAGCCGGCCAAGCTGAGCTCTTCGAAACCCCGGCTTCTTGTCCAAGTCATCTTAGGGATTTTGTAGGCGTATGTTCTAATCTTTCTACGATTTCATTTACGTTTTCCTCGTCAAGTATCTTACACATTTTTGGCACTTCGTTTCCTATGGAGTAAAGAACCAGTTCCTCTCAATTTGTTTTGAGTTTCCGCACGGTCTCTCTATCTGGAGGACGTACACCTGGAAATTGTGTTACAAATCGCAAACGACTTCCCTACAAGACTGTTCTCACATAATCATCGTTCGTCATTACCCTTTCCTCTACCGTATACACTTATTGAAGCATTATGAGAATTATACCCCGAAGTAACACATCACAAGTCGAGAACAGTTGGGGCGACATATCAGCATTTAATACACGTTCAAAGCACGGACTTGAACAGTGAAGTGCGGGCATTCTCGTGCTTGCAAGATACCAGCTTCATTTTCCGTATCAAATCCTATTTACAAAGACTTAATAACAATAAGAATCTTCCACCTTTTTGATACATATATTTGCATTTTAGCAAATCAATTAATTACACACAGTACATATTATGGGTACAGCCTCATCCATCGAGTTCATTCCTAACTTAGCCCTTTTCTTCTCATTCCGAGTACCCTTCTGCCGTTGTGCCAGCAAAAATTCTCCCTACTTTCAAGTCTACTACTTCTAACTTATGAATGAGATATCCCAAATCCACCCAGCTTTCGCACCCGTAAAGCAAAATTGGTCTGAAAAAAGAGCGATGTAAACATAGTTTCGTACGAAACATGTACTGTGTGTAATTAATTGGTTTGCTAAAATGCAAATATATGTATCAAAAAGGTGGAAACATTTGATTGTTATTAAGTCATTCACGTGCTGCGCTGTGTAACGGGAAGTGGTGAGTCTACGGAAGGCAGATGAGCTAGGTGCGCCTGCCGGCCAACCGATGAGAGAAACTCAATGTACAACCTTGCCTTACTCCATTTGTCGCTTTGAAAATGTCTCAGAGATCACAACCCACCTTTTTGGTTGCCGCATTTTTTTACAGAGACCATTCAATAACCATATTAAATGCAGTGGAACTCCAAATTCTTTTAACACCTGCGACATCTTGTCTCACATAACACGATCATTTTTTAACATTTAAGCCTAGCATGTTAAATATAAAGTTCTATTATATCAAACGGTACCAAGGAAATCTTCCGATTAACTGTTGACGATGTATCTCCACGGAAGATAACGTCCAACATAGAAACACTTACCATGTACATGAACTTGATTAGGAGTTTGAAGTGGAAACCTGCCGACTGAAAAAAAAAAAAAAAAAAGGTAAAAGAATACTGTTTCAGTATATTTGGGTTACCAGTCTTACCATCACAATCATGGTACCGTAGGTGAAACGTGGTGTCATTTCAAGAAAAAGTACAATAGTGAGTTTAAAATACATTAATTGGTACACATACATAAAACGCTCACATAGCAATACATACACACTTATTTCTTGACCAGTCTGTGTCTCAGCGTGGGAAAGATTAAAAAATATAGATTAGATAATTAATTGATTTACTTTAAAATGGAAGTTAGGGCACGTATACCCGTCTTACATTTAACCAGTGATAATAAGAACAAAAGAAAAGACTGAAACAGATTACAATGCTATCTTACTGTTCATACAATTCTTAACATACATACATACATACATACATACATACATACATACATACATACATACATACATACATACATACATACATACATACATACATACATACATACATACATACATACATACATACATACATACATCATCATGATAGACCGTTATGTCTTTCAGCGTTCAGTCTGCAAGCCTTTGTGAATTTACTAAACCTCGCCATAATCCTGTATTTGCAACTAGTGTTGTGGCCTCATTTAATTCTACACCCTTTATCTTTAAATTGTAAGAAACGGAGTCTAACCATCGTCGTCTTTGTCTCGTACTTTTCTTACTCTACATAACAGAGTCCATTATTCTCCTAGTTAACCTATCGTCCTTCATGCGCCTCACATGAGCCCACCACCTCAGCCGGGTTATGCGTACAGCCTCATCCATCGAGTTCATTCCTAACTTAGCCCTTATCTCCTCATTCCGTGTACCCTCCTGCCGTTGTACCAACAAAAATTCTTGCTACTTTCGTGTCTATTACTTCTATTTTATGAACGAGATATCCGAAATCCACACAGCTTTCGCACCCGTAAAGCAAAATTGGTCTGAAGAAAGTGCGATGTAAAGATAGTTTCTCCCGGAAGCCTACTTCTTTCTTACAGAATACTGTCCATCGCAACTTTCCTTATGTACAAAATTTCGCTTACTTTTCAAATGACGGAGAAAATTACAATTTTCTACGGGTTTCATGCTCTGCATTGCTTGACCGACAACGAACCTGCCTGAACCTTTACATCTAAAAAATTTTCAATTTTGAGATATTGGTTTGTCCTTATGTTATAGCACCTGCAGGATTCATTGGCGTAGACAAAATTTAGCTAAACTTAACATCTGGTGATGTAAAAGTAGGATGAAGTTACGGAGTTTTCACCAAACTCAACATCTGCTGGCAACTTTTTTTTTTTTTTTTTTTACAAAAGAGAACATCTACACTGCACTTACTGAAAATTGATATCTATATTGTGATCGTTCACAGCATCACGAAGAGCATCTCCTGATACCCAGAAGATTAAGTATGCTGTATTCCGCTCGGTGCTACGACAAATAGTGTCCAAACTAGCACTTTTCACCTGTTCCGGGACACGAGTGGCGCTCTGTTGGCTCGCGCGGCTGAAGGCTCATTGCGCGTAATTAGAGGGGAAAGCGAGTACAAGCGCCTGGAATTGAAAATGTTCTCTCTCTTGTGCGAGGGAGTTCGAATGAGCCAAGTCTCACGTGACTACGATTCTAAGTCCCCACGCAGGACTCAAGTAGTCGTCTCAACGTATGAAATATAATAATCCCATGAATTCCCTTGCATATGCGCCAGTACCAACTTACAGTTTTCAACTGTTATATTAATCACTCATATCACGAAGTATATGATGGATATTTACAAGTTAATATTCCTCTGAATCGGGGAAATTTTCGCCAAATTATGACGCTAAAAAGTGCTCTATATAATTGAATAAAAAATAAATACGCACTAAACAAGTGCGTGACTTAATAAGGAACAGATGTTGGACTCTGACAACACGAGCAAGCTCTAGGAATTCCACGGGCTTAGCATCGCGTACAGCTTATTTTCGGTATCATTATATGGGCAGCGTCTGCCAAGTAGTCGCAAAATGCAGTGAATAGCTCGTCTTACATGTGACTAGTGCAGTGAATTAGGCCAAGTTACCGTTATTAACACGTAAAATGCTGGAAGAATCGACAGTGTATATACAGTGACATTAACCAGATGAACGAGTGTAGCTTCAGGGCCTAAATAGATAGATAGATAGATAGATAGATAAATGTCTTTATTGGAGTAGTTAAGGCCATTAGGCCTTTTCTTACACTAAACCAATTTGTACATAGAATCAAAGTTAACACTACCGTAATTAATACCAAGTAAAGCACAGTTAAAGACAATCTAAATAGCCTACTTTATAACAGAAATAAAATTCCACCCCAGTGAGATAAACATACTTACAATAATAATAATAATAATAATAATAATAATAATAATAATAATAATAATAATAATAAAAGCTAGTGGTAATAATGTACTAGCACCATCAGTAAAATACTAGAAATGCACAGTTCATTCGTATCCTGCTGTACCTTTTAACGCTCTTTTAAACGACCTTGTTGTTGGTATTCCTCTGACGTCATCGGGTAAACGATTCCATTCTCGGGCGGCAAACACAGAAAATGAGTTATTATATGTGGTAGTTCGATGGTAAGGAATGACGAGCAGGTTTGATGTTTGAGCCCTTGTATCTCTGTTATGCACATTTGAGAAATGATGAAAACGCGAAGAAAGGTAAGATGGGGAAGATGTAGTAAGGACTCGGTGGAGGAGAGACAGAGTATGATGATTACGGCGAACGTGGAGTCGCGACCACTCTAGTTCTAGGAAAGATTGCATATGTACCTCACACATGCATTTTGAGCGCGTTGTAGTCTTAGGGACAACAGTGGCCTCACATCATTGAAAACATTATGCAATAGTCGAAATGTGGCATTACAAGAGCCTCGATTAATTTCTGCTTAAGTTTTATTGGAAATATATATTTATATAAAGAATGAAAAGCAGAGAAAACCTTTTGGCAGATATGTAGGGTATGTTCAGACCAAGTCATGCGTTCGTCCATGATAACGCCGAGGTTCTTCACTTGTGGTACAGAAGGAATTGCAACATTCTGAAGGATTACTCTCGGCAATGAATCTGATGTGAATGAAGGAGATAGGCAAATGAGATACTGTAGATTAGTAACGGGCGACTGGACAAAACCGTTGCTAGATTAGAATACTCAAACTAATGAGTAGTTCTAATCAAAGTGATTTACAATGTGTAACATAGACTAACACATTTACCCTAAGTCAATTCTTCTCATTTTCATAATTGACCCAGCGAGGACGTCATCATGTTGAACGAGACATCGAGCTGTTTGCCTGATATTCATTGTGTATGGCAGAGAACTTTCAGATCGTCGAACGAGGATCCAGGCACATGCAGACGACTCACCAGCATGTGAACCAGGCACTCCACGTCGCTGAAGCCATCATGATGTCGGTGTAAATCCATGCTAGTACTTACCCGAGGAGCTGTTTCGTGATGCAGAAGTTTTGAGTACTCTTTTAATATTTCCATTGCATGAAGCTAGTATCATCATGCAAATATTAAATCAGTAATAATGCATGTAAATATTTCAGAACATAGACTGTTAATACGCTGTTTCAGAGGGATGATAATATTTTACTTTATGGGTTTTTATATGATATTTTCTTCATGGTTCGTGATAACCGTGTTTATTTCTATTTAGATACGATTTTGTACTGCATAACGTAATTTTAAGTCATAGTGCGTAATGTGAGAAGTGTTTATTTTATAATTATATAACAAGAGAGGGGACGCCTTCTCGATGTTAAAGTGTTTCAAGTGTAAATTGATATTGAGAAATAGACTTACGGACATTTAAAATACTCGAGATTAATTTGAATACATTTTTTTGTAATTTATAATGAATTGGCATATCCGTGCAGATATTAATGTGTTTTCTTAGTCTATTAAATTTGTGTTCAAAAATAGAAACACTCTTCTCATTTATTAGTGTAGACGTATTACTCTAACAATTAAGGTTCCCCTACCTTAGAGATAATTAGCATTTGCAAAGCGAACGCACCACGGACCCGTAATGCTCTAAGACTCAGCTAACATGTTACTCTAGTAGGGGAGATGGGACTTCGACGCCGGGCTGAGTTCGAAGTTCTCATCAAATGTGCTCCATTCTGATATCATATTTATGTGCCACGACAATGTATTTATGTACTGAGGCCTTGAACAGGTACATAATCTTGACTTCCGAACGTGGGGCGTGTTCACGTCGTTTGGGCAAGTTCTATATCGCTTTGCGGCGCTATAAACTTGACGCTCAATGGTGTGGTGTATTGTTGTTTAGGGGCAAAATTTGATACCCATGTTTCGGGATATAATTTCGCTTCTGAACGCGTGGCTTATTTCGAATACCACTACTATAGAAGGAGTACCCAGTAAAGTAGTATTACCAAATTAATATGGTTAGAACTGAAGGAATTGAAGCGCCGAATCTATCCGTATATTACATTTGTTAGGAATGAGGAATACAAAATAGAATCAGAGCGTGTGAATATAGTAGCCACTATGAATAATGTGTCGGATGAAGTGCTTAAGCCACTACCATAGACATTTATGTCACACGTAATGGTATTTAAATGAGTAACTGCTGTAAATTATATTTTAATGAATATAGGGAGAAGAATGAAGAGATCGTGTATCCATATTAAATGGAAACATACACGATAGTCACTCAAAATATTGGCAGACCCGATAAAAGTGTGGCGTTGTGGAACTTCAGGGAAACAATAAAATTACTTTCCCACTATTGAGGATAAAATGACTGGATAGAATTCTTCAAATTCTTCTGGCTACGGGTCTATGCTAAAGGCGATACATTTGTAGCAGGCATTGGTAGTTTTGGGGGATACGTCCCAGGTAAATAAATTAGATATCGCGGTTAAGAGGGGAAGCTCATCCCATTACTCGTATATTAAAAAATGAACAGTGAAGTGTTGTCAGCTCGTAGACGGGCAACTGTCTGCTAGCGCACCTTGCCAATCTTGAAGCTGAGAGCATCCAATGTTTATTAAATATACCACGTTTCCGGTATACGTAAATTGCCGAGCACATTTAGGTCGTGGATTAGGATGGTACTTACTTTAACGGAGGGCTACATAAATTTATTTTTATCATATTTCGGGATAATATTTATGAACTATTTACGGGTGTACTAAGGAAACACAAGTAACTATTCGGAGGTGTGACGCAGCTGTTGTGAAGCTGATTTCGGCATAATAAAATTTGTTATTTTTTAAAAGGCACACACCGTCCTAAATTTAGGAAAACAAATCATGTGAACTGAGGCATTGCGAGCTGCTCAATTCAGGGTGTACAGATTTCTCAAATAGGTATCGATATGGATATGGAGGCGATGAAAGCGATGTTCGTCCAGATGATGGTCGAACAGAGTAACAGGCAGGACTTTTGCAGGAACAATTTAATAAATTAGTACAGACCAATGCGGACATTAGGGAGCAGATGAAGATTGAAAGTGGAAGGCAGGCGCAACTTTTAAATACTCTAGACGAAAGTTTTGAGGAACAAGAGCAGGCAAACGTGGAAACCAAAGATCAATTAAGTAGACTAAGTGAACGCTGAGATCAGCACATTATTCAGGTGGGACAGCACACTGCACGTTTAGAGGGATACGAGGCGTCGTGCAAAGCCCATGACGTGGAGCTTAACGAATATTTTACCTCCCACGCCAGTGATATAACGAATCACCTAGACCACCTAACGTTAAAACTAGACCAAACAGGCACCCGCCTGGATGAACGAATAACCGGTGTGGAAACAGAAATAGCCGCTCAAGAAAGAAAAATTGAAGAGATGGAAACAAAAGTGAATTCTGGAGCAGAAGCCATGATAGATCTACAGGCCATATTCTAGGATTTGTCATTAAGATCTCATAAGATTGAAGGACGAATAATACGGATTGTGGATAATACAGACACAAAGCGCAAAGAGTATATTGACCAGCAGATGGACCAAGAGTAGGTAGAGTTGATTATTACCGTCGAGGGAAAGCAACGGGAACTCAGGGCAATGTTCAAGATTTAAATGAGAGATAGAAAAACTTGAGCTGAAGGCTCATGAAGCTATGTTCAGGATTGACGTCCACGAGAGATTGATCTTGGAACTCGAAGAAGAGGTCGAGAATCTCAAAACTCAAGACTCTCAAGGAGACGAAATGTTTAAGTCGATACAGAAGAAGTCCGAGAAAAAGGATTAGGAAATCTTAGGAAATCGCAATGAATCTGATAATGATGTGGGATTCATCCCAAGTAAATGAAACCAATCCAACTCGTTTTATGCCACAGTGTAGCTCAACGCCTCAAGACCTTGGTTCGATCGCATTGTACAACTTTCTACGCTTAAATCGTGACGAACCTAAGAAGTTCGGGTCGAACGTCCATATGACGCCACAGGGGTTCGTGTCTGAAATGGATCAGTTCTTTACGGACCATAATATCCCACCAGACAAACGCTTGAGAGTAGTCGAACGGTACCTCTCGGAGCAGCCGCTCATATGGTTTAAAGCCTTCAAATACTGCTTTGATGGCTATGAGGAGTTCAGGCGTCGATTTAGGAGAAATATTTGTAAACTGAGACACAGCAGGATCTGCGTCTGGAGCTGTATTCGAGGCGATTATATGCGACAGAGCAGACGCGGTTGTGCGAGTACTTTGTTCACCAGCTCTTGCGAATGAAAAGGCTAGAATTTTACTCTAGTATGGGAGATGAAACTTTGATGCTGGACTGCGTTCAAAGCTCTCATCAAAGACGTCCATTCTGATATCACATTTATGTGTCGCAGGAATTTAGCCTTGGGCAGGTACAATATATTTAAAACAAAATCGCATTTGCACTGAACTACTACATAACCAAACTGGAAAACAACTTGAAGGAGTAAAGAGAAAAAGAACCTTGACCTACGGCTCTTCTGGGATTCATGTGCCTCACAAAATAAAAATCGACAGTCTTGTCCATTCTCATGAAAGTAGTAGATCATTCTACTGGTTTCAAGAAGATTCTCTATTTTTTCCCATCCGAGGTCACAGTTATCACCTCCCAGACAGCATCTTTGGAAATATTAAGAAGGAGTACAGAAGAGTATGCACGATCACTTCTCCATCAGAATATCGTGCGATACTAGAAAAACATGGTAAATGCCTGATAATATTGGTAGAGACTGGCAAATATTTGATATGAAATCTATATCTCAGGAAATATTGAAGAAGCTTCCATTCAAAGTTCCCTCTGGGGATCATTGTAAATACCTAGGTATAAATATAAGGAAAGATCTTCATTGGGGTAATCACATAAATATGATTGTAAATAAAGGATACAGATCTCTGCACATGGTTATGAGAGTATTTAGGGGTTGTAGTAAGGATGTAAAGGAGAGAGCATATTTATCTCTGGTGAGACCTCAACTTGAGTATGGTCGTAGTGTGTGGGACCCTTACCAGGATTACTTGACTCAGGAACTGGGAAAAATCCAAAGAAAAGCAGCTCGATTTGTTCTGGGCGATTTCCGACAAAAGAGTAGCGTTACAAAAATGTTGCAATGTTTGGGCTGGGAAGACTTAGGAGAAAGGAGAAGAGCTGCTCGATTAAGTGGTATGTTCCGAACTGTCAGTGGAGAGATGGCTTGGAAGGACATCAGCAGACGAATAAGTTTGGATGGTGTCTTTAAAAGTAGGAAAGATCACAATATGAAGATAAAATTGGAATTCAAGAGGACAAATTGGGGCAAATATCGTTTATAGGAAGGTGAGTTAGGGATTGGAATAACTTACCAAGGGAGATGTTCAATAAATTTCCAATTTCTTTGCAATCATTTAAGAAAAGGCTAGGAAAACAACAGATAGGGAATCTGTCACCTGGGCGACTGCCCTAAATGCAGATCAGTAGTGATTGAGTGATTGATTGAAACATAGACTGACGTCCTTTTAAACTACATACGCAAGGTCCAGTATTGGAGCTGAAGTATTTAAGCCAAGAATAAGTAATGCAAAGACCATTGGTACAGCTGTGAAACTTCCATTCATAAATCACGTTAGTGAAATAAAGAAGAGTGCTGACATAAAGAAGTTCGTGAAGTACCTTGATGTGTTGTCACCAGAAGCGATAACATTTGATGAAGGTGTGTGCCGGGATTGTCAGAAAAATGACGAGGGTAAAGAGATTAAACGGCATCTGTGTATATTGATGAAGAAACTTCATATGAGTTGATAATGTTGCGGTGATCATTGAAGTGCCCTGTTATTTTCAGGAGTTTAATAATAAATATATTTTTGCAAAATTAATCGATAATACATCTGCACAAAGCCACGTGAATGCCTAAGATTTATTATGCTTTCTTTTACTGCACAATAAGCATTACATGTCTAAGGATTGTAGGTTTTATCTTGAAAATCTTGATTAAGAAGTTTAGAAACTGATAATAGAAGTATGTAGACGTTGGTTTTTGAAAAATATTGTTATTTTCTGGGTTAATTTAGAGAGGGTACTTAGTTCGAAAAACATGTAAAATATCCACTATCTATTGAACCCGAGTGGCTTAGGCCCATAGTCAGTCATGATTTGATCGATAAAATAATATATGGTACATTTATTGAAATACAGAAGTGTAGTTGAAAATATTTCGTTTATGTAATGTCGAAATCAGAGCGAAGGAAGGACGACAGACTGGAGCCTGACGGATTAGCTCAACACGACAACTTTTAGCTACTTCACAGCAGGGAATATCATTAGTTGGCGAACAAGGAAATACAGAGTCCACAAATAAGTCTTGGTCAGAAAGAGAAGGGGGAGAGTCATACAAAGGAAACTCACAACATGAGTAATAACGTGGGATATTTTTGGCAGGACGGAAATTCCGTGACCTCGTGGAAAATTACAGCAGCTGCGTGTACATTCGCGGGCCTAAGTTCGAGCAGGTGGAGAGTTAAATCACGTGACCGCTTGCCGGCCAATCGTAAAAATTTAATGGAAGGCTCAGGGATACCATCTTAAGGAATGATGGATGAGATATTTTCGTAACTACAAAAGTATTCAGTAATAAATTATTGTGAGTACACAGATGGATGTAATGAATTTATTAGATGTCACGCATGGAAAAATAATCAAAAATTATTGGCAAATTAAATAAATTGAAGGCTGGATTTCTTGGAAACCAGACAGCTTGAATGTCATTGGCTGAAAGAAGACCACGTTGTAAGGGACGCTTACGAAGGCGCGAAATGTGAGGAGCTAAATCCACCCGTATCTCCTAAATCTGTGATCAGCAGGAGTTCATATTTAATCCAGCAGATATGCTAGCGGAGTGGATTAATTTGATGTAAATTTTAACTTCCAATTCGGAGTGCAAGTACCAATATTAAAAATCCACCCCCTCCCTCAGGGGTATGACGTCAACGAATCCGCGGGAAAAAGGCTTCATCCATATATACGGGGCAAGGGATCCTCGCCAGCACACTTGAAGTGAATTTCGGGAGCTGAATTGACGGTCGCGGTACACTTGAATTGAATATCGGGAGCTGAACTGTTGGTCGCCGCTAACTTAGAATTCTACGGACGTACAGTCATTTAATGGCGCGAGCATCCGCCAGTGTTCGTAAAATGTGATCGCGCTCAAGCAACATGAACTAGAAATAGTTAACGTAGGACAGTGTTTGTCATTTATAAATACCAGTGATGTAAAGTAATTGCACTGCAAGGGAGTAGTATAAATTATATCAAATAAGTACGTACATAATAGACTGTGTGACGAACAGTACTTTAAGGAAGTAGTGGCCTGTACTTTGCTATATCGAACCGATGTCATGAACACGTCAAGAGTGCCGTACGAAACAAGCGTATCGCGACGGGCGTAAAAGTTGACACCTCGTCGTACGTGTCCAGGTCCATTGTGCGGTAGTTGGACGAAGATTAAATAGTGTAAATATTAAATTCTTGGGTCTAGGATAGTAATTTGTTGTATCCAAGTTAAAGTATTCAGTGTTAACGTTGTAAATGGTGAAGGTTTGTGGTAATCAAGATATCAGTGTAAAATGGTAATGTGCCAGGAAATCTTTTGTGGAACTACGCCATCAAGAATGGAGGAGTAAAACGCAGAGAGGGGCCGGAGGAGCCTCTCATCTGCAAAGCTGTAATGGAATACCGATAACTAAGATGAGTACTAAACTGTAAATAATATTTGGGAAATGTTATCGTGATGGGAAAAATGGGAATAATTTGATTATACTTGGTTACCTTCTGTAACAAGATGGGTCGCTTAACGACCCCATCCTAAATTTGTAGCACGGACAGTAGTAAATCATAATAATGTAAATAATCGGGTCTTTTATGTATTCAGTTTGTTGGAGATGTAAATTTGTATATATAGGGCAGTATGTTAAGTCATGCATGCATTCATATTTCTTTGTAGTCAATAATTTTCTTTACGTTTGATTTTTGGTTATGATAGTTAAATAAGACCCGATATGTGTTTTCTGTTTTGTCATTTTAACGAGCTATGTAATGACATGGAAGGAAAATCCAGCTTCGCCATACCAGTTGTTTTGTTGTAATTAATATGGTCATATTTTCAAAGTGAAGTTGTTAAATTGTGTGAGATGCGATTATAATAAATAATAATTTCCAAGTAAATCATATCTGGAGTGTTTAGTGCCAGAATAAATCGAGTTTGTAAAAGGGGTTATGCGTTAAACATATTAGGAGTGGACTACCGTGTAACAGGCGAAAATTATTATGTTTTTATTTAATAATAATAAATAAATAATATAACTATTTTTTTGAAGAAGATATTTTTTTAAATATAATTTGGATATAATAATAATTCATGTGATATTGGAATATTTAGTGAGCAGTGCGTAATAATAAATTTATGTGATCAGGTGTTGAGTTTATTGGGAATCATTTAATGACGGGAGATCGTTTTTAATTCGGAATGAAAGTGCGTGGTAATTTAATTTGATCAATTAATAATATTGAAATGTAGATCGGTGCAAATAATCCGTACATGTTATGAACGTGTGGTTTAAATTACGGTCCAATATTTTTTTACGTATAAAGGTCGCGTTTTAAAGTTGCGATTCATTAGCCGGAACACGTAGGACTAATATTACGAGACCATGATTGTCAAATTTTGGTAAACATAATTTCAAGATGTTACGATTATTTGTGGAGAATGAACTAAGTCGTAGATCAAAATGAGATAGAAAAATGTGAAAGAATCTGCAGTCAGATAATAAAGGTCGTACGATGTCAGAAATGAATAAATAAGTCAGTTGATAATTCTGTGAGGAATAAATATTGAGATAGAGAGGAAAATAGATTCCGTACGAGAGACACTTAGGATATTGATTTGAGTGTAAAATGTACGGGCAGTGTCACAGAGAAAGACTGAGTTACGCAGCGGGTAGCATTCGAACCCGTGACAGCATGTACGAAATAAGTAGACTGCACAGCTATTCGTTGAGATACAACGGATCTAAGGATAATGAGAGTTCAGATTCCACATAAATGGTCGTATATTGTATTCATTGTAATGACGAGCGAGGACAATCATGATGTCGTGATAATAATAATAATAAATATTGCAGATAAAGGATTGGACCGCCTTAAGTAATTGAGCGTTGATAAAGATGTTAAACAGGAATCTAAATGATAATATGCAACCGATAATAATAATAATAATAATAATAATAATAATAATAATAATAATAATAATAATAATAATAATAATAATAATAATAATAATGTAAGGACGATATTAAATCACCGCGGTCATATTAATAATAATTGTCATAATAATAACTGTAATGATGTCGTTGGTTGATCAGTGAAATATTTGTAATTGCGACCGATATCTATATATATTTTGGCGGAAGTGACCGGTCCATTAATAATAATAACCTCTTAAGTGACGTGAATAATAATAATAATATCTTGAGTCACCTATTCATTAATAATAATAATAATCACAAGAGGGATATAATAATAATAACAGGAATAACCATTTGTGTTTGCATCCCGCATAATAATGACGATATTAATCAAACGTGACAGTGCCAGGAACCGTTGATAATAATACTAATAATAATAATAATAATAATAATAATAATTTCGAGGATGATAATTTCATGAATATTGTGACGACGGTGGAGTTAATTATTTGGTGACAACATCCCTCTATTCGTATGTTGAATAATAAGAGTGTTAATATTAGAGTCATTTTGGTATCTCGTTATCGTACGGTTTCCGCATGGGACGATGTTACAGTAATACTTGGCGTGTTTGTTTACGTCGCTCGCGATGCGAGGGGGGGCCATTGCCACGGTATTTCCCAACCGCTTCTCGTTATCTCATCTGTGTCAGTAGTCTGTTGAGGCTACTTTGCAACATTTCAAATCACATGTAAATAAAATATAAATGCTGATTCAGTGGTATGGCATCAGCTGGATATCGTAAGATAGGAACTGTCCGTGGAATCCAATTTTCGTAATTCACGAGGAACATTACCCAGTCCGAGCACCGGTCTCGGAAAAATGTATATAGCCGGAGTACGTCATCTTAGTTAAATCGGGAAGCCGACCGTAACATGGATTATGCTCGGGCTCCCGATAGAAGGAAGCTATATCTTTGAACAACGGTTCGATTCAAATGGAATCGATCCGTAAATTATACCTCCAAAATGTCATTTTATTTCAGAAGCAACCCAGCAAGATATTGATACCACTTGCGGTATGGCAAGTGATTTGTGTATGTAACATGTGTGGAAATTTAAATGTCGTTGCCAAATGTATCAAAGTTTCATACGTCAGATGGCGTAATAAACCGCCCCTTCTGGCAAATTATTTCAAAGGAAACCACTCTCATAATCTTTTTATTGTAGTTAGATGATGCCCTTTTTAAAGTAACAGTCACTTCCTAGTCCTATCATGGAGTCCTTAAATTCAAGTTTACAATCGAGCCTTCCCTATTTTAATTTTAATTGCTCCGTTCATCCCCGTGTTCTATTATGCCGTTATATATATATTTGATGACTTAAATAATGAACCGACACCCCTGAGATAAATGCTAGTCTGGGACTCGGGAGGTGGACGGGTGCACTATTTCATTAATATCATGTTCTTTAAACCGGTATTAAAGTGCAAAAATACCATGTTTCATTTGTGAGTTAATTAAAACACACCCTCCTTAAATTAATATTTTTGCAGATGCCATGTTTTGTGAACCCCCTCAATGGTTTATGTTTAGCAAGACATTAGTTTACTTACGATCACTGCTGTGCGAGTATTCGTCGTCTTCTTAGTAGTCATAGTAGTCATAGTAGTAGTAGTAGTCGCCGCCGTCACCACCCCTGTGGCCACCACCACCACCACCACCACCACCAGCGCCGCCGTGGCCCCCATCAACACCGTGGCCACCACCACCATGGCCTCCACTACCATGGCCACCACAACCACCGTGGCCAGCACCACCATGGCCTCTACAACGGTGGCCACCACCACCATGGCCTCCACAACCGTGGCCACCAGTACCACCACCACCACCATGGCCTCCACAACCGTGGCCACCAGTACCACCACCGCCACCGTGGCCGCCGTCGCTGCCGTGACTGCTGCTGCCGCGGCCGTACTTGTCGTCAAGTCCAAGAACTAAAGGAAGAACGCATCATATATAATTACAGAACATCTATCGGCCACTCATCAGAACACCCCCACTCTAGAACAGAACAAAGAACAATATGCCGACATATTGAAGCATTAAATTCTGCCAAGTTAGATGTTTTCTGTCTCATTTAATTTGATTTGTTTATTTATAATCAACACAGTTATTAAATCTCCAATTACAGATGCTATCATAAGTTAAAATAACAACTATATTAACAGCACTTACTACCAACCAACTATCCGCATGGCACTACAGCCATGAAGAGTCTTGGCGTACCAAGTGACCGCTGCTCAGCCCGAAGGTCTGCAGATAACGAGGTGTCGTGTAGTCAGCACGAAGAATCCTCTCGGCCGTTATTCTTGGCTTTCTAGACCGGGGCTGTTATCTTACAGTCGTATGGCCCTTCAATTCTAATCAAGTAGGCTGAGTGGACCTCGAACCAGCCGTCAGATCCAGGTAAAAATCCCTGACCTGGCCAGGATTCGAACCTGAGTGCTACAGGTAAGAGGCAGGCACGCTACCCCTATACCAAGGGGCCGGCGGCACTTACTAATACTAATAAATAAGCAGTATGCACTCATCTTCATAAAAATCAGAACATCCTTAAAGACTAGACACAGGAAGTTCATATTCACAAAACATGTGCATTAGTATGTTCTGTAGAAATTGTTATCATTTGAACCACATCGGCCTACAGGTTCAAGGTCCACATCGATATATCGGCGCACCACCACTGACTGGTACAATGTTCCTACGGCTCACGTCGCCATAAGCCGAACGTAAGGGATCAATGTGGCTGGAGCAGACGTTCAGGATGCTTCGCAGACATATGCGAGAACCATACCGACAAATGAGTGAGTTTGACTTGAGAGAGCGTGATTCATCCATCCGGGAAATTGCTGCTAGTGTGGGACGAAGTGTGTCGGCAGTGCAAGGGGTGTATACAGAATGGTTCAAAGATGAGCGTAGAACACGACGAGATGGGTCTGGTCGCACCACCCAGACCAACGCGCGAGAAGATCGATACCTCAGTCGAATGGCGTTGCAGGACAGATCTGCGTGCTTCTCGGTTCTGGCGCAACATCGTAAACTATCAGGAGTGACATCTTGTCCAGCCCCGCGGTGTAGGAGGCAACGCGTCCGCCTGTAATCCACCGGCCCCGGGTTCGATTCTCGGCAGGGTTTGGGGTTTTTAATTGTAAAAATGATTAATTTCCCTGGCTTGGGAACTGTGTGCTTGCGTCGTCCTTAATGTTTCTTTTTTCATATTCAACACGTTACACTTCAGCCATTTGCATAATACACGCAGGTTCCTCACATATGGTGCAAGTAGGGGCTAAAGATCTTCCTACATCGACGCTCCGAACAAATAGCATTTAAAAAAATCAGGAGTGACAGTCCATCACAGTTTATTACGGTCTGGGTTACCGGTACATCGTCCAGTCTCCGCCAACATTTGACTTATGTACATAAATAGGTTAGACTGCAATGGTGTATGGAACGACGTCCCTGGGGACAGGAATTGCAGTATAGTGTTTTCGGACGAGTACAGTTTCTGTTTGTTTGAAAATGCTGGCCGTATTTTGGTTCGCCACAGACAGGGGAGGAGGCATCACACTGATTGCATTCACACAAGACATACAGCACCAACTCAAGGAAGGCCTTACGGCGTGAGGTGCTATGGATACAAACACAAATCACAGTTGATGCGTGAGTAGTAGAGCAGTGGTGATTGAGAACCACCTCGTCAGCACCCGATGGCATTGACCCCTGCCAAGGTCAATGACCCCATTACGTCAAAACCACGTGACCGTGAGAACACATTTTTTTACAAACAAAGACACGTGCATGGCCATGTGCATTTTGACTCAATTTTTCGAACAAGAGAACATCGCTAACCTCACTGCTGCCATATTGACATAGCCTAACCTCATTGTTGCCACCTTGTGCAAGTAGAGACGTGGGATTTAAAATCCATACGCTTTTTACACCTGTCATCTTGACAGTTCCTAACCATGCGTACGCGGATTTTTAACAAGTGAACGTTGCTAACCTCAGTGCTGCCATCTTAGCAGGGCCTAACATCACTGATGCTATCTTAACCACGAGCATGGCGCGGAATGTAATTTAACATTCACGTGCTATGGACAACTAGTATTGCTAGTAGAAAGTATTTATATGTAACATGCAATGCAACTTAATTATTTGAAGAATTGTCCCGGAAGTTCCAAGAATAAACCCACGAAAACAACACTCTATTTTTGTTTCTATAATTTGCTTTACGGCGCATCGACAGGGATAAGTCTTATGGCGACGATGGAACAGGAAAGGCCTACGAATGGGAAGGAAACGGCCGTGGCATTAATTAAGGCACAGCCCCAGCTTTTGCTTGGGGGAGAAGTGGGAAACCTCGGAAAACCATCTTCAGGGTTGTCGACAGTGGAGTTCGAACCCACTATCTCCCGGATGAGAGCTCACAGCTGCGCGCTCCTGACCGCACGGCCATCTCGCCTATAATCATGTGCAGCTATGGTGGCAATGCCTTATTATTACTATTATTTTTACGTTCTTTTTCTCCATATTTTTGTTAATGCACAGTTTTTGCTAGTTGCTTTACGTCGCACCGATACAGATAGGTCTTATGGCGACGATGGAACAGGAAAGGGCTAGGAGTGGGAAGGAAGCGGCCGTGGCCTTTACTGAGGTACAGCCCCAGCATTTGCCTGGTGTAAATGGGAAACCGCGGAAAACCATTTTCAGCGCTGCCGACAGTGGGATTCGAACCTACTATCTCCCGAATACTGGATACTGGCCGCACTTAAGCGACTGTAGCTATCGAGCTCGGTTGTTAATGCACAATAATTATGAATTGATGGGTACATGGAGTAAATCAATCGTTATATGTTGACCACTTTAATCACGTTTTAGGCCTATCACTTCTAAAATTACCTAGACCTAACTTAGGAGATGTGAAACGATTACAGGTGTTAATGCTCTCATCTGTTATATTAATAAAACTTCGGGAATATTTCTTCATTATAAGCCATAATCATGTGCTTGTATTGCGCGGGTTGGACGGAGGAAATTGTTCGTTTCCAAGGTAGGTTCGCCTCTTTGCGTGACATCTCCCGAGCTACATTACGGCCTGTATATCACGAAGGCATTGGTTTGCGTTACCAATATTACCATCACAATCATGGTGCAACCTCCACCATAGAAACACTTACCATGTAGGTCTACATGAATTTGATTAGGAAGTTGAAGTGGAGGCGTGCCACCTGAAAAGAAAAAGAAAAAAAGAAAATTGTTCAGTATATTTGCGTTACCAGTCTTACCATCACAATCATGGTACCGTAGGTGAAACGTGGTGCCAATCCAAGAAAAAATATAGTAGTAAGTTTATAATACATTATTGCGTACACATCCATAAAACACTCACATGGCATTACATATACAAGTAGTTCTTGACCAGTTCGTGTCTCAGTGTGGCAAAGATTAAAAAATATAGATAGATAATTAATTGATTTACTTTAACTTGAAAGTTGGGGTCACGTTTCCCCGTCTAACATTTGATCAGTGAGGTAAGGGTTATTCTGCCCGAAGGCAGGTCTGAACCTCCGCAGAGGTGCTCCTGAGCCGGAGTTTACGTGCGGTAGGGTGGCCAGTTCCTTTCCGCTCCTCCATTCCCTTACCCCCCACCAACAGCGCGTGGCAACCCATCCAACTCCTGACCACGCCCAATGTTGCTTAACTTCGGAGATCTCATGGGATCCGGTGTTTCAACACGGCTACGGCCGTTGGCTTTGATCAGTGAAAATATGAATAAAATAAAAGACTGAAACGATTTACTATGTTACTATGCTAACTTTATGTACATAAACTACCTAATGTACTATATACATCATCATTATAAACAGTTATGTCTTTCAGCATTCAGTCTGCAATCCTCCGTGTATTTACTAAACCTCGGCACAATCCTCTATTTGCAACTACAGTAGTATTTATTTATTTATTTATTTATTTATTTATTTATTCGAGTCAGAAGCATACAATAGAACTGGCTGGTTTTTACATTACAATTTAGTATCAATATAACAGAAGGAACTTTTAGACATATATGCCAAAATGGTATTAAATAGTCTTTGCCCAGAAGCGAGCAACTGCGATTGCATTTCCGTGTGCCTTGAGCAAATCCTCCTCACTGCAAGAATCGGGACAGCACGAGCACTGGCACAGATGCTTGGTAGTCTGCACCTCTCCACATTCACATAGTGGTGACTCATCCAGATATCCCCATTTCACTAAGTTGTCCTTAGACTTTCCAACACCTGTTATTAACCTGAAGAGTGATCTCCATGTGATCTAGTCCAAGTTGTGTCCGCTTGGTAAGCATTCAGCTGGTTTTGTCCATGCTCGAAGATGACTTGTTCTGGCTGCCCACAATTTTTCTCTCGCTTTCATCGGAGATGTATTTACTGGAGATGTTGACTGTAGGAAGCTCCTCCTAGATTTCAATCTAGGCTTTGGTGGAGTATATCTGTGTAGTGGATGTAGCTCATTTTCTTCAACTTTATTTCTTTCGGCATTTGCGGCTACTTCCCGACGTATATCAGGAGGAGCAATTCCTGCCATACAATACAGTTTGTCAACTGGAGTTGGCTTCAAACCATCACAACCACAAATCCAGAAGCAAATGTAGAGAACTACAGTAGTGCTGTGGCCTCATTTAATTCCACACCCCTTATCTTTAAAACGTTAGAAACGGAGTCTAACCATCGTCGTCTTTGTCTCGTATTTTTCTTACCCTCCATAACATAGTCCATTATTCTCCTAAGTAATATATACTCCTCGATTCGCCTCGCATGACCCCACCACACCAGCCGCGTTATGCGTACAGGTTCATCCATCGAGTTCATTCCTAACTTTCTAGCTCCTCATTCCGAGTACACTCCTGCCGTTGTAAAAGCAAAAATCCTCGCTACATTCATGTCTATTACTTCTAACTTATGAATAAGATATCCTAGTTACACCCAGCTTTCCCACCCGTAAAGCAAAGTTGGTCTGAAAACAATCCGATGTAAAGATAATTTCGTCCGGGAGCCAACTTTCTTCTTACAGAATACTGTTGATCGCAAATGCGAGCTCACTGCATTAGCTTTACTTCACCTTGATTCAGGGTCACTTACTATTTTACCATCCTGGGAGAACATATATCCTAAATACTTGAAATTAACTACTCGTTCCAGCTTTGTATCAACAATCTGACGTTCAGTTCTCTTGCATTTCTTACCTACTCTCCGGCTCCATGGCTAAATGGTTAGCGTGCTGGCCTTTGGCCACAGGGGTTCGGGGTTCGAATCCCGGCAGGGTTGGGAATTTTAACCTTGATTGGTTAATTTCGCCGGCACGGGGGCTGGGTGTATGTGTCGTATTCATCATCATTTCATCCTCATCATGACACGCAGGTCTCCTACGGGAGTCAAATCAAAAGACCTGCACCTGGCGATCCGAACATGTCCATGGACACTCCCGGCACTGAAAGCCATACGCCATTTCATTTTCTTACCTACTGACATCAGTTTAGTTTTGTAAAGTCTTATTTTCATACCATACACATTGCACCCGTTTTCATTACCAACATATTAGACTGCAGGCTTTCGGCACACTCTGCCATTAAGACTAAGTCGTCAGTCAGACTATTTACTGCATTTCCACCTCCCTTGCGACGATCTATGTCTTTGCGTTCAAGTTTTGTAAATAGAAGAATGTGCCTTATGCTGATATTAAAATGTGCTTTACATTTTCATCGTTCTTATTTGAGGTTAGTGCTTCACCGACAGACTTGGTAGCTCTCAGTATACGCCACTGCAGTAAAGTTAGGTTGTGGTTACGATGTAAAGGAGAGGCCATATACGTCACGCGTAAGACCACAATTGGAGTATGGTTCCTGTGTATGGGACGCTCTCCATTATTACTTGATTCGGGAACTGAAAAAAATACAAAGAAAAGCAGCTCAGTTTGTTTTGTATGATTTCCCTTTAAATAATGGGGAGTCCCAAGATATTGGAAATGGGCAGTAGTGGTCGCAGTTACAAAGGAGGGGATAAGACCATCCCGAGAAATTATCGATCTGTTTGTTTGACTGCAATACTTTACAAGTAAATGGAAGAACTATTTGCAGTGTTTATTACAACACATTTGGAAGGCAGTATGGGCGACTGAGAATTAATTGTTGGAAACCGGGTGGGGTGGGGGAGGGCGGGTTCTAAAAGTGCAAACACAACAAAGAGAAGCCGAGTTTGTTGGTTTGTGAAAAAAAGCTACACAATGGTAAGTTTTTAGTGCCCCTGACCGAATTTCAACAGAGTGGTAAAGGTTGACAAAATACCAAATTAAATGCGATATTATACTCCGCACGGCCTTACTTCTAAATTGAAGTTTCGTAAAACAAATGAGCATCGCCTTTCCTCTGTTGCCAGCGCGCTACGCCTGCGAGAACAGCTGATGCAATACGACCGCGGTAAACAGCCCTTTTAAATTGTAATACAGTACTCAGAAAAACGAATGAATATGGATTGAAAACAAATTCACAAGAACTACACTTTCTAACAATATCTGGCACTAAAAGAAAATATATTATTAACAATAAAAGAGAATGAGGAAATAACACATCACTAACGGCTAATGGCTGGCACAGAAAGGAGGTTATGGCCTACAAAGGGAACACACGACTGATCTCAGTCGCTAGAACCCTCCAACAATATGAAAAACACACTAAATATTGAAGGAAAACGCAAAAGATCGCGAACCGTACCGAATACCATACACGCTGAGCGAGATAGGTTAACCACGTGGCAAATGTAAATATTAGAGTTGGCAACTAGGTTTCGAGATCGTGCTTTGCCGATATAAATCGATATGAATGGCAGCTTGGGATTGGTTGGATGTCTATGCTTCAGCGCATAACCACCAGACAGAGCCAAAATCTGCTGAAACGTCAATTTAGAAGTAGAGCCGTACGGAGTATAATAGGTTTTTGATTCAATGCTATACACTATAACTTTCACCAAAGGAACAATATTACACATTTATTACCTGTACAATGAAATATAATTACTGCGTAATTATACAATTAAAATCGTTGAGCATTTGACTACACAATAAGAAACTAACGGGCACTAAAGGGACTGCCAGACTGAAGAATGCCCGTAACAAGCGTGTGAATCATACCTGTGTATCCATGACCTTGCCAAAAATATATACCCCAGATACTCTTCTTCACAGCATTTGCAAAGTTTCCACTACTTGCTGTGACGCTGTACAAATCGGTTAGCCACGACGAATGATATTTTGTGCGTATTTCCGCCAATAATTCTGTGAATAATTGAAGATAATGAAGGTAAGAACCAGCTGATAAGACAACAGGGCTTGTACAAATTGTTTAAAACATTTCCTGCCCGCTATCCCCCCCACCCTCCTGCCGATCGCCGCTACTGATCATTGGCTATATAGCAGGCAACAAGGCTTCAGAACTGGTCACTCCTGCGAAACACAGCTAGTTGGAGTTATCCAAGTCATAGCTGACGTCTGAGATGAGAAGGGGCAAGTAGATGGGATAGTCATCGATATGGCAAATTCGTAAGTCCCACATGGACTATTACTAAAGAAGTTGGATAATCTTAGTCTTGATAACAGGGTAGTAATCAGGATCAGGGAATTTCTTTGCAGCAGAACGCAAATTGTCAAAGTAGGGGGCAAATTATCGAGTGAAATAAAGATGACGTCAGGAGTTACCCAAGGAAACTTTCTGGGGCCCTTGTTGTTGTTTTTTTTATTTACACACGATTTACAGGATAATATAGAGTCAGAGATCAGACTATTTGCGGATGACTGCATCAATTATAGGAAAATTTCTTCACAGTCATACGCCAAATACCTACAAAGTGATTTTTAGTGTTTAGAAAGTGGACATAAATAAATCGAGGTAAGTATAATACAACTAGAATTAAATTAATCACGTTTCCAAATGCAAACTTGAAATGGTTCAGAGAAAGGCGACAAGAATTGTATTTGGGGAGATTTCGTGCGCCGAGTGTCTTGGAGATAATTAAGACATTGGGATGGCAATTCTTGCAGCATAGACGGAACATACGGCGTCTTTAAGGGATGTAAAATGGATATACAGATGAGCCAGCCTGGGCAGAAATCGAAGTAAGAATGCTCAACCCTCATTACCTGGGAAAAATGACCACATAAAATTAGAAAGAAGGCTTCGAACAAAAGCTATAAAATATTGTCGTCTACAAACTATGTCACTGACACATGGTGCAAACTACCTGAAGAAATCTTAGCAGGCCCAACCCTTTCTTTAAAATGTGGGAATTTTTACACTTCAACTGATGAGAAGAAATTGTATTATATAAACACCATGAATTTATACTCTATATGCTTTAAATGTTGCCACTGTGTTAATGCCCAACTCTAACATTAGGAAATACAATTTGAAATTTCTGACAAAAGAATAACATTACGGAAATGTTGCAAAAATTGGACTGGAAGACTTGGGAGAAAGGAGACGAGCTGTTCGACTAAGCGGTATGTTCCGAGCTGTCATTGGTGAGATGTCGTTGAATGACGCTTTAGACGGATAAACTTGAGTGGTGTTTTTAAAAGTAGGACATATCTTAATATGAAGAAAAAGTTGAAATTCAAGAGGCCAAATTGGAGCAAATATTCTTTTACTAGTTGATGTACCCGTAGTGTTCATTTCGTGAGTAAGATTCTATTAAATTGGATAAGTTTTAGCGTTATCCGAGGAACATGCCGGGGAGGTCGCCATACGTCGTTTCACATATGAAGGCCTACTTTAGCCACATTCGAGTTGGGGTGTTTTCATTACAATGACAGGTACCCACTCTCCACCTGCCTTTTTTATCCTCAGTCAGAGTGTTCTGTGGTTTTGACAAAGTCGTAAAGGATCTGCCATCAGACAGAAAACGAACATGCAGCAATATTAACGATATCAAGTTCTTCTTTTAATAAGTATCTGGGCGAGTACAAATTCAAAGGAAGAATTTTAATGTTATTTCGAAAATTATTTGATTTACGAAGAAAATCTATATACTATCTATTCCTGGCAAATTGAATTTTAAGTTCTCCACCTCCGCTACAATGTTTAGTAGGACTAACCGTTCAGCGCACGCTTTCCTCTGACTTGCTTCAGACCCGCTTAATACAGTGAGTTTCTCCCAGCTTACCTGCTTCCCGTTCACTCATCACTCCGCCCTCCGCGGGATAGCAACAAGGGCAGTACATCGCTCACTTTATCCGGGCATGCCATGAGATAGCAATTAAATTTAGAATAAATAAAATTAATAATTAAGAATCAGGGAAAGAAGCTCGTACTTTATGGCAGCAGATGTTTAACATGTTGGTAGCCCGCCAAGCTCAGCTCTCCGAAAGCCCTGCTTCTTGTCCAAGTCGTCTTAGGTAGTTTGTAGGCGTATGTGCTAACATTTAATTTTTCCTCCCCAAGTGCACGTTTTTTATCACTTCGCTTCTTATCGAGTAAAAAACCAGTTCCTCTCAATTTGTTTACGAGTTTCCACACGGTCTCTCTGTGTGGAGGGCGTACACTTGGAATTGTGTTACAAATCGCTTAACGACTTCCCTGCAAGACTATTTTCACATAAATATCGTACATAAATACCCTCTCCTCTACCGTGTACACATGTTGAAACATTGTGAGAATCATACCCCGATGTAACACTTCACAACTCGAGAAGTTTTGAAGCGACAGATCATCACGTTTCAAGCACGGACCTGAACTGCGAAGTGCAGGCATTCCCATGCTGTCGCTGCGGTTTGTAACGGGAAGTGATGAGTCAACGGAAGGCAGATAAGCTGGGTGCGCCTGTCGACCAACCGATGAGAGAAACTCAGTGTTCAGCCTTGCCTTACTCCAATTGTCACATTGAAAATGTCTGAGAGATCACCATCCACTACTATATTTGTTGCATGGTTTTTACGGAGACCATTCAATAACCATATAAAATGCTGTGTAAGCCCAAATTCCTTTAGCACCTGCCACAACTTGTCTCACATAACACAATCAAAATACTTTTTTTAGACATTTAAGCCTAACATGATAAGTCTAAAGTTCTATTAAGTGAAGAGCAACAAAGGATATCTCCCGATTAATTGTTGACGATGAATCTCCACGGAAAATAACCTCCTGCGTAGAAAAACTTACCAAATACATTAACGTGATTGGGAGGTTTAAGTGGAGGCATGACACCTGAAAGAAAAAAGAAAACTGTTTTAGTATGTTTGCGGACCGCGTTCGTAATGTACAGGCTGTACTGAAGTAAGCCCATCAGCTGATCGATTAGGGCGGCTAAACGAATGTTATGACTTATATTTGCTAATGTAGTACGCAGTGATTGAGAGCATTCTTTATATAATTGTGGCTGATGAAGGATATACGTTTTATTTAAGTATATTGCATGCCTGTTCTCTCTCTATATATCACATCACTATTTATGTACTCCGGCCCCATGGCTAAAATGTTTGTGTTCTGGCCTTTGTTCACATGGTTCCCAATTTAGTCTCCCGGCAGGGTCGGAAACTTTAACCATAATTATTTAATTCGCCTGGTACGGGGTCTGACTGTATGTATCGTCTTCATCATCATCATTTCATCCTCATCATGACGCGGATTTCGCCTACGGGTCTCAAATCAAATGACCGGCACCTGGCGAGCCGAAGTCCTCGGACACATCCAGGCACTAAAAGCCATACGCTATATCATTTAGAGCATTTACGTAAACAGCTCTTATAGAGATAATGAGACCTCATAGTTTTTGGGTTAGGTGAGTTAGTTTTACGTGGTGAATGATGTAAACTGAACGGAATGCTTCTCGTGGAATTTATTCATTGAATTGTTGCTGTATGGCACGCTTTTGTGAAAACATAATGTGTGCGAATTTAAGTAATTCGACATAATGCTAAGAAGTTGTGTGCACCTCTACGAATATCCAACTGTGCAAGTGGTTACACACCAATATTCTCAATTCCTTTGAACGAGGACAGGAGACATCTAATGACGACTACATTTTTTTATGCTAGTGGCTTTACGTCGCACCAAATTAGATAGATCTTATAGCGACGATGGGATAGGAAAGCCGTAGGCGTTGGAAGGAAGCGGCCGTGGGCTTAATTAAGGTACAGCCCCAGCATTTGCCTGGTGTGAAAATGGAAACCACTAAACCATCTTCAGGGCTGCCGACTGTGGGATTCGAACCAGATATCTCCCGAATGCAAGCCCACAGCCACGCGCCTCTAACCGCATGACCAACTCGCCCGGTGACTAAAATTCGAACCGCAAGTGTAACTGTTCGAGCCTCACTGATTTTTCCGAACTGATGGTGAGTTCTACTTTTGACTTTCGTCTTCTTGAAAATCCACAGCCTTTTTACAGTCATCTGACCGGGTCAGGAATGAAATGGATGAGCTCTATCTAGCGGCGCGGATAGGAACTGTGCCGGCTGCCGAAGCCAGTCGCACTCCTCTGGAGCAATGATAAATAACTGACAGATGATTTGAAATGTTATTGGGGAGTGTTGCAGGAATGAAAGATGACAGGGAGAACCGGAGTACCCGGAGCAAATCCTGTCCTGCCTCCACTTTGTCCAGCACAAATCTCATATGGAGTGACTGGGATTTGAACCTCGGTATCCAGTGGTGAGAGGCTGGCACGCTGCCGCCTGAGCCGCGCAGGCTTCCTTTTCTTCTTCTTATAGGTAGACATTTGTAGCAGTGCAATTTATTGTTGATACAGAACAAGTCTAAAAGTATCCCAGATGATCAGTTACCAAGTGAACCTACATTTGTGCCCTCTTTTATTAGGTAATATTGAGAACGTACGAAGTAAAAGCAAAACCCAGCCTAAAATATAGAACTAAATGCTGTTTATAAAACCCAACCTTCTATTAAATGATTTTGGTTTTATTATTCAAACACTTTAAACAATTTAAATTAAGCTATTGCTAATAGAAAATATTTAGGTGTAACATGCAATGCAACTTAATTATTTGAAGAATTGCGCCAGAAATTCCAAGAAACAAACCACGCAAACTGCACTGTGTTTTTGTTTCTGCTATTTGCTTTACGGCGCACCGACACGGATAAGTCTTATGGCGACGATGGAAGAGGAAAGACCTACGAATGGGAAGGAAGCGGCCGTGGCCTTAATGAAGGTACAGCCCCAGCATTTGCATGGAGGAGAATTGGGAAACCACGGAAAACCATTGCCAGGGCTGTCGACAGTGGAGTTCGCACCCACCATTTCCCGGATGCGAGCTCACAGCTGCGCGCTCCTGACCGCACGGCCAACTCGACCAGTGCACTCTGTTTATGATCATCTGCAGCTACGGTGGCAAAGCGGTATTATTATTACTTTTTACATCGTTGTCGCCATATTTTTGTAAATGCACAATGATTATGAATTTATGGGTACATGGAGTAAATCAATCGTTATATCTTGGCCACTTTGATCACGTTTTAGGCCTACTCTAAAATTACCTAGACCTAACATACGAGATATGAAACTATTAGAGGTGTTAATGATCTCATATGTTATAATAATAAAACTTTGGGAATATTTCTTAATTATAAGGTACAGCCGTATTATATGCTTGCATTGCGCGGGTTGGACGGAGGAAATTGTTCGCCTCCAAGGTAGGTTCGCCATTTTGCGAGACGTCATCCCAGCTACATTACGGCCTGTATATCACGAAGGCAGTGGTTTGCGTTACCAATCATACCATCACAATCATGGTGCAACCTCCAACATAGAAACACTTACCATGTAGGCCTACTGGAATTTGATTAGGAGGTTGAAGTGGAGGCCTGCCACCTGAAAGAAAGAAAAAACTGTTTCAGTATATTTGCGTTACCAGTCCTACCAACACAATCATGGTACCGTATGTGAAACGTGGTGCCATTCCAAGAAAAAATATAGTAGTAAGTTTATAATACATTATTGCGTACACATCCATAAAACGCCCACATGGGAATACATATACACGTACTTCTTGACCGGTTTGTGTCTCAGCGTGGCAAAGATGAAAAAGTATAGATAGATAGATAAGAAATTGATTTTTTTTTGCTAGGGGCTTTACGTCGCGCCGACACAGATAGGTCTTATGGCGACGATGGGATAGGAAAGGCCTAGGAGTTGGAAGGAAGCGGCCGTAGCCTTAATTAAGGTACAGCCCCAGCATTTCCCTGGTGTGAAAATGGGAAACCACGGAAAACCATTTTCAGAGCTGCCGATAGTGGGATTCGATCCTACTATCTCCCGGATGCAAGCTCACAGCCGCGCGCCTCTACGCGCACGGCCAACTCGCCCGGTTTGATTTATTTTAACTTGAAATTTAGTGGTTAAATTTGTCTTAAATTTGACCAGTGATGTATGAATGAAATAAAAGACTGAAACCATTTAATAAGTTACTATGCTATCTTACTTTACATAAAATACCTAATATACTACATAGGCTACATCACCATTATAGACCGTTATGTCTTTCAGCGTTCAGTCTGCAAGCCTCTGTGAATTTACTAAAACTCGCCACAATCCTCTGATTTGAACTACAGTAGTATTCTGGTCTCATTTAATTGTACACCCGTTACCGTTAAATCGTTAGAAACGGAGTCTAAACGTCGTCGTTTTTGTCTCGTATTTCTCTTACCCTCCATAACTGAGTCCATTCTTGTCCTATTAACCTATCCTCTTCTATCCGCCTCACTTGACCCCACCACCGCAGTCGGGTTATGCGTACAGCTCCATCCATCGAGTTCATTCCTAACTTAGCCTTTATCTCCTCATTCCGAGTACACTCCTGCCGTTGTACAAGGAAAAATCTTGCCACATTCATGTCTGTTACTTCTAACTTATGAATAAGGATCCTAGGTACACCCAGCTTTCGCACCCGTAAAGCAAAGTTGGTCTGAAAACAGTCCGATGTAAAGATATTTTCGTCCTGGAGCCGACTTCCTTCTTACAGAAAATACTGTTGATCGCAGCTGCGAGCTCACTGCATTAGCTTTACTGCACCTTGATTCAGGCTCACTTATAATTTTACCATCCTGGGAGAACATACATCCTAAATAATTGAAATTATCTTCCTGTTGCAGCTTTGTATCAACAATCTGATATGCAATTCTCTTGGATCTCTTACCTACTGTCATCAATTTAGTTTTGTAAAGGCTTGTTTTCATACCATAAACATTGTATCTATGTTCATTACCAAGATATTAGGCTGCAGGTTTTCGGCACAATCTGCCTTTAAGACTAAGTCGTCAGCATAGGCCAGACTGCTTACTGCCTTTCCACCTCCCTTGCGACGATTTATGTCATTGCTTTCAAGTTTAGTAAATAGAAGAATGTGCCTGATGCTTATATTATATAGTGATTTATATTTTCATCGTTCTCATTTGAGGATGGTGCTTCACGACTATTCTTGGTGGCTCTCAGTATATGCCACTGAAGTAAATAGGGTTGTAGTTAGGATGTAAAAGAGAGGCCGTATACGTCACGGGTAAGACAGCAATTGGAATATGGTTCCTGTGTATGGGACCCTCTCCATGATTACTTGATTCGAGAACTGATAAAAAATACAGCACCTCACTTTGTTCTGTATGATTTCTCTTTAAATAATGGAGAGTCCCAAGATATTGGAAAAGGGCAGTAGTGGTCGCAGTTACAAAGGAGGGAAAAAGACCATCCGGAGAAATTATCGACCTGTTAGTTTGACAGCAATAGTTTACAAGCAAATGGAACAACTAGTATATTACAACATTTGGAAGACAGTAGCGGCGACTGGGAATTAATAGTTGGAAGGGGTGTTTGTAAAATAGGCAAAGACAACAAAAAGAACCCAGGTTTGTGGATTTGTGGGTTTGTGAAAAAAAAAGCTACTCAATAGTAAATTTTTAATGCTCTCTGATCGAATTTCAACAGGGAGGTAAAGGCTGACAGTCTACCGACTTAAATGCGATACTGCAATAGTTTTTTGATTCAATTCTGTACACTATAACTTTAACCAGAGGAACAATATTACACATTTATTACCTATAAAATTAAATATAATTACGGCGTAATTATGCAGTTAAAATCGTTTATCATTTGACTACATAATATGAAACTAACGGGCAATAAAGCGACTGCCAGACTGACGAATGCGCGCGGTAAGCGGATTAGTATAAGTCACGGGTTCGGCCGCCGCCAGCTCCACAGGTCCTCTGCAGAGGCTTCGGCCGCATTGACTTCTGGCAAGGTCACGACCACGTGCTCTTGTTTGTAAACAAATCCACGCGCTTTTTTGACAGCTGTCAAGCTGTCAGCTACGTTCTTTTTGACAGCGGTCAACTTTAATCAACAAAGCATCGTGCTGCCCTCTTTACGGCACTAAACCTCATCGTGGTGGCGGGCAATTTGATAAATTCCACGTGCTTTTTGACAGCTGTCATCCGCCATCTTGCATCGCTAACTTCAGTGCTGACCTCTTTACGGTACTAAACCTCATCGTAGTGGCGGGTAATTTGAAAGCTACGTGCTTTTTTGACAGCTGCCATCTTTAATCAATAGAGCATCGTGCAATTTTTTGTAACTTGATCTGTTCTTGCTATGGCATAGATTATAACGCGCCGTGCTAGAAACAACGGTTCGATTCATTAAATTTGGGGCTTAATTGCAAAATGTTAAATATCTCGAAAAAGTGCGTCGTAGAGCAAAACGGACAAATTTTTTCTGCCTACTACGCAGGTACGCTCTGTCGGGAACATGATAGCATAAGAAAAATGTAGTCTAATGTTGAGATCAACGGTTCGGTTCCTACTTATGCTCCTCGGCATTTGGTCTGTTTTAGCCTGCTATGTTGTATCTTGGAGCAATTTTTCGTAACTTTATCTGTTCTTGCTAGGGCACAGATTATAACGTGCCGTGCTAGAAACAACGGTTCGATTAATTAAATTTGGGTCTTAAATGCAAAATTTTAAATATCTCGAAAACGGTGCATCGTAGAGCAAGACGGACAACATATTTCTGCCTATTAGCTATTTACACTATGTCTGGAACATGATAGCATAAGAAAAAAGTAGTCTAATGATCAGATCAAAGGTTCGATTCCTACTTGGGCCCTTTGGCATTTCGTCTGTTTTAGCCTGTTATGTTATGTCTGGAGCAACTTTTATAACTTGATCTGTTCTTGCAAAGGCATAGAGAGAAATGAGACAAGGGCTACTATGCGAGATAACTGCTATACCGTATTTGTACAGACCTTAATTAGAGGGCTGCCTCAGGGGCTCACAACTTGTTACTTATGACCTATTAGTTTGATCAGCCTGAAATTCGAGAATGAGACAAGGGCTACTATGCAAGATGGCTAATATACTGTATTCGTTTAGACTTAACTAGTGGGCTTCCTCAGGGACTTACAACTTGTAACTTATGACCTATTAGATTTATCAGCTTAACATTAGTGAACTGGATTGAGGACTGTTATGCAAGATAGCTGCTATACTCTATTTATATAGACCTAACTAGGGAGCTGCCTCAGGGGCTCGCTACTTGTAACTTATGACCTATTAGTTTGATCAACTTGACATTCGAGAAATGAGACAAGGGCTACTATGCAAGATGACTGCTAAACTGTATTCGTATAGACCTTAACTGAAGGGTCGCCTGAGGGGCTCACAACTTTTAACTTATAACCTATTAGTTTGATCAGCCTGAAATTCGAGAAATGAGGCAAGGGTTATTATGCAAGATTTCTGCTATATTCTATTCGTATAGACTAGATGGCGACTGCTCTTATGGAGAAAGCGGCTGAGGAGGCCTACTGCACAAAAGGGTGGGTATACAGAGGCTCTTATGAAGAAAGGTAGCTTAGAGGCTATTGAACAACATTTCTGCTATACTTAGAAGATGTGAAACGATTACAGGTGTTAATGCTCTCATCTGTTATATTAATAAAGCTTTGGGAATATTTCTTAATGATAAGGCACAGCTGCATCATGTGCTTGCATTGCGCGGGTTGGACGGAGGAAATTGTTCGCCTCCAAGGTAGGTTCGCCTCTTTGCCTGACGTCGTCCGAGCTTTACGGCCAGTATATCACGAAGGCAGTGGTTTTGCGTTACCAATCTTACCATCACAATCATGGTCCAACCTCCAACATAGAAACACTTACCCTGTGGGCCTACAGTAAGTTGATTCGGAGGCTGAAGTGGAGGCCAGCCACCTGAAACGAAGAAAAAAACTGTTTCAGTATATTTGCGTTACCGGTCCTACCATCATAATCATGGTACCGTAGGTGAAACGTGGTGCCATTCCAAGAAAAATTATAGTAGTAATTTTATAATACATTATTGCGTACACATCCATAAAACGCTCACATGGCAATTCATACGCACGTATTTCTTGACCAGTATGTGTCTCAGCGTGGCAAAGATTAAAATCTATAGATAGATAGATAATTAATTGATTTACTTTAACTTGAAATTTAGGGGCACGTATCCCTGTCTTACATTTGACCAGTGATAATATAAATAAAGTAAAGGCCAGAGACAATTCTCTATTTGCAAAAACAGTAGTGCTATGGCCTCATTTAATGCTACACCCATTATCATTAAATAGTTGGAAACGGAGTCTAACCATCGCCATCTTTGTCTCGTACTTCTCTTACCCTCCATAACAGAGTCCGTTTATCTCCTAGGAAACCTATCCTCCTCGATTCACCTCACATGACCCCACCACCGCAATCAGATTATGCGTACAGGTTCATCCATCGAGTTCTTTCCTATCTTAGCTTTTACTGTATCTCCTCATTCCGAGGACAATCTTGTCGTTGTATTAGCAAAAATTCTCGCTACATTCATGTCTGTTACTTCTAACTTATGAATAAGATATCCTAGTTACACCCAGCTTTCACACCCGTAAAGCAAAGTTGGTCTGAAAACAGTCCGATGTAAAGATAATTACGTCCGGGATACGACTTCCTTCTTACAGAATACTGTTGGTCGCAACTGCGAGCTCATGCAGGCTCACTTACTATTTTACCATCCTGGGAGAACATACATCCTAAATACTTGAAATTATTTATCTGTTCCAGATTTTTATCAACAATCTGACATTCAGTTCTTTTGGATTTCTTACCTGCTGACATGAATTTAGTTTTGTAAAGGCGTATTTTCATACCATACTCATTGCACCAATTTTCATTACCAAGACATTAGACTGCATGCTTTCGGCACAATCTGCCAAAAAGGACAGAAGGCAGGTAATCTCCACCATTTGGCAGTCCATTCTGGGCAAATTTTAAACTAATACAGCCAGGATCCTAGTCATAACATACTAATTAAATTTATACCACATATTTGTAGTGTCTTTCTGACTGTTATTGTACAATTTCAAAATCCTGAATTAATTTGATCACTCATAATCGATTATTTTGAAAACATATGAAATTAATTTTGTTTCACGCATGCTTGTCTTTAGGTGCACTTTTCTCTAAAAGTAAAACTCTTACAGGTACCTAATTTTTTGATAGGATATAATACAAGAAATTTGATATACTAAACACAAAATTATTTTAAAGTGACCAACTGTTTATCAAAAAAAAATTTTAAAGTACATAATTTAATTTACCATAAAAAATCACTCATTTTATTTTTATATTTCAAATATTTTTGATTGCAGTAGCATAATTTTATGTTCACCTCTCTGAGGGTGGTTCCAAGGTACACCATAGAAAAAATCAGATCTTTACCTTCAATAGTTACTGAGAAATGTGCACCTGAATGTCTGAAAACTCAATGTTTGAGTAAATGAAGAAATAAAAAAAAAGATCACTGACAAGAGTATCTAGAACATTCCTGCCATGTATTCAGCTTGTGTCTGGCTTTCTTCTTCTTTCTTCTTTCTCTCCATCCTCTTCCTGGTCCTTGATTCCTTAGTCAGGGCCTGAGCATCTTTTTCCGCCTTCATGAGTCGTTGTTTATCAATGGCGTGAAGAGCTGTTGTCAAGTTTTCTCCAGGATTTATGCCTAACTTCCTCAACACAGTTTTCCTGGCTGCAGTTCCATCATTAAAGCAAATAACTGCATCCAGTACACCTATTTTTAGAGTATTCAGTCCAACAAATACTGTTTTGGGTACCCTTTCCCAGATACAATGATTAAAACTTTCATTTGGGTTTTGGGTATTCCAATGCAAGCACTTTCGAAGAAGGTCCCTATCACTTAGATTCCTGTACACTGGCTTGATTGCTTCCATTACAGCTAATGGTAGAGAATGTTCATGATGGTATTCCATTCCTGTCACTTTTGACTTTTGGTAGCCACACCAAGAGTCAGCACCTTTTGGGCAAAGATAATGCTGTGGGTTACTACCAGTCGATAACTTATGAAAATAAGTAGCCCATACTGCCTCCCTCATTTCACGTTCATCTGTACACCCTGTGTGCCTCCTTATTGCCATTCCATAATACTGTTGCAGCAGATCAATCTGCACATCAGTTAGTCGACCCCGTCCAAACAGTGATTTCCCATCCGATAATTTTTTCCCTTGCATGTCTTTGCGCAGCTTTCGCAGTCTTGCTCCCATTCGTTTCTGAACATGGCCACAGCATTCAAGTTTGGTAATTTTCACCTCTGGGCCATATATATTTGCCTCACTCACCCTTACAAAGCCCTTGGAGTCACCATCCCCCAGATAGTGTATGTACCTGACACCACGTGTGGTCTCTGATCTCTGAAATATTCTCATTGCACCCTCATTCTCCATGCCCCCACTGTACCCATCATAGTTTTTGACACAGTTGTGATTATGTTCCTTATCCCTTGTACAGTTATGACAATATTTGGTCAAGCATTCAACATCAATCACTTTCCCAGTCTCTAAACAGTTGCAGTGACCACACCATTCAGTGATGTATGACCACGCTTTTCCCAAGAACCATCCAAGGCAACAGCCATATCTTTACAGTCATCATTCAGGGCTACTGCTTCATTCACTGCTCTAAGCATAGAGTCCTCTGCTACCTCCTTTAGTGCATTGTGAAGTATGTCAGTAAAAAGAGAGAATCTTGGTGGAGGTGGCAAATCCATCATAGCACAAAGAGTCTGAGCTGACTTACCACCTTTTCCTATGCACATCATACTGTAGAAAAGTCTAATGTTCACATCATAACCTCTATCAACTTTCTTTGATGTCATAGATGAAGCTGAAGCCCTACATGAACTACAGATTATAGTTAACTTAGTGGCCAGTCCCTTTCTACTTGTAGTGTCTTCAAACAAATTAATACATTCAACACCTTCACAATATTTACACTTTACAAACTGTTTCATAAGTTCAGATAACAAACCAATATCAACTACAACATATCCTTCACTAGCTTCACCTTCAAATGTATCATCCTTACTCTCAGTCTGTATATATGAAAGTTTCCTCTTGGATGAACTAGGCCTATCCACTGTTTCAGATGAACAACTTACTGGAGTGAGGTTAGAGCTATTGTTTACATCTCTATCAGTAGTACTGCCTGATTTTTTAATGTATAAATTGCCGTAAAACTTCGTTTACCAAACCTCTTTGTTCTACCCATCACAAAAACAATAGAATAGTAACACAGAGTACGGATAAACGTATACGTTTTGCATAAAAGAACTACAAGCCTACAGCACACGTTTCTATGGAATCAAAACAAACAATAACCACATGTAACTAAACAAATGCAGCCTTCACTATCATCAGTACCAACATAGAAAATGTTCATTTACCATACATATATTATGTGAGAAGTGAAATGTTCAAAGAGAAAATATACCGAGAGAACAAGACACTGGAATGAGGAAATGGGCGTGTCAGCTAGTGGCGGCCATTTTTAAAAACCCAATGCATGCCATTTAAACGGATAAATACAACCAAAAAAATATATCGGCTTGTAGAGAAAAGCATGACGAATCATTTAAGACATAAAACAAAAAATGCATTTTTTTGACCGATAATACCTGCCTTCTGTCCGACTAACTCATCAGCATAGGCCAGAATGCTTACTGCATTTCCACCTCCCTTGCGACGATTTATGTCATTGCGTTCAAGTTTAGTAAATAGAAGAATGTGCCTGATGCTGATATTATAATGTGCTTTACATTTTCATCGTTCTCATTTGAGGTTAGGGCTTAACCGATAGTCTTGGTAGCTCTCAGTATACGCCACTGAAGTAAAGTTGGGTTGTGGTTACGATGTAAAGGAGAGACCGTATACGTCACGGGTAAGACCGCAATTAGAGTATGGTTCCTGTGTATGGGATCCTCGCCACGATTACTTGATTCGAGAACTGAAAAAAAAAAAAAAAAAAAAAACACAAAGAAAAGCAGCTCACTTTGTTCTGAATGATTTCTCTTTAAATAATGGGGAGTCCCAAGATACTGGAAAACGGAGTTGTGGTCGCAGTTTACTGAGGAAGGGATAAGACCATCCCGGGAATTTTCGACCTGTTAGTTTGATTGAAATAGTTTACAAGCAAATGGAACAACTATTTGTGGAGAATATTACAACATTTGGAAGGCAGTATGGGCGACTGAGAATAAATAGGGGGAAGGGGTGGTGTGCAAAAAGTGCAAATACAACAAAAAGAACTGGGGTTTGTTGGTTTGTGAAAAAAAGCTACACAATGGTAAGTTTTTAGTGTTCTGTGACCGAATTTCAACAAGAGGTAAAGGTTGACAGATTACCAACTTAAATGCGTTACGAAGAATTTTTTGATTCAATACTATACACGATGACTTTCACCAAAGGAACAATATTAAACATTTATAACCTATAATTTAAATACATTTACGGCGGAATTATTCAATTAAAATCGTTTAGCATTTGATTACACAATAAGAAACTATCGGGCACTGAAGAGACTGCCAGACTGACGAATACGCAAGCGGGTGAATCATACCTGTGTATCCATGACCTTGGCAAAAATATATACCACTGCTACTCTTCTTCACAGCATTTGCAAAGTTTCCACTACTTGCTGTGACGCTGTACAAATCGGTTAGTCACGACGAATGACATTTTGTGAGTATTTCCGCTAATCATTTTTTTAATAATTGAAGAAAATGAAGGTAACAACCAGCTGATGAGGCAACAGGGCTTGTACAAATTGTTTAAAACATTTCCTACCCCCTAACCCCCACCCCCAGTCGCCGCTACGGTTCATTTGCTATAGAGCTGGCAACAAGGCTACAGAACTGGTCACTCCGGCGAAACACAGCTAGTTGGAGTTATCCAAGATATAACTGACGTCTGTGAAGAGAGGGGGCAAGTAAATGGGATAGTCATCGATATGGCAAAGTCGTAAGCCCACATGGACTATTACTAAAGAAGTTGGATACTCTTGGTCTTGATAATATGATAGTAATCAGGATCAGGGAATTTCCTTGCTGCAGAACGCAAATTATCAAATTAGGGGACAAGTTATCGAGTGAAATAAAGATGTCAGGAGTTACACAAGGAAATTTTCTGAGGCCCTTGTTGTTTCTTTAATTTATACATGATTTACCGCAGAACATAGAGCCAGAGATCAGACTATTTGCGGACGACTGCATCAATTATAGGAAAATTACGTCACAATCAGATGCCAAAAATCTACAAAGTGATTTGGAGTGTTTAGAAAGTGGACATAAATAATTCGAGGTAAGTATAATACAACTCACTCTCCACCTGTCTTTTTCTATCCTCAGCAAGAGTGTGCTGTGGTTTTCACAAAATCGTATAGGATCTGCCATCAGAAAGAAAACGAACATGGCAATAATATTAACGATATGAAATTCCTCTTTTAATAAGTATCTGTGTAAGTGCAAATTCAAAAGAAAAATTATTAATGTTTTCTCGGAAATTATTTGAGTTACGAAGTAAATCTATATACTGCCTTTTCCTGTCAAATTGAACTTTAAGTTCACCTCCTCTGCTACAATGTTTAATAGAACTAATCGGTCAGGCAGCTTATTTACTTTTAGGGGTCCCAGGCGCATGCTTACCTCTGACTTGCTTCAGAATTTCTTTCATTACATGACCCACTTAATACAGAGAGTTTCTCTTATCGGTTGGCCGCCAGGCACGTCCAGCTTACTTGCCACCCGTCGACTCATCACTCCCCGCTACGCGCCATGTAAACAAGGACAGCACTTCGCTCACTTTATCCGGGCATGCCCTGAGATAACAATTCAAATTAAGAATTAATAAAATTAGTAATTAAGAATCAAGGAAAGAAGCTCGTACTTTATGACAGGAGATGTTTAACATGTTGGTAGCCCGCCAACTGAGCTTTCCGAAATCCCGGCTTCTTGTCCAAGTCGTCGTAGTGATTTTGTAGGCGTATGTTCTAATCTTTCTACGATATCATTTACTTTTACGCCAAGTACACGTTTTTTAACTCTTCACTTCTTATCGAGTGAAGAACCAGTTCCTCTCAATTTGTTTACGAGTTTCAACACGGTCTCTCTGTAAGAGGGCGAACACCTGGCAATTGTATTACAAATCGCCTAACGACTTCCCTACAAAACTATTTTCATATAAATATCGTATATAAATACCCTTTCCTCTACCATGTACATATGTTGAATCATTATGAGAAACATTTCTCGACGTAACACTTCATAACTCGAGAAGTTTTGAAGCGACAGATCATTACTTAATACACGTTTTAAGTACGGACCTGAACTGCGTAGTGCAGGTATTCCCGTGCTGTCGCTGCGCTTTGAAACTGGAAGTGATGAGTCAACGGAAAGCCGATAAGCTGGATGCGCCTGCCGGCCAACAGATGAGAGAAACTCAGTGTACAACCTTGCCTTACTCCATTGGTCGCTTTTAAATATCTGAGAGATCACCATCCACCTCTGTGGTTGTTGCGTGGTTTTTACAGAGACCATTTAATAACCATATAAAATGCTGTGGAAGCCCAAATTTCTTTATCACCTGCCACAACTTGTCTCACATAACACAATCAAAAAATATATATTTAAATATTTAAGCCTAACATGTTAAGTCTAGAGTTCAATTAAGTGAAAAGCTACAAAGGAAATTTCCCGATTAATTGTTGACGATGAATCTCCACGGAAATTAACCTCCTACGTAGAAAAACTTACCAAATACATTAATGTGATTGGAAGGTTTAAGTGGAGGGCTGACACCTGAAAGAAAAAAGAAAACTGTTTTAGTATGTTTTCACAACGCCTTCGTAATGTACAGGCCGTATTGTAGCAAGCGCGCCAAGCCCATCAGCTGATCGATTAGGGATCCGTAATAAAATTTAAGCCTCCCCCCTCCGCTGGGTGGGGGAGTTTGTGTTGTTGACATGCCTTTTCTCTCTATATATCACATCAGCATTTACGTAGTCCGGTTCCATGGCTAAATGGATAGCGTCCTGGCCTTTGGTCACAGGGGTCGCGGGTTCGATTCCCGGCAGGGTCGGGAAGTTTAACCATAATTGGTTAATTCCCCTGGTATGGGGACTGGGTGTATGTGTCGTCTTCATCATCATTTCATCATCATCATCATCATCATCATCATCACGACGCGCAGGTCGCCTACGGGAGTTAAATCAAGTGACCTGCACCTGGCGAGCCGAAGTTCTCGGACACATCCCGCCACTAAAAGCCATACGCCATTTCATTTATAGCATTTACGTAAACAGCTCTTATTGAGATCATGAGATCTCGTAGTTTTTAGGTTAGGTATGTTAGTTTTACGTGGTGAATGATGTAAATTCAAAGGACTTAATGCTTCTCGCGGAATTTTTTCATTAAATTGTTACTGTACAGCACGTTTTTTGAAAATATAATGTGTTGCGAATTTAAGTAATTCGACATAATGCCAAGACGTTGTGTGCGCCTCGACGAAAATCCAACTGTGCAAGTGGCTACGCACCAATATTCTAATTTCCTTTGAACGAGGACAGGAGACATTTATTGATGACTAAATTTTTTTTGTTAGGTGCTTTACGTCGCACCGACACAGATAGGTCTTATGGTGAGGATGGGAATGGAAAGGCGTAGGAGTTGGAAGGAAGCGGCCGTGGACTTAATTAAGGTACAGCCCCAGCATTTGCCTGGTGTGAAAATGGGAACCACGGAAAACCATCTTTATTGCTGCCGACAGTGGGATTCGAACCCGCTATCTCCCGGATACAAGCTTACAGCCGCGCGCCTCTATCCGCATGGCCAACTCGCCCGGTGACTAAAATTCTAACCGCAAATGTAACTATTACGAGTTTCACTGATTTTTCCGAACTGATGGTCAGTTCTACATTAGACTTTCTTCTTCTTGAAAATCCACAGCCTGTTTCCAGTCATCTGACCGGGTCATGAATGGAATGAATGAAACCCCATCTAGCGGCGAGGATAGGAACTGTGCCGGCTGCCGAAGCCAGTCGCACTCCTCTGGAGCAATGATACATAATTGATGATTTGAAATGTTATTGGGGAGTATTGCAGGAATGAAAGATGACGGGGAGAACCGGGGTACCCGGAGCAAATCCTATCCTGCCTCCACTTTGTCCAGCACAAATCTCATATGGAGTGACTGGGATTTGAACCTCGGTATCCAGTGGTGAGAGGCCGGCACGCTGCCGCCTGAGCCGCGCAGGCTTCCTTTTCTTCTTCTTATAGGTAGACATTTATAGCGGTGCAATTTATTGTTGATACAGAACAAGTCTAGAAGTATCCCAGATGATCAGTAACCAAGTGAACCTACATTTGTGCTCTATTTTACTAGATAATATTCAGAACTTACGAAGTCAAATCAAAACCCCGCCTAAAATATAGAACTAAATACTGTTTATGAAACCCAACCTTCTATTAAATGTTGTTGGAATTATTATCCAAACACTTTAAACAATTTAAATTAAGCTATTGCTAGTAGAAAATAGGTGTAAATTGCAAAGCAACTTAATTATTTGAAGAGTCGTGGCAGAAGTTCCAAGAAACAAACCACGCAAACTGCACTCTGTTTTTGTTTCTGCTATTTGCTTCACGTCGCACCGACACAGGAGAGGAAAGGCCTACGAATGGGAAGGAAGCGGCCATGGCCTTAATTAAGGTACAGCCCCAGCGTTTGCTTGGAGGAGAAGTGGGGATCCACGGAAAACCGCCTTAAGGGCTGCCGACAGTGGAGTTCGAACCCACTATCTCCCGGATGCGAACTCACAGCTGCGCGCTCCTGACCGCACGGCCAACTCGCTAGGTGGACTCTGTTTATAACTTTCTGCAGCTACGTTGGTAATGTATTATTATTATTATTATTATTATTATTATTATTATTATTATTATTATTATTATTATTATACGTTTGTTTTCTACATATTTTTGTTAATGCACAATAATTATGTAATGATGGGTACATGGAGTAAATCAATCTTTATGTCTTGAACACTTTGCTAACGTTTTAGGCCTACTACTTCTAAAATTACCTAGACCTAAGTGTCGAGATATGAAACGATTACAGGTGTTAATGCTCTCATCTGTTATATTAATAAAACTTTGGGAATATTTCTTAATTATAAGGCACAGCCGTAACATGTGTTTGCATTGCGTGGGTCGGACGGAGAAAATTTTCGCATCCAAGGTAGATTTGCCTATTTGCGTGACGTCACCCGAGCTACATTACGGCCTGTATATCACGAAGGCAGTGGTTTGCGTTAGCAATCTTATCTTCACAATCATGGTGCAACCTCCAACGTAGAAACACTTACCATTAAGGCCTACATCAAGTTGATTAGGAGGTTGAAGAGGAGGCCTGCCACCTGAAAAAAGAAAAAAATCTGTTACAGTATATTTGCGTTACCAATCTTACCATCGAAATCATGGAACCGTAGGTGAAACGTGGTGCCATTCCAAGAAAAAATATAGTAGTAAGTTTATAATACATTATTGCGTACACATCCATAAAACGCTCACATGGCATTACACGTAGTTCTTGACGAGTTTGTGTCTCAGCGTGACAAAGATTAAAAACTATAGATAGATAGTTAACTAATTGATTGAGTCTAAGCTAGTCAGCGATCGGGAAGAGATGTGCTGTGTTGAGTGTGCCTTTAGAGCGGGAGTGGAGTGTGAGCGGTGAGTGGTAAAAAAGACGGGAGGGAAGAGGAAGATGATTTGTGTGGATCAATATCGGGTAGTGATCGGAAGATTGCAGGGGAGATGGAAGAAGGAAGCAGTAAGGAGTGAAGTAGGTAAAGTGGAAACAGGAATAATGGGTGAGATGGTACTGGCGGCAGCGGTGATTATGGTACTGCTAGCTATAGGAGATGTGGAAGTAAACTCCGGCCCGACTTCCAGTGGCAACATGAGCTGGGAAATCGTGGAGGTCATAAGAAGGGTGGTTAAAGAAGTTGTGGAAGAAGTATGCCCGTTTGAGCAGATTAAAAATATGTTGAAGGAACAAGTGAAAGAATTTGAAAATATGAGGCGTTGTATACAGGGAAAAACAGACGAAACTATGAACAAAGTGGAAACTAACGAGAGAGAATTTATATCACTCAAGGTGAAAATCAGGGAGATGTAGAAAGAGATGGTGAAGCTGAAGGCATAAATAGAAGACGGTAGCCAAGAAATCAGGAAGAAATGCTTATTTATATATGGAGTGCCAGAAGAAAAAAGGAGGGTACAAAGTGCTAACAATTGACAAAGTGGTGGAAGTCATACAAAAATGAAAATTAACTTTAGTGAAGTTGATATTGACGATGTGGAAAGGATAGGTAAAGCACGGGGTAATAGGCCGATAAAAGCGTAGTTGTTCTCCACTCTGATGGCGGAAATAGTGATAAGAGGCGCAGATATATGCGGAGTACAAAAATTTGGATTAAAAGAGACATGGGAAGAGAAGGGATTAAGAATATAAACACTATGAAGAAACATTTGGTCAGGGCTAAATTGCAAGGGTTAAGAGCCTACAATAAGGGTCAACTATTAGTGGTAACCAATGGACAATGGACCAGATTTTGGACAGTGATGAAATTACGGGAAATGGAAGATAATATGCAGAACGAAGTGGTAGTGGGGAAGAGAGTGGATGAAATGCAAGTTAGAGACAGTAAAGTTGGTGATGACGGGCATGGGGATAAAGAAATCACCAAGGGAAAGAAGGCATTGGGACAGAGTTTGCAGTAAAAGGAAATTAGCAGGGTAGAGAAGGACGCGCGTGCTAGCTTCGAATCGATCATAGAAGGACCCAGGGAAGCAGCAATTGAGATGAGGAGGGAGACCAGGGCAATAGTTAAGCATCTAAGGACGGAGGCCAGTGTAAGAGAAGAAAGGAAGATACAGGGAGTGAATGCAGGGAGGGGGGAGGGGGGGAAGCACAAGATGTGACAAGTGCACATAAACGAAGTGAAAATACGGCTTGGAGAGAGAAAGCAGAAGCAAGAGGTGCCTTGGCGACAAGGAGAAGCTTGAGCCTAAAAGTCATGTGGAGTAAGACGAGTAATTTGCACGTAGGCGTAGTAACAAGAAGTAAAAAAAAAAAGCAAGCAGCAGCAGTAAGTAAATTGTTTAAGCTCATGAGAAAAGTGGAGGATGTGTGTTATTTCTGAGATAAGAGCGATTGAGCAGTTAAATTAGTAGGCGATGAAGTGTGTATATTAATTTCTGTCATGAGATGGTATAGGAAGGCTGTAATGAGTATGAGGTGGGTATTTGATAGTAAGCAAGGAAGAGAGTGATTGTAAGCATGCGTGGTGACTTAGTAAATAATCACGAGGTTTCGTGATTAAGTTAATGTGTGGAGATGGATGGTATAAGGTAGTAGAGTGGATGTAAAATTTGCGATGAGGCAAGGCTGGCGGATGAATAGGGAGTTAGTGATGTTTGGTTTGTAATGTATGGAATGGCTAGCGAGATGGTCCTATTTAATGTGGAGAGTTTCCTGAAATTTTAAAAGAAAATAAGTGTAGCGAGATAATGGAGTTTAACAGTGGACAATAGTAATGAAACGTAAGGAGAATAATTGCACACGGGCACGACAGTGGAGGTAACACGAAAGCTGGGTTTGCAGCTGAAGTAGAACAACAGAGAGGTCAGTGTTCATGAAGGATTGCGCTGAGCTGCAAACCAGGCCGGAAGTGATATGCATTTTGTTTAAATTACAGATGCCGTCTGATGACACTATTGTACTCTACACAGTAATATGTTATTATTTTAGTTTCCTATTATCATACTGCTATCCTGTCTTCTGCCATGGCCAACAGACCACCAATAAGGGTTGATATCGGGCCAGGCGACAGTGTTTATCCTGCCTCATTGCCATGTTATTATTACTACTTATCTCATTATTATTATTATTATTATTATTATTATTACATATGGTTTTGTTCACGTGCCTGCCTGTCTGGTGGCATCCTTTTCCTTATCCTTTTGTGAGCTGGTTTAGGTCAGACTTGTTATTTTTTCTCTCCATTAATGGATCACATACATATTATGAAGATCTGGAGAAAGAATAAATTTACATACACATATAATTAATTGACTTACTTTAACTTGAAAGTTAGGGGCACGGATCCCTGTCTTTCATTTGACCAGTGATAATGTGAATAAAATAAAGGACTGAAACAATTTATAATGTTACTATGCTATCTTACTGTACATAAAATACTTAATATACTACATACATCATCATTATAGACCGTTATGTCTTTCAGCGTTCAGTATGCAAGCCTCTGTGAATTTACTAAAACCTCGCCACAATCCGCTATTTGCAACAACAGTAGTGCTGTGGCCTCATTTAATTCTACAACCCTTATCTTTAAATCGTTGGAAACTGAGTCTAACCATCGTCGTCTTTGTCTCCTACTTCTCTTACCCTCCATAACAGAGTCCATTATTCACCTATGTAACCTATTCTCCTCGATTCGCCTCACATGACCCCACCACCGCAGCCGGGTTATGCGTTCAGCTTCATCCATCGAGTTAATTCGTAACTTAGCCTTTATCTCCTCATTCCGAGGACACTCCTGCCGTTTTATAAGCAAAAATTCTCGCTACAATCATGTCGGTTACTTCTAACTTATGAATAAGGTATCCTACTTACACCCTGATTTCGCACCCGTAAAATAAATTTGATCTGAAAACAGTCCGATGTAAAGATAATTTTGTTCGGGAGTCGACTTCCTTCTTACAGAATACTGTTGATCGCAACTGCGAGCTCACTGCATTGGCTTTACTGCACCTTGATTCAGGCTCACTTACTATTTTACCATCCTGGGAGAACATACATCCTAAATACTTGAAATTATCTACCTGTTCCAGCTTTGCATCAACAATCTGACATTCAGTTGTCTTGGATTTCTTACCTACTGACATCAATTTAGTTTTGTAAAGGCTAATATTCATACCATACTCATTGCACCTATTTTCTTTACCAAGATATTAAGACTACAGGCTTTCGGCACACTCAGCCATTTATTTATTTATTTATTTATTTATTCAGCATCAGCATAACGCCGAATTACAAAGATCTGAGTTATGTACAATAGATATGAATCTGAAATGAAAGATATATAAATATTTACAGAGGACACAAATATACACAATAAAAATTGTACTATCATATATAATACGTATTTACATAAACAACGACATTTAAAAAAATGCGACCAGCATCTAGTAATCTGGAGATAGTGGGTTCGAGACCCACTGTCGGTAGCCCTGGAGATGGTTTTCCATAGTTTCCCATTTTCACACCAGGCAAATGCCGGAGCTGTTCCTTCATTAAGGCCACGGCCGCTTCCTTCCACTCCCTATGCCTTTCCTATCCTATCGTCCCCATGAAACCTATCTGTGTCGGTGCGACGTAAAGCAAATAGCCAAAAAAAACAATAAACGCAAAGGAAAATATATTTACATTAAATACATGAGCAGAACAGGAAAGAACAAGACGGAAAATTAAGTTATACGATAAATATCACGACAGAAGGAAGGAAACGTTACGAAGATATCCAGGTTCTTGTCCATAGATAATGTATTCAACATTGCTGGAATACGTACAGAAAGGGACCTTTGGGTGTGAGAAAGCCGGTAGCAAGGAATATGACATAGTCTCTTCATTCTGGTACTACGGGATGGGACGTGGATGGGGAATAATAAACCAAATCTGGAAACCTAAATAGACCATTAGCTGCTTTGTATAGCAGCTTTAGATCGGCTACATTCCTCCGAGTAGAAAGAGTCTTGAGTTTCAGTTTCCCAAGCACTTGGATAGTGTTTAAGTTGCGACATGCAGGGAACGCGGCTCTGACGATAGCGCAGAAAAAAGGTTGTACACGGTCAAGGTGGCTGAGATTTGAAGAGGCAGAGATGGACCAGACTTGAGAGGCGTATTCAACAATAGGTAAGATAAAGGAAACGTAGAATGCTCTGAGGGCATTTACATCTGTGATGTCAGAAACCTGTATAGTAAATCAAGGAGTGACATAGCACGTGAGGTAACTATGTTTATGTGCGAGGCAAACAACAATTTACTGTCAAAATGCAATCCTCTTTTTGATTGTCAACAAGTGCAATCGGTTGGTTCAGTAGGTGATATTCTTGTAGAACAGGGGATTTACGAAGTATGAACGAAATGGTGGAACACTTGGAGGGATGAGGTTTAAGACGCCATGTAGTACACCAGCCTGACAGTGAATCAAGTGCGTTTTGCAATTGGATTGTATCTGTGGGAGAATCGATCTGCTTGAAAATTTTACAATCATCTGCAAAGAGAAGGATTTCACATGAATGGTAGGAAACAGTACCGATCAGGTCATCAATAATCAGGGCTAAAAGGAGTGGACCTAGGGCACTGCCTTGCGGGATACCAGAGAGGGTGATGGAGGTGGTGGTGGAAGAAGAACTGCATCCATCAAGGACCACGCGTGTAGTCTTTCGCTTAGAAAGCTATTAATTAGAGCTAGGAGTCTCCCATGCACGTTAAACCGTTTAGAATGTTTGTGTGCAAGGAGCGTGTGATCCACGATATCGAAGGCTTTCGCGATGTCGATATAGCATACATCAAGTTGAGAGCCCGCGTGGATGGCAGACTTGGCATGATGGAGGAGGATAGTTAAGTTAGTCACGCAGGAGTTTCCAGGAAGGAAACCATGCTACTGAGAGAATATATATGGAATTGTAAACGCAAGCAAATGCTGGTGGATGCTCCTTTCAGGTAATATAGTCACCGGGCGATAATTTGCGATATCCGACTTCTGTCCACCTTAAGAACGGGTGTGATATAAGCAAGTTTCCAGGAGCTCGGAAAGTAGCCGACAGAGAAGCATCGATTGAATATCACGCTAATAGGGTATGAAAGACTTACTGCTGTATTCTTAAGGAAGATAGGACTGAGACCATCATGCCAAGTTTGTTTATTTTCGGTCAAAGACGAAAGTAGGAACTGCAATTCAGTTTCAGTGGTAGAAATATTACTGAGGCTAGGGGAAGTTACTGGTTTGATTTTAGGAAACTCAGCATACTGCAGAGGTTTAACAAAATTAGAGGTAAAATATTCATTGAATAATTAAGGTCTATCTGCTCCACTGGCTACAGAATGGTCCCAGGTTACTAATTCCGGTATTAGAGTGTTGCCTCTTCTGTTATTTGTAAGTGACCAGAACCTTTTACTTTTGTGCCTTACTTCAAGGCAGGCTCCGTTAATATATTCTGAGTAATCCCGTGTTAATAAGTAGTTGTGGTGTTTGCGAAGGTCAGCGAACATTTTATAATTTCTCTCGGAGGGCGCATTCTTCCATTGTCTCCAGGCTACCGATTTTTTTTAGTTCAGCGCTTTTAGTATCCCTCTTCTTCCATGCGGGGAATTTTCTGGACATCGAACGAGTAGGAATGAGGTCACGGATCACAGCAAGCGTCCAATCATAGAATATAAGTCCACCGCATTTTGAACTTCACCCACATGCAACAAATGCCAGGTTAAAAGGGACAGGGTACGATTCACAGTCTGCCAGTCGACTTTACGCCACACAGGCACAGAGCTCATAAGGACAGGTCGATGACATCTCGGAGCACGGGGAGGGGTGAGAGTGAAAGTTTCTTCAACGGACTTTTGGTTGGTGTTAAAAATATTTCGTCCCACAGAAACAGATTAGGGCTCGTTATAAGAAAGCAGGTAGTCAAGAAGACTATCTCCGCAGGTGTTTTTTAAGACATGCTGTTTGAAGTTGAGTCCAGTAATATAGTGGTCGATATACAATTTGTCAAGGCTATTGGAAGGCTGACCTATTGAAGGGGAAATCCAGGAGGCAGACAGATTAAAATATCCTAGTATGACAACGTTACCTTTGTAATGAACGGCTTTAAGCACAGAGGAAAGAAAAGCTTGAGAATAGTTGAGATAAGAACGAGGTGGTCTATAGAAACATGCAAGTAGATATTTTATGTTATGAAATGTAACTTCAAAAAAAAAAAAATTATAATAAAACCAGCTTCACAGTCATTCTCCAGGTCGGAGTGTAGGGTCGCATGCCATTTAGATTTGACAGCGATTAAAACACCCTCTGCGGGATCCAGTTCTAAGATCGGCCCTGAATAAGGAAAATTGTTTAGTCTTCAGCATAGGCCAGACTGCTTACTGCATTTCCACCTCCCTTATGACGATTTATGTCTTTGCGTTCAAGTTTTGTAAATAGAAGAATGTGGCTGATGCTTATATTATAATGTGCTTTACATTTCCATCGTTCTCATTTGATGTTAGGGCTTTACCGATAGTCCTGGTAGCTCTCAGTATACGCCACTGAAATAAAGTTAGGTTGTGGTTACCATGTAAAGGAGAGGCCGTATACGTGACGGGTAAGATCGCAATTAGAGTATGGTTCCTATAGTCGTCCCCGTGTAAGGACGTACCCTAAGGGTGCAACCTTACCCTTTCTCCCCTGTAATATTAAAGTATTGATTTATAGTAACTTTTCTTGCTGTTGGGTCTTTTTCAGTGTCGGTAACCATACAGTTTAGGGACCCTACTTGCCGATACGACGTCTTACATTTACCGTTAATCTGGCACGTTGGCAACGTTCAATCACTGTTCTAGCGTGAATTGCGTGTTGCCACCGCATTGGTATTAAAGTCACTAATGATACATTTGCGAGAATATTTAAAGAATATTTTCTTTTTCTGTGGGATTGTAAATCTATTTGGCTAATACCAGGTAAGTAGAATTGTGGCATGTTCGGATAATGCATTTAATAACATAGTTTGTGTGAAATGATGAGCACAACATTTTATTAATTACGTTCCTATTTCGTCCCATACTTATACGAACAGAATTCGATTGGGATGTCTAAGAAGGAAGAAGGAAGAAAAATCTGCCAGAACTCCTCCGAAAAGGAAAGCAAGGTTACGTCCTTTACAAACATCAGGTCAAGAAATGCTTGTACATTGCTACGAGCAATTGAAACACGAACTACGACGAAGAAGGTATCAGTCGCAATGATACGAAGCTAATGGCAAGAGTTTCATTATTAACTGGGGTAAGTGTTCGTTTTTATCTTGTTTCTATGATAAGTTTCTGACATAATGACAATCAGTTCAAATGGAGCAGTATTTCATTCTGAACCTAACCTAACCTAATCATGTAGGCCTATACCCTGTCTTGTGTCGACTTCGATACGGTTTGTAGACTTAACCTTTGTGTATTCCTGTTGACGTACGGTGTATGTGTATGTAATATATTTCTGTGTGTGTATTCTTACAGGGTAGTGGTGAATATCTATGTTATATGTTATATTTTATTTAAAAATCTTAGAATAATTTATCTTCATCAGGTGTCTTTGGTTTCAAATGTGCATTTCTCTTTCAGGGTCGCCCACATTCTCCTGGAATAAACCACACAAATCTGGACATGATGTTCAAGGAGTAATTCGTCGACCTGTGTCTGAGGGAGGAAGACTGGTTATTGTTCATGCTGGAAAGAAAAATGGCTTTGTACCTGGTATGTTCTTACTTTATTTTACTTCATTTTATTATAGTGAGGTGATCTCTCTTTTCATAGTTATGAGGGTATTTAGGGTTTGTAGTACGGATGTAAAGGGGGAGGGCACGTAAGTCTCCGATAAAACCCCAACTTGAGTACAGTTCCTGTGTATGAGACCCTCACTAGGATTACTTGATTTGAGAACTGGAAAAGTTCAAAAGACAGAAGCACGATTTGTTGTGGGTGATTTCTGACAAAAGAGTAGCGTTACAAAAATTTTGTCGAGTTTGGGCTGGGAAGACTTGGGTGAAAGGAGACGAGTGGCTGGACTAAGTGGTGTGTTCCGAGCTGTCGGTGGAGAGGTGGTGTGGAATGACATTGGTAGACGAATACGTTTCAGTGGTATTTTAAAAGTAGGTAAGATCATAGTACAATTATAAAGTTGAGGATGAAAAGTGGGGCAAATATTTGTTTTTGTTTTTTTTAAGAAGGGAGTTAGGGATTGGAGTAATTTACCAAGGGAGATGTTCAATAAATTTCCAAATTCTTTGCAATTATTGAAGAAAAGACTAGGCCTATCCCTGAAACTACATCTTCCATCTGGGCGACTGATCTAAGTGCAGATCAGTGGTGCCCGATTGATTGAAATTGACTGGCACGAGATCGGTAGTGGCATTATAACTTACCGCTCATTGGGTTCTGTACGTGGTTTTTGATTTTGACTTCTCCACTGTCAAGGGATCTCTTAGTTATTAAAAAAGACTTGCAGGTATTCACTTTAGGCCAATGATTAACCTTAGAGAGGTACTTCAATCAAAATTTCCCCAGTGTATTTTCATATAATATTACTGGATATTTGTATCAGTAAATTACATGTATTGCAGGCCTATTTATTATGTTTATTCTGCATTCGACAATCTCCACCTGAATCGGTGCTTGATACCTGACTGTTGAACACCTTCCAAGCTTCTTATTTCTGGCTGCCTGATATAGGTTCAGTGTTCGCAGCAATTACATTTGTTCTAAGGTATTGAAATGGGTGTTTATACTTATATCTTTAATGCAAGTGATCGTGGACTTCTAATCCAGATATAGGCCTACTAATGGAAATACATTCATGAGAGATGTTAGGATAAAGTAGTGTAAGTAGTAATTCATTGACTTCATCATCAGGTGACTTTGCTACACAGTAGTTGGTTTCACTTAAAATCAGACATCTTTTTGTATCATTCAACAGAAATCACATTTTTTATCAATTAATAGGCCTATCCTTGAAGAGGATCTCATATTTTTAGGGAATACTTTTTTTTAGAAGAAATAACTTCAAACTAAAACTTAAAATTCTTACAGGTGCTGATTTGATGCTACAAACTTGAAGAGAAATCAAGATTATGCTACAAAAGATGAGCTGCAAAGGTTGTGTAATATGAATCGAAGTCGCTTAAAGAGGTACAGAAGCACCTAAACATAAGTTTAGATAATGTTGTTTACATTCATGTTGTTGACTTTCATGTATGCATAATAATATTTCTCTGTTTCTTTAAAACCAGGTACATTGTTGACGAGATGCTGCACAGTGAAGGCCATACTGTCCTACGATTTCCTCCATACCACTCATTTTTCAATGCCATCGAATTTGCATGGTCTGTGGCAAAACAGTATTATAACAAAACAGTGGCTTCAAGACCTGGTCATGGATTGGACAGAGCTACAGCTGTGTGGAAAGAATCTCTTGATCAGGTAGGCCAAGTGGAAATGTTATTTATTGGATATAGGCAAGTGGAGTTTATAATATACTTGTCAGGTTGTGATACTTCAATATATTCTACAGGTGACAGCAGAGATGTGGAGAAATGAAGTGAAACACACTGAGAAGAAGATTGTCGAGTCGGCCAACTAACTGGGTCATCTTTGAAAATGTCTTTTTCTATCGGCAGAGGCTTTTTTTAAATCGTCATATTTTGTATAGGCTACGCGAGATGGACAGTAGCCCACTGGTTTTCTGATTAAACATAATTTATTTAAGCTATTGCATCAGTCTACTTACATACTCACTGTCCACGTATACCGGTAACCTGGTGATTTGATTATTGAAGCATTGTGCAATGATGCGACATACAAACAGAGACAATTTCGAGTGGTCATGAGCATAACTCATAGTCATAGGGTAGGCTAAATAATAATGTTATTGGCTTTATGTCCCACTAACAACTTTTATGGTTTTTTTTGAGATGTCGACGTGCTGGAATTTAGTCCTGCAGGAGCTCTTATGTGCCAGTAAATCTACTGACACGAGGCTGAGCACCTTCAAATGCCATCGCACTGAGCTCGGCCCTGCCAAGTTGGGTTCAGAAGGCCAGCGCCTCATCCGTCTGAGCCATTCAGACAGGCGTGGAGGCTAGAGAGCTGAGTTTAAGTAATTGTCGAACGTCAACTAGTTATAAAAATACTGATTGATTAAACTAATACGGTAATTAGAATAACCTAATTGCCTACCTACTTACAAGCTAGGTACTTTGGAATTATGTTCTGACTATCTTTTTAACACTGCAAATAAATCCATCTATTATTTAAAACTCCCTGTAAGAAGAGGACAGTGAATGCGAGTGGGTATTATTTTCAAATGAGCTGAGCTCGAGAGTCCATTGTAGCATATGATTTTTCCAGTGTACCATGACTCTGTATGTATTGCTTCAGAGGAAGTTTGGCTCCCCGCCAATGTCCAGTGTACCGATAATGAGCCGTGTGTGTGTTGTGTCTCACTGATCCGTGACTACGCACGATTCTTTCAGTGTGCCATGATTCACTGTGTCTCGCTGCAACGGAAGCTCGGCTCCCCGCCAGTGTCCATTATGCCGATAAGGAGCCGTGTGTGTCATGTGGCTCACTGAGCCGTGATTGTGCATGATTTGTGTGCCGTGAGCTTGCCGTTCCTGTGAATCGATTCACTCGGACACTTGATTGAATCGATACACTGCTTCGAATCATGCACTCAGTAGCCAACATTAGTACAGGTACATAGTACATTACCATTAAGACAGATAGCATTGCAAAGTAATTCGTCTTTACCATAATAATAATAATAATAATAATAATAATAATAATAATAATAATAATAATAATAATAATAATCGTATGGCCTCAGTTACCGTGTGTAGACATTTCAAGTTGACGCCATCTGGCTGTCTGCTCGTCAATTTTGACGTTCCGTTTTATTCTAGGCCCACTAGATGGCAGACCGAGTATACCGAAACTCTCTTGGGCGTCTCTGGCTGAGATTTAATTAATTTTGTCAGGTAAACACCAAATGTGTCGCCAGAGATCTTTTACATGCCGATATCGTACGGCATGGAGTGTCGAATGGACTTTTTTCCGCCCTTCAAAAATCCGACTGCCTCTGCCGGGTTTGAACCCGCTATCTTGGGATCCGGAGGCCGTCACTCTACCACTGATCCACAGAGGCAGCTGTCTTTACCATGAAATACATCGTCAACATAGATTAGTGAGGTTGGACATCCTGCCCGTCATCATTCATGAGTCGCTGTTGAACATACTGTACTTGTCAAAACTAGTAAGTTTCTATTTTACACAATAATAGTGAAATGTTGATGAAGACGACATACACCCAGCCCCCGTGCCAGAGATATTAACCAACGGTGGTTCAAATTCGTGACCCTGTCGGGAATCGAACCCGCATCCTGTGACCAAAGGCCAGCACGCTAACCATTTAGCCATGGGGCCGGACAATAATAGTGAAAAACCACGTTCACTGCAGCTATTGTTGACTGGATATTTCTTCTCTTTAAAGAACAGTGAGTACCACGAATTAATATCCTGTTTTGTTGATTCCTGTAAACTTTGTATGTACCGGTACGGTGTTGGTTCGCCAGTTCCTAGCGTATCTACTGAATGAAAACTTTGTAGATCAATGGATTCAGTTTTATGTTTATTGCCTTCAGTCGTCACGGCAGTGCTTTCAATGACAACAGTCGCTCGAGTACAATTCCTGTCGAACCTAACCTAACCCTGTGAGAATCAGTGGTTTTCGGTGGATCACAACCTAACCGGTCATTATAATTTGTTTTCGGTGGATCACAACCAAACCTGTCCCTATCAGTGGTTTTCGGAAGAATACTGTGGTTTTGTCACAAGCCAATACAGACTCTTGAATCAATGTGTGAAAATGGGAAAGTGCAGAAAACCCTCTTCAGGAATGCCAATCTCAAAGTCCACAGTCTTTTTAGCGTTGTCACACAGCTGAAATGTCACTTTAGAGGTAATTGTAAAAAGTCTTGTATATAGGCTCTACAGATACATAGTACATTACCAATTCCATCTCGATAGCTATGAGACGCACACTGCATAGCGGTTTCGCTCTATAGATAAATCATATTATAGTGAAAAAAATTTGTTTAAAAAAAAATCTGACATGAAGGTCCAGAAGGAAAATACTTTCATTGGAATTCTTATTTATGTGTTCACCACCCTAGTAGGTTTAAATAAACCTTATAAATGCTTCGTAAGGCCCATTCTCGAATATGGATCTGCATGCTGGGATGCGTACAGGATGGGTTTAATAAATTCCCTAGAGAAAGTTCAAAGAAGAGCGATGCGTTTCGTAACTGGGAATAGGAGGAATACCATTAATTGGGAAAGTCTTGAATCTAGAAGAACTAGAGCTCACCTGTGTGGTCTTTATAAGAGCTATACGGAAAGGGCTGCTTGGAGTTGTATTAGGAAAAATTTGGAACCTCCCTCATACTTATCGAGAAATTATCATAAGCATAAAAACCAGCATACGGATGTGGGCAAGTTTTCCTTCGTCAACAGGATCGTAAGGGATTGGAATAAATTACCTGCAGCAGTCTTTGATAGATTCCCTTCTGGTATCAAGTCATTTAAGAAGACCATTAGTGTTTGTGTAAAGTGAAAAGTAAAAGTTGTAAATTATGGGCACTGAATTTGTGATTTTCTGCTTGGATTCGATTGTGAAACTGGGAGGTTTTTACTTGTGGTATTCTCTTTCCAGGAAATTGCTTGCTGTACTCATGTTTTTGTAATTGTTGTTGTTCTTGGTTAATTAACAATGTTTTAAACTTTATTTTTATCACCTGTAACGTTAAGCTAGTAGTAAGCTCAATCTATAGTTTTGTAAGCCATAGTGGAAATAATTAAATTGTGTGTGAAACTGTACATGATGCTGGATTTAAAACGACTAGTTAGTATTTCTTGTAATATTTTTTATGGAATTCCTTTTTGTACCGATACTTGAGTTGTTGTAGTTGTTGGGTAGTAGGTTTTAACTTTATCATCACTTGTAGTGTTAAGCTAGTAGCAAGTTCAGTCTGTAGTATTGTAATTTGTAGTGTTAAGTACTGGAAATACTTAAGTTGTGTGCGAATATGTATGTAATGACACTGGATTTAGAAAGTTAAATTACTAGTATTTCTTGCTTGTTGTAATGTTGTTGTTGTAGGGTAATTACGGTTTAACTTCACTTTATTATCACTTATAATGGTAAGCTAGTAGTAAGGTCAACCTATAATATTGTAAGCCATATTGTTAAGCACTATAAATACTTAAGTTGTGTGAGAATTTGTATATGATGTTGCTCGATTTAGAATATTAAACTAGCAGTAATGCTTGCAATATTTTCCTTCCATATATCTGCTTCTTGTACTCTTGTTCTTTGCTTGTTTGTTTGTTTTTTTGTTTGTTGTAGTTGGGTAATTATGTTAACTTTACTTTATTATTACATTACTGTAAGTGACCGTTGCCACCGGGATATTTCCCATTTGCAATTTAATAATAATAATAATAATGAGTGACAGGGGTTTAACGTAATTTGGAAGGGATGTTTTGCGTATGATAAACGAGTACCAGGTTAACTACTGGGGGGGCAAGGGCGGCATGCGTAGAGCTAACCACTCCACTCCACCAAGTGCCAACGTTATGGATAGTGGAAGCCTTCACCTTCCACCCTTCCAATGGCTTTCATGGTTTGTACGGAGATGACTTTGCTTTTTGCTTTTTAAATATTAGTATTCTTGTTTATTATGTTTGTTTATTCATACCCCTGCTTTGTAATTCAGTGACCATGGAATGGCTATAAATGTTGTTTATTATATTTATATTTACTTGTATTTATTTCCTTTTTCCATATTGCACATGTTTGTTGTTATTATTATTACTGCTACATATCGCTTAACATGTAAATAAACTAATATTTAATACAGTAAATAATGTTTATCTCTTTGGATTCATTTTTTCGTTGCATATTCTTTTTGCTATGACAACATTACTTCTTTATGATATAAATAAATATAAAATAAAAGTATTTCTTCCCAAACATATTTGTTATACGTGCACCAATCAGAGAACCAACTAGGGAAGTACCTTTTACTAAGGTGCATAATGTTTTTGCATACATGTATCATTGAAGAACTGAAGATCCATATACAGGTAAGTGGGTCGCCCATGTGGTAGGCCTATTACGCGTCATAGGAAACTGAGTGAACTGGCTGTGCAGTTTGATCACATTGCTGTGAGCTTGGTATCAGGAGATGGTGATGGATTTGAACCCCACACTCGGCAGGTCTGAAGTTTTTTTTTCGCCCGTCATTTTCATTTCAGGCTAGTGCTGTGTCTGTACGCTTATGTACATTTTAAACGTTTGAAATCTTAGCCCTCTTTCCTATCCCATTCTTGCCTCACAACCTGTCTTCATGTGATTTAAGGCAATGTATATGTAAAAATCTGGTAATGTTGTTTGACTCATAGTGCTCCTGTACATTGGTTTCTGTAATGTTGTAAGCTTGAGATACACCAACTTGTAAGCTGAAAATATTTTTCAAATGCCAAATGCCGTAAAAGTACTTAGTGGGATGTAAAGCTGTTAGCATTATTATTAAAAGGAAGGACAGATATGTCTTATGTGGTAAGTCCTTGAACTTGCAGAAATCGCAATGAATTATACAATCTATATTCCCTCCCCCCTTCCTTTTTTTTTTTTTTTTGCTTTACGTCGCTCCGACACAGCTAGGTCTTATGGCGACGACCCCCCTTCCTTTAAGAATGCAGTTATAGTAATGCGTACATCAGAATAAAGGCAGGATTTTTTAAAATTAATTTAAGCAAGTGAAGGAGAGAATGTATGACTAGCTCAGGTTGGCGGATTCGAGTTAGGCGGTATTTGAAAGTGCTCAAATACGCCAGCCTCATATCTAGATCTACCGGTACATAAAGAACTCTTGCGGGACGAAATACTGGCACCTCGGCGTATATGAAAACGATAGAAGTAGATAGTAGAAGTAATATTCAATTCTGCAGTGAGCTTGAAAGCTGACCTAATTTCCGCTCACGTAGCTTGGCACATTAGTGTTCTTATATGGTGGGTTCGAGTCCGGCGGTATTTGAAAGTGCTCAAATACGCCAGTGTCATGTCTAGATCTACCGGTACATGAAATAACTCTTGCGGGACGAAATTTTTTGGCAGTAGAACTTATTACATTATTATTTTCAAATCCGCAGTGAACTTGAAAGCTGACCTAATTTCCGTTCACGGAGCTTGGCATATTAGTATTCCTATATGTTTCCTGGTAAGCTTGAAGATATAACCAGCCTGCAGGCTGAAAATATGCCCAGTAATCTCTCTCCTTACTGGTTACGGGTATTGAAGAGAGAAGGAAATGTTCGCGCAAAAGAAAGGGAAGTCATTGGATGTCTGGAACTTTCGAAAATCACACTGCAAAGATTTATTAAATAAATTGTATCGTTTAACACGCCCCTCTTTTCAAGAATATGGTTAGTACGCCTACTGTATATCAAAATAAAGACAGATACATGTAACATTAATTTGAGTGAGAAAGTGTGTTTATTTCCTTAATTCCTCATTGAGCGTGGAAACCGACTTAATTATGAATATCTTGATTTATTTCATCTTAACTTTTAGCATTTACTAGGGTAGGGACACATTCATTATCGGTGTTTACATTGAGGTTAGTTTGTTATGGTTATGTCTGGTGATTTTAATATGTAACCAGGCAGGTTGGCAGCAGTGATCAGCCATTACAAAAAAGAGAAAAGAAGAGCATCGGGCGGCGATATTTACTTTCTGGGGTATTTCCTTACGCGGCGATTACTATATGTATGGGACCCTCTCCATTATTACTTGATTCGAGAACTGAAAAAATTTACAAAGAAAATCAGCTCAGTTTGTTCTGTATGATTTCTGTTTAAATAATGGGGAGTCCCAAGATATTGGAAAAGGGCAGGTTTGGTCGCAGTTTACAAAGGAGGGGATAAGACCATCTCGGGAAATTATCGACCTGTCTTTTTGAGTGTAATAATTTACAAGCAAATGGAACAAGTATTTGCGGAGTATATTACAACAATTGTAAGGCTGTAGCGGCGACTGGGATTTAATAGTGGGATGGGGGCGGGCGGAGCAAAAATGCAAAGACAACGAAAAAACCGCGGGTTTGTGGGCTTGTGGAAAAGAAAACTACACAATTGTAGTTTTTAATGCTCTCTGATAGAATTTCAACAGAGAGGTAAAGGTTGACATTTTACCAACTTAAATGCGATACTGGAACTTTCACCAGAGGAACAATGTTGCAAATTTATTACCTATAGAATTAAATATAATAACGGCCTATATATGCTATTAAAATCGTTCAGTATTTGACTACAAAATAAGAAACTAACGGGCGCTAAAGAGACTGCCAGACTGACGAATGCGCGCGGCAAGCGGGTGAAACATACCCGTGTATCCATGACCTTGCCTAAATATGTACCGCTGCTACCCATCCTCACAGCATTTGCAAAGTTTCCATTACTTGCTGCGACGCTGTACAAATCGGTCAGCCACGACGAATTACATTTTGTGCGTATTTCCGCTAATAATTTTATTAATAATTGAAGAAAATAAAGGTAAAAACCAGCTGATAAGACAACAGAGGTTGTGCAAATTGTTTAAAACATTTCCTGCCCGCTATCCCCCATCCCCCTACCGATCGCCAATACAGCTACATAGCTGGCAACAGGGCTTCAGAACTGGTCACTCCTGCGAAACACAGCTAGTTGGAGTTATTCAAGACATAGCTGACGTACGAGATGAGAAGGCGCAAGTACAGTAGATGGGATAGTCATCGATATGGCAAAGTCGTAAGTCCCACATGGACTACTAATAGAGGAGTTGGATAATCTTAGTCTTGACAATAGTGTAGAAATCAGGGTCAGGGAATTTCTTTGCAGCAGAACGCTAATTATCAAAGGGACAAATTATCGACTGAAATAAAGACGACATCAGGAATTACACAAGGAAACGTTGTAGGGCCCTTGTTGTTTATTTAATTTATACATGATATACCAGAGAATAGTGTCAGATATCAGACCATCTGCGAACGACTGCATCAATTATAGAAAAATTACGTCACAATCAGATGCCAAAAATCTACAAAGTGATTTGGAGTGTTTAGAAAGTGGACATAAATAAATCGAGATAAGTATAATACAAATAGAATTAAATGCACCACGTTTTCAAATGCAAACTTGAATTGGTTCAGAGAAAGGAAGCAAGATTAGTACTTGGGAAGATTTCGTAAACCGAGTGTGTCGGAGATGATTAAGACAGTGGGATGGCAATCCTTGCAGCATAGGCGGAATATACGGCGTCTTTAAGGGATGTAAAAGGAATATACAGATGTGCCAGCCTGGGCAGAAATCAGAATATGAATGCTCAATCGTGAGTAGGCCTACCTGGGAAAGAATGACTACATAAAATAAGAAAGAGGGCTCCGAAAATATTGTCGTCTACAAACTGGGGGACTGACACATGGAACAAACTAGCTGAAGAAATCTTAGCAGGCCCTACCCTTTCTTAAAAATGTGGGAATTCTTACACTTGAACTGATGAGAGTAAATTGTGTTATATAAACACCATGAATTTATACTGTATATGTTTTAAATGTTGCCACTGGGGTGATGGCAACTGTAACATTAGGAAATACAATTTGAAATATCCGATGAAAGAATAACATCTCGAAAATGTTTAAACTTTGGGCTGGGAAGACTTTGGAGAAAGGAGACGAGCTGTTCGACTAAGCGGTATGTTCCGAGCTGTCATTGATGAGATGTCGTTGAATGACGCTTTAGACGAATAACCTTGAGTGGTGATTTTAAAAGTAGGACATATTTTAGTATGAAGAAAACGATGGAATTCAAGAGGACAAATTGGAGCAAATATTCTTTTACTAGTTGATGTACCCGTAGTGTTCATGCTGTGAGTAAGATTCTAGTAAATTGGATAAGTTTTAGCGTTATCCGAGAAACATGAGGGAGAGGTCGCCGTACGTCGTTTCACATATGAAGGCCTAGTTTCAGGCACAACAGAGTTGGGGTGATTTCATTACAATGACTGACACCCATTCTCCACCTGCCTTTTTCTATCCTCAGAAAGAGTGTGCTGTGGTTTTCACAAAATCGTATAGGATCTGCCGTCAGAAAGAAAACGAACATGGTAGCAATATTAACGATATAAAATTCCTCTTTTAATAAGTATCTGTGTAAGTACAAATTCAAAGGAAAAATTATTAATGTTTTCTCGGAAATTATTTGAGTTACGAAGTAAATTTATCTTACTATATTTCCCTGGCAAATCGAATTTTGAATTCACCTCCTCTGCTCCAATATTTAATAGGACTGATCGTTCAGGCAGCTCATTCACTTTTAAGGGTCCCAGGCGCACGCTTTCCACTGACTTGCTTCAGAATTTCTTTCGTTACATGACCCGCTTAATACAGTGAGTTTCTCTTATCGATTGGCCGGCAGGCGCTCCCATTTACCTGCCTCCCGTTGACTCATCACTCACCGCTCCACGGCCTAGCAACAGGGACAGCACTTCGCTCACTTTATCCGGGCATGCCATGAGATAACAATTAGAATTAAGAATTAATCAAATTAGTAATTAAGAATCAAGGAAAGAAGCTCGTACTTTATGACAGGAGATGTTTAACATGATGGTAGCCGGCCAAGCTGAGCTCTTTGAAACCCCTGCTGCTTGTCCAAGTTGTCTTAGGGATTTTGTAGGCGTATGTTCTAATCTTTCTACGATTTCATTTACTTTTCCCTCGCCAAGTACACGTTTTTTAACACTTCGCTTCTTATCGAGTAAAGAACTAGTTCCTCTCAATTAGTTTACGAGTTTCCACACGGTCTCTCTGTGTGGAGGGTGTACACCTGGAAATTGTGTTACAAATCGCCTAACGACTTCCCTGAGAGACTATTTTCACACAATTATCGTACATAAATACCCTTTCCTCTGCCGTGTACACATGTTGAAGCATTATGAGAATCATACCCCGACGTAACACTTCACAACTCGAGAAGTTTTGAAGCGACAGATCAACACTTAATACACGTTTTAAGCACGGACCTGAACTGTGAAGTGCAGGCATTCCCGTGCTGTCGGGAAGTGATGAGTCAACGGAAGGCAAATAAGCTGGGTGCGCCTGCCGGCCAACAGATGAGAGAAACTCAGTTTACAACCTTGCCTTACTCTATTTGTCGCTTTTAAATGTCGAGAGATCACCATCCTTTATGGTTGTTGCATGGTTCTTACACAGACGATTTAATAATCATGTAAAATGCTGTGGAACCCCAAATTTCTTTAGCACCTGCCACAACTTGTCTCACATAACACAATCTATTAAGTGAAAAGCAACCAAGAAAATCTCCCGATCAATTATTGACGATAAATCTCCGCGGAAAATAACCTCCTACATACAAAAACTTACCAAATATATTAACGTGATTGGGAGGTTTAAGTGGAGGCTTGGCACCTGAAAAAAAAGGAAAACTGTTTTAGTATGTTTGAGCACCGCATTCGTAATGTACAGGCCGTACTGCAGTAAGCGCGCCAAGCCCATCAGCTGATCGATTATGGCGGCTAAACGAATATTATGACTTGTATTTGCTAATGTAATACGCAGTGATTGAGAACATTCTTTACATAATTGTGGCTGTTAAAAGACATACCTTTATATTTTTAGTATATTACATGCCTCTTCTCTCTGTATATCACATCAGCATTTACGTACTCCGGGTCCATGGCTAAATGGTTAGTGTGCTGGCCTTTGGTCACAGGGGTCGCGGGTTCGATTCCCGGTAGGTTCGGGAATTTTAACCATAATTGGTTAATTATCCTGGTACGGGGACTGTGTGTGTGTGTGTGTGTCGTCTTCATCGTCATTTCATCCTTATCATGACGCGCAGGTCACCCACGGGTGTCAAATCAAATGACCTGCACTTGGCGAGCCGAAGTCCTCGGACACACCCCGGCACTAAAAGCCAAGGGAGCGTGCACCGTACTAGTAACAGAGCGCTCTGGCGGAGTTCCGGGAATTAATACGGTGAGAGTGCGTTCCGCTGAAGTGAAGAGTTGCGTCATAGTTACGGCAAAAAATATTGTTGCATCTTGTCGTCAAGGTATGAAGTAGTGCTATGAAAGTAGTAATACAATATGGGTTTGAGTACTTACACTTCCAAAATAGTCGCAAGTCAACAGTGAATAAAGCGCAGAAGCTAGTTGATTGTGGCCATGTGTTACAGTTTTTCGTTCCTTATTACTGGTGACAAGAAATTTGCTAGCACACAAGCTACGCAAACAGATCTTTAGGAATATTTTTTCCAGATTTTGAACATTTTCACCCTCTGTATGCATCTTCCAACATATATTCGCACACTTGCTGCACTCTGAAGTTTGTAGCACTTCATCTTCTGTAAATCTCCCATTGTGAAGAAAAGGCGGCATAACAGGTAAAGAATGAGGTGACTGTGTTTTAATACCTGGGAATCCTTTGTCGATTAATATAACGTCCCCTTCACTGAAAATATTTAGGGAGCCTGAATTGCTCACAATATAAGTATCACTTGTTCTTCCACCATAACAAGGGGAAACAAAAACAATAGTTCCGTTTGGGGCCACAGCTGATAAAAAATTAAATGTATAAGATGATTTGTACGAAGAATACATGTAGTCCTAACATCTCTCACCTATTCTTGCTGGCGTTTCTGACTTCATTTCTGTGCAATCTATTATAACTCGTTTGTCAGGATAACATGTTCATCAGTGAAGCCAGTGATACTATGGAACTTGGGAATATATATATTTTTTTGCTAGGGGCTTTACGTCGCGCCGACACAGATAGGTCTTATGGCGACGATGGGATAGGAAAGGCCTAGGAGTTGGAAGGAAGCGGCCGTGGCCTTAATTAAGGTACAGCCCCAGCATTTGCTTGGTGTGAAAATGGGAAACCACGGAAAACCATTTTCAGGGCTGCCGATAGTGGGATTCGAACCTACTATCTCCCGGATGCAAGCTCACAGCTGCGCGCCTCTACGCGCACGGCCAACTCGCCCGGTAGGAAATTTAATTTAAGGGGATGGCAGTCCAATCACTACAGTTTTAATTCCACAGTAAAAGTTGGGGTTTTAGGAATGTTTTGGGACACTGTTTCTGATACTCTGACTTTAAATTTAGAATGGATGGAAAATTTTGTAGTAGGTGAGGTGACAAAACGTACTATCCTTTCTGTGGCTCAAAAGGTCTTCGACCCAGTTGGTATAGCCAGTCCTGTATTACTAATTCCTAGGCTATGGTTACAGAAACTTTGGAGGAATGGGGTTTCATGGGACGAGGAGACCGATGCTGGTACTCGAATTGAATTTTTGGCGTGATACCAACATCTTTCACTTCTTAGGATCTTAAAGATACCACGTTGGTTCTTTTATGTCAGAAGGGACAGTAAAGTATTTATCCACACTTTCTGTGATGCCAGTGGGCTAGCCTATGGAGCGGTTGTATTTATAAGAATACAGAATAATGATGAAGTGAAGGTATGTCTTCTAGCTGCCAAAGCATGAGTAGCTCCTATTAAAGCTGTCTCCATTCCTAGATTGGAGTTGATTGCTGCGGTGATAGGAGCCAGATTATGTAAATCTGTGCGAGATGGGCTTACATTGAAGGATATTGAATTTTATTTCTGGACAGATTCTTCCACAGTTTTGACCTGGATCCAAAAACAAGACAATTGGACAGTGTTTGTTAACAACCGAGTTCAGGAAATACGAAGTCTGACTCTTCCCGAATCCTGGAAACACGTGCCTGGTCATCAGAATCCCGCAGATCTTGTCTCGAGAGCGTGCCGGGAAGACAAACTGGTAAGTTTGAAATGGTGGGAGGGACCAGATTGGCTGAAAGAACCTCCACGAGATTGGCCTTCGGGAGAGATAGTTGTGAACGAGCAGAATTAGACGAGTCGATACAGGTGGTGAGCTGTCTTATGAAGGAATCAGAGTTGTCTGTGAATGGTGTCATACACCCTAGGAGACACAATACAGCCAATGCAAATATCATGGTTTTATCTGGTACTATAGGTATTTTTCAAGCTACGATAGGGTCGTACGAATGATTGCGTGGATGAGGAGGTTCATCCATCTCACAGGAAACAGGATCAATGGGGAGTGGAGAATTATCAGGTGAAGAGATCCGTCTGACACAAAAAGATTCGTTCATCTCAGAGGATGAGAAATGTCTCACTGATTTAAAGGTATTTAAGGATAATAAAGGGATTCTGAGACTTAAAACAAAATTAGTTAATAGGCAAGATAAGGAATACTTTTGTGCTCCCATGATCCAGCCAACCTCTCATCCAGTGGTTCACCGGTTAATTATGAGTGAACACAAGAAGAACTCGCATGTCGGAGTCCAAACACTTATTAACATTTTGAGGGAACAGTTTTGGATCTTCAAAGCCAGGAAAACCATCCGAAATGTACTCTCAAAATGTGTGGTATGTTTAAGGCAGGTGGGACATAATCTAAATGCCCCTACAGCATCGCCGTCAATGGGCAGAAATAAGGATTCAGCTGTATTTGAAGTGGTAGGAGTTGATCTTGCAGGGCCACTCTATCCGAAGGGTGCTGTAAAAGCCTGGATTTGTTTATTCACATGTGTCGTCTTTAGGGCAGTACACCTTAAATTATTGTCTGCATTGTAAACAGAGAACTTTATGCAGGGCTTCAGGCGATTCAAGGCACGCCGGGAGATACCCCCAATAATGTACTCTGATAATGGCCGGAACTTGACTGGAACTTCGAATGAGCTCAATGCAGTTGATTGGGATAGAATTGTGCAGTACAGTAGTGTTAGGAAAATTGAGTGGAAGTTTATTCCTCTTGCAGCCCCCTGGTGGGGGGATTTGGGAACGGTTGATTGGTGTGATGAAATAGATTCTCAGAAAAGTCCTAAGTAGAGCCGTGCTTTCTTAATGAGAAATGTCTGCGATTCTCTGCGACACAGAAGCGCTTGTGAATTACAGACCTTTACCATATATTTCTGAGAATGATGGTGAACTTCTTTCCTTGTCACCCTCACTGTTTTTGCAGGATGTTAAAGAAACTCAAATGCCGGATTGTGGTTTAATCAAAGAAACGTCTCTCAACAGAAGGCTGAAATATCGACAGAAAACACAGGCAGATCTACGTAAAAGATTTAGATCAGAGTATTTAGGTCTGTTAATCCTGAGGCAAAGAGTAAAGAAAGAAGAGTGCAAAATCAATCTAGGGGACATAGTCCTTGTAGGGAGCGATAATGTCAAGCGTATAGATTGGCCCTTGGGACGAGTTATTGCTATTTTGCCGGGTAAAGACGATGGCACTCGTTCAGTACGGTTGTAGACTGCAACATCTGTCTTACTTAGGCCCATTCAAAGGGTATACCCTCTAGAAGTCTCGCCTGACTGGGTAGAGGAAGTTAGGACATCAGTAAAAACTGATGAATTCCAGGATCTTTCTGAGAGTCAAGGAATGCCAAGGACTAGCAGGAGTGGTAGGCACATAAAGGTGCCTGAAGGATTAGATTTGTAATTGTTGAGCTTATTGTTCAGTAGGTTTCCACTGTATTGTGTATATCCCTCATTTTGTATTATTCTAACTTGTATGTATATGTGTTTTTTGATTTGTTAACCACCAAATCAAGGTGGAAGGTGGTTGTGTTTTCAATGTAAAATGTGCTGTGGTGGGAGAAGTGTGGATGCACGGGGTTGGCAACAGTGGCTAAACCACATCATGATAAGAGTTAGTAATCGCTTCCTATGTTTATGTTGTTATGGTGATGTGTTGTTCACATAGATTGAATAAATATAGGTTGTAAGTTAAATGCGACATATCAGTAGAGAACCTTCGTTTACTGATACGTGGGTAAAGTAAAATTAACAGAGACCTCATAGTTTTTAGGTTAGGTGTGTTAGTTTTACGCGGTGAATGATGTAAATTCAAGGAATTTAATGCTTCTCGTAGAATTTATTCATTGAATTGTTACTGTATAGCACGCTTTTGTGAAAATATAATGTGTTGCGATTTTAAGTAAATCGACATAATGCCAAGAAGTTGTGTGCATCTCGACGAAAATCCAACTGTACACGTGGCTACACACCAATATTCTCATTTCCTTTGAACGAGGACAGGAGACATTTATTGACGTCTAAATTACTTTCTTTCCTAGTGGCTTTACGTCGCGCCGACACAGATAGGTCTTATAGCGACGATGGGATAGGAAAGGCCTAGGAGTTGAAGGAAGCGGCTGTGGCCTTAATTAAAGTGCAGCCCCAGCATGTAAATGGTGTGAAAATTGGAACCCCGGAAAACAATCTTCGGGGCTGCCGACAGTGGGATACGAACCCGCTATCTCCCTGGTGCAAGCTCACAGCTGCGCGTCTGTAACAGCATGGCCAACTCGCCTGGTGACTAAAATTCTAACCGCAAATGTCACTATTACGAGCTTCAATGATTTTTGTGAACTGATGGTGAGTACTACTTTTGACTTTCTTCTTCTTGAAAACCCACAGCCTGTTTCCAGTCATCTGACTGGGTCAGGAGTGGAATGAATGAAGCCCCATCTATCGGCGAGGACATGAAATGTGCCGGCTGCCGAAGCCTGTATCACTCCTCTGGGCCAAAGATACATGAATGACAGATGGTATGAAATGTTATTGGGGAGTGTTGCAGGAATGAAAGATGACAGGGAGAACCGGAGTACCCGGAGCAAATCCTGTCCTGCCTCCGCTTTGTCCAGCACAAATCTCATATGGAGTGATTGGGATTTGAACCACGGTATCCAATGCTGAGAGGCCGGCGCGCTACCACCTGAGTCACGCAGGCTTCCTCTTCTTCTTCTTATAGGTAGAGATTTATAGCAGTGCAATTTATTGGTGATACAGAACAAGTCTAAAAGTATTCCAAATGGTCAGTAACCAAGTGAACCTACATTTGTGCTCTTTTTGACCACATAACATTGAGAACGTACGAAGTAAAAGCAAAACCCAGCCTAAATTATAGAACTAAATGCTGTTTATAAAACCCAACCTTCTATTAAATGATTTTGGCATTATTATACAAACACTTGAAACAATTTAAATTAGACTATTGCTAGTAGAAAATATTTAGGTGTAACATGCAATGCAACTTAATTATTTGAAGAATTGTGCCAGAAGTTCCAAGAAAAACCCACGAGAACAACACTCTGTTTTTGTTTCTGCTATTTGCCAAGAATGACGGCCGAGAGGAATCGTCGTGCTGACCACATTACACCTCGCAACCTGCAGGCCTTCGGGCTGAGCAGCGGTCGCTTAGCAGGCCAAGGCCCTTCAAGGGCTGTAGTGCCATATGATTTGGTTTTTATTTGCTTTAAGTCGCACCGACACGGATAAGCCTTATGGCGATGATGGGACAGGAAATGCCTACGAATGGGAAGGAAGCGGTTGTGGCCTTAATGAAGGTACAGCCCCAGCATTTGCTTGGAGGAGAAGTGGGAAACCACGGAAAACCATCTCCAGGGCTGCCGACAGTGGAGTTCGAACCCACTATCTCCCGGATGCGAGCTCACAGCCGCGCGCTTTTCACCGCATGGCCAACTCGCTCGGTGCACTCTGTTGATGATCATCTGCAGCTACGGTGGCAAAGCCTTATTATTATTATTATTATTATTATTATTATTATTATTATTATTATTATTATTATTATTATTATTATTATTATTATTATTATTATTACTTTCTTTTTACTGTACATACTCTCTGCATGCTCCACTACATGAGTAGTACTACATGCACTTACAATACATTTCCTTACAAATGCACAAACATAAATTACACTTGAATAATTAAATTTCTAGATGACTGTTAATCTTACCAATATCAATCAATATCAGTCTTCCTTTTTCTGAGAGCTTGAAAGTCCAGAGCATGGAAAATTCCTTTAAATACTTTTTCAATAGCACAGATTTCTGTATTGGCCAATTATCACCTCTATTAACTCTATTTATCAAGAATTGCCTAATATTTTTCACTTCACTGCTCTAAAAAATTATATGATCTATTGTCTGTGAGCTGCTGTTACAGGAACACTCGGAGTTACGTATAATTTTAAGTCTGCATAAGTACGAAGCAATATTTCCATATTGTAGTCATATTTAGTGTTAAGTTGATTTTGGATTTTAATCTGCCTGCAACTGTTGGGAAGAATTCCTTTGTAAGTGTGCCTTTTGAAGTTTGTTCCCATTTTTGCTGCCATTCATGAATTGATTCTTCTCTGAGATTTTCTTTAATGTAGAGATGGGTATTCTATCGAAACAGATTTTACTTAATTTTGCAGCCTCCTTTGCAATTTTATCAGCCAGTTCATTGCCTTCAACTCCTATATGTGCCTTAACCCATTCAAATTTTACTCTCCAATTATTTCTTTTTAGAATAGCTGTAGTCTTATATTCTCAATCAGCTGGTTATGATTTCTGAAGTCCGCAATGGAGTCAATTGCTATCTTACTATCTGTGAAAAATAATTGCTTTCTTATCTTCATCATCCTCTGTCCTAGTAGTTACTAAGAATTCCAGAGATTTTAATATGGCTAATTGCTCTGCCTGAGTATTCGAACAGTTGTCTTGCAATTTAAATTTCAATTGATCTATTAATTCATGAGATCTGTATATAGCTATGTCAGCTCCCACTCCTTCTTCACTTTTGCTTCCATCTGTGTAACTTTTCCATGGGATATATTCATTTAATGCTATTCTTGGATTTTCGGTACCAGGAAACTTGACTGGGTGGAGCCATCTCATAGGTTTTTCTGGGTGATCAATGACATAATTCATAGTTGTTTTGCCTGATTTGATATTGTATAGAGTAACAACCTCTCTAGCCTTGATATCTATTGGAGTAATTCCCGTGATGATGCACAGTGCCTCATGAGATGCAGTACGGTACGATCTTGCTATTCTCGATAGAATAAGCCTTTGCACTCTCACGTATTTAATCTGATTGCATTTCTTTTCCAGGGATTCTATCCAAATTGGTGCAGCATATATCAGCATTGGTAATTTTGCTCCTTTATATATTATTTCCAAAGCCTGGTGTTTTAGAACCCATCTTATTCTTGCCGATTTTGATAATGCGTTTATTAACTTAATACATTTTTCACTGACTTTATTGATATGGTCATTGAACTTGAAGCGAGAGTCTATAGTTATTCCTAGATATTCCATCTTGTCTACTTGTTCAAGACGTTTCCAATTCATAAAGATGTCAATTGTCTTCTTTGCTTTTCTTCGTCTTGAAATGAATATAACTTTTGACTTACTTTCATTGAAACGGGTTTTGTTGTCTACTGACCACTTAGTAACATTCCGTAATTCCATATTCACAATATTTTCTGCTTCAGTTTCAGTTTCTGCTCTGACTGCAATTATAAGGCCATCAGAAAATGCTATAGATTTGGTGTTTTTCCCGTATTCCAAACTGAGCAGTGTATTATACTGTACATTCCAGTACCGCGGTCCACAACATGAACCTTGAGGACATCCTTTATTAACTACTGTTTCGACTTGGATACTATTGGAATTCATGAATGTTCTATCCTTAAAGTAGCTCTTAGTAAGGTAGTACAAATTTCTCGGGCATTTAAAATCTTTTAGGGCCTTTAGGACACATGGCCACCACGCAGAGTCAAAAGCTCCTGTTACATTCTTCTTCTTCTTCTTCGTTCGTTGTCTCCATATTTTTGTTAATGCACAATAATTATGAATTGATGCGTACATGGAGTAAATCAATCGTTATATCTTGACCACTTTGATCACGTTTTAGGCCTACTTCTTCTAAAATTACCTGGACCTTACTTACGAGATATGACACGATTAAAGGTGTTAATGCTGTCATCTGTTATACTAATAAAACTTTGGGAATGTTTCTTAATTATAAGGCATAGACGTATCATGTGCTTGCATTGCGCGGGTTGGACGGAGGAAATTATTCGCCTCCAAGGTAGGTTCGCCTCTTTGCGTGACGTCATCCGACCTACATTACGGCCTGTATTTCACGAAGGCATTGGTATGCGTTTGCGTTTGTGCAACCTCCACCATAGAAATACTTACCATGTAGGCCTTCATGAAGTTGGTTAGGAGGTTGAAGTGGAGGCGTGCCACCTGAAGAGAAAAAGAAAAAGGATATGTTTCAGTATATTTGCGTTACCAATCTTACCATCACAATCATGGTGCAACCTCCACCATAGAAACACTTACCATGTAGGCCTACATGAAGTTGATTAGGAGGTGGAAGTGGAGGCCTGCCACCTGAAAAGAGAAAGAAGAAGGATCTGTTACAGTATATTTGCGTTACCAATCTTACCATCACAATCATGGAACCGTAGGTGAAACGTGGTGCCATTCAAGAAAAAATATAGTAGTAAGTTTATAATACATTATTGCGTACACATCCATAAAACACTCACATGGCAATACATATACACGCAGTTCTTGACCAGTTTGAGTCTCAGCGTGGCAAAGATGAAAAAGTACACAGATAGATAGATAATTTACTTTAACTTGTATGTTAGGGGCACCTATCCCCGTTTTACATTTGACCAGTGATAATATGAATAAAAATAAAAGCCTGAAGCAAATTACTATGTTACTATATTATCTTACTGCACAAAAATACTAATATACTACATACATCATCATTATAGACCGTTATGTCTTTCCGCGTTCAGTCTGCAAGCCTCTGTGAATTTACTAAACCTCTCCACAATCCTCTATTTGCAACTACAGTAGTACTGTAGCCTCATTTATTTCCACACCCCTTATCTTTAAATCGTTAGAAACGGAGTCCAACCATCGTCGTCTTTGTCTCGTACTTCTCCTTCCCCCCATAAGAGAGTCCATTATTCTCCTAAGTAACCTATCCTCCTCCATTTGCCTCACATTACCCCACCACCGCAGCCGGGTTATGCGTACAGCTTCATCCTTCGAGTTCATTCCTAATTTGGTATTTATCTCCTCATTCTGAGTACACTCCGGCCGTTGTACAAGCAAAAATTCTCGCTACTTTCTTTTCCGTTACTTCTAACTTTTGAAAAGATATCCTGAGTCCACCCAGCTTTCGCTCCCGTAAAGCAACGTTGGTCTGAAAACAGACCGATATAAACATAATTTGGTCCGGGAGCTGACTTCCTTCTTACTGTTGATCGCAACTGCGAGCTCACTGCATTAGTTTTACGATACCTTGATTCAATCTCTCTTACTATATTACCATCCTGGGAGAACACACATCCTAAATACTTGAAATTATCTTCCTGTTTCAGCTTTGTATCACCAATCTGATATTCAATTCTCTTGGGTTTGTTACCTATTGACATCAATTTAGTTTTGGAAATGCTATTTTTCATACCATACCCATTGCACCTATTTTCAAGTACCAAGATATTAGACTTCGGCACAATCTGCCATTAAGACCAAGTCGTCAGCATAGGACAGACGGCTTACTACATTTCCATCTAACTGAATCCCTCGCTGCCACTTTTTCCCTTTCAGCAGATGATTCATGTAAACTACGAACATTATAGGTGAAATAATACAGCCTTGTCTAACCTTGAACCAAGAACTCATTCTATCACCAATTCCCCCTGCAGCCAAATTGTCAACATAGATGCCTTTGTTTGATTTTAATAATCTACCCTTAATCCCATAGTTCCCCAGTATGACGAACATCTTTTCCCCCGGTATGCTTTCTCTAGATCTACGGAACATAAACGTAACTGTCTATTCCTCTCGTAGCATTTTTCAATTACCTGGCGCATACTGAAAATTTAACCTGACAGTCCCTCTGTGGTCTGAAACCACACTGGTTTTCATCCAACTTCCTCTCAACCACTGATCGCACCCTCCATTCTAAGATGCCAGTGAATACTTAGCCTTGTGTACAAATCATTGGGATACCTTGATAGTTGCTGCAGTCCTTTCTGTTTACTTGCTTATAGATAGGTGCAATTACTGCTTTTGTCGAATCTGAAGGTACCTTACCAACACTCTATGCTAATATTATTACTCTATGAAGCCATTTCATCCATGCCTTTCCACTATACTTCACCATTTCAGGTCTAATTTTATTTAATCCTGCTGCTTTATGCCAGTGGAGTTTATTCACCACCTTTTCCACATCCTCAACCGTACTTTCATCACCATTTTTTCCTCCTCCCCATGAGCTCGGTTGTTCACGACACCACCAGGAAGATTTCCTGTTACGTTGAGAAGATTTCCAAAATATTTCCTCCACCTGTCCAGTGATTCCATGGGATCTTTTATGAATTCACCTGAACTACTCAAACACTCTTTATTTCTTTTGTCCCTCCCTTCCTAAGATTGTTTGTTACTGCCTAGAAAAGTTTCCTTGCTGATTGACCTGGTCTTTCCAGGTTATTACCAAAATCTTCCCATGATTTCTTTTTTGGATTCAACAGCTGTTTGTTTCGCTCTGTTTCCTTCATCTACGTAAAATTCCTTGTCTGCATCAGCCCTTGTTTGGAGCCATTTCTGGTAAGCCTCCTTTTTACGTTTACAAGCTGCTCTCAACTTCATCATTTCACCGAGATGTTCGTTTTTTCCCATCTTTACACACAGTTGTTTTTGGGCATTCGATTGCTCTTTCTACTACAGCGTGAGCCTTGTAATTGAAGAATGTATTCGTAACTGCTAAGCCCATACTACCACAGAAGTCCAGCAAACGCTTCCCTTTCCTATTAGCTTCCATATCTTCCCCACATTTACCAATCACCCTTTCGTATGCTTCAGTTCTATTTTCAACTCTCGCATTGAAATCGCCCATTAGCACTATCCTATCCTCTCTGTTGACCTTGATTACGATGCCACTCAATGCTTCATGAAACTTGTCACCTCCAAGCTCATCTGCACACTCACATGGTGAATGCACTGAGACAATTCTCGTCCTAACTCTTGCTAAATCTACCCACATCATTCGCTCATTTACGTCCCTAACAGGAACTATGTTGCGTGCGATAGGGCTGTTCATCATTTTTAACACCTGTCAAGTACACTTTATAATCTCCTATCTCTTCCTCGTGATCTCCCCTTGCCCGAATATGACTTACTTCTAGCGCATCCAGATACATCCTCTTTGTTGACTCAGCCACTTCTACTTTATTTCTTCCATAAGCTCCATTAACATTGATTGGTCCCCGTCGAATTCCATTCCGTTTGCCCAGTTGTTTCCAAGGCTACATAGACATTTTGCTTCAAAGTACAGTAACATAATACCTACAAACGAATTAAAAATCCACAGTTGTAGCCCTTCATGCAAGCAACTCATTGATGAAAACTTCCTAGGGATATGAGCTACGAATTTTATGTGAATAAAATATAATAAATTATGAGAATATGTTCTTTATTTTTTCCTAAAAATGCAATTTTTCCTTAATTATCGTTACCTGGTCGTCTAGCTTAGCAATTTGTCTTTTTCTACCACTGCGAGCGCTAATGTGAGTCAATACATTGTTTCACTTAGCACCACTACGAGCGCTGATGTGAGTCAATACATTGTTTCACTTAGCACCACTACGAGCGCTGATGTGAGTCAATACATTGTTTCACTTAGCACCACTACGAGCGCTAATATGAGTCAATACATCGTTTCACTTAGCATCACTACGAGCGCTAATATGAGTCAATGCAGAGTTTCACTTAGCACCACTACGAGCGTTAATATGAGTCAATGCAGAGTTTCACATTGCCCCTTATAAGTACATTCGGTGTGGACATCTTTCCAAACGAAAAATACGCCTGCGGGTATTGAACTAAGGGACACATTACAAAAATAATTATATAAATCATTTAATTTGGCTAGGATATGAATAAAAAGGAATACGAGTAAAGAAACGAGCGATTTTAGGCAGTTTTTTCCGGAACTGCATTTAGGCCGGAAGTGATTTTCCAAATTGATTTCTTTAGTCTGATAGAGCTATCCAAGACTCACAATTTGAAATATTTAAGGTCCCTTTAGCCCTTCAACTTTGGGCACATTCGAGGAAATTGCTTAATTTTACGTTTTTCATAGTATGGGGGCCCCCACTTTGTCTATTTTAAGCATTAAAACAAATTACAATAACAATAGACGGCTGAGTGGCTCAGAAGATTGAGGCACAGGTCTTCTGAGCCCATCCTGGCAGGTTCGATCCTGGCTCAATCCGACGGTGTCTCAATGTGATGAAATACGTCAGCCTTGTGTCGGTAGGTTTACTGGCATGTTAAAGAACTTCTGCGGGACTAAATTTCAGCACCTCTACGTCTCCGGAAACCTTGAAAGTAATATTTAATGGGACGTAAAGTCAATAATGTAGTATTACAAAATGTTCTATTAATTTTTATTTGCTCAAATGTCTCTTATAATTTCTCTGTCTAAAAATTCTTGTATGCTGAATGGAGATCCAGCAGTTAGTCAGATCTCCACTCACCATACATTTTAGAGTCTATTTTAGGTCCCAAGCCCTTGGAAAAGGGCTGTAATGGTCCCAGTTTACAAATGTGGGGATAAGACCATTCCGGGATATGATCGAGCTGTTAATTTGACTGCAATAGTTTGCAAGCAAATGGAACAACTAATAGCGGAGTATATTACAACATTTTGGAAGGCAGTAGCGGCGACTGTGAATTAATAATTGGAGGGTGGGGGTGTGAGGGGGAGAGCAGAAAATATACAGACAACAAAATCTACCTGGATCTGTGGGATATAGCGGGCAGGGGGTGTATATATATATATATATATCAAAACTGAAAGACAAAAGCTACAAAATGGTAAGTTTTTAATGCTCTCTGATCGAATTTCAACACAGAGGTAAAGGGTGACAGTTTACCAACTTAAATACGATACTAATAGTTTTTTTGTTTCAATACTATACAATATAACTTTCACCAAAGGAACAATATTACACATGTAGTACCTATACAATGAAACAGAAGTACGGCGTAATTATGCAATTAAATCATTTAGCATTTGACAACCCAATAAGAAATTAACGGGCACTAAAGAGACTGCCAGTCTGACGAATGCGCGCGGCAAGCGGGTAAATCATACCTCAGTATCCATGACCTGCTACCCTTCTTCACAGCATTTACAAAGTTTCTACTACTTGTTGTCACGCTGTACAAATTAGTTAACCGCGACGAATGATATTTTCGCTAATAATTGTATTAATAATTAAAGGAAATAAAGGAAAGAATCAGCTGATAAGACAAGAGGGCTTGTACAAATTGTTTAAAACATTTCCTGCCCCGTATCCTCCCCCCACCCCCCATCACCGCTACAGATCGTTGGCTACATAGCAGACAACATGGGTTCAGAAGTGGTCACTCCTGCGAAACACAGCTAGTGGTGTTAGCCAAGACGTCTGAGGTGAGAGAGGCTAGTAGATGGGATAGTCATCGATATGGCAAAGTCCTAAGTCCCACATGGACTATTACTTAAGACGTTGGATAATATTAGTCTTGATAATAGGGTAGTAATCTGGATTAGGGAATTTCTTTGCAGCAGAACGCAAATTATCAAAGTAGGGGACGAATTATCAAGTGAAATAAATGTGACGTCAGGAGTTACACAAGGATACGTTCTAGGGCCCGTGTTATTTCATTTATGTATACATGATTTACCGGAGAGTATAGAGTCAGAGATCAGACTATTTGCGGACGACTGCATCAATTATAGGAAAATTACGTCACAATCAGATGCCAAAAACCTACAAAGTAAGTATAATACAATAAAAATTAAATGCATCACGTTTTCAAATGCAAGGTTAATACATCAACTTTAAATGTTTCAGAGAAAGGCGGCAAGATTTATACTTGGGAAGATTTCGCGCGCCGAGTGACTCGAAGATGATTAGAACAGTCGGATGGCAATCCTTGCAGCATAGACGGAACATACGGCGTCTTCAAGGGATGTACAGGGGATATACAGATGAGCCAGCCCGGGCAGAAATCAAAGTAAGAATCCTCAGTCTGGAGTTCCTGGGAAAGAATGACTATTTACATAAAATTAGAAAGAGGTCTCCGAAGGCACACTATAAAACATTCTCTTCTGCAAACTGGGGTAATGGCGCATGGAACAAACAACCGGAAGAAATCTTAGTACAACAAATGTGTTATATAAACAACATGAATTTATCCTGTATATGTTGTATGAATGTTAACACTGGACAATGCCCAACTGTAACATTAGGAAATAAAATTTCACACTGCCGACAAAAGAGTAACATACAAATTTTGTAAGCCTTGGGCTGAGAGACTTGGGAGAAAGGAGACGAGCTTTCGACTAAGTGGTATGTTCCGAGCTGTCATTGAAGGGATGTCGTGGAATGACGCTAGTGGACGAATAATCTTGAGTGGTGTTTTTAAAATTAGGCATAACATTAAGAATAATTTGGAATTAATAAGGGAAAATTGGAGCGAATATTCTTTTACTAGCTGATATACCGTAGTGTTCATTATTTTTAGTAAGATTCTATTAAACTGGGTAGCTTTTAGAGTTATCCCAGAAACATGACGGGGAGGTTGCCATACGTCGTTTCACACATGAAGGCCTACTGCCAGCCAAAATCGAGTTGGGGTGTTTTCTTGGTAATGACAGACACCCACTCTCCACCTGCTTTTTTATCCCCTGAAATACTGTCTCTGTGGTTTTCCCAAAACCGTACAGGATCTGCCAACAGACAAAATAACATGGCGGCAATATCAACGCAATAAAGCTGTTTTTATAAGTACCCCTGTAAGTACAAATTCAAAGGAAATTTTTTAAATATTTTCTCGGAAATTATTTGAGTTACGAAGAAAATCTATGTACAATCTTTTCCTGGCAAATCGAATTTTAATTTCACCTCCTCTGCTCTAATATGTAATAGGGCTAACCGTTCAGGCAGCTCATTCACGTTTAAGGGTCCCAGGCGCACGCTTTCCTCTGACTTGCTTCAGACTTTCTTTCGCTACATAGCCCGCTTAATAAAGTGAGTTTCTCTTATCGGTTGGCCGGCAGGCACGTCCAGCTTGCCTGCCTCCCGTTGACACATCACTGCCCGCTCCACGGCATAGCACCAAGGACAGCACTTCGCTCACTTTATCCGGGCATGCCACGAGATACCGGTAACAATTAAAATTAAGAATTAATAAAAATAGTAATTAAGAATCAAGGAAAGAAGCTCGTACTTTATGATAGGAGATGTTTAACATGTTGGTAGTCCGCCAAGCTGAACTCTCCGAAACTTTGGCTTCTTGTCCAAGTCGTTTTCTTAACACTTCTCTTCTTATCGAGTAAAGAACCAGTTCCTCTCAATTCGTTAACGAGTTTCCACACGGTCTCTCTGTGTGCAGGGCGTACACCTGAAAATTGTGTTACGAATCGCCAACGAGTTCCCTGCAAGACTATTTTCTCATGAATATCGTACATAAATACCCTTTCCTCTACCGTGTACACATGTTGAAGCATTATGAGAATTATACCCTGAAGTAACACTTCACAACTCGAGAACATTTGGAGCGACAGATCAACACTTAATACACATTCTAAGCACGGACATGAACTGCGAAGTGCGGGCCTTCCCGTGCTGTCGCTGCGCTGTGTAACGGGAAGTGGCGAGTCAACGGCATTTGTCGCATTGAAAATGTCTAAGGGAATCACCATCCACCTTTATGGATGCTGCATGGTTTTTACAGAGACCATTTAATAACCATATTAAATGCACTGGAATCCCAAATTCCTTTAGCACGTGCCACAACTTGTCTCACAAAAGAAATATCCCGATTAATTGTTGACGATGAATCTCCAAGCAAAATAACTCCCAACATTGAAAAACTTACCATATACAGGTTCATTAACGTGATTAGGAGGTTGAAGTTGAGTCCTGCGACCTGAAAAGAAAACACGAAAACTCTTTTAGTATATTTCCGCTATCAATCTTACCATCACACTTATGGTACAACCTCCAACATAGAAACACTTACCTCGTCCACGAACGTAATTAGGAGGTTGAGATCGACGCCTGAAGCCTAAAAAGAAAAAAAGGAATAGAAAGATTTTTAGTATATTTGCGTTACCAGTCTTACCATCACAATCATGGTACCGTAGGTGAAACGTGGTGTCATTCCAAGGAAAAACTATAGGAGTTTAATACATTATTGAGTACACATCAATAAAGCGCTCACATTGCAATACATATACACGTAGTTCTTGACCAGTTTGTGTCTCAGCGTGGCAAAGATTAAAAAATATATATAGATAATTAATTGAGTAGAGGTGAGTTCGATTCGCACCTCAGCCATCCTGGAAGTAGTTTTCCATGGTTTCCCACTTTTCCTCCAGGCAAATGCCGGATGGTACCTAACTTAAGGCCATGGCCGCTTCCTTCCCTCTTCCTTGTCTATCCCTTCCAATCTTACCATCCCCCCGTAAGGCCCCTGTTCAGCATAGCAGGTGAAGCCGCTTGGGCGAGCTACTGTTCATTCTCCCCAGTTGTATCCCCCGACCCAATGTTTCACGCTCCACGACACTGCCCTTGTGGCGGTGGAGGTGGGATCCCTCGCTGTGTCCGAGGGAAAAACAACCCTGAAGGGTAAACCGATTAAGCAGAAGAAGAAGAAGAGAAAGAAACTGATAATAGAAGTGTGTAGACGTTGACTTTTGTAAAATATTATTTTCTGGGTTAATTTAGAGAGAGTATTTAGGTATAAAAACATATAAAATACCGGTATCCATTATCTATTTCATTTCTATCCTTTTCTTTAAAGGCCTTTGTTTCATGTGTGAGTTAATTAAAAAAAACCTCTCTCTTGAAAATTTATATTTATATTTTTGTAGATGCCATGTTTTGTTAACCCCCTCCTCGATTGTGTATGTTTAGCAAGTCGTTAAATTACTTACGATCACTGCCGTCGTCGTCTTCGCCGCCTTCGCCATCGCCGTCGTCGTCTTCGCCATCGCCGTCACCACCGCCGTCGTCGTCTTCACCATCGCCGTCGTCGTCTTCGTCGTCTTCGCCGTCACCGCCGGGTTGTACGTCAAAGCCGCCGTCAAACTCGTAGTCAACTTGAAAGCAAGATATGAATTAGGCAAGAACCAAAGGAAGAACGCATCATATATAAATACAGAACGTCTATCGGCCACCTCTCAGATCACCCTCACCCTAGAACAGAACAAAGAACGATACGCCCACATATTTGGCGAAGAATTAAATTCTGCCACGTTAGATGTTTTCTGCCTCATTTCATTTTATTTGTTGATTTATAATCAACAGAGTTATTAATTCTCCAATTACAGATGCTATCATAAATTAAAATAATAACGATATTAACAGCACTTACTATTAACCAACTAACCCCATGGCACTAGAGCCATGAAGGGCCTTGGCCTACTAAGCGACCGCTGCTCAGTCCGAAGGCCTGCAGATTACGAGGTGTCGTGTGGTCAGCATAACGTATCCTCTCGACCGTTATTGTTGGCTTTCCATACCGGGGCTGTTATCTCACAGTCGGATGGCCCCTCGGTTCTAATCACGTAGGCTGAGTTGACCTCGAACCCAGCCCTCAGATCCAGGTAAAAATATCTGATCTGGTCGTGAATCGAACCCGGGGCCTCCGGCTAAGACGTAGGCACGGTACCCTTACACCATGGGGCCGGTTGCACTTAATAATACTTATAACTAAGCAACATACACTCATGATCATAAAAATTAGAACACCTTATAGACTAGACACAGGAAGTTCATATTCACAGGACATATGCATTAGTATGTACTGTAGAAATGATTAGCTTTGAACCATGTCGGCCCTCAGGTTCAAGATTCACATCGATATCTCAGCGCACCACCACTGACTGGTAAAATGTGCCTGCAGCTCCCGTTGTCGCTATAAACCAAACGTAATTGATTAATGTGGCTTGAGCAGACGTGCAGGATACCTCGCAGACGTATGTGGGAACCACATCGTCAAATAAGTGAGTTTGAAAGAGAGCGCATTATTGGTATGAGAGAACGTGATTCATCCATCCGGGAAACTGCTTCTCTTGTGGGACAAAGTGTGTCGGCAGTGCAACGGGTGTGTACAGAATGGTTCACAGAAGGCCGTAGGCTCTGGTCGCACCACCCAGACCATCCCCCGAGAAGATCGATACTTCATCCGAATGGCATTGCAGGACATGTCTGCGTCCTCCTCGGTTCTGGCGCAACAATGGAACAGTGTAACACATCGTACACTATCAGGAGTGAAAGTCCGTTGCCGTGTATTACGGTCTGGATTACCGGCGCGTCGTCCACTTCTCCACCTACCTTTGACTAATGTGCATAAACATGCTAGGCTGCAATGGTGTATGGAAGAACGTCCCTGGGGACGGGAATGGCAGCAATGGTGTTTTCGGACGAATCCAGGTCCTGGTTTTTTGAAAATGATGGCCGGATTTTGGTTCGCCGCCGACAGGGGGAGAGGCATCACATTGACTCCATTCGCACAAGATATACAGCGCCAACTCAAGCAAGACCTCAAGGTGTGTGGGGTGCTATTGGGTACAACCACAAATCACAGTGCGTGTCCAGGGCACTGTGACAAGTTTGACCTACGTGAATGACATACTGCGACCTGTAGCCATACCCTTTCTGCACGACACCCCGGGCGCTATATTTCAGCAGGACAACACGCGACCACACGTTGCTGCATAAACACCTGTCTTCTTGTTGTCACAGGATGTCAGGCAGTTGTCCTGGCCCGCCCGATCACCGGACTTGTCGCCAAACGAAATTGTGTGGGATAAGGTGAAACGACGGGTGCAGCGCCGTGACCCAATGCCAACCACCAAAGTTGAACTGTGGAACCAGGTGAATGCAGCATGGATGGCCATTCCCGCCTTATACGTGTCGATGCCATCACGCATGGAACAAGTAATCAGTGTCCATGGAAGGCCCAGTTCCTACTGGGCAACAGGGCACACGCTGAACCTAGGTGACTGAAATGCTAATCGTTTCTGCAGAACATACTAATGAACATGTCCTGTGAATATGAACTTCCTAACTCTAGTCTTTAAAGCTGTTATGCTTTTTATGAACATGAGTGTATAATATATATACATTTATGCATCACATACGGAAGAAGAAACATGACAACAGTAAAGTTGAAATGACCGAAGGAAGGAAGTGTAACTTTCAGTTACCGAATACGCAGGATACAAGGATACAAGGAGCTCTCTGTCTATGAAGCGTCCATAAGATGTCTGCGAATTTCACTACCTGACGAGTGAAATACATCTACCATCGCGCTAATTTCATTCAGGGATCTTAGGGCCTGCATATACCAAGAGTTCATGTGTGATTCTGTTCTGCACCTGGGCAACTGAAAGGTGACAACCTGCCAACCTGTCGGGTGTTGCGGGAAGGAACATGCATTGGTAGCATCTGGAGTAAATTGGGACAATCAAGGAAATACATCTGTGTATGAAACCTGCATTAACATGCCTGCCCCTAGTTCTAAGAGGCTCAATACGCATCTTTGTACAAAACAAATTATAATCTATCGATGACAGCTTGATACCCAAATACTTTTTACTGATCCATTTTGAGAATCTGATCTGTAAGTGCTCTAAATTATACTAATTATTGCTGTGAAGGTATCCACATTTCAGAGCAGTGCTTTAGACAAGATCGTATAAGGGAGAAATGCAGGGTTTTCAATGGGACAACAGATTTAAAACGCTTGCAGTTTCTTTTGAGGAAGCCTAACGTTTTAAATGCCTTTAACAGATGCTCATTAAATGATAGATCATTTTGGTTACTAAAATTAATACCAAGATCGTTAATTTTATTAACACGCTTCGCTTCTTGACCCTTTATATAATAATCGAATACATTAACTTGCGATTTTCTCGTGAAGGATATTGCACTGCACTTTGAAATATTTGGGGAAATGCCACTTTGCACCAATCACTAATATTATGTACATCAGACTGTAACAGTTCACAGTCACTCATTTCTTTCAATTACCCTGTAGAGTTTAAGGCAATGGGATAATTTCGTGTGGCTATTTCTAACCGAGTGCATCCCTTGTAAGGCAGACGCTGCCTTTTCTAGCCCCGCGATGTAAGGGGAAACGCGTCTGCCTGTCACCCGGCGGCCCCATGTTCGATTCCCGGCCGGATTAGGGGTTTTTAATTGTAAATGATTAATATCCCGGGACTGAGTGTTTGTGTCGTCATTAACGTTCCTTTCCTCACATTCATTACTGTACACATCCGCAATTACACGCAGGTTCATATCATACGGTTAATTAGGGACAAAAGGTCTCTATAGATCGACGCCCCGAACAAATAGCATAAAAACGCAGACCCTCCGATGAGGGTGGGCGGCATCTGCCATATGTAGGTAACTGCGTGTTATTGTGGTGGAGGTTAGTGTTATGTGTGGTGTGTGAGTTGCAGGGAGGTTGGGAACAGCACAATCCCCCAGTCCCCGGGCCAGTGGAATTAACCAATGAAGGTTAAAATCCCCGCCCCGGCCGGGATTCGAAGTCGTCAGCATAGAGCAGGTAGTTGCTCGAATGGATTTGTGATTGCTCGATGCTCTATGAATCTCTATACGTTATTAAACCTGGGAACAGATGTACAGGTTTCTAACCGGATAACGGCTATCAAAGATACAGGAAATTCATCTTCATCTCAAGCCCTGTAAAAGGATTATTGGCAAAAATGAAAGTACTACTGGCTCTGTAAATGATCTAGGTGAGCAAGGCTTCAATCTCATTTTTAGAGTAGGAAAACGTATCTGCAGAAGAGGGAAGTCATTCATAGAAACTCAGACTATAGAAATCGAAAACGGTGTACATTTATCGAAATATTGAAGTATGTCACTACATTATCCTCTTGAATAACTATTATGGGTCTGCTTGGGGGAGTTACGATAATGATCTATTCTACAAGAACTTTATACAACAACAAGCGAGAGTTGAACAGCCAGAAGAAGAATCTGATGTAGGAGAACTACCAGATCCCGATAATAATAATAATAATAATAATAATAATAATAATAATAATAATAATAATAATAATAATAATAATAATAATAATAATAAGTATGGCCTCAGCTGCCGTTTTGCAGACATTTCGATTTGACGCCATCTGGCTGTCTGCTCGTCAATTTCGACGTTCCGGTTTACTCTGTCTGCCATCTAGCGGACCTAGACTAAACCGGATCTCTCTTGGGCGTCTATGGCTGAGATTGAATTAATTTTGTCGGGTAAATACCAAATGTATCACCAGAGATCTTTTACATGCCGACATCGTACGACATGGAGTGTCGAATGGACTTTCTTTCCGCCCTTCAAAAATCCGACTACCTCTGCCGGGTTCGAACCCGCTATCTTGGGATCCGGAGGCCGACACCCTACCACGGATCCACAGAGGCAGCTATCCCGATGATGAAACAACGGTAAATGTTCCAAGTGAAAAATAAAACTCAGTTTCTTAAGTCAGACTCTGCCTGTCACAAGTCAGGACAAAAGGCGAGTGATAGAGGAGTAACAACTTTTTTTTTGCTATGGGCTTTACGTCGCACCGACACAGATAGGTCTTACGGCGACGATGGGATAGGAAAGGCCTAGGAGTTGGAAGGAAGCGGCCGTGGCCTTAATTAATGTACAGCCCCAGCATTTGCCTGGTGTGAAAATGCGAAACCACGGAAAACCATTTTCAGGGCTGCCGATCGTGGGATTCGAACCTACTATCTCCCGGATGCAAGCTCACAGCCGCACGCCTCTACGCGCACGGCCAACTCGCCCGGTAACAACTTTTAAAATGCCTTGATCTAGCTGACCCGGCTGGTAGTCCCATATGCAGTGGAGTAGATGGACTATCGAACTGTGTAGATGGCGGAAGAGGCATCCCAGTGCTCGGGAGAATAAGAGTAAAGGGTATATGGTTAAGGGGACGACGCACAGTAGAGCGACCATATGGAGTAGTGGACAAACATCAAAAATAAGTTTTCTTCACATGTTTACTGTCCATGAAGGCGCTGACTGGCTAATCAGAACTAAGCAAACATGTTTTCCGTCGTTGAACTTTAAAACTGCAAATATATATAAAATACCATCTCGTCCGAGAGACCCATATCAGACTTTACAAGGCATTTGTAAACATAAGTAATAAAATTGAAAATATAGTGAAAATTATTTAAAAGACTTAAACCTGGTGCGCCTCTGTGGTCTAGTGGTTTGTGTGATTAGCTGCCACCCCCGGAGGCCCGGGTTCGATTCACGACTCTGTCACGAAATTTGAAAAGTGGTGCGAGGGCTGGAACGGGGTCCACTCAGCCTCGGGAGATCAACTGAGTAGAAGTGGGTTCGATTCCCACCCCAGCCATCCTGGAAGTGGTTTTCCGTGCTCTCCCACTTCTCTTGCAGGCAAATGCCGACATAGTATGTAACTTAAGGCAACGGCCGCTTCCTTCCCACTTCCTTGTCTATCCCTTCCAATCTTCCCATCCCCCCCACAAGGCCCCTGTTCAGCATAGCAGGTGAGGCCGTCTGGGTGAGGTACAGTCATCCTCCTCAGTTGTATCCCCGACCCAAAGTCTCACGCTCCAGGACACTGCCCTTGAGGCGGTAGAGGTGGGATCCCTCGCTGAGTCCGAGGGAAGAACCGACCCTGGAGGCTAAACAGATTAAGAAGAAGAAGAAGAAGAAGAAGAAGATGATGTTGTTGTTGTTGTTGATGTTGATGATGATGATGATGAAAGATAAGAAGAAGAAAAAGACTTCAACCTGTCTAGATTCTCCTCCGATCAGTCATTACCATCACAGTCTACGAAATCATATTTGTCCATGTAAGTATGGAGCTGGCCAGAATCATTTCTAAAATAAATGTCCATATTTGTATCTATCGTCCTTTTCTTTGCGTACTTCCATATCTGTGAGGATACAGTAGGTTCCGATACAACAAGTATGTGTTTCATAAGGTCTAAACTCGTATTGGATCGAGAATTTTTCTGTGTGGGAGGGCTTCTAAAGGCTCTTCCCAAAAGCATTCCTATGGGTAACTAAGATCATGTACAAGTCTTTGGTATCGCAAATAAGACTTTTAAGTGTGTCTACATCAATGACTGCCACTTGTAGCTAACCAAAGAATCACAGATAGATTCCTCATAAGTGTTTCTTCAATGCCTGTTGTTTTAGAAGCCTTCTTAGGATCAGCGAAGAACCTTTAGAACGTATTACCATCGTTGGAGGACCCAAAGCCTTGTTTGGGTTTATCAACAATGAGGCCCATTTTTCTCTTTAAATGAAGTTTGGATTCTCTTTTTCTTTCTCAAAAAGTAGGCTACGTTTTTCTGGACCCCTAACCCACCAGGATTTGAAGGGTAGACGAAACGCAATATGTAATAAACATTCAAATGTTCTTATGATGGCATGGCATGAAGGGGAGATAGACCGAATGAAAAGGACGCTTTGTTTGCAGGCTTATCACAAGATTTACTAGAATTTACTTCCGTTGGTCTCCAAGCACAAATGAAACAGTTTGATGTTGCATTGGATCCACTGAGAATGTTACACACACTGCCATCTACCATAGTAAACGCAATTCAAAGGCAACATCTGATGTACAATCACCAAGGACCAAGGTATAGGTCACTAGATTCTCTGTACGAGTCTTCATGTCAAAATCTTCTCGTAAACCCAACTCCGGCGATTCTTTCGAGAACATGAATCTAACAGGTCTGCAGTACGATTTTGATCCTGGACGATCGCTGCACCACAGGACTGTTCTCGATATTACACCAATCAATTGAATAGGGTCGAAAGCAATCAGAAACTTATATTCATCCGTATATTCCACACCAGAATCATTGAATTTCTGTTTGTAAATACTGTGACCTCCACCGCCGTCAAATTCCCATTTACAGATCAATTGCCTGTTACGTCCTGTTTTACGTTCAACGATCTGGAGATACTTTCAACATGTTTATACAAAAGTCCTTGTGCAGATGTTTTGGTGACTGAAATACGCTGCGGCAATTGTTCTTTCTTTGCTTGCCTTACACCGTATAGGCTAGGGAACAGTCTGCATGACGACCTCAGAGTAGTGTATTGCATTTTCGAAAGATCGAGATCTATAAATAAGGATAAGACCTGCATAACGGATAGGCATTTCGACTGTTACGTATTTATTGGTGTGTTTTCTTTCGCTGCTGCCTGTTTAGCACCAAAGGAAAGATTATCTGTAGAGTTAGTCGCTAAAAGAGATTCTACATACCTTTTCTTTATTTTTAGTGAACAGTTCTCAAACTCTTTACAGGCCCTACGGTGAGGAGAGCAAGCTCCATCGGTATTCAATTTATTCTGGGAGTGAGCAGTTATCAATGTTGTTATATAGTCCGGGTGCGCACACGGACGATCGTGCCACTGTACATGTACAGCAATATTCAAAAACATATATGTTTCTTGAAGGAACACATTAGAGTGTGTGTATATGTTAAGGCAGGAGGCGGGGCGCCTCTTTCTTCGTCCGGCAGAGCATCCGCCAGGTAATGGCCACATAAATTCAATATTTATTGCTGTTTCCGCATACTTATCCGAGGGGAAGGTAGAGATTTTCAACTATGTAACCTGTTTAATGTAAACTTCTTCCTTTTCATGTAAAATTTCATAAAGTTTTTAACTGTAAACCGGGGATAGAGAGTGAGTTACCCTCTTGAGCTCCCCTTCATCTTGGTTTGAGGTGACTACGTTTTCGCAACCTTTCGTTCCTGTAATATATTAAAGTTTTTTCCATGCGAGCCACCTCAGTAGTTTTAGACTAGCCCCAGTTTCATCGACCGAGAGCCCTGTAGGTTGAGTAATAGATACCCCTGTACAAAACTATTTCAATTTGTAAGTCTTGCCTTGAGAGGCCAGAGATTGTAATATTTTGATGTTACCTTGAATAGGCTGGAAGAAACTGAGAGCCGGTTAGCTCTTTTCAAAGTTTTGTAACAGTGAAGGGTACCTCTGGAAGGCTAGATATTGTAATTTAGGGAGCAAGTGCTCCTGAATTAGGGGATTTCTTCCCTTGAATAAATTATTCCTCATTTTGAATTGTAAACTTGAGCTGGTAGCTCAGAAATTGTAAAACTAGGGGCTTGAAGACCAAAATTGTTAAGGTTCTGAATCTTTAATTTTTCCAAGTCTCGTTTCAAGATTGGCATTGTACCTGATTTTTCATTGTGACTTCACCTAGTGGGAATTTGTTAAGTTTGTTTTCTTATGTTGAAAGGAATATAACCTTTGTTAAAATGTTAATTCAGTTCTTGATATTGTAGTTAGACCCATTCAAGACCGCACCTCCTTTCACCTCTCTGCGTTCCACAGATACCCCTGAATAATAATAATAATAATAATAATAATAATAATAATAATAATAATAATAATAATAATAATAATAATAATAATAATAATAATTTAGAGGATCCAACCCACCTTAGTACTTAATTCTTAACATGCATGAACAATTAGAAAAAATAGTCTGGTGCCGGAATTTAGTCCCGCAAGAGTTCATGACATATCACGCACAATCATGCACCCTAACTCAACATGAGTACCCAAGAAGAAAAATAATCCGGTGCCTGGATTTAGTCCCACAGGGGTTCGCGCATTATCAGAATTACCTAATAAAGAATAGAATCCCCAACCCAGGCGGGATATTGGCTAAAAGTGCAGGCTTAATATCCCGCTAACCACGCGTCAGCCTAATTTAACTCCAAGGAATTGAAGCTGAAATTGGGACAAGATGGCGGCTTTATTATAGGATTGTAACATTGGAAAGCGAGTTAGGGGAGCTTGGACCTGAACTTCGAATGAGATGGCGGTTATAGGGCTCAATGCTTTATTTTGCTATTTGCTTTACGTCGCACCGACACAGATAGGTGGGATAGGAAAGGCCTAGGAATGGGAAGGAAGCGGCTGTGGTATTAATTAAGGTACAGCCACAGCGTTGGCCAGGTGTGAAAATGGGAAACCACGGAAAACCATCTTCAGGGCTGCCGACAGTGGGATGCGAACCCACTATCTCCCGATTACTGGATACTGGCCGCACTTAATGCTTTCTTCACAGGGGAGTAGTATGGAAAGGTGACTTCAGGGGCTCAGATCTGAACTAGGAAGAATATTGTGGCTGCACGTGGGACTAGGGAGTTGGTTTAAGGCTTAATACGTGGATTTTATTCATAAGGGGCGTAACATTTCGGGAGCATCTTTGGGCTCGAAGCTGAACCTAACTCCCTCGGCTAACCACAAAAGATTGTAAGCTTAACTTAACAGAATTTAAGTTCGGTACCCAGACTAACCACATAAATGTGCAGGCTTAACCTTACGCTGACCAGGCGTATACCTAAGCGATTGCCCTTCCCTATACCCTGGCTAAAAGTGCTGGCTTAATCTTTCACTGACTACGCATTAATCCAGCTTAATCTCCGCGGACTTAGAATTGAACTTGGGAAAATGGCGGCTACACATAGGGCTAGGGAGATGGTGTATGGATTTATACATATGCTTTATTCATAGGGGCGTGACGTTGGAAGCTGAACTCGAAACGAGATAGCTGCTACACATGAGACTAGGAAGACGGCGTAAGACTTAATACATATGCTTTATTCATAGGGGCATAACGCTGAAAGGCGACCTTAGGTCTTGGAAGAGAGCAACCGCATAGAGGGAAAAGGGCTAATGGCAAACGGGAAAAGGGCAAAAGTGTTAAATGGCAAAAGGGGTAAAGGCTAAAGAGCTATAGGGCAAAAGGTCTTAGTCGCTAAAGGGCATAAGTTGTTAATAGGGCAAAAGGGCAAAAGGGTTAAGGGGCGAAAGGGAATTAGCCACGGTCTAAGGCTCAGAGCTGAACTTGGAACACGATGTTGGTACGGGACTTAGGAGATGGTGTAAGGCTTAAATACATATGGTTCATTCATAGGAACATAACTTTAGAAAGCTACTTCAAGGTCTTGAAGCTGAGCAGCTGCAAAGTCAAAGATAATAACGTGTGAGCTGAAACGTAAAGCGCTATTGGTTTTCGGTGAATGTTCTCCTCCTCATCATCATCATAGACTTAGTAGCGTATGACTACTTCCTCCTCCTATGTTCAAGCTTCACCTAGCAGGCACGGATTCGACTCCAAACTTAACGTCGTTACATTGGGAAACATCTTTGGGGCTTGAAGCTGAGCGACTGCAGAGTGTTTTCTCCCCCTCCGCCTCCTCATAGACTACTTCCTCCTCCTCCTCACGGACATGGTAGCGTATGACTACCATCTCCTCCTAAGTGCCAGTTCAACCTAACAGGCACTGATTAGACTCCAAGCTTGACCTTACAGGCCCTGGATTCTACCCTAGGCTTAACCTTACAAGGGCGTTAGCTTCACCGACTCAAGTTTGACGCCCAATAGTGCTGGCTTAACATAACTGTCAACGCCTGCTGTAATGTTTACATCAGTTAGCACCTAACGTTTGAGTTGCGAGAAATTAAAAATCCCCCAACCCAACTGGAATCGAACTCAGCATTTTGAATAGAATGCAGTTTTCACGCTAGAACAACATAGATATGTCGACTCGATGTCAAAGTTAGAAATCACGTAAAACTGTCCTCAGAGTGGAGTTCGCTCTTGCTGTCTCTTGTATACAAGTTCATGGTTATGAGGATTTAAATTTTTGTAGCTCACTCGCTTTCTACAAGAAAAGAAAAGAAAAGAAAAGAAAAGCGTGCTGACTCCAACTCCGATATGCAAATAGCTTATGTGCGAAATGCTGATGAAGGATCAAGCTTTGAAACGTTGACTTCACTACGCAGTCCAAGGTTAAAAAGAGCGTTAACATAAGTCACATAATTTAGCGTCTCTTCGGTTAAGCTTGTAGCCTTAGGCTTCGAACTAGAATATGTACGGTCAACGCCCTTAGGCCTGCGGTCGAAACCGAGGTCTGTAAAGAGCGCGTTCTGAACCTCACATGACCTTACACTGGCTACGTGTCCAGGCTTAGCCTTACACGTTGTAAATAAATGTTAGAGATGTTTTTGCACGATTATGAGGGTATTTAGTTTTTGCTGTAAGGATATAAAGGAGAAGGCGTATAAGTCACTGGTAAGACTCCAACTAGAGTATGATTCCAGTGTATGGGGCCCTCACCAGAATTTCTTGATTCGAAAACTGGAAAAATCGAAAGAAAAGCAGATCCATTTTCTGGGTGATTTCCAACAAAAGAGTATCATTACGAATATTTTGCAAAGTTTTGGTTGAAAAGACTTGGGAGTAAGGAGATGAGCTGTTAGACAAAGGTATGTTCTGAGCTGTAAGTGGCGAGGTGGCGTGGAATGGCATCAATAGAAGAATAAGTTTGAGTTTGGCTTTGAAAAGCAGGAAATCACAATATGAATAGTTGGAATTCAAGAGGACAAATTGGGGCGAGTATTCTTCTGTAGGAAGAGGAGTTAGAGATTGGAAGAATTTACCAAGGGTGATGTTTGATAAATGTTCAAACTGTTTGAATTTCTTTAAGAAATGACTAGATAAACAACATACTCTATAGGAAATCTCCCACCTGGGCGAATGCCCTAAATTTAAATCAGTGGTCACTGATTGATGATTGATACAGTTATATTGTAGCAACACAAATATTAGCAAGTGTTCATTACATTCACCAGAAATGATAAAATTCCTTTTAGTTGATCCTAGTTCAGTAACAATATTATGAGGCAACAAGCGAAGGCGTGCATCACCCTTTTGTGGATCGTGCCAGATCTGCTCAGGTGAATTAGTTCATCATCATGACTAGAGCCTGGAAGTTAGGCATTTAATTTTGGTTAAAATAGGCAGGCAAAAAGACACTTAAGATTAAAATAGGCATTAATTAAAATATGCATTTATTTGGAGTGAATGCGGAGGGTAATCTCACTCATTATTAATGAAAATAGGTATTTTAAATACTCATTCATTCATCAATTTATCACATAATTAGCGTACTTACTCTTACTTTTCTTGGTTACAAGCAAAACCAAGGTGCTTTCTCAAAGTACCAACTGTCATAGACACTTGTCAGAAAGAATGTTTTTCATTATGGAAAAGGAACGTTCTACTTCCACTGAAGTGATTGGAGCAAATTTGAAACAAGCTATTTCGGAAGGACACATGCCAGACAAAACAGAATTTTCACCTTTCAGAACATCACGAATAATCTTAATTTTTTCAATGTCCAAATTAGCATTCAGAACACGTTTACACTTTTCACTAACACTGCTTCCTTTTCCTCCTGGTGCTTGCAGCAGTTGATTTACTGCATCTTCGAAGATCGCCATAGATGATACCAGCGAATCATCTTTTTTGTCCAACTTCAAGATTGCTTCCGGTATCACACTATAATGTGCTGCTATAAATGCCAGAGAATTGCTGAGCTCTGAATGGTCTAACAACATTTTTAGCTCGCGAACTGAAGCAACTTCGTCTACGGCATGAAGTACCTCACGCATCTTGTCCAAATTGTGCTGTAATATATGATTGCTGACTGTGGAGGTAAAGGGAGCTCTGGTGCCACGTCCTTGAAAACCCGGATTCGGGAGGGTGTTTTTGGTATTCCAAACTAACTTATCCATATGAGGCTATAAACTTCTTATCTCTTCAGCAATTCTGTGCAGTAAATGGGCTAGACATGTGAGGTGGAGCATTTTAGGAAAGAGAACTTTCAAGGCTGTAGCTGCCCTTTCCATGTAACGTGCCGCATCTGTGACAAAAAGTAGGACATCATCATGCCGTATTCCATCCGGCCAGAGTAACATTAAAGAATTTGTGAACAACTGTGCCACTGTGGAACCATTTGCTCTCTCCATCTCTTTTGTCGTCAAAAGAAATACTGATGATAGGTCAGTTTGCTTTGCTTCCATAGTTCCAATGATGACGTTGGCCATGTACCGTCCCATTGCATCCGTAGTTTTATCAGTGGAGATCCAGACCTTCTTTTCTGCAACTCTGCTTCGAATGCTCTGCAGGGTCTCTTCAGAGGAGATATTCAAATACGTTTTTCTTAATGTGGATTCTGACGGAACTTCTCTTAATGTACAGTTCTTCTGCAGAAACGTCCTAAGGGATTGATTTTCCAGTTTCCAGAACGGAATTCCGGAGTTCAAAAAAGCTTTAGATAGATTCAGGGAAAACTGAGATTGCCTGCTGGATGTTGTAACTGATGTTGATATTAAATTCATCTTAGGACCAACAATATTTAACCTAGACTTATGTTTCGTTGTTGCGAAATGTTGAGTTATAAAGTACTTTTCTTCGTGATTAATAGATTTTTCGCAGATTTTGCAATAGTATAGCTCCATCAGTAGAAAGTGTATCCGAAGCGAATTCGCGAACATAGCCATGTAATTTACCACGCAATGATGTAAATTTCGGCATGATAAATAAGTCAGCGCGTACACCTGAGTTGCCTTTATCAAGTGCAACAGTAGACTAACAGCTTCTTTTATGTTTGACCTATTAGACAGAAGTGATTTCCTCCCGTCCTGTGCATTATCTTATCATTTCGAAACCGGGAATACCAGGTAATTACGCATTGTCACAGCAAAAGGAGTGTGAGGAAGGAGAAGAGACGTACTTCCCTCATCCTCTCTCTTCCCTGGTATTCATTATGATTGTTCATTCCTTTCACTAATGAAGGTTCTGCTATTTACAGAGGTTAAATGAATGGGTTGAGAAAATAAGCTTTCGAATGCTTGAAAACAAATAAACGATTTACAGGGAACAATATTCTAAATATATATTTGTGACGGCAATATGTAATTTAATTTGTGCAACATTTTTGTCTTCGATGTACGGAAATTCATTATATGCTTTTTTTAAATGTGTAAATCGCAAAAAAATGCATAACGATCAAAAAAGGCAAAAAAAGGCTTTAAATCTTAAAATAGGCAACGGAAGCAAAAATAGGCAAAACATGCAAAATAAAAATTGTCTGTACACTTCCTAAATGCACGAAAACATATTTATCTCTATCTTATTCTTCAATATATCTAGTCAGATAAAAAAAGGCATTTTGCCTAACTTTTAGACTCTAATCGCGACACTCAAGAACGCCACACGCATCATTTCACGGAGGGGGGGGGGGGTGAGTTCTGATCGCGGAACTTAAGCATGGTATCATTACGCTTCGTATTAAACCGAGCGTCCATTAGTTGACAGTGCCAATGAAGTTCAGAAGTAGCAAGACAACACCCATGTCATTGAAAACATCAAATGTTATCACTCCATGGTACTAGTCCTTCTGCTGAGAGAAATTTCAGCAAATCAAGACCAATCATCACCGAAAGAGGCACGGTAATACAATTAGCACGACGTCCGTTTTGTTACACTTTTGCTTTCCAAATTTGTGCTGTGAACACTTGACGTGTCCTTGTGTTATTTTATTATAAAGCTTATAATGCTTCCCTACTAGTATCTACAAAATAAGGCTACTTTGTCTGCAAGTACGTCGTCCCCTACGCTTCCGATTGTCGCCGCTGTCCGCTGCCATCGTACCACTAGCGCTCAGCCTGCTTAACAAAGCTGGTCGCCACGTCATTCAGACGTCAATTTGAAGTCATCTTCTGGAACAAACGTGATTTTTCAACTTGTTCTCGTTCTTTCTCACCGAGTCAGTATAAAAGAACCATCCACTCCATCTGGAATTCAGTCTACTTTAGAATGCGGTGTGCCGGGCTGAGTGGCTCAGACGGTTAAGGCGCTGGCCTTCTAACCCCAACTTGGCAGGTTCGATCCTGGCTCAGTCCGGTGGTATTTGAAGGTGCTCAAATACGACAGCCTCGTGTCGGTAGATTTACCGGCACGTAAAAGAACTCCTGCGGGACTAAATTCCGGCACCTCGGCGTCTCCGAAGACCTTAAAAGTAGTTAGTGGGACGTAAAGCAAATGACATTATTAGAATGCGGTGTGGTGTGGAGGGTCGCGCTTCTACGACACTCTGGGTGAGCAAAGCACCATTCAATGCTTTTGTCCTGGGACTTCGTCCCCAGAGCCCTTCAGGCTACCTATTGCTGCATTACATCAGCCGTGAACTGCGTGACGTTCATTTTCAAAATCTTGGTCATGGAATCTTGAACTTTCTCAGTAACTCGATGCAAGGAACTGTGAGGCCATTAATCTACGGCTATTAATTCAACCATTTGTGAATTATTCTTCGCACCTTTTATAAAGATTTGAATAAAATGTTAAGCTGGACGATCCCTTCTGTGCTACACCTGGATCTCGTTCCTTTTCCCTCCTTCAGTTATGGTTCAGTGATATTTTAGTGTGTTTCCGGGCTGCATGCCATTTTATCTGCCTCTTTTATGAGAGAATTTGGAATACTGCATAAGAAGTAATACAACATATCAAGCAAATAATATTACATCAGTCTTGGGACTAGTTTTAGCCGCTTAGTTGCCATCATCAGCCAAGTAAAAATTAAACAGATTATGTGATGACTAAAACATGTGTATACCTCCAGACAAAGACAATGTTGCGGGAATAATCATTACATTAAAATACATAAACTACTTTAATGTTATGATTATTCCTGCAACATTGTCTTTGTTTGATATTGTACCGGGAACGCCGCTACGAGAGAAGTCCGAAGTATGTTTGTTGAACTTCGCGCGAGATGGAAGGTAGGCAGCCCGCCGAACGCAGTGACGTACCCAGCGAGTGACGTGGCCGCCGTAAGCCAGCTATCCGCTACCATATATGGTAATGTTCCAGCTCATCCTCAAAAGTGCATTTCGAGCTACTTTATCGCTATTTTGACACTGCCATCTTAAAAGCCTTTACAATGGACATCATCTGTTAAAATTTCAAGAAAATCCACCGAGTATTATAGAAGATAGTACCCGAGTTCTAGACACTTCCATGCGAACGTGTATAAAAGGAGGACCACCCGACCTACGAATTCAGTGTCTGTCACTCCGCCGTCTCTGTGACACGGGTGACAAGAGAAGTATTGTGTGTGTCGAACTTCTACTTGACAGTTTGCGAAATACAAGTATTTCGGTATTTTCTCTAAGTGTTGTATCGGGACTTTATCATATTCTTGAAGTGCCTGAATGAGACTTTATTTTCTGCGAGCATCGTATTGGAACTTTGTCATATTGACACATTGGGACTTTTTTTTTTTCGTGTGGCGTGATTGGACTTTGATATTTTCTTAAAGTGCCATATAAGAACTCTGTTATTTTTCTGAAGCGTCTCATTGGAACTTAGTTATTTTCGCCAAGTGTCGCGATAAGACATTATTATTTTCTTAAGGTGACATACTGGAACATTGTCATCGGAACTTTATTTTCTTCGAGTGTCGTGTTGGGACTTTAATATTTTGACAGCACGGAACTTTATTTTCTTCGAGTGTCGTGTTGAGATTTTAACATTTTGGCACATTGGAACTTTGTTATTTCTACACATTGGAACTTTGCTTTTTTTAAGTGCCACATAGGGACTTACTTATTCGACGACAATTGAAAGGACTTTGAATTTTCACGAGTGTTGTGTACCGCATTGAACTTACGTTTCGAACTTATTCGAACTTGTATTTTTTGAATCAATTTCTGGAACATTGAAACTTTCCGAGCGTGTAGGATGAACTTGTGCCCTACCAACATAAACTTTCGTGTGAACGATATGACTTGTTTTCTCAAGTGCCTCATTGAATTTACGCCTTGTAAAGACTATGAAACTTAGGGGACATTCAACATTACGTTTAGTTGTGAAATATGCAATACTTTCCAAGTGCTGCACAGGGACTTATGTTTTGATTCTTAAAGACTGTGACAATTCAGAATACGCATATCGCGTTCCCAGAAAGCCTAGAACTTTCCAGTATTTTGAGTGATCCATAATTTATGAAGTCAGACTTTTTCTTTCAAATATTATTTTCTTTAATGGCTATTCACTTCGCCTATTAATGGAACAGGACAGTTTCCGAGTGCTACTTATTCAGTTCATTGCCAATATGTTTTAAATCTTCAGAAATATGCGTTTAGGACTGCAGTGACAGTAATCCTCTAGAACATTCTGACTTACAGTGAGCTTGCATTATGAACTTGCATTTCTACCAGTACTTGTTCTTCGAGTGATTATTCCAGAACGTTTTGATTTAATATCTAGAGTGCAGTAACCATAATTAAAAGGTCATATCTGTTCAGACAGTGCCCTGTATGTGTGGAGTGCCGTGCAGGAAATTCAAGTGTGAATTACGTCTCGAATCGAACCCAGGAACGTGTGCCAATCTTCGAGACATTCCAGAACGTCGAGACTTCCAGAACGTCGAGACACTTCCAGAACCTCCAGACATTCCAGAACTCCTCATCCGAGCAGGTGTGGTCTCTGCCCAGTCGATGTCCAGCACCATCCCAGGACTTGGAGGTACCAACCAGCCACGACACTTCCACGCTGCTGTATGAAGGTGATATGAACTTGCTTTTGATGATCAATAAACTCAATTTAACAAAAGAATCTCTCAAATTGATAACTATACCTCTCTCTGTACCAGCTCCAATGATAAAGCCACTCCCTAGGTTAAGAATCATGCTCGTTAATTTAATATCAAGCGCCTTAAAGATATGAACACATTTTTACGGGTACAATATACATATGTTTTAGTTATCACATAATCTGTTTAATTTTTATTTGGGTGAAGATGGCCGTTAAATAGCTGAAACTAGTTCCAAGACTGATATGATATTATTTACTTGATATATTGTATTGAAAAGTGGAACCTCTTGTCAATTTATAGCTTATAATTGAATACTCTATTTCTTCGTTTTATCACCCTTTTGAATGTTATTAATGTGGCTCCAACACATCATATATGCGTGTGTTTGTTGTTACACCTGCGAATTCTGAACACAATAGGAATATATAGTGAAGATGAAGATCTTACATTTGGCAAAAAGCTGTATGAACATCAAGAAGCTTTCGTAAGAATTCTACACTCTGAGATTCGCGCTACTAGGATCAAGGAGGGAGTACGGAAAGGAAAGGAATCATCTCCCTTGCTATTTAATTAGTACTCTGAACAGATCTTCCGATCTGTTTTTCAAGAAGTGGAAAATGGAATAAAAGGTAACGGCAGGCTGATGAACAATCTGAGGTCTGCAGGAGACGCTGTCATCTTGGCTGCCAGTACTGAATGTCTTCAGCGTCTGGTAGACAGAATCGTAGCAGTAGGGGATAAACTTATCTCAAAATGAACACCGACAAGACCAAAGTAATGGCCATTGCCAGAACTTGAAACAGGCACATTTTTATGAACATTCATGGGGAACACGTTGAACAAGTGCCGAAGTTTAAGTATCTTCGCAGCTGGATTACTGAGGGCATTTAGAGATTGGTGTACGAACAGAAGTGACTCGTGCTAGTTTCTGAAAATGAGGAATATACTGTGCGACGGAATCCTCAGCTTGGAGACACGTCACAACTTCGTCCGATGCTATGTTTATTCAGTGCATCTGTACGGCACTGAAACATGGACTCTGAAATGTAACACTATTACAGGAATAAATGCCTTCGAGATGTGGGTGTTCCGAAGGATATTACGGATGCCGTGGAGTGACCATGTCTCCGATACTGTCGTACTCAGACACATGAGGAGGGACCGAATATTGATGTGTGCAGTCACGTAAAAAAAGGTGGGCATATTATGAGTAATGAAAAGTACAACCTAATTCAATTGATTATGCAGGGTAATATTGATGGACGTAGCGGCCGCGGTCGAAGGAAACACTCCTCTTGGCTGAGGAACTTACGGGAATTAACGCGACTAGGTTCTATTAAACTGACAAGGATAGCCGAACATTGTACACACTTCGCTGTGATTGTGGCCAACATTCAGTAATGGAGAAGACACTACAAGAAGAATAAGAACAAGAATCTTTTCTTTATTTCTGTTGGTCTCTCTTCAAGTATTCTTTATTTTCGTGTCCTCTCTCCTTCTTGCATTATCGCCGTTATTCCAGTTTCTTAAAATATACGTTCTAGTTAGTATAAATGTTGAACTTGAACTTTTTCTTTGATTGATTTTCCTTTCTTTTGTGTACCTACCGCGGACAATCTCTGGTCTTCCCAGCTAATTCCGATACATTTTACGCAAAGTTGATATATTGCTAACTAGCCGTTACTTTGATCATTCCACTTCGCTTTAATGGCGTTGTTTATCTTTACTACTAATCATTATTATTACTAAAGGCGACCATTATGTATCAATTAGTCGCAGAGCTAAATAACGCCCCGTTTTATTACTATTGTTAGCAAGTTCAGTTACAACTAGTAACAAAGAGTAACAACTGGCAACAGAACTACCACATACATCACAAGCTTTATGTATTGATTATTTTTGTTCCGGGGGTTCTGTGGAGCGTAGAGACGTAAGAAGGTGCCGGGGTGAGTGGGTGGACAGAGAAAAACACGAAGCATAATTTAAAACACTAAAATTTGAAATGTTATTTGTTCCTTTTTTCTGCCTTTAAACTTGATAAACACATAATAGTTGAATAGAATAATGGTGAGCTTGTCAGCTCTTGTAAGAATAATGGTGAGCCCGTCAGCCCTTATAACAATAATGGTGAGCTCAACAGCTCTTGTAACTATAATGGTGAGCTTGTCAGCTCTTGTAACAATAAATGTGGGCTCAACAACCTTGTAACAATAATGGTGAGCTCAACAGCTCTTGTAACAAAAATAATACTTCTCTCGATTTTACCTGCCCAGAATCTCGCCTAATAATAGGGTAGCTAGCCCACGCGCTAATCGCTTTTATTAATTCCTCCTCTCTTACGATGTTGTATCCTCGATCGGGGCCATAACTCGCATAGACCAATGCCTAGCCAAAATGGCAGTAACGCGCTCGTGATGCTTACTTCAAACGTATGTTTCCAGCTCCTCTAGCCTCTCGCCGGGCCTCCAAAATGTTTTCCGTTGGTCTGGCCGTTGGAGTACTGTTATTCTCTTGTTCTGCTTTGTGTACGTGATGTCGAAATTTCTCTTAGCTGGCGAGCAAACAGACCTGTGTTTCAAGCTTCCTGTAGACATTACGACATGTGCTGCTGAATGTAGATGTTCCCTGCCATAACTGAGACTTAAACAAAACAAAATCTTCTTTATACGTTCGAATAGATGGCTGATTAATTAAATTAGCACTTCAACAAGGGCTCAGCATCTGCCTCTTGCTGAGACTAGCGAATGGCTGTCATGGTACCAGCCTGTTGTGCAAACTCTCACTTGTGTAGTGCACCACAGCTACACTAGACGGCCAGTTCACGAACTTAAATGCTACTACGTATACTTCTTACGTCAAGTAAATTTGTCAACCATTATGAATTGCTGGGGTTTGGACTGGAGCCAGTTTCATGGCTTCGGTCTTGGAAGCTAAGTAGGGGCTGAGGGGAAATTCTGTAGGCAATCACTCTGTTCACTAGAGAGGGAAGGAGATGTACGGCTTCTTCAAATTATAATGAGTGTTTGTGTATTAAGGAGAAAATGTACGTTCATTATTTAGATGAAGTAAATGTATGGAATATAATTAAAGAGTATCTTGTATTATTTTTATTCATAAATGATAACCGTCTAAAATGTCTCGAGTGTCGAAGACGTGGCCTAAATTCAGGAAATTTGCTACAGGAAAGAATATCCTAACCCACATTCCAGGCACTTAAATCAAAGTAGCCTCTTGCGGGATTCATTAAGCACTAATGCAAGAAGTGTGAAATTTTGTTCAGAATGTTTTTAAAGTAGGGTGGTGAGTGGGAATTCTTTTTAATGAGTATTATCATTGAGAGTGGTTTGGTTAGCTTTTTTACGACATAAATTGGAGGGACCAGTACCAGAGGTAACTAAGCACCAGCCCCACCTGCCACATTTTGACTAAATGAAGGACGAAGTCAACAAGGGATTTAAAGTTATAGAAGCTATCAAATTGATTTATTGAAGCATTTGGACAATGAGAAAAGAATTCTCTTTCATAATGAAAAGTATTCCAAAGTTACTCTTACTCTAGTTTGCGTATCAATATTGCAAATTCTACAAATTACGCCCTTAAAGATATATAGCTATCATATGCCCTCTGACATTCAAGTTTTAGGGTGTAAAGACAATGGAGATATTGTTTGCTCTTTGGATAATTGCGCATACACTATCTTAGGAATTAAACTATAGTATGCCCTCTTCATCCTGTACTGCCGTTTCCTCCACTGCTGCCAGTTTACTGTACAATTGATGATGAATGGGAGAGATATACTTCAAGAACTCCAAGAGGTCTGTCTTTTTTGCAGTCGTTATCCTGTGGCCTTGAAGGTACAAGAGTGGGGTTGTGCGTGTAAATCCTTTTGTGCGACCAACTGTTCTCTTGATCAGATCAACGGAACACGTTCTTGAAAGATGTAGAAAGCTGCGAACTTAAGTTGGCTGTCTATGTGGAGAACAATGTGTCGAATCTGAAATCATTGCACTTTTGTCCAGCGGTAGATGTTTTCTTGTTGGTAATGTTATTCTGGAGTTGTTTGCATGAATGGAACATGCTGCTGTGCCAGTCAACCAGTTTTCTGGTGTAAAGACATTGGGCATGCCTGATTCATCAGTAGAGGCATTTTCTTCCGTCTGGTATGTCCTATCATCGTCGCTAACAGTAGGTAAGTCGGATACCGATGAACTCTCGTGTAATATCCCCACCATCTCAGCACTTAGTCATGTATGGTCCACACATCACAGTCGTCTTTATAGTGCCAGACTTACTCGCTGGTGGCAGCACGTTACAATATGGTTATTAGTCATATGTGGTATAGATAGAAGACGATCTTTTCTACCCACTACACTGAAGATGTCCAAATGTGCTACGATGGCGCTTAGTCACCTTTGCAGCTGGCAGCTTTTTGATGCCCGCATCGTAAACAAGAACAGGGTCGTGTCACCAGCCAGTTGTGCACCAAGTAAATTACAGTATCTAGGAAGGTAGGTAAGGGTTATTCTGCCCGAAGGCAGGTTCGAACCTCCGTAGAGGTGTTCCTGAGCCGGAGTTTACGTGCGGTAGGGTGGCCAGTTCCTTTCCGCTCCTCCATTCCCTTACCCCCCACCAACAGCGCGTGGCAACCCATCCAACTCCTGACCACTCCCAATGTTGCTTAACTTCGGAGATCACACGGGATCCGGTGTTTCAACACGGCTACGGCCGTTTATCTAGGAAGAGGATATAAAGAAAAACTAGAAAGAGAGAAAGAATTCTACACAATTGTTAAGTTATTCAATAAGAAATGGATTGCACGAGTAAAAACTGGCAATTTTTTGTATTCCAAAAAGTATGGGGTAAAATGGAATAAGAAAAATAAAAACAAGCATTAACGAAAATAAGGGAGGATAAGAGACATAATTAGTAAAAGGTTTAAATGTAGACCTAATATTAAATTATTAAATGTAGCAATGAATAAATTGTTGTGTTGTAGTTCACGTGTATTATGTCATTATTGAGAAATTTTGCAAGTACTTCCGTGAGGACATTGACGAACAATATGACACACTGTGGGAGACTACTAGTTGTCTATAGAACTGCACAAGGTTACTTACCTTCATCGGGATAAAGAGGTGGGACGTAGAAAGACGGCGCTAGAAGAACAAAAAGAAACACTCGAATTAGTAGGAAGAATTGTAAAGCATTTATAAATATACACATATAAATCCACAGCCTGTTTCCAGTCACTCGACCGAGTCACGAATGGAATGAATGAAGCCCCCTTCTAGCGGCGAGGGTAGGAATTGTGCCAGCTGGCGAAGCTTTTCGCTCTCCTCTGAGTCTATGTTTACGTTTTGACAGATGAAATGGTACTGGCGAGTGTTGCTGGAATAAAAATGACGGGGAAACCGGAGTACGTGGAGAAAAACGTGTCACGTCTCCGCTTTGTTCAGCACAAATCTTACATGGAGTGACCGGTATTTGAACCACGGAACCCAGCGGTGAGAGACGGGCGCGCTACCGCCTGAGCCCCAGAGGCTCTAAGGGGACGTTAATAATAACATAAAACAAAACTAAAATGGTGTGTCACCTCCGAACAGGCCTGTGGAGTTCTTTCGCTTTGACGCCGGTGACCTACATGATGTGAAGATGTGGCTCTACCTATGATGAATTCTAATGTTGAAGACGGCACAATTACCCAGTCCCCGAGCCAAAGTAACTGAGCGATGAAAGTTGAAATCCTTCCTTCAAATCGACCTCGGGACCCTCTGGACCAGAGGTGCGTACGATGGGCATTTCGCCCCGCGGGCACCGAGCGCTGTGAGTGGGCGAACGGTCAGACGATGAGCGTATGCTAATCAGACACACTGACGTGAAGTTTGAGCGAAGTTCTCCCAGTCCTCGAACACTGCGGCCATACCTGAGGTTGAAATAGACGCAGAAAATAATGGAAGAAAGAGGACAGAAATCCACGTCATTTTCAGGTTTTGTTAATGAATTATATTTATGTTCATAGCAGTTTATATACACTATCCGGACACAGTAAGGAGTTAGGCCAACAACCTCATATAAATTATTTGTAGTGTACGTGATGAATTGGAATTTTCAATATTATATTTTAAGAGGTACTTTGGAAACATTTCTAATATAACACGGAGTTAATGTGGATAGGCTGTGGTTTGTAGTTGCTTGGATTTAAATCTCTCTCTCTATATCTATATATATAAAATAAGAGTTTTGTCTGTACATTGCTCAGAATTTGAAAATAATGGTATTTCTGTATCGGTCATGTCCATAGTAACAAGAAAATGCACTTTTTACTTTTCCGTAATTTCTGTCTGTCTGTCTGTATGTATGTATGTATGTACACGTATCACGAGAAAACGGTTGAAGAGAATTTAATGAAAATCGGTATGTGAAGTCGGGGGATGAGCCTCTACAATCTAGGCTATAATTCATTTTACTCACGCTGAGTGAAATGGTAGTTTAGGGGAAGGCCTAAAATTGAATTCTCAACTACTTATGTTATTAGTGGTCTAATGAAAATCGGTATGTGAAGTCGGGGGATGAGCCGCTATAATATAGGCTATAAATCATTTTACTCACGCTGAGTAAAATGGTAGTTTAGGGGAAGTCCTAAAATTGAATTCTCAACTATTTATGTTATTAGTGGTCATATTTTAAAGAAAATGGTTATGCACAGTTGGGAAATAAATTGCTACAATCTAGGCTGTCAATAATTGTATTTACGCTGAGAAAAATGGTAGTTTAGGGGAAGGCCTAAAATTTAATTCCCAAATGTTGTTGTTAGTAGTCCTATCTTGATGAAAATCGGTATGCAAAGTCAGAAAATAAGTCACTATAGTCTAGGCTGTAAATTATTTTATTCACGCTGAGTGAAATGGTAGTTTAGGGGAAGGCCTAAAATGTAATTCTCAAATATTTCTTATTAGAAGTGTAGTCGATGAATGCTAGATAACTAAGGTTATATAGTATTAAATTTCCTATTATTCATGTCTTATACATTGTTACCGTACTGGCTAAGATCACCAAGATATTCATGAATTTGAATTTTTGTTACTAAGTCCATTTCAGCGCCGAGTAACGAGAAAATGGGTAAACAGTATTTAATGAAAATCGGTATGTAAAGTCGGAGAATAAGAAACTACAGTTTACGGTATAAAATATTTTACAAATCACAGAGCCGAAAGAAAACTAAATGTGTAGGCCTACAATATAGTAAGCTCATAACACTGATCAACAATAACATTACATTGACCATTGTTTGTCGTGATGTGCTTTGTGTCTTCTGTTGCCCCTCATCTCCGGTAGATAGGATTACTGCTGCGTACAGAGAATTTTTATTTGATTTCCGTCGCACCGACATAGATAGGTTTTATGGTGACGATGGGATAGGAAAGGGCTAGGAGTGACTTAGCCCTTAATTAAGGTACAGACCCAACATTTGACTGGTGTGAAAGTGGGAAACCACGGAATACCATCTTCAGCGCTGCCGACAATGGGGTTCGAATCCACTATCTCTCGGATGCAAGCTCACAGCTGTGCACCGCTAACCACACGGTCAACTCGCCCAGTCGGACAGAGGTAACAGCCTGCCTGAATATTGATGGGAAGTAGCTGGTGAGTTAGATAACTTTCTTCTTTAGCATGCCATTTTCTGATACTACTGGTACGTAACACACTGGATCATCATAACATTCGGGCTATTCAATCCCTACTCTGAGGTACTGATTGGAATGAACAGTGTGCATATTTAGCGGAATAATGACAGATAAGTGTTCATGGCAATCTGCGGCCTGGTCATCCCAGCTCTGGAACTTTGGACTATTAGATTGGCACCGCAATCTAACCGCAGCACTGTTCGTTAAAAGTGATAAAACGTGCGGCTTTCCATTTGATCGAGTATTTTATATGATAGCATTGCTTTTAATCGCCACATTCATACTTACGTTTTTGTAATGACCTATGTTGATTTCAGTTAGGAAAACCACAAAGTCAGTCTTTCTGAGGATCCCGTAGCGAAGCACGGGTACATCAGCTAGTATATATATAAAATAAGAGTTTTGTCTGTACATCGCTCAGTATTTGAAAATACAGTAATGGTATTTGTGCATCAGTCATGTGTACGGTAACAAGGAAATCCACTTTTTTACTTTTCCGTAATTTCTGTCTGTCTGTCTGTCTATCTGACTGTATGTATGTATGTATGTATGTATGTATGTATGTATGTATGTATGTATGTATATATGTATGTATGTATGTATGTATGTATATGTACAGGCATTACTAGAAAACGGATAAAGAAAATTTAATAAAATATCGGTATGCAAAGTTGGGGAATAAGTCGCTATAATCTGACCCATAAATCATTTTATTCACCCTGATAGAAATGGTAGTTTAGGTGAAGGCCTAACATTTAATTTTCAAATAGTTATGTTATTAGTGATTCTATCTTAATAAAAATTGGTATGAAAAATCGGTGAATAACTCAGTATAATCTAGGCTATAAATAATTTTATTCACGCTGAATGAAATGGTAGTTTAGGGGAAGGCCTAAAATTTAATTCTCAAATATTTACGTCATTAGTGGTCCTATCTCATTGGAAACTGGTATCTAAAGTCGGAGAATGTGCTACTACACTCTAGGCTATAAATAATTTTATTCACGCTGATTAAAATGGTAGTTTAGGGGAAGACCTAAAATTTAATTCTCAAATATTTATATTATTATTGGTCGCGTCGATAAATACTACATCACCAAAGTCATATAGAATTATTTTTCCGACCATTTATGTCATACATTTTTACCGTACCGGCTATGATAACACATATTCATGAATTTGTATTTTTATTGCTAAGTCCATATCGACGCCGAGCAACGAGAAAATGGGTTAGGAGAATTTAATGAAAATCGGTATATACAGTCAGGGAACAAGGAACTGCAGTTTAAGCTATAAACAATTTTTTTCACCCTTGGTGAAATTGTAGTTTAGGGGAAGGCTCCTCAAATTTAATTTTTAAATACCTATGTTTTTGAACCTATCGAAAAGTACTACATAACAAAAGTTACAGATAATACAATTTCCGATCACTTATTGTTTTATTCAGTTTTACCGTACCGACTATGATGAGTGGTATTTCAGAGTCGGAAGAAAACTAAATGTGAAAGGCTACAATATCGAAAGCGCATAACATTGATCAACAATAACATTACATTGACCATTGTTTGTTGTGATGTTATTTGTCTGACTGAATATTGGCGGGAAATAGTCGGGGAGTTAGAAAACTTCCTCTGGTTCATACATTTTCTGATACAGCTGGAACGTAATACACTGGTTCTTCACAGTATTCCAGTTATTCGATCCCTGCTCTGACGCACTGTTTTGAATGAGCAGTGTCAGAGCCATCTACAGTTAAAGTCGGAAGGTACGCTTGGCAACGCTGTATCTATCTGTCAAGCGGTGGCCGAGAGAAAAGGGGGCGTGTCCGATTTTGCATGACTTCCTCCATATTCACTACATTTAAACCAACACGATGATTATGATAAATGCACACTCTTCGTAAAATGGTACCTACTAAGAAACACACACATCAGTGAATGCATTCACTGAAGTTAGAAATACACATTTTATATCAATAAAAACAAAACACTTTAAGAACAGTACTCACGAGCTCATTTATTGCGGAGCGATAACAGCTTTCTCCGCTTAGTGTTTTTATTCTCACTGCTGACATAACTCGTGTTCTTCATCTGCTTTCAGCACTTATTTAACACAACATTGGAAAATGTAGACAAAAACAATCTATCGCACCATTATTGTCTCTCCCACAATGACGGCGTTCAAACCAGAACTGTTGATTGCCATCCCTTCCTAAAGCAGCTCAGGATAAAGAGAACAGACATTCTTTATAATTTTCACAATCCATGTAGTCTTCGTATACCACTGTTCTTCAGACACACACACAACACAATGTGATGGCACCATTAACCCACCTCTGAAGTTCTTCAAAATAGGGATCACCTGTTTCATTACTCTGCAGCAGACCTAAACAAGTGTCACAGCTTATCTTTCTGGATATTGCCCTTAGTGTATACCCAGAAATGTACAGCATATTACCCCTGACATCTCAAAATGCCCACCAAGAAAATTGAGTCTAACTTGTTTATTGCGTCCCTAATGAGCCCAATAACATCTGTCCCGATGGAATCAGACATTAATTTTCTAATTGGCTACAGCCAAACCTCACTTTTCCATACCATCATCACCACCGCAACCCTAGAACACTCTTAATCCTAATTTTCATCTCACTTTCTAGGACTTGAAGAGCAGTAACATTGTAGTTACAACCAATAAACCGTAAATACTGGCTATACCTTCTTTCTAAGTTATCACTTTGAAACTTTCTTGGCAGTAAATAATTTACTTTCACAGTTCCAAACGAAACTTTTTGAGTAGGGCCTAACTCTTCTTCCTTTTAGTGGAAATAATAATAATAATAATAATAATAATAATAATAATAATAACAACAATAATAATAATAATAATAACAATAATAATAATAATGTTATTTGCTCTAAGTCCCACTAACTACTTTTATGGTTTTGGAGACGCGGAGGTGCCAGAATTTAGTCCCCCAGGAGTTATTTTACGTGCCAGTAGATCTACCGACACGAGGCTGACGTAGGCCTATTTAAGCACCTTCGAATACTACCGGACTGAGCCAGGATCGAATTTACCAAGTTGCGGTCAGAAGGCCAGCGCTGAGCCACTCAGTCCAGCTTTTTTAGTGCAAAGTTCGAACTGTTCCCTTAAAATCATGAGGCAAGACAAAGAGTGTGCTTTTACTGCTTACCTCACGATACTCTATGAGATTGTGAAGCATTTAAATAGATTTATTTGTACAGATTTAACGCTAACACTACAAGAAGTGGCTCCTATATAATTTAATAAATATGCATTTAGTTGAGACCACTTTGATATTTTACCATCTGCTAAACACGTCATTTCTTTTACCAACATCTGATAACTTAGCATACATAGTGACATTCATATCTTGGTTAATTTTGAGTAAAAGGGTTACATTTGGCATATCATCCATCTTCTTGTTTACCCTACTCCACATTTTCAGGCTCCTACCTTCAGGATCTTTTCTTTTAACACTTTTCGGTGACAAATATTTTTGGCAAATTTGGGAAAATAACTGGTCATGCATCAGGGAGAAGCTCATTAGGTTTAGGTGGTAATATTGTTACGTTGACTTTACTATCACAAATTTTATCCCCTGTTGAAAAACTTTCGTGTGTGGCATGTTTTATGCATACGACTGAATCCTTCCCAGGTTCCCAATCATCCCGTTTAAAATGACAAATCCATTTTTGGTTTAATTCCTCGTCTGAAGTAAAACTAAATGAGGTAACAAAACCTCTTTTAATGCTATAGTTATTACGATACATGGAAACACAACATTTTCTGGGCATCTCCAAATACACGAAACATTTCATTAATACGCCAAATTCAGTCCGCAACTTCACAAATAATAACGTTACTGATTTAAGGTCCCACTAACTACTTTTACGGGTTTTGGGAGACGCCGAGATGCCGGAAGTTTGTCCCGGAGGTGTTCTTTAACGTGCCAGTAAATCTACCGACAGGAGGCTGACATGTTTGAGCACCTTCAAAGACCACCGGTCTGAGCTGGGCTTAGAAAGCCAGCTCTACAGTCCAAGCTACTCAGCCCTGCTTAGCCTTCACATTATTTCCATAATAGGCTTTACGCATGCTTATTCAATCACTTATCTTATTATATATACTCGAACCTATCTCCGTGAAAAATTACACAAAATATTAGAAGAAGTTTACTAGACATCAACATACACGGATAGATCCCGCGCTTTCGCCTTGGCCTCCACTGGACGTTGCTAAACTTGCATGACTCCGACTTGTAACTGTAGTCGGCTATGGCAGTGTGCATACTTAAGGCAGAGGCTGACTTAGTAGTAGTAGTAGTACCTGATCTAGAATAACAATTTAGGCCTATTCCAAATTATAGCACAACAATTCACTAAATAATTCAAAATTCAACCCTGAAAAGAGCCGTTTCTTAAGAAAAGCTGTTTCCTATTCACTTTTATTAAATTCTATATTCATTTTATTCCAAATTATCAGTGAAGAGGTGCTTTCTCCTCTGGCTTGGAGGAAAAATTTGCCTCCGAGTCAGATAGATTTTTCCGCCGACAGTGTAGTGAATTGATATTTTCCAACTCACCGAGTACTCCTAGGAAACAGATTAGTAAAAGGGCATATCCTTTGTCCTGGGAGTCTCCACTATTCGACCCTCTCCCCGCCGAAAAAAGACGAAGAGTATTCACGAATAACGGCGGTCTGCAGCTTGGTCATTCCAGCTCTGGAACTTAGGACTGTTAGATCGGCAGCGTAGTCCTGTTCGTTAAAAGTGAGAAGATGTGTGATGTTTCAATTGATCGAGTATTCCATCGAAAGCATTGCTTTTAATAGCACCATTCCTACTGACGTCATTGTAATGTATGTTCATTTCAGTTGGGAAAATCACTTAGACAGTCTTTCTGAGGATTTAAAAAGGTAGGTGGAGAGTGAGTGTCTACCATTATAATGAAAACTCCCCAACGTGATTGTGACTGATGGTATGCAAGCGGGTATACCATTACAGTGAAAACTCCCTAACTCAGTCTTGGTATGCGAAAAGATGTTTGGTGATTTCCCCGTCGCGTTTCTAGGGTAACGTTAAGAGCTATGCAATTCAATACAATCTTGTTCACAACGTGTACACTAGAATTCCGTATACAATGTAGAATTCCGTAGCGAAGCACCGGTACATCAGCTAGTTATCTGATAAATTCACCAGCAATGCAAATCAAGCTCACCGGGAATAACATCCGTTAGGTTATTTATTTGAAAGCAAACTGAATATCTACTGTATTTGGTAGATGCATTTACATTGTTGCTATTGTTGTTGTATTTTAATCTCGGATAGTAAATAGCTATGTCCTCACTCGCGATGAAGCTTCCCCGCCATTTAAAAGCTAGCTGTTATCATCGGACGCCTGATAAGTAGAGCCCGGATTTCCATGCAAATGCATGTTCCTAAATAAGCTGGTTACAGTTTTGAAACTTTGCAAATATTCGTTTTATGACTAATCAGTTCCAAACAACCGTATTTTTTCCGTGCATGTTTCCATGTTTTGGCCTCTTTGGGAGAAAGTTCATGCATAATGCATATTTTGAAAATTTTGGATTTAGAAGTGAATAATCGGACGTTTATATTGGATTATATGACTTTCCTTCTAACTTTGACGCATACATTATATTAACTTGCATGAAAGTGCCTTTTTTTTTGACATGGGTTGGCAGAATTTGAGACCGTACGTCCACGTTATTTGCATATTATTGAAAGAGAAAGAAAATATATTCCTGGCATACTACTTGACGATCAAAGTTAGATGGAGAGAAGTCCTACAATCTAGTTAGCCAAGCACTTTCTTGTCTGGTGTTTCAGTAAAACATTGACATAAGCGGAAAGACTCCGTGACGACTGCGACAATCGGACGAGAATATAGTGGGTTCGAATCCCACTGTCGGAAGCCATGAAGATGGTTTTCCGTGGTTTCTCATTTCCACACCAAGCAAATGCTGGGGCTGTACCTTAATTAAGGCCACGGCCGCTTCCTTCCCAGTCCTAGCCCTTTCCTGTCCCATCGTCGCCATAAGACGTATCTGTGTCGGTGCGACGTAAAGTCAATAGTAGGTTTTGATTGCCTCTCCTTGGATTGTGATTCCTTGCCAAATTCCTCCTTGATTTCCTTTACTGCCTGTTCTATGTAAACAATGAAACGGAGGGGTGAATGGATGACAAGTTGTCACTGAAATAAAGATTGACAATGGTCTTAATCGTTTCCATAAATTGAGGATAACTTTGAAAGAAATATTTCAAACCGAACAATGCAAAGATTACGGAACAACAATTTCATGGATTTCCGCGAAGAGAAATGTAGAACAAGAGATGGATGAAGAAAGGAAAACAGACAGACAAAGAAAGAATGAGTGATTTTTTGGCTGCAACCTCTCTTCCCAGATAGTTACTTAATCCTGTATGTAATGTCCGTTAGCGGCTTAAAATTATGTATTAAAATAACAATACGGACTTACCAGCAAGCACATTGAAGACTACCTGTAAGAGACAAAAGAAACAAACGATTAATGATGACGTATGTAAACCATATCTCCATAATAGCACTGACGTAAGCGAACTAAATTTTGTCTGATATTTCATGCTATCTTAATTGTTTTTGTTATTTAGGAGCCAAAGATTGTGAGTTCGTCAGTTCTGTGTACTTCCTATGTTTTAAATTACAAACAAATCATTACTGAAAGACAAACATATGAATCTTACGAAAATGATGGATATCGTCTCTGTATCGTGTACGATGGCGACCCTTTTTTTACTTTTTTAATAATTTTGATAAAGTCGTACGACATATCAGAGGTATTCGGCGTCGCAATCATGGGAAAGGGTATTAGTGATGACGAAGCTGTTTTTGTCGTAGTTTAAAAGATTATATGGAAGAAGAGGAAGAAAAAAGTTTGGGACGTTAACAGATGTCAAGCAAGGTAGAGGTTATGAACAACTGAAGTAATGTGCTCAGGACAGAAAATCTTGGAGGATGCCCAGGTGATACCTGTCTCAAGAGTGATTCACAGAAGAAGAAGTAGAAGAAGAAGAAGAAGGCAAAATAAATGTGATAGCATGGAAAGTCGTAAGAGTAGGACAATTACGCAGTACCCTATGGCTGATAAAAGAGGTATGAGCGAGTGTTTATAAGTGATATAGTGATACAGTTTACAACGACTGCACAGATGAATCACTGCAGAAGTTACAGGGCTCGCAAAATGCATGTGTAAGGTTCATCTGCAACCTTGAATACACAGAACATGTGACATTCTCCTACACGAAATTAGGCTGGCTCCGCCTACAAGACAGGTGTAATCTTCACTTCTAACCTTACTGCAACGAACTTTAAATCTGAACTCTCCTCCTTATCTCAAAGAACGTTTGTGTAATCTCTCATTACACCACGAAATCACATATCACCATACCCAGTCCTTCCTTCAGAGTTACCGCAATTCGTGAATGGAACAACCTGCCTCAAGACCTCAGAGCGATATCAGTGTCCACCGATTTTAAACGTGCATGCTCAAAATATCTGATGGGAAGACAGAAATAGCAAGGCAGCAAGATATTATCACTTTCCTACTTCCTCATCCTCTTTTTTTAAACTCCCTTCCCCCATTCCTACTTTATCCTTCCTCTGTGCCTTTCTCAACTAGGGTGGAAACTCAAACTACAAGAGTAACGTTTGGTCTTTACTATTTTGTTTCCTAATCAATTTTTTAATTTTACAAACTTAGTGTTTACGTATATCTTCACAAATGCACTCCTTTTCTGTAATATTGTTCCATGTCCCCTTGATTTTAATAACATACAAGTAGTACAATTAGTACAAGTTGTTACCGTTACCTTTAGTTCAGTAGTTCTACATAGATTTGAAGTTTACCATAGGGTGCTTTTTAATGTTTTGTAATTAATTATCTATCTAATTCTGTTCCTGTTTAAGTGTATGACAGGGGCAACTTCCTTTGCTAGGATAAATAAATTATCTATCCGTCTATGATCGATTGGAAACGGTAATAAAAATGTAAACAGAGCGCGAGGTTGGTTTAAAGCAATTGCTGAAGTATCTGAAAACAGGTACGTACTTTAAAGGTGGCGAGGAATGGTAAAGAAATAAGAGACTAAGAACGAGCTGCACGCTGGAAAGAAATAGTTAGAAATGGTTTTCGAAGTAAGGAGGAATTAAAGGAACTTAGAAAGGAAATTGAATCCAGCGAAGATATCAGCTAAGGATAACATGATGGCAAGCATAATTGGCAGTCATACAGATTCTAGTGAAAAATGGAAACGTGTATATATAGGTACTCTAAGGAAGAAATATATTCCAAAATGGACATTCCAGGAATCATTAATGCACAAGGGGAGTGTGTGTGGGAGGATCTGCAAAAGGTAGAAGTATTCAGTCAGCAGTATGTAAAGATTGTTGGTTGCAATAGGACGTAATAGAGGAGCCTGTGTATAGCCGTCATCTTGTGCAATCGCCCATGGCCGGTATCTTTCTCCATAAGTGCCTATGATATGTATAGCCGCCATCTTGCGCAATCGACAATGGCCGTCTCGTAAGAGCCCATGTATAGCCGCCATCTTGTGAATTCGCCCATGGCCGGCATCTTTCTCCGTAAGAGGCTATGTATAGCCGCCATCTTCCGCAATCGCCAATGGCCGGCATCTTTCTCTATAAGAGCCTATGTATAGCCACCATCTTGGGCAATCGCCCATAACCGTCATCTTTCTCGAGAAGAGCACATGTATAGCCGCCATCTTGTGCAATAGCCCATGGCCGGCATCTTTCTCTATAAGGAGCCATGTATAGCCACCATCTTGCGCAAGCGCCCATGGCCGTCATCTTTCTCTATAAGAAGCCGTGTATAGCCACCATGTTGCGCAAGCGCCCCTAAGCCGTCTCATACGAAGCTATGTATAGTCGCCATCTTGTGCAATTAGATAGCAGCCATCTTGTGCAAGCGTCCCTAGGTCGTTTCATAAGAGCCTATGTATAGAAGTCATCTTGCGCAAGCGCCCATGGCCGTCATCTTTCTCTATAAGAAGCCGTGTATAGCTGCCATCGTGCACAAGCGCCCCTAGGCCATCTCATAAGAGCAGCCGCCATCTTGCGCGAGCGCCCAGGGCCGTGATCTTTCTCTATAAGAAGCCTGTATAGCTGCTATCTTGCGCAAGCGTCCTTAAACTGTCTCATAAAGAGCTGTGTATAGCCGACATCTTGTGCAGTTGTCGTCGGGAAGAGCATCTTGCCGTAAAAAGCCCCTTCAAAATGGCGGATGTGAGGTTAAGCTCGCTCTCTCAGGCGTTCGGGAAGGGCAACTAGTCGTTAATGTGAGGTTACGCCCCTCAAGATGGCGATTGTGATGTTAGGCTTGCTCTCTGACGTAAAATCCGATCTGGCGTTCCACAGGGATCAGTGTTAGGGTCTCTTCTATTAGTTTTGTTCCTAAATGATATTACTGCAGTCGTTCAGAGCAGTGAATGTCTCTTGTACGCTGATGACTTGAAACTATACCAAGTCATAGAAGAAGACAGTGATGGCGATTATCTACAAGAGGATCTGAAGCAAATATGCGAGTGGTGGTATAAGTGGTCCCTTAAGGTGAATAAATTCAAGTGTGGTGTCATGTCATTTACTCGGAAATTAACTCCTGTATTTTACAGATATAAAATCAGTGGAGAAAGTTTAAATCGTGTGGAGGAGTTTAATGATCTAGGTGGAATCCTTAGTAACAGGAATGGCTTATCCTTTGAGAAACACATCGACGGTATTATAAAGAAATCTCTCAGACTCCTGGGGTTTGTCGAAAGGAATTGTGAAGATTTCAGTAATATTGCATGTGTAGAAACTCTGCTTTGTTCCCTGGTGAGATACTGTATCGAGTATGGTTGTGAGGTTTGGTTCCCGTATCAGAAAGTCCACATACACCATCTCGAGAGAGTAGGCTAAAGGAATTTTGGAGGAAGGTGGGGAGCTGTGGAGAGATAAAAAGAACTGTGCAGGTCTTTGGTTCACAACACGATCCAGAAGACTGGAACTGGAAATACAGAAGAAGGAGAAGAAGAAAAATGAGAAAAATTTAATTTTTTGTTAAATTCTGCAGATGATGTACACTTACACAATTGAGGACCAAAGATAAAAAGTGTGAAATTGCCAATAATAGATTTCTCGGAGCCCAATGGTACTTTCACCCTCCTCTACGAAAGGAGACCAGGAATTAATGATACTACTGCCCTTGAAGTGCAAGTATACCACAGTAGTGTCGAAAAGTTAAGCATAAGTTGCGAGTAAGCAAGGCAACAGGAAATAGACCGCAAATCGCAAGATGTATGCACCTACCAACATTTTGTGTTCGCTCTATATAGGAAAGAAGTGTTCCCCGCTTTGACTAGCGGCGTAACCGCGAGGTAAACACAGCCAGTGGTGCGCCCCATATTCCCTCAGTCGTGTTTGCCCTGTTATAGTGTGCGGAGTGTAGCCTCGTGGTGAAAGTGACAACATAATGGCACAACGACGCCATTTGCACCAGGTTTTGCAGAGTAGAATACTCGGCTGCTGGAAGCAGGCCAGAAACAGACCGAAGTCGCCGTATCCTTGAATATGCCACAAAGTGACATTTGCACTCTTTGGAGACGATTTCGAGACACAGGAGATGTTAGTCGTAGGCCAGTGCCAGGTCGACCAAGGGTAACCAGCCCACAGCAGGACCGATATCTGGCACTAACCGCCCGACGAAATCGGAGTGCACATGCAAGGCAATTGTCGGCGGAGCTTGCAGCCGGCTCAGAGATTGCCGTTTCCCAGCAAACTGTGTACCGGAGGCTCAGAACAGCAGGGCTGTTTGCCCAACGTTAAGCGGTGTGCTTCTCTCTCAATCCAGTACATAGACGGGTCCGTTTACTGTGGAGCCGTCAACATCGAAACTGGACCATGAATTAATGGATGCATGTGCTTTTCACATATGAACCACGCTTCAGTTTGCAGAACAAGTTGCGTCGCACATTCATCTGGAGTGAACCGGGTAACCGATACAACCACAGGAACATCGTGGAACGGGTCCAGTGTAGTGGTGGTGGCGTCATGGTGTGTGGCGGTATCATGTTGAATGGCCATACGGACTTCTACATCTTCATGGGTGTTCCGAGGAACACGGTTAACGCTCGGAAATACAGGGATGGGGTACTGAGACGACATGTTCGACTCTTCAGAGGTGCGGTTGGTCCAGACTTCCTCTTAACGGACGATAATGCCCGACCGCACGGCGCTCCTCTGTTGGATGAATTTCTGGCTGGGGAAGATATTCATCGCATGAACTAGCCAGTGAGGTCTACGGATCTGAATCGTGTAGAACATGCCTGGGCTGCATTGGGGAGGCGAATGGCATCCCGTCAGCCTCCACCAAGGACCCTCCAAGACCTTCGCATGCTCTTTCGGAGGAATGGGATCGACTGCCACAAGAGTTCTTGGACCATCTGATAGAGACCATGCCACGTCGGTGCGAAGCATGTGTGGCCGTTAGGGGTAAACATACACCCTATTAACAGCATATGTTTTTGTGGAAGACATTGCCAAGTTTCGTTAGTTGCTGTGCGAAGTGTACCTTATCTATCAGAACCTTTCTTACACTGTTTCTTGGACAACTTGTGTGACATATGGTGCGTGAGTCAGCTTCTGTTTGTTCAGCAATCCATCTGACATTCATATCAGGCCGTATGGCCTCGTTTAGTGATTATGTTTAACTTTTTGGCCACTAGTATACATCCAGTATATTGTAATGGTTATAGCGTCCGCCATGCCAACTTGCTAACGGCCGTATCGGCCTCACCCCCCTTACGCTCGACCGCGCCAATTACAAGCAGCGATTAAGTGCTGGGCGGGCTCTTCTCTCTTCTGTCCGTGGTCGCGCGGCATGGGACGACGGAAATTACTCGACTATTAATCTGGAGTCTTCCATCTCGCGAGGTTCTTGGATTCATCGAGCATCCGGACTGTCCCAGAAGGGCCAGCGCAGGTATGTAAGAGAGGAACGACCTGCCTGCAGTGAGCGGGAGTTAGACGGAGCGAGTGAGTGAGAGTAAGATTGAGTTCGCTGGTGTGAGTTAGCGAAGAGCGCAGTCATTGATAGCCTGGGCTGAGATGTCAGCCTGACGGAGTATCTGCCTGTTGGAGCCGAGGACTCGTTCCTGTTTCCCTGATGTCGTGTGTGTGAGTCCCTTGATGCCGGCTGCTGGAGAAGAACCTTGGGTGTTCTGGAGCAGCACGAAGGGAACACTGGGTGCCGACGTGTGCAGACTGCGATCGGGGTTCGACGAGTTGAGTGAACAGCGGATACTATCCCCACCTGCGAAACTGACGTATAGGCTGTAGACCGTGACAGCGTTAACGAGTGTGAGTGAGAGGTTGAGTGAGTGTGGTGTAAATAATCGATGACCCTGTGTGCGTGTGTCATTGTAGGTGGAACATGAGAAACTAAGGGAGAGAGCGCGAACCATGTACTTGTGTAAGTTGTAAGCTCGGCTATCGCGCGCGCGCGCGCGCGCGCGCGCGTGTGTGTGTGTGTAAATCTGTAATTGTAGTGCTTAGTTAATAAATCTTAGAAATAGGACGCTACCAGGTTCTGTACCCATTTATTTACTTATTTACCCCGCCAACACGTTACAATATTTTATATAGTTACGTGACAATATTTAGCTTATGTAAATTTCATTTCTTTAATTAAGTGGCTCAGAAATTAAAAAAATATACGAGTGATAGCACACTGAGCAACACAGATGCTCGAAATGCTGATACTTTCACCCTCCCCCACCAAACTCAGCTGGGCATATTGGACTGTGGCTCTATCTACTGAAATTCCTACCGACTAACCTAAGGACCTCAGGAGCATGCACAAGTTTGCACCATATACGACATGGCTAAAACATCCCCTTATTACAACAAAACCCACATTTTTCGTATTTCGGCACTTTCACCCTCTTCTATCTTTGGTCATCAAATGTGATAATTAAACAATAAGAAAAAAGACGACGATGTATCAAGATGTGAAGATTGCCCTGTCCTTGTTCCTCGTTCTGATTGCACCTTGTCCGCACTCCGACCTGCCTTTTATATGATCTTTTCTTTGTTCTTAATTCTCTCTATATGAATTGACGCAAATCTAATGCGTACGTCGGTCTCGTACATATGGACTAAATGTCTCAACTTCCAAAATGAGATAAGATAGACTACGTACCAGTATGAATAAGAATATGTGAATTTTATAACGCATGATTCCTGGAGGACGCAGCGCTCACTGGGATCTTGACCAACCTTCTTTCTTATCTCATTAAGGTGAGGCGGAATATATTAGGCAGATAATAGCATAATAAAATCACATATATATTCCAGCTATGCAGTCGTCTATGACGACTCTGCAGGTATTTTTCTTTTCGGATGATTTGATATAACATAAGCCGTTGCTAAAGTAATACATATGTAAATAATTCAGCTGGATAGATTATAGTTATAATGAGTATATTTAGCTCATCTTAGATCTCGTTTCGAGCAAGACCGAGCGATTTTTTCTGACGTCAGTGAAACATAGAAACCTTTCCTAAATTTCTCCCTCATTTACACAACGAGTTACAGTGGAAAGTTGCGATAATTTTGCAACATCTGTAGTTCGTAAAGCATTTGTTGCGAGGAAAGGTGCACCTCTTACTTTTTCTCTTTTTATTGTGCCTAGAGTTTCGTCACTGACACTTTGAATAATGCCGTTTTGGATTCGATGTCACGAGCTTTTAAGTACGTCGGTGTTTTGTAAATGTGTGTACAATTTCGTAGCAATTGCAAGAACTCAACATAGTTTCCTCGGTTACGAGATTCCTTGTGTTCTTCGTGACCTATGAAAGGCAGCTTTTGTTTCGCAAATGACATCAATTAATCCTTTCATTATTTCTCTGTTGAAATCAACTTCGGCGTTACGCTTTGAAACGTCCACCCCCGCGTTGTTCACCTACCTGAAAGGCTATTCTTGATTTAGCGAAAGTTTTACATCTCGTTACTGCAGATAAATGCGACTGAGACTTTCAATGACGGATATTTGCTTCATAAAAATTACTAATGACTGAGAAATCATTACTATTCCAAACTCATATATCTCTTTCAAAAAATAACACAAGGCCAGAAAAATATTTATTTTTGAGATTTGGCATGCAGTTAACAATTTTGAAAAATCATAATATTGTCTAGAAATGAGGAAGATAAGAACTTCTACTGATGTTCGGTGTAAGCTATCCTTATATAGTGATATTTAGCTTATTCTTAAAATTTAAGGCGGCGCAGGAAGTATTAAACTGACGATACAAAATACAAATTTTGACTATTTGCAATCGTGAGTGGATTGTGTGTGTCCGAGTACAGCAGCCCCCCACTCCCCACTGCCGATGACGTACGAGGCAAGGGACTAGATTCTCGCAGCTAGTCCCTTTCCATGTTATTGCACAGCGTGAAACACACACTACTGCTTGAAATCGTTGTAACACTGCACTGAAACACTGACTGGAATTAGCTAATAATCCACTACAAATATATAGCACTAAGGAATATCTGTTAAAGAGCATGGTGCTGTTAAACATTATTTCGACAGCTGGCGGTGCATACGGAACTTATATCGAGCAGAGAGGACTAGGAAATTAATCCCAGTCCCTTTCGCTTCAGCCAAGCGGGGATGAGTCCAAATCTACCACGCGCGATAAGGGGAGCGGTCACATGGAGGTACACAGTCTTCATGTTAAATGTGTCCGGCTGATGTAATTTGATCAATTGATATAATTGAGGGAATACAACACACTCAGGGGACTAGGCCGTTCCTAGTCCAATGACGTCACGCCACTGCCTAGGGTGTGTTTTTAGATATGTACGCTTAATCTGTCAGGACCCATGTGCTGGACATGGCCAACTACTTTTTTTTTTTTTTTTTGGAAGTGTTCGAGTTCAATCTTCCCACTGACAGCCATTCTGATACAAGATCTGTAAGCAATGTTTAGGGATCAAGAATATCATAACAATCAATGGAATATTATTGGTGAATCTCAGGTTGTTAGGCCTCCTATTAGCATATGTGGGTGGGGAACGCAGATGAAAATTACATCCTATGTCTGTCGTAAGAGGTGACCAACATGGGTGACCAGGGTATGTTGGAATTAGAACCATGAGACTACTTATGATTAGTTTCATAATGTGAGGAAGACCATGGGTCTACGTTACATAGGAACAGTACCGTTATGTGCGGAACACCACGGGTCTGGGCGCTTCTTGTGATTGGTACCATCATGTGCATGGCGGGGAGCGGATGCTCGACTGCACAGTCTTGTGTCTAGTGTGACACACCGACTTACCCTTTTTGTTGTACCTTCTGACATCGTGTTCTTTATCGATGCCATAGATTAATCTGATTGCTTTAGTATTCTCGAACTTGACATGTAATTCACCTCTGTTTGACAGATGGCAGCTCTTGTTATGAAAGATAGATAAAGCATTTCTTTCTTACTATTCTTTGTTTCTTTTACACTCTGAGAGAGAGGCAAGAACGACTTGGATTGAAACAATGGAGGCGTTGGACTATCCGATGATTTTAATAGATTTATACTGCTATTTTAATATGAATCCTTATTTGCCCTATATGATTCTCCGTTCTGAATCAATATTTATGATTACATAGAATCTACGGATTCTATTTCTCAAGACTTCACGTGGAGGAAGTGAGGTGTAAGGCATACCGGGCGCTAGGTTTCGTCTGTAGATGTCTCTCGGGAGGAAGAAGTAAAGCCCTACGCACGGCTTATATTTCCCTTGTGCGGCCCATACTATTATATGGCCTTCCTTCCTGGCATCCAACTACAGCGGAAAATATGAGGAAACTAGAAGGTATCCAGCGACGAGCAGAACGTTTAATTAACAAACACATCCCCTTAAACACAGCCAGGTCATTGCCACCAGTGAACTCGTTATGTACACAAATAGATGTAGCCTTCCTTAGGAAATCCCTGACAGACAACACACACCTCTCCCCTTTCCACCGCCGGCAGCTCAATTACCGCTCTGTTAAAAGAGGCCAAGGAGTTACTCTTGTCCCTCCCTTCGCTAGAACAACCTCATATTTAAATGGGTTTTACTCAAGGGCTGCTCGTACGTGGAACCTTATACCATCTGAGGTAAAGCTACTTCCTCTTCCTCACTTCCTCCGCGAAGTAAAGAAAATGTATATGTAAATATAAACCTATATGTGATGTATATAACTTGTATAAATTAGAATTGCAAGAAGGATGGGTGCAAGTACAGGTGTATGTGGGCGAATGTGTATGCGTGCGCGTGTGTGAGTGGTTGTGAATGAGTGTGTACACAGGGGTCTGAGCGAGAGTATAAATGGCTGGGTGTTCTTACTCTAATATTTTCAGGATAAATCAAGATAATTATTATTCTAAGGGTACAGTGTTTGTAGTGTAAATATGTAAATTTAAAATTGTCTACATAAGTTTGTATGTAAATATTCAGTAGAGTTTATGTACACATGTGGAGATGGAGGCACTTCTTTGTATGTGGGGCTTGCCCTTTCTCCATCTACCACCCCTAAATTGTACATGTACAATTTAAGGAAAATAAATAATAATAATAATAATTTATCTCTTTTGCCTTTCTTGGCTTGCCATAGTTATGCTGATCTTACATGCTGAGAGTTTTTTGCTCTGTACATTGATTTTATTTCATTTGCTGCAGACCTTTTATATCTTTCATCTTCTCGTCTGCTTGTTGTGTATTTATCCCTACGTAGGGGCGGGAGGTAACACCGGCCCATGTTATCCGTGCGGATGATGTGTTTACGTGTGATTTTGTTAGAGAACTTTTATCATTCTCTTAGGTGTCTACGTCTGGATGGAGCTTATATTCTGTCTATATGGTTTAACCCTAATGTTGTGCTTTTAATTATTGCCTTTTTGGGTGATATGAATGTGTTACGTAGCGTATGTGCTGATATTTGGTTATTGACGACTGAGTGAGCCTTGCCTATATTTGTGCAACCCAGGATTCTGATCTATGCATTTGGATCAAGCTCACGAGCCTATGATTACTTTTTTATGCTGTTACGAGTCTCGTCGTTACGTGCATTGACACTATATCATTTATTCTACCTTGCTTATTTTGTTCTCTGTGCGCGCGTGTGTGTGTTGATGTCATATGATTGCTGTATCCATGTTATTTTTCGTGTCTTAAAGGATGATGCTTTATTTCTATTTTTCTCTCGGTTCTTTTTATTTCATTTAATACTTGTTTATTTACCTTCGTAACAATGGCAACTCGCTTAATCTCGTTTTGTTCCTCGTTTATTTCTTTTCTGCCAGGTTTACTTTTCTGACATATTTTTTGGGGGATACAGTTTCCTTGGAGTTTGTTGCTACCTTTTTTTCACACAGGAATGAATTGATTTCTGGTCTTGTCCATTCCGATGCTATGATAGTATTCTTTTGATGAGCATAGCCCTAGAGTAGGCACTCCACTCACTCCACTTGCTGTAAACGGAAGCTCCGCGGCCGGTGAAGCTCTTTTATTTTTAGTTCACAGGATTGCCGATAGAAGCGTCCTGTACGATTTGTCAGCGATCTCCGAATTGTTGCCAACTGTTAAGGAAATGTCCAGAGGACTGTTGCGAAATTCGTTTTAGATTACAACCACTAAATTACTTTTTTTCTTGCCGTGCGGGCAGTATGCACCGCGGCGATAGTTAAGAGCCTCTCGAAGGGAGTGTGGCCCCCGAAGGGGGCCACTGTTCTCATGACAGAGCTTGGCCTGGATTTGGAAAGATAGGTTACAGCTACTAAATTACATATTTTTCTTGGTGTGTTTCTTGCTGCGTTTTTGTTCTGCACGGGTTGGTAACGGAACCAGCGAGTTACGAATTATGGGAATGACGTCATATCGGCCAATGGCCGTGCTCGTAGCTGGCCGGCTAATGGTGCATGGCGCGTGAAAACTTTCGTTGTGCTATAAAGGTAAACATACATTTTTGGGCGGGTTGGTGGGTCCCTGGCATTGGTAATGAACGCATCCCTCATCTAAAAGGATTTTAAGGTACAATTCATATATATTTCTTCGCGAAGTTGTGTGTTATATACTGGAGTGTCTAGGGTAGGGCGCTACCTGTTGATGTGAAGCGTTGTTTATTTCACGTATCATTAACGTTTTGTTGTGAGGAAAGAAATTCTTGGCCTCAAATCTTTGTTATTTCTGTCAAGGAAGAACTGATTATTTTTGTAATCATATTTAGCTACATTCCTGCGACGTGTATATTGAAATTCATAAGATTGGATTTTATGATTCAAATGGCTGGACTGTGTTTATAATATCCTAAAAGGTTATGAATGTGGATATCCTTTCTCCCTTTGTATTCCCCAAATTGTTTCTTGTGTTCTAATTTTCTTTTATCTGCCAAGTTACGTCAATAAACCTTATTTTATTCTTCTAATCGTTCTATGTTGGGTACATGCCTTTTTCTTTATTGCTATTCCTTAGTTTAAGAGGCCCGAATTCAGTTCCTGGCAGTCTCGACGGGTCCACGAGTGTTTGTTAGTAAGTTGGTGGGTTGACTAGCGGGAATAGGTCCCGAGCACTGCGCTCGAATGGGGGTCGGTCCCACTGTGATCAGAATGTGTCTGCGGTACCTGTGAGTAGTACCATTATGTGAGCAACACCATGAGTACACGTAACCTGTAATTAGTACCACTGTGTGAGGAACACCATGGGTCTGTGTTACCTGCGAGTGGTGTCATAATGCCTGACGTACAGTAACATGGGTGTACATTACCTTTGATTAGTACCACCATGCGAGGAACACCCTGAGTCTACGTTACCTGTGATTAGTACTACTGTGGGATGAACACCATGGTTCTGCTTTAACAGTGATTAGTTCTATTATGATGGGCCGGTGACCTGGATCTTGGACCCCTTGGGACAACAAGCATCATTTCAGAACTTAAGGCATTGAGAGTAGGATCCAGTGATTGTTTTTGATCCACGGTCATTTCTCATCACCATTCTTGTTAGATTCTATTCGGTGGGTATTTTTAAATTATCGCTTTATTGCATTGCTCCTCGTACTACTAGGGTGAGATGGCCTAGCTTTTAGGCCCCTTAAAACATCATCACCGTCATCATCATCATCATCATCACTATTATGCCTCATATTGATTTATATCTGTAAAATCCAGATTTGTTATTCTGCACAGGATAATTTGAATTTTATTAAGGCTGTTTTCTTTAACGCCAGTCTAGTCCTTAATGCTCAATTCATATTCTTTCAACAGTTTTAGTATTTCCATTTTGACATAAATGTATGTTATGACTGGACTTCAACCTAAAAATGTGTGACGGAAGTGTAACCGTGCAGGTAGTGATGTAAGATATGGATGGATGGTCAGACAATGTTACCTAGCAACCGTGGAGGCTTTGTCTTATGGCTGGTTGTCATCTGGAATTAGCAGCCTTTGATGAATGACCATGACCAGGAGACTTATTTATGATCGTTTGATTTTCGTCGCACCGACGCTGATAGGACTTATGGCGACGATGGGAGAGGAAAGGGCTAGGATAGGGAAGGAAGCGACCGTGGCTGAATTAAGGTTCAGGGTCCGGCGGAATGAATAGCCTGATTTGAGTCCATGTAGTACGGCGTCACTGTTTCGCACGCGCGAATTAAGCATGCGCGCGCTGCATCGAGAAAAAACTGCCATTTGTATGGCCTTGTGGAGTTCAGAGCATCCAGCATTCGCCGTTGAGGCGTATTTAAAAAATAACATGCCTCCCATTTCCGTTCAGCGACCCTTTCGTTGCCATTTTCAGTTGGGTCGACGTCGTAAAGTCCGGGATCATCGGACGATTGTACGGTGATTGCAACAATAAAGGATTTCTGAATCGTGTGAAAAGATGAAAAGCCCGGGAGGAAGAAATCACAGCAGACCATGGAGAGAGTGGAAGAGGCCCGTCAAGCACTTTTCCGAAGTCCTCGGTGTTCTGCTGCCAGACATGCCTTGGCGCTATGGATGTCAGAAAGTTCCCTGCAGGACACTTCCACCCGTACAAAATGCAAGTTGCACTGAAACTAAACGGACAAGGTGAAGATGTCCGACGAAATTTTACGGTGCATTTCCTGGGGCTTTAGGCAGCCGAGCTGCAGATCCAATTGGACATACTGGAGCGGGTGATGCAAACTTTAGTTCGCCGCCGGGATGAATTCGCTGAACGTGATGGCGACTAAATGTAGGGTGTTACATTCAAAACCAAGTAAATGGCATATATTGATCTTTATTTTTAATATGTGTGTTTCAGTAAATCATTCTATTTGTTTCGTCGTTCTTTCCTACTTTATATCCTACTATTCATTCAGCCGGATCCCGCACAACATTCTCCTGGTGTGAAAATGGGAGGCCATCTTCAGGGTTGCCGACAATGTGGTTCTAACAAAGTATCTGTCGAATGCAGGCGCATAGCGGATAGACTAAACGCCATATTAGTGCATCTTGATTTCAACATCCATGCTGGTCGTTGTCGACGACTGGCTACATGAGCAGATATATACCTCCTATGCTAGTATTATAAGCTAGGGGGTTTCCAGTACAATGGGAGCTGAATCAGCATTTTCCCACGAGGTCGTTGACCCCGGCCAAGATCATTGACATCATGGCCACGTGACCGTGACGTCACATTTATTTACAAACAAGGCCACTTGCTAGGCCGCGTGCACTTCACAGCTGTCAACATGATAGGTTCCATCTTTACGAGTCCTAACCACGTGGGCACAGAATATGAACAAGCGAATGTAGCTAACTACACTGATGGCATCTTGCCATGTCCTAACATCACTGCTGCCATCTTGAGAAGTCCTAACCACGTGCACTTGCTTTGGCGAGTGTTTTCAACATGTGAACATGACTAACCTCACTGCTGCCATCTTGATAGGTTCTAACCTCACTGCTGCCATTATAACCACGTGGGCGCGGAATTTGAATAAGTAATAACTGTCAAGATAACAGCTGCTATCTTGACAGGTCCTAACCACGTACACTTGTAGCTTGACGGCGACTTAGCGACATGCTGTTGTGTGCCGCGGATTTTTTGAAAAAGGGGACGATCCTAACCTTACTGCTCTTATCTTGACGGGGCATAGCCAGGGGCTTAACCTCAGAGGATTAAGACTAACTGCCCTTCTCCACATGACACCATGTTAGAGTAGGGGCTTCTCAGAAGATTATAGTTTTAAGGCTAGCTCCTCTTCTCGACATAGCACCTTCTTAGAGGGGCCTAACCTCAGAGGATTATAGTTTTAAGTCCAGCTGCACTTCTAGACATGGCCCTTCCCCGACACCATCTTCCTCCTCCTTGTGACATTACGGAGGTCCGCTCTATCACTTCCCCTGCTCCTAACAATCACAGAGATCAGCTCACTACCTCCTTCTCCCAGTTACGGAGCTCATCTCATTCCCTCCTTCTCCTCCTCCTCACAGTTCTGTATCCGACAGCGTGACGTCATGGAAGTTAGCACAATTCCTCCCCCGCAGCGATCATATCGTTACGGATATGCTTGTTTAGACATATTCGTTATCTAGGTTATTATCTAGTAAAGGGAATGCAATAAGTAGAACATTTTATATTTAATAAAATATTTGTTTACAAAATTAAACAAACTACTACCGGTGTTTATCCTACTTCTACATGTGATCTCCATAATGTACTCGTTGTTGTAACTGATGTGCGTCTTCACTTTACAGAGCTGTTACAAAATAACACGCCTACGACGCAATTCTTCTTCTATTTCTCGAATCTCTCGTTCATACACTGTGTATTCAGCATCTTAATAAACTCTCAGGAGTTGTAATCGCTCAACGAATAAGTTTATGTCTTTACGGTATCCTACATCTTGCTTCTCTTCATGAGATGTTTGCACAGCTACAGAACATGTGGTCGGCTTAGAAAATAAAGTAGAATGAAAAAGCTCCGATAGAAAAGGAACGTTGAGTTTTTCTTCTTCCTTATGCATCTCCTCTTTATCTGATGGTGTGTGGTTAGTAACAGAACTTGTCTAAACTGGGGCGATTTTGTATCGTTTGGATCGCGCTTTTTTAAATTGCGCTTTCGACATTTAATCGAAGTTTCTATGCGTTCTACTGGTAGATTACTTAAACAAATGTGTTTAGAATTTACATGTCGTGTGAGATTACCACGCCTGTTAGATGTAGCAGTACATTTTTGCATGAAAATATTCCGAAGTAATGCTTTGCAGTTTTATGTCATTGAAGATTATCAAGTCTTGAAATATCACACTACAAAGATCACACATAAACATAATAGATGTTTCACTATTAATGTGAACATTTAGACAGATATGATTTGTAGTTTTACACTGCAAGCGCCGGCAATAACAACTGTCTATAAGTAGAACTGATTGTTATGTGAATATAAGTAATAACACTTTTCCTTTTGTTATAGAACTACAAATTCTGTAAGGGGAAGAGACAACAGCTTTGCGATCTTTGGTTTGGAGGATCCGCGGTCGTTATTTTTCGTCCACTCCTCCCCCTCCTCCTCCTCATCGTCTGGCCAAGTTACACGTGTATATATCCTCCTCTTCCTCATCGTGTAGCCCAGTTTTAAGGATAGATCCTCTTCCATCCTCCTCCTCCTTATCTACAGTACTTTTATCTTCAGATACCCCTTCCCTCCTCCTCCTTATTAGGCCCAGTTTTACAGATAGATGCCCCTTCCTCCTCCTTATCTTATTTAGTTTTACCATCAAAATGTACTTGATGAACATTATTAGAGATTTGTTGTATAATGCTCACACACCAGAGGCGGCCGTTTAATTTACGGCTCCTAGCAGAACAAGAACAGTGACTACTCATCTACAGATTAAATTCCTACACCGAGAGATATTGGGTTTAAGAACGGATTTACTGCAGGTCAATCTATAACAGAGTTCATTAACGTCGTTTATGTTTTCCTCTCCTCCTAAATACCCTCTGTTCTGCATAGCAGGTGAGAACCACCTAGGGAGCAGGTTACTGGGCATTCTCTCTAGTTGTACTCCGTGCGGTTAGGGGCATGCGTTTGTAAGCTTGCATCTGAGAGTGAGATACTGTAGTCTGTTCTAAAAAACTGGCTATCTTGTTCAACTCTAAGGGGTCTAAGTATTATTGTTATTATTATTTTATATGTAAGTATACTTTTAGTATTATTATTATAACACCTGCCTCTGTGGATTAGTAGTAGAATGTCACCCTCCGGAACCCAAGATAGCGGGCTCAAACTTGACAGAGGCAGTCGGATTTTTGAAGGAAGGGGAAACTCCATTCTACACAACATGTCGTACGATGTAGGCATATAAAAAGGTCCCTGGTAACACATCTTGTGTTTACCAGACACATTTAATAAAACTCAGGCTATCTAGTAGCCCTAGAGTAACAGAGGACTTGCTTATTTCTTTCGAGTTTTCTCACCTAGATAGGTCTTATAACGATGACAGACTAGGAAAGGCCTAGGAGTGGGAAGGAAGCGGTCGTGTCCTTCATTAAGGTACAACCCCATCATTTGCCTAGTGTAAAATTATCTTCAGTGGCTGACAACAGTAGGATTCAAACCCAATATCTCCCGGAATGCTGACTAAGGGTTACCGACGGACAAAACACCATTAACAGCGTTATACGACGTCACTCCACATGTGCGCTGCGGAGAGGATTGGAATTTAATCGAGGCTTTTTTGAGCATACAACCTAGTAATAAGAAAATGCATTCTTCCACCTCCATTACCCTGCTAGGCTGTGTGACTTAGAGGCTGGGCTTCTATCGAAAATCGGTAGGCCTAGCCTGGAATCGAACCCAGTGGTGTGGGGCCCTCAGGCTGTAAACTATTGGGGTAGCCTTAAGTTAGGTACTATCCTCGCATTTTCCCCTGGGCACTCTAGGTAATAATCTCAACCCCCTACACTACACGGTCGGCGCAAATTTTTTTTAACTGATTAATTTTATAATTCCACTTTCTATACTGTATGTATGTTAGAGACACGGCGAACAGGCAGCGGACAGTCGGTAAGCGCTGTCTCCACAGAAAATTTGAAACCTCGTTTCCTGTTGAGAACAGCAGAGAGACACGCGTGCAAGCTGGGGCGGGCCACGCGCTTTCACTTGATAAGAGAACGCACACACAAGGCTATCTCAATGCAGAGATTACATTTATTATTTCAAGTCATGAATAAATCCTATAAGGTAAGTACAAAAAAGTGAAGGAATTGAATTAAACATGAACATAAAATCTGTGAAAATGTGTGTGTGTATTTTCCGTTCATATCTTCATTACGTTAGAAGATGGTGTTACGTAGTTCAATGCGTGTGCTATGTAATGTGTTTTATATCTGTGTTTGTTATTATTTGTACCGTAAACTAGAAGAAAATCCATCTCCTTAACACAATACGATGTAGATTTTTTTTGCACACGACTGTGGTTAAGGCAACACAGAAGAGTCAAACAAAGAAAAATTCAGTAAGGTAGTTTCCCGTTGTTTACTTCAAAGAGAGTTCAAGGTTCTGTGATTGAGATTTTTTAATTCATGTTCAGTGGGTATGTGACTGTGTAATCGAAAGGGACAGGTCCCGTATCTATTAAAGACAAACCTCCCCAGCATTTGCATAGTAACATCGCTAATCATTTTACCGAGGAGACGGATCAATATTGTTGGATGATGAGTCACAGTCCTAGCATTTGCTTTGTATTTTAGCAGCTCGGCAACCGGCGAAATACGTAAAAGTAGTTCGTGGAATCAAGAGCCAATAACATTATTATTATTATTATTATTATTATTATTATTATTATTATTATTATTATTATTGTGACGGAACAATATTGTCGGATGCTGTAACGTACAGGCCTAGCATTTGCTTGGTATTTACTATGGGCTAGTTCGTGAGGCTGGGTTCGATTCCGAGCCAGGTTACTGGAAGTAGATCCTAGCTCAGTCCGGTGGCATTTGGAGATGATCAAATATAACAGCCTAGTGTCGGTAGACTTACTACCACACGATTAAGTTCCGCCAACACGGCATCCGCGACAATTCGTAAAAATAGTTTTTGGGATGAAGAGCCAATAATATTGTTATTATTGTGAGGGAACAATATTGTCCGTTGCTGAAGCATACAGTCCTAGCATTGCTTGGTATTTATTATGGGCTAGTTCGTGAGACCGGGTTCAATTCCTAGCCAGGTTACCGGAAGTACAACTACACATCCATTTTCTATTATCATTAATAGTAGTGATTATTGTTTTAAGAGGAAGAACAACTTTATATCCACCGTCTTATTAACGTTAATAGTAGTGATTATTTATTTGAGAATGGTCCCTTCTGCCTGATGTTCACAGAACGTCATTGTGTGTGCTGGAGGGTAGTTAATTCGTAACTTCTATTTATGTTGATTGAAAATAGGAAACCACGGACGGAAATGCAACTATACACACATCTTCTATTATCATTAATAATAGTGATTATTGTTTTAAGAGAAAGTACAACTGTACTTCTCCGTTTCTTTATTCTTACAATATGACATTCTATCACGTTTTAAAGTAAGTACTGTGATGCGTGTTCACGTTCGAGCTTACATCTATCCACTATTAATGGTGATAGTGATTAATGTTTTCTTCAAAGGTAGGTGTGTGTATGTATGTTTTCTTCAATATAATCTACGATTAAAATGTGTTTTGTGATCGTTGTATTTTTTAAGTGTGTACCTTAGTTAAAATTCTAGACACTGTCGGGAATCGAAACCGGCTCTTCTATGACTAAAGACTAGCATGCTAAACCATTTTTTATTGCACACGAGTGTGGTTGTTGTTAATGGCTGGCGGTTTTAAGCTGTGTAACTAAAATGCCTTTTTAATGTGTACACAGCACAGAAGAGGCATACAAAGAAAAATCAGTAAGGTAATTTCCCGTTGTTTTTCTTTAAAGAGAGTATAACTTTCTGTGATTGAGATTTTTTAATTCAAGCTCCGTGGCTTTGTACTTGTGTACTCGAAAGAGATAGGTCCCTTATCTTTTACAGACTAACGCACCTCCCCAAGCATTTGAATGGCAACATCGCTAATCATTTCTGCATCTTTTTTCAATTTCCCTAGAGTATTATAACTTTGGACCGTGGGTTGGCGACTACAGTGCTCTTAGCTGAGTCCAGGATTTGCCTCTAACATTACAGTAGACAATTAAAAGCCCCTTCTGTTCAAATCTATAAGCTTGAATGTTACATTCAAAAATTCATTTTTCTAATTATCAAATTCCCCCTGTGGGTGGGGGCGGTAGAATAACACCCACGGTATCTCCTGCCTGTCGTAAGAGGCGACTAAAAGGGACCGCGGGTGCTCTGAACTTTGGAGCGTCGTTTGGCGACCACGGGACCTTAGCTGAGTCCTGGCATTGCTTACACTTACTTTTGCCAGGCACCTCACATTCATCTTTCCTGTGCGACCTCCCTTGGCCAATTATTGTCTTTTCCGTTAACGATGGTATTAGGTTCCCGAGGCCTAGGGAATCTTTCATTTTCACGCCCTTCGTAGCCCTTGCTTTTGTTTGTCGGATACCTTCATTTTTCGAAGTGTCGGATCCCTTCCGTTTTTCTCTCTGATTAGGGTTATATAGAGGATGGCTGCCTAGTTGTACTTCCTCTTAAAACAATAATCACCACCCCCATCACCACCTCTAATTATCAAAAACCTGTAGAGAGAGACGAATAAAAGTGTAACGCCTGAGAAGTTGTCTAAGCTATTCAGTGAAAGAGATAAATTTTTGCGACTATATTCGATTTATAGCCAGATTAGAGATATTTTTGTGGCATTGCCCTGCCTGACGTAAGTAGTGACTAAAAGGGTAAAAACATTTTATAAACAAGGTAAGTCAACAGCAGACAATATATGAATACCTTTCCGGTACCTCGCCCCCTCTCCCGCTACCCACACAGCTGAAAACAAGATTGAACCAGTTTCTTTGCGACAAGAAGGATAGTGCCGTTCAAGCCATTCAACGTAACATAGTAAGTATATACCATTTTGTGTGTGTGTGTGTCATGGTTAAATTTAGAAAAATTCTCTCCTCATCGAGAGGACGCTGTTCATAGTCATTTTTTTGTCGGATGGGACGTAAAGTCTTATGCTAACTTCACAATGTTATTCGATAGACAAAAGGGGTGTGTGTTACTACCCTCTCCCTTATAACATCTTATATTATCTTATAATATCCTTATAATGTCTCATAATATTATATCTCAGGTAATCCAAAAAATATTAAAATGAAATAGATGTATCTGTGAATGAAATGTGCAGACAATTAAAACTCGTGTATGTTTTTGCACGTAGTTATGAAATGCATGTGTGTGAGGTGTACCTCACAGCATTTGCTTTTCCTACAATACATTCCGTAATTTTCCGTGTGTTCGGTTTTACGATAGCGAATATTGTGTGCGTATAATATTAAAGAAGTAGTGCGTTTGTTAACATGTATAGTCTGTTGTTTTCTTACACATCAGAGACTTTCAGTAACGGTAACTCTGTTAAGAATCATGTGTAGACAGCACACGAAATAAGGAGTGGGTTATTTTTATTCTTGCATTAATCCAGTGAGATTGCATGTATCAGAGATTTTTCATTCTGATGAAGAACTGAGAGAACGGGGTTCGAATCCATGTGATGCATGTATTATTCTGCGTCATATAATGTTGATTATATAATCGCGAAATAAGGAGAGAGAGAGAGAGAGAGAGGGAGAGAAAGAAAGAGAGAAGGAGAGATGTAGTTTTTTTCTGTTCAGAACACGATGGGAATGTATGCTGACTGTTCAAATATTCACTGTAAGATAACGATAGACTGTATATGTTCTAAACACAAAAAAATTGCTCCTAGTAGAGAGCACAACATTTTCGGTCCTCTGTAACAGGATTCATGAACAACATGTTTTATTTTGTTCTGCAGGGGAGGTCACGCACCGGATGTTGACGTAACGCCTTAGCGACGGTATAGTTAGAAGAGCCATTAGCGTAGGAGGGGCATCTGTCCGATAACGGTAAAACTGTGAGGAGGAGGAGGGATTGAGCTGACCTCCGTAAGTTAGAGAAGGACGAGGAGGGATTAAGCTGACCTACGTATTGTAACGTGGAGGAGGAGGGAATGAGCTGACTCCGTAACTGTGAGGAGGAGGAGGAGGGATCGAGTTGTCCTCCGTAACGTCACGAGGAGGAGGAAGATGGTGTCGACGAAGGGCTATATCGAGAAGGGAATCTAGCCTTAAAACTATAATCCTCTAAAAGCATGTGGAGTGAGGTTCTCTCGAAGATGGTGCCGGTGAAGGGGGGATGTTGAGAAGGGCAGTTAGCCTTCTCTAAAGTCCTTACGCGCCCTCCAAGATGGTGTAGGTAAATGGGCATTTCGAGAAAGGCATCTTGCCTTAAAAACTGGGGTCCTTAGGCCCCTATAAGATGGTGTCGCGACGGGCATGTCTAGAAGGGCAGCTAGCCCTAACGTAGTTGTGGGAAGGGCATCTAGCCGTAAATCTGGGTTCTGTTCCGTTAGGTCCCCTAGTCGTTCCGCACCTCCATGTGGCTAAGTCCCTCAAGATAACAGCAGTGAGGTGAGGATCGTTCCCTTTTTCAAAAATTCCGCGATACACAAAAAGGTATGTGGCTAAGTCCCATCAAGATAATACCAGTGAGGTTATGGGATCGATTAATTTTTAAAATTCCGCGACAAAACAAGTGCACGGGATTAGGACCTGTCAGGACGGCAGCTGTCATCTTAACAGCTGTTATTCATACAAAATTCCGTGACCTCACGTAGTTATGACGGCAGCAGTGAGGTTAGGATCTTTCAAGATGGCAGCAGTGAACTAGTTGATACCTTTCAAGATAGAAGCTGTCACTTTTTCAAAATTCCGCGCCCCACGTGGTTAAGATGACAGTAGTGAGGTTATTAGATCCTGTCACGATGGCAGCAGTGAGGTTAGCGACGTTCTCATGTATAAATTCCGCGCCCACGTGCTCAAAAAGTAAGGATAGGACCCGTCAAGATGGACGCTGTCATTTGACAGCTGTCACTTTTCCAAAATTCCGCACCGCACGTGCTTAACATGGCAGCATTGAGGATAGGCCCGGTCAAGATGGCAGCACGTGGTCATGACGTCGTGGGGTTGATGGCCTCGGACGGGGTAAATGACCTCGTAGGAAAATGCTGATTCAGCTCCCATTGTCCTGGAATCCCCTACCTCATACTACTTATGCTCATACCGCTGACTGAAGATAACACAGACAAGAGAAATAAGAAACAAGACATTTAGAGTGAGGTTTTAATGAATCAAACTATATATTACATATCAACACAGAAGGTTTACAAATGAGTACTAACAACATAAAGTAGCTATAAAAATGATGAATTGGTCCCTTGTAGTTTTGTATACTGTCAGATCCTGAAAAAAACATGTGAACGTTAACCGACGTTATCTTGAATCATTATCTTGTAATAGAAATAAAATTGACAGCTGTATTTCTTGTGCAGCAAGCATGCCAGTGTTACACATAGTATAACAATTTTCAAACAAAAATACTTAGTTTCATTTAAAAATCAATCACAGTAAACAATAATGAAATATGTACCGTGGTCATTATTGAATTTCCATTTACATTTTAAATGTTATTGTTTTTATTTAATCTTGGAGGAAGAAAGAGAAAGGAGAAGCCAAAGACTTAAGGATCTTTGGAGAGAGTGCATAGAGAAGGGCATTAGTCTACATGACAAAGGGGAAGAAGATTGTGGTCCACTAACACTGTTACTCCTGTCTGGTGATGTGCAAATTAACCCTGGGCCGACAACGAATAATGAGTTCTCAGTGTACTGTCAAAATATCTGTTCCATAAAAGATAAGATTACAGACTGTGAACTTCATGTTCAAGAATTAGCTGCTTTTGACGTTATCGCCTTAAGTGAAACTTGGTTGACGGATTTTGTGTTAGACTCTGAAATCCCACTCTCTAAAGAGTTTCCTTATTCAGGGCCGATCGTAGAACTGAATCCCGGGGAGGGGGTGTTTTAATCGCTATCAAATCTAAATGGCATGCGACCCTACGCTCCGACCTGATGAATGACTGTGAAGCTGTTTGGGTTGAAGTTACGTTTCATAACATAAAATATCTAATTGCATGTTTCTATAGACCACCTCGTTCCTATCTCAACTATTCTGAAGCTTTTCTTTCCTCTGTGCTTAAAGCCGTTCATTCCAAAGATAACATCGTCATACTAGGAGACTTTAATCTGTCTGTCTCCTGGATTTCCCCTTTATTAGGTCAGCCTTCTAATAGCCTGGACAAATTTTATATGGACCACTATATTACTGGACTGAACTTCAAACAGCATGTCTTGGGAAACAACTGCGGAAATAGTCTTCTTGACTACCTGCTGTCCTATAACGAGCCCTCATCTGTTTCTGTGGGACGAAATATTTTTAACACCAACCAAAAGTCCGTTGAAGCAACTTTCACTCTCACCCCTCCCCGTGCTTCGAAATGTCATCGACCTGTCCTTCGGAGCTCTGTGCCTGTGCGGCGTAAAGTTGACTGGCAAACTATGAATCGTACCCTGCCCCTTTCACCATGGCATTTGTTGCAAGTGGGTGAAGTTCAAGATGCGGTAGACTTATTTTATGATTGGACGCTTGCTGTGATCCGTGACCTCATTCCTACTCGTTCGGTGTCCAGGAAATTCCCCCATGGAAGAAGAGTGATACTAAAAGTGCTGAACTAAAAAATCGGTAGCCTGGAGACAATGGAAGAATGCGCCCTCCGAGAGAAATTATAAAATATTCTCTGACCTTCGCAAACACCACAAGTATTTATTAAGGCGGGATTACTCAGAATATATCAACGCAGCCTGCCTTGAAGTAAGACACAACAGTAAAAGGGGTTCTGGTCACTTATAAATAACAGAAGAGACAACAAACAAATACCGGAAGTGGTGACCTGGGACCATTCTGTAGCCAGTGGAGCAGATAGACCTGAATTATTCAATGGATATTTTACCTCTAATTTTGTTAAACCTGTGCAGTATGCTGAGTTTCCTAAAATCAAACCTGTGATTTCCCATAGCCTCAGTAATATTTCTACCACTGAATCTGAAGTGAACTCCCTACTTTCGTCTTTGTCAGAAAATAAACCCACTGGTCCTGATGGTCTCAGTCCTATCTTCCTTAGGAATACAGCAGTAAGTATTTTACACCCTATTAGTGTGATATTCAATCGGTGCTTCTCAGTCGGCTACTTTCCGAGCTCCTGGAAACTTGCTTATATCACACCCGTTCTTAAAGGTGGACAGAGGTCGGATATCGCAAATTATCGCCCGGTCTCTATATTACCTGCTTTATAAATCATTTGTGAAAGGATCATCCATCAGCATTTGCTTGCGCTTACAATTCCATATATATACCCTCAGCAGCATGGTTTCCTTCCTGGAAGCTCCTGCGTAACTAACTTGGCTATCCTCCTCCATCATGCCACATCTGCCATCCATGCGGGCTCTCAACTTGATGTATGCTATATCGACATCGCGAAGACCTTCGATACCGTGGATCACACGCTTCTTGCACACAAACTTTGTGAACGGTTTAAAGTTCATGGGAGACTCCTGAGACTTCTGAGCGAAAGACTACAGCGCGTGGTCCTTGATGGATGCAGGTCTTCTCCCACCACCACCCTCTCTGGTGTCCCGCAGGGTAGTGTCCTTGGTCCACTTCCTTTTGCCCTGTTTATTGATGACCTTATCGATACTGTTTCCCACCATTCATGTGAAATCCTTCTCTTTGCAGATGATTGTAAAATCTTCAAGCAGATTGATTCCCCTACAGATACAATCCAATTACAGAATGCTCTTGATTCACTGTCAGGTTGGTGTACTACATGGCGTCTTAAACCTCATCCCTCCAAGTGTTCCACCATTTCATTCACACTTCGTAAATCCCCCGTTCTACAAGAATATCACCTACTGAACCAACCGATTGCTCGTGTTGACAATCAAAAAGACTTAGGAGTGCATTTTGACAGTAAATTGTTGTTTGTCTCGCACACAAACAGGGTTACCTCACGTGCTATGTCACTCCTCGGTTTACTCTACAGGTTTTCTGACATCACAGATGTAAATGCCCTCCGAGCATTCTACGTTTCCTGCATCTTACCTATTGTTGAATACGCCTCTCCTTTCTGGTTCATTTCTGCTTCTTCAAACCTCTGCCACCTTGACGGTGTACAATATTTTTCTGTGCTATCGTCACAGCCAGGGTCCCTGCATGTCGGAACCTAAGCACTATCCAAGTGCTTGGGAAACTGAACCTCAAGACTCTTTCCGTTCGGAGGAAAGTAGCCGACCTAAAGCTGCTATACAAAGCAGTTAATGGTCTATTCAGGTCTCCAGATTTAGCTTCCTTATTCCCCCTCCACGTCCCATCCCGTAGTACCAGAATGAAAACACTATTCCATATTCCTTACTCCCGGCTTTCTCTCACCCAAAGGTCCCTTTCTATACGTATTCCAGCCATGTTTAATACATTATCCATCAACATGAACCTAGACATCTTCGTAACGTTTCCTTCCTTCTGTCATGATATTTCTAATATAACTTAATTTTCCTTCTTGTTATTTCCCGTTCTGTTCCTGTATTTACTGTAAATGTATTTTTCTTTGTTAATATCGTTGTTTACGTAAATATGTATCATATATGATTGTACAGTTTTATTGTGTATATTTGTGTTCTTTGCAAATATTTATATATCTTTCACTTTAGATTCATATCTATTGTACATAGCTCGGATCTTTGTAATTCGGCATTATGCTGTTGCTGATCCTAAATAAATAAATAAATAAATAAATAAATAACACTGTAAGTACAGTTTCAAGAGTTGACTAAGCAGAACCCATGACCTTTTTGTCATAAGGAACCCGAGTCTTGAAGTCATCACATGAGGTGTCATATAAATTACGAGTCAGGAGCTCTACCTGCATTTTTTATCTATGACCAGAGACGGAATATGGAGGACAGGTGTTAGTTCTCATTCTCACGCTAAAGAAATTACGTCACCCGCACGTGGAAAAGGACCATGGATACAGTGGACTACTTGTTCTAATAAAAAGTAGATTTTAAAAAGAATTGGCAACGAATCTGCCGTAATAAATGTTAGGAAATTATAAGTGAAACAATTGTGGTCATTAACGATAGAGATTTTAGACCGCTAAATAGCTCCAGAAGGAAATTCTCAAAAGACGCGCCTGTTCGTTTAAACTCGGTTACATCGACCAAATATATTGCCTACCTTATGAGGTAACTTAGCAGTTGAATTTGTTGAGAGTAATTCTTAAATGTTCATCAATAACATTGTTACTAAATTAACAATTATGTGTTACAGTGACATCTGCCTTAAGTATATTTTTGCGGGGTAGGAAAAGTGTCTGTAAAAGTTCTTGGCGGTAAATGAAAATGACATGAGAATGGGAGTAAAAACTATAAAAGAGCGATATGCCATCTTGAATTTACGCATTGTGTCAATTGAATTCGAGGCGAGTCCACGTATTTCAGATTAACTTTTTAAACCAGCGCTTGGAAGATGAAGTTCAAAGAGAAGATAGGTTTTTGCCGAAGGTGGCTGAAATATCATCTCCAAGTAGAGATAGGTTTTGAATCATCACGTCATTTTTTCAGGGACAGGTAACAGACTGTCATTCTAATGCCGCGATCCTGTAATTCCTGCAATTGAATTTATAAATAGAAATTGTTATTGCGTGTGTAGGTCGAAATTCCGCAGACGTGTTCGGTCCGTGCAAGGAAGAAAGCGTGTGAAGGGTATTTTTTGTATATGTCATTATTTTCAGGTGAATGGAAATAAAATTAAATAAAAGGTAAAATATGTTTGTAAAGCCACTATCTGTCGAGATGGCTAAATAAAAAATTGAGATGCTGGTGAATCTGTAAACATGGGAGACGTGCAAGTAAAAGGTATGTGAATTATCACCTTGTTAAAATACTTTATTTATTTCATGACGTCATTATATATTTCTTGTGTGTATGTATTCGTGAGCAATTTTTTTCACCCTTTAATTTCGTGAAAATGTCAGAGAAATATGACAAAATGTTTATTTTCTTGGATAATCGGGAAAGTCGCGAAACTAGCATGTGAAGTGTTGTGGAACAGTAGATTTTATTGGTGGAGAAACGAATTTAGTGTCTAAAGTAAGGTTTCATTTCCGTACGTTTATTTTCTATATTTCTAATTTAACGTAAAAATTCTGTTCGATGTAAAGACGAAATTCATGTAAGCTGAATCCGTGGTTATTCATTTAAAACTGGCTCGAAGGCACACCGATGTGTTAAGTGATGTAAATTTTATTCAAGGGAAGTTACGAGGCGAGATTGATAAAATTTTGTTACAGGGATTGCTATTCCTAAGTCTGTTGAAATCTGTGTAGTATTGATGAGAGAAAAATAACAGCAAAATATTTGTGAGTCAAGATTGTGAATTTCGGTTAGAATACATTTAGCTCTGATATGCGGGGAGAGATGGTTAATTGTCACATTGCGTTTGTGGAACAGCGTTGTAAACGACCGAAGGGAGATATTCCGTATTAGCGTCGGGTCGAGATTTTGTGTGTATAATTAACTATTTAAAATATTTTGTGTTGAGCTAGTGTTTCAAGTCTTGCGATAAATGAAGGAAATGAAGGATTGCGAATCAGGTTGTTGAAATCCTGTAGTAGATGCCGGGATGTTCAGTGTAAGAGACCCGAGAAGTTATTTTGTGTAATTTATTGAGATGGGAATAGGTTCAGTCCATAACTAGGATTCCATGTGAAACCGTAGGATGGATAAGAATATTTGAGTGAGGTCTTAAATTAAATTTTTTCGCATAATCTATGTGGGTCAAGAACTATATATTTGTGAATTGTCAGTGAGGCCAAGTTTCTTATTTCATTAAATGCCGGTTAAAACACGACCAGCAGCCATGTGCGTGTCGTCTCGCGATAAACAGAGGAGAGAATTGTGTCTCGTTACTCAAGTCAGCTGTTATGTGATTTAGCTCCTTACTATAAAGGAACTAACTCTAACTTGAATTTGTTATGTGTAATACATGTTTGGAATCAGATTTCATTCTTTAGAATAGACTCGTTTAATGAAGATTTGATTTGATTCTTAAAGCGAGGGATGTTATAATTTGAGAATCGGTAAATGATTGCTGTCTGACATTATTCGAGAGTTATATAAAGTTTTATTTTCAATGTCACGAAGCGATGTGACGGGGGATTTGTTATTTATAGTTGTGCGTTAATTTATGCAGATTGTAGGATTTACTGTTAGGATTATCCAAGCTAATTTCTTAATAGTTGTTAGTGTTAATGTAAGCTTGTTGAGTGACGTCATGAAATAAATAAATAGTTCTGGAGACTACAAAATATATCGCATTTTCAACAGCAATGATGAAAATACAAGCAATAAACAAGACACATACTGTAATTGAAATAATTAGGAATATTTAAAGAAACCATTCCTCCGGGCAGGCAGATTTTGTTTTTAATTAGGATTATGAGAATACTTTATTATATTAAATTATTAAACTCAGTAAAATCGTATTTGAGAATTAACTTATAACCAAGTGACTAACTTGAAAATGAACTGTGGAAATCTTAGTTTATTTTGGTGGGAATTCTCAACTTATTAACGTAACGATTAAGGGGTATGTCCGATGGCAAGAGACTTTACTGCGACAAGGGTTGTGAGCGTTTCTTGTTGTTATCATTTTTAATTTTGATTTGTTGAGCATCAGATGTGCTGGGGATTTATTAAAATGGCAACCTTGTTCATCAACTACTGTAATTTAATTGTATTCAGCCTTCAGCTTAGAAATTTGAATGGTCATGGGGTCATCAACCTCAGTGATTTAGATTAGGGCCATTTGCCATTATGGCATCATTTTCCTTGCCGTCATCACCCACAATGACTTTTTTAACGTAAATTACAAAGTTAGATGTCGGTTCATGACATAGTCGCAGGTCACATCGATTCGGTTAAGGGTCCATGCCGTACAACCACTGTGTGGCACATACTGATTGGACTGCCTCAATTATACCAAGAGTCCAGAGCTCGTACTATAGGGGCTGGATCATCACGAATCCTTATGATGGTACATGCAGTCTCAGATGGAGGTGAATCTTAAGGGTCTCCAGATTTTCTTTATTTCGCTTGTAACTTAGGACAGTGGTTTCTAGTAAGGATGCCTCTCAGGCAGTTGAGTTAAGGTCTCCAAAGCCAGTATCTCTCATGAGCATTATTATTATTGTTATTATTTGTTTTACGGACAAGACTGAGTTCGTTGTTAAAACGTCATGTGTCTCTTCGGCCTCATTTTAAATTACTTAAATACCGAGCTCGATAGCTGCAGTCGCTTAAGTGCGGCATAAGTGGGGTTTTCCATGGTTTCCCAATTTCACACCAGGAAGATGCTGGGGCTGTACCTTAATTAAGGCCACAGCCGCTTCCTTCCCATTCCTAGGCCTGTCCTCGCCATAAGACCTATATGTGTCGGTGCGACGTAATTTAAATAGCAAAAAAAAAAAAAAGAACAACTTAAATAAACACCGATTTCTTTGACTCGATTCCTCTCATTTGGTAGATGGATTAAGCTATTGACACCCGCCTCTTACCTAAGCATGTGACGAAGTACCCGTAAACGATCCAAGAGAAAGTTCTCATACCGATTTGCTAATAGGTAAGGAAGGTAGGTCTCCTGGAATGGACCTTAAAGGGTTCAATATCACGGAAAAGTACAAGTATAATAAATGTCCATTAAGAACCCCTGCGTAATTTAAAAAAGAATAATTGTAATACATAATAATAATAATAATAATAATAATAATAATAATAATAATAATAATAATAATAATAATAATAATAGGATCGGTAACGGTAAACATCAATATAAAGCCCACTCAATTTCTTGACTCCAAGTTATTTCCAGACCAGTATAGTTTATAGTCTAGTCTTATTCCAGTTGCCTTCCATTCGGTTTCAGTCGTCCTCATGATCAGAAATTTCGTCCTTTCCATCACATCAACTATTTCTTCAGTTTTAGTTGTCAGTGTGAGAATATTCAAGGTTCCAATCCTGCAACTGGTTCTTGACTTAGGTTCTGTAGCTGGTTGTTTTATGTACGGTACGAACAACTTAAAACATTTTTATTTTAAGTTCCTTGTTGTGCTGTGCAACACCTAGCTAGTGACATTTTGAAATCTCAGGAACGCGAGGTATTAGTTGACACTACTGTGGACAATATTTATGATCATTCGTCTTGGGAGTTGAAATTCATGTTCGACTTCCTCATATGACAGTGAGAAAAAGAGCAATGGGGCACAGGGTGGAATGTAGATTACTTGGAGAGGATCGAACCTATCCCTACTAATTAAACTAGTAGTCCAAACGGTGAGTAAAAGTTTGTACTTCTTATTGAATGTCACTCTACTTTGCGGGTATTATGTACCGTATGAGTTTTGTCTTATATTTAAAACTCGAAAACACATGGGCACGAGAAAGACGACAGATTAGTTGCGAGATGATGGGGAAATATTGGGAAGAAAATAAAACTAAGAAGACCAATGCTAACTAATTCTATGTGCTCCTTAAAGGGCCAAACGCATAAGAATAATACCGGTAATAAAAATCTTACCTGGAAGAGGTCAGTAAAGTTAGTCATCTGGAAACAAAGTATCGAGATGTGTAAATGTAATATTCGTATGTTTCAATATATCTAATTAAAACTGAACATACAACGGGAGAAATAAAATTAATTAGTTGTAGATAAAGAGCATCATTCAGAAGGCATAATAAGTGGAAGAGGCTGTGGGAAATTTTGGTGTAATCTCGTTAACAAGGTTGTAAGTAAAGCAGTGGCGTATGCTGCGATCAAGACGTATATTACAACTAGATTTAGGTTACCACTTTTCGATTGCTGGTTTAGTGAATGTCAAACATTCAGCGTCCTGAGCTACAGCCAATACTCAGTGGGTAGCCTGCTGTGTTGTCAAGGCTGTTGGACAAGCTACTGCCCTGGCCTCTGCTACTGTCAATAATCAGCATCTGATCAGTGGAGATGGTAGCCTAAGGTTTAGAAAATTAAAGTCTGGCTTTGTGGCGAAATGGATAGAATGCTTGCCTTTGGTCCGATGGGCCTGGTTCAGTTCTCAGAATCATCCACCTTGTACTCTTAATTACCATGGCTTAGGGTCTGGGTGTTTATCACATTTTCGCTATTCATTTCATCCCCATTAGCTCACCACCAAGCATATACAGATGCCATGCACCATTATTATGTGTCCTAAAGGCCCTTAAAGATTTTGAATGCCCGAGAAATTTGTACTACCTTACTAAGAGCTACTTCAAGGATAGAACGGCATTCATGAATTTTACTAGTATTCAAGTCGAAACAGTAGTTACTATGAATTCCACTAGTATTCAAGTCGAAACAGTAGTTACTAAAGGATGTCCTCGAGGATAATGTTGTGGACTGGGGTACTGGAATGTACAGTATAATGCACTGCTCAGTTTGGAATACGGAAAAAACACCAAAGCTATAGCATTTGCTGATGACCTTATAATTGCAGTCAGGGCTGAAACTGAAATTGAAGCAGAAAATATTGTGAATATGGAATTACGGAAAGGTTACTAAGTGGTCAGCAGACAACAAAACCCGTTTCAATGAAAGTAATTCAAAAGTTATGTTAATCCAAGAAGAAGAAAAGCGAAGAAGACAATTGACATCTTTATGAATTGGAAACGTCTTGAACAAGTAGACAAGATGGAATATCTAGGAATAACTATATACTCTCGCTTCAAGTTCAATGACCACATCAACAAAGTCAGTGAAAATGTATTAAATTAATAAACGCATTACCAAAATCGGCAAGAATAAGATGGAGTCTAAAACACCAGGCTTTGGAAATAATATATATATAGGAGCAATATTACCAATGCTGATATATGCTGCACCGATCTGGATAGAATCCCTGGAAAAGAAATGCAATCTGATTAAATACGTGAGAGTTAAAAGACTTATCCTATCGAGAATAGCAAAATCGTACCGCCCTGTGCATCATCTCAATAATTTCTCCAATAGATATCAAGGCTAGAGAGGTTGTTACTCTATACAATATCAAATCAGGTAAAACAACTATGAATTATGTCATTGATCACCCAGAAAAACCTATGAGATGGTTCCACTTAGCCACGTTTCCTGGTACCGAAGACAAAAGAGTAGCATTAAATGAATATATCCCATGGAAAATTTACACAGATGGAAGCAAAAGTGAAGAAGGAGTGGAAGCTGGCATAGCTATATACAGATCTCATGATTTAGTAGATCAATTGAAATTTAACTTGCAAGACAACTGTTCGAATAATCAGTCGGAGCAAGTTGCCATATTAAAATCTCTGAAATTCTTAGTAAGTGCTATGACAGAGGATGACGACGATAAGAAAGCAATTATTTACACAGATAGTAAGATAGCAATTGTTTCCATTGCGGACTTCAGAAATCATAACCAACTGATTGAAAATACAAGAAAGACTACAGCTATTCTAAAAGAAAATAACTGGAGAATAAAATTTGAAAGGGTTAAGGCACATACAGGTGTTGAAAGCAATGAACTGGCTGATAAAATTGCAAAGGAGGCTGCAAAATTAAAGTGAAATCTGTTTCGGTAGAATACCCATCTCTACATTAAAGAAAAATCTCAGAGAAGAATCAATTCATGAATGGCAGCAAAAATGGGAACAAACATCGAAAGGCACACTTACAAAGGAATTCTTTCCAACAATTGCAGGCAGATTAAAATCCAAAATCAACTTAACACCAAATATGACCACAATAGTGACTGGACATGGAAATATTGCTTCGTACTTATACAGACTTAAAATTATACGTAACTCCGAGTGTTCCTGTAACAGCAGCCCTCAGACAATAGACCATACAATTTTCGAGTACAGTGAAGTGAAAAATATCAGGCAATTTTTGAAAAATAGTGTTAATAGAGATGATAATGGCCAATGCGGAAATCTGTGCTATTTAAAAAGAATTTAAAAGGAACTTTCCAATTTTGTTAATGTTCTGGACTTTCAAGCTCTCAGAAAAAAAGAAGACTGATATTGATTTATATTGATAATATTAACAGATATCTAAAAATTTAATTATTGAAATGTAATTTATGTTTGTGAATTTATAAGGAAATGTATTGTAAGTGCATGTAGTATTACTCATGTAGTGGAGCATGCAGAGCACATGTACAGTAAATAAATATATTATTATTATTAAATTAAAATATTGAATTTCACAGCATTATAGCAGTCGTACCCATCGCTCACTGGTTTATTAGCTTCCTCTGGAGATCAGTGGTGGTGTACGACCCATGATCACAGGTTCGATTCCAGGCAACCAAAGTGAACAGTAAACCTGGAAGATCGCATTCCATTTTAGCAGATCTACCTAGAAAATGAATTTCACCCAATGTGTAATGGATAAGTGCAAGGTGGAAACCGTGTTATAAATGTGATGATTAAGGCTGGAATAAAGCGAACATGTGATATTGCTGCGGATAGTAGCCGAGGAAATAAAGAGATGAAGTTATTTGCTGCGAGAGTATGAATAATAAGAGGAACCGAGTAGTTCCGTTATGCCCAGGGAATGAAAGCAATAGCAGCTGTCAGCTGATCCGTGGTTTATGGCCCCCGACAAGGGAGAGCCTGGGCTAAATTTGCTCCCTCGTACTGTAATCAGAATGCAGGCATTTTCTTCTCGATCCAACGGTCACATGCCACAATTTAGATATTACCGCCATCGCATAGATTCCAGTGTTCATTAAAGGAAGATTCTCATCATTTCTTTCAAATAATTATTTTAAATGTGTAGGGAATTTCAGGTCAAATATACCCCATGTGCCGAAAGACCGTGGGTTCATTCCCAGGAGACAGTGAGAGCCTAATGCTCACTGTTGCCAGCTACAGATGGACTGTGCCATCTGTGATTCATCTTGTGAATGTGAAGTGTATCTTTTCATTGTCTTTTTATTTTAGAGAGTACTAAAATATTATGTTACATGATGTTGTGGATATTGGGTCGCTTTATCTGTTGTTAACAGGAGACAACGTTGTTTAAATCATGTCGTGTTATTTGTGTTAATATAATCCCGATGAAACAAGCGCCTTGTATGATACAGTAGATCATAGATGATTGAATTAGCTTGCTAGGTAAATGCCGTGTTACGACCTTCATGTGCATGAAAGTGTACTCTTGATAACTAAATGATTACTTCAGGCCACATGATGTTAGGGTATCGTAACTTGTTATTTGGAAAAAATGTGTTTATTAATGTCATAATAGAATGAACCGCTGCTGTTTATGTCCATATTTAATAATACCTGTGTACAGTGTTATAGTGCGTAATTTGAGAAGTGTTTATTTTATAATTATATAACAAGAGAGGGAACGCCTTCTCGATTTTAAAGGGTTTCAATTGTAAATTGATATTGGGAAATAGACTTACGGACATTTAAAATACTCGAGAGAAATTTGAATACATTTTTTGTAATTTATAGTGAATTGGCATATCCGTGCAGATATTAATGTGTTTTCTTAGTCTATTAAATTTGTGTTCAAAAATAGAACCACTCTTCTCATTTATTAGTGTAGACGTATTACTCTAACAATTAAGGTTCCCCTACTATAGAGATAATTAGTATTTGCCTACCAAACGCACCACTGACCCGTAATGCTCTACGACTCAGCTGGCATGTTACTCAAGTAGGGGAGATGGGACTTCGACGCCGGGCTGAGTTCGAAGTTCTCATCAAACGTGCTCCATTCTGATATCATATTTATGTGCCACAACAATTTATTTATGTACTGAGGCCTTGAACAGATACATAAACTTGACTTCCGAACGTGGGGCGTGATCACGTCATTTGGGCAAGTTATATATCGCTTTGCGGCGCTATAAACTTAACGCCCAAGAGCGTGGTGTATTGTTATTTTAGGGGCAAAATTCTATACCCATAATCCGGGATATAATTTCGCTTCTGAACGCGTGGCTTAGTTTGAATACCACTACTATAGAAGGAGTACCCAGTAAAGTAGTATTACTAAATTAGTATGGTTAGAACTGAAGGAATGGAAGCGCCGAATCTATCCGTATATTAAATTTGTTAGGAAAGAGGAATACGAAATTGAATCAGAGCATTTGAATATACTAGCCACTATGAATAATGTGTCGGATGAAGTGCTTAAGCCAATACCAACATTTATGTCACACGTAATGATATTTAAATGAGTGACTGGAGTAAATTGCATTTTAATGAATATATGGAGAAGAATGAAGCGATCGTGTATCCAGATTAAGTGGAAACATACACGATAGTACTAAAAATTATGGCAGACCCCATAAAAGTGTGGAGTTGTGGAACTTCAGGGAAACAATACAATGACTTTCCCAATATTGAGGACAAAGTGACTGGATAGAATTCTTCAAATTCTTCTGGTTACGGGTGTATGCTAAAGGCAATGCATTTGTAGCAGGCGTTGGTAGTTTAGGTGATACGCCCCAGGTAAATAAAGCAGATATCGCGGTTAACAGGGGAAGCCTCACCCCATTACTCGTGTATTAAAAAATGAAATTTGAAATGTTGTCAGCTCGTAGATGGGCAACTGTCTGCTAGTGCACCTTGCCGATATTGAAGCTGAGAGCATCCAGCATTTATTAAATATACCATGTTTCCGGTATACGTAAATTGCAAAGCACATTTAGATCGTGGATTAGGATGATATTAATTTTAACGGAGGGCTACATAAATTTATTTTAATAATATTTCTGGATAATATTTATGAATTATTTACGGGTATACTAAGGAAACACAAGTAACTATTAGGGGGTTTAACGCAGCTGATTTCGGTATAATACGCTTTGTTGCTTTTTTAAAAGGAGCACACCTTCCTAAATTTAAGAAAACAAATCATGAACTGAGGCATTGCGGGCAGTTCAATTCAGGGGGTACAAATTTCTCATATAGGTATCGATATGGATATGGAGGCGATGAAAGCGATGTTCACTCAGATGATGGCCGAACAGAGTGACAGGCAGGCAGGACTTTTGCAGGAAAAATTTAAGAAATCAGTACCGACCAATGCAGACATTAGGGAGCAGATGAAGATTGAAAGTAGAAGGCAGGCGGAACTTTTAAATAAACTAGACGAACGTTTTGAGAAACAAGAGCAGGCAAACGCAGAAACCAAAGAGCAATTAAGTATACTAAATGAACGCTCAGATCAGCACACTAGTCAGGTGGGACAGCACACTGCACGTTTAGAGCGATACGAGGCGTCGTGCAAAGCCCATGCCGCAGAGCTTAAAGAACATTTTTGGTTCGCTAGTTTCTTTACGTCGCACCGACAACGGAAAGGGCTAGGAGTTGGATGGAAGCGACCGTGGCCTTAATTAAGGCACAGCCCAAGCATTTGCCTGGTGTGAAAATGGGAGACCACGAAAAACCATCTTCAGGTTTGTCGACAGTGGAGTTCGAACCTACTCTCTCCCGAATTCTGGATACTGGCAGCACTTAAGCGAGTGCAGCTATCGAGCTCGGTAAAGAACATTTTACCTCCCACGTCAGTGATACAACGAATCACATAGACTCGCTAACGTTAAGACTAGACCAAACAAACACCCGTCTGGATGAACGAATAACCGGAGTGGTTAAGGAAAATGGCTGCTCGAGAAAGCTAAATTTAAGAGATGGAAACGAAAGTGAATTCCGGAGCAGAAGCCGTGATAGATCTACGGGCCAAATTCAAGGATTTTTCATTAAGATTTCGAGAGATTGAAGGACAAATAATACGGGTTGTGGATAATACAGACACAAAGCGTAAAAAGTATGCTGACCAGCGCATGGACCAAGCGAAGGTAGATTTGATTATTACCTCGAGGGAAGCGACGGGAAAATCAAGGCAAAGTTCAAGATTTAAATGACTAGATGGAAAAATTTGAGCTGAAGGCTCATGAAGCTATGATCAAGATTGACGTCCACGAGAGATTGATCTTAGAACTCCAAGAAGAGATCGAGAATCTCAAAACTCAAGACTCTCAAGGAGACGAAATGTATAAGTCGATACAGAAGAAGTCCGAAAAATAGGATCAGGAAATCTTGGGAAATCGCAATGAATCTGATAATGGTGGGGGATTCATCCCAAGTAAATGAAACCAATCCAGCTCGTTTTATGCCACAGTGTAGCTCAACGCCGAAAGACCTTGGTTCGATGGCATTGTACAAATTTCTACTCTTAAATCGTGACGAACCTAAGAGTTTTGGATCGAACGTCCATATGACGTCAAAGGGGTTCGTGTCTAAATTGGACCAGTACTTCACAGACCATAATATCCCAACAGACAAACGCTTGAGAGTAGTCGAACAGTACCTCTCGGAGAAGCCGCTCAAGTGTTTTAAACCCTTCAGATACTGGTTTGATGGCTATGAGGAGTTCAGGCGTGGATTTTTGGAGAAATATTGGGAAACTGAGACACAGCAGAAGCTGCGTCTGGAGCTGTATTCGAGGCGATAATATGCGACAGGGCAGACGAAACTCTGCGAGTACCTTGTTCACCAGCTCCTGCGAATGAAAGAGCTAGAATTTTACTCTAGTATGGGAGATGAAATTTTGACGCCGGGCTGCATTCAAAGCTCTCATCAAAGGCACTCCATTCTGATATAATTATGTGCCACAGCAATTTATTTATTTACCGAAGCCTTGGACAGGTACAATATATTTAAAAGGAAATCGCATTTGCACTGAACTACTACATAACCAAACTGGAAAACAATTTGAAGAGGTAAAGAGAAAAAGAACCTTGACCTACGGCACATCGCGGATTCATGTGGTTCACAGAACAAAAATTCTACAGTTTTGTTCATTCTCATTGAGATAGTAGATCATTCTACTAGTTTCAAGAAGATTCTCTATTTTTTCCCATCCGAGGTCACAGTTACCACCTTACAGACAGCATCTTTGGAAATATTGAGAAAGAGTACATAAGAGTAGACACGATCACTTCTCTATCAGAATACCATACGATACTAGGAAAACATGGCAAATGCCTAATAATATTGGTAGAGACTGGCAAATATTTGATATGAAATCTAAATCTCAGGAAATATTGAAGAAGCAGCTTCCATTCAAAATGACTGACGTCCTTTGAAAGTACATACGCAGGGTCCAGTATTGAAGCTGAGTTTCTTAGGCCCAGAATAAGTAATGCAAAGACCATTGGTACAGCTGTGAAAATTCCATTCATAAATCACGTTAGTGGAGTGCTGACATAAAGAAGTTCGTGAAGTACCTTGATGTGTCGTCACCAGAAGCGTTAACATTTCATGAATGTGTGTGCCGGGATTGTCAGAAGAATGACGAGGGTAAAGAGATAAAACAGCGTCTGTGTATTTTGATGAAGAAACTTCATATGAGTGGATATTGATGTGTTGCTCAGTGAAGTGCCCTGTTATTTTCAGGACTTTAATATTAAAAATATTTTTGCAAAATTAATCAATAATTGATCTGAACAAAGGCATGTAAATGCCTGAGATTTATTATTCTTCCTTGTACTGCACAATAAGCATTAAATATCAGGATAGTAGGTTTTATCTTAGAAATCTTGATTAAGACGTTTAGAAACTGAAAATAGAAGTGTGGAGACGTTGACTTTTGAAAAATATCGTTATTTTCTGGGTTAATTTAGAGAGAGTACTTAGTTCGAAAACATGTAAAATATGCACTATTTCATTACTATCCTGTTCTTTAAACTGATATTAAAGTGCAAAAACATGTTTCATTTGTGAGTCAATTAAAAACACTCTCCTGAAAATTATTATTCTTGAAGATGCCACGTTTTGTGAACCCCTTCAATTGTTTATGTTTAGTAAGACATTAATTTGCTTACGATCATTTCCGTGCGAGTATTCGTGGTCTTCTTATTAGTCATAATAGTCATAGTAGTAGTAGTAGTAGTCGTCGTAGTCACCGCCGTTACCTCCACCGTTGCCACCACCACCGTGGCCACCGTTGCCACCACCACCGTGGCCACCATGGCCACCACCTCCATGGCCACCGTGGCCACCGCCACCGTGGCGTCCACCACCACCACCATGGCCACCGTGGCCACCGTCACCGTGGCGTCTACCACCACCGTGGCCACTGTGGCCACCGTGGCCACCACCTCCATGGCCACCGTGGCGTCCACCACCACCACCGTGGCCGCCACCACCATGGCCACCGTGGCGTCCACCACCAGCACCGTGGCCACCGCCACCATGGCCGCCGTCGCTGCTGAGGTTGCTGCTGACGCCGCCGTGGCTGCTGTCGTCGCCACCGTTCTTGTAGTCAGCTTGAAAGCAAGATATGAATTAGGCAAGCACTAAAGGAAGAATGCATCATATATAATTACAGAACTTCTATCGGCCACCAATCAGAAAACCCCCACTCTAGAACAGAACAAAGAACAATATGCCCATATATTTGGCGAAACATTTAATTCTGCCAGATTAGATGTTTTCTGTCTCATTTTATTTGATTTGTTTATTTATAAGCAACAGAATTATTAAATCTCCAATTACAGGTGCTAACATAAATTAAAATAACAACGATATTAACAGCACTTAACGACGAGATGGGTCTGGTAGCATCACCCACCCAACCCGCGAGGAGATCTATACTTCATTCGAATGGCGTTGCAGGACAGATCAGTCCTGGCGCAACATCGTAAACTATCAGGATTGATATCTTGTCCGCGCGGTGTAGGGGGCAACGTGTCCGCCTGTTAACCCCGGCCCCGGGTTCGATTCCCGGCCGGGTTAGGGGTTTTTAATTGTAAAAATGATCAATTTCCCTGGCCTGGGGACTATGTGCTTGCGTCGTCCTAAATGTTCCTTTCTTCACATTCAACAATTTACACTTCCACCATTTACATAATACACGCATGTTTCTCACATATGGTGCAAGTAGGAGCTAAAGATCTTCCTAGGTCGACGCTCCGAACAATAGCATTTTTAAAAATCAGGAGTGACAGTCCTTCACCGTTTATTACGGTCTGGGTTACCGGTGCGTCGTCCGCTTCTCCGCATACAATTGACTAATGTACATAAACATGTTAGACTGCGATGGTGTATGGAACGACGTCCCTGGGGACAGGAATGGCATTATAGTGTTTTTGGACGAGTACAGGTTCTGTTTGTTTGAAAATTCTGACCGTAGACAGGGGAAGAGGCATCATACTTAACAGGGCCTAACCTCACTGTTGCCATCTTAACTTGGAGGGCGTGGAATTTAAAATCCACGTGGTTTTGAATCTGTCAAGATACCAGCTGCCATCTTGACACCACGTGCACTTCTTGAGCAATTAAACGTCGTTAACCTCACTGCTACCATCTTAACTGGGCGTGACTTCACTGCTGCCATCTTAACAACGTGGGGGTCGCGGGATTTAAAATCCACTTGCTTTTGACAGCCGCTATCTTGACAGGTCCTAACCACGTGAACTTGTTGAACAAGTGAATGCCGCTAACCTCACTGCTGCTACAGAACATAGCCAGGGCCTAACCACAGAGGATTATGGTTTTATGTCTACCTGCCCTTCTCGACAGCGTAACGTCACGGAGGTCAAGTAAATCCCTCCTCCTCCAACGGCACATAGCCGCTTTTCACCTCCTCTTCAGACGGGACATAGCGGCGTTCCTCCTCATACGCGACATAGCCGTGTTCCTCCTCCGAAGTGTCTTAGCCATCCTCCTACGAAGGGGCTTAGCCGCATTCCTCCTCCTCCTCCAGGCCCGCACAATCCCTCCTCCTCACAGTTCTGTATCTGTGAGCGTGACGATACGGAGAACAGCTCAATCCCTCCTCCTCCTCACAGGTACGGAGGTCAGCTAATGCCTTCCTCCTCCTCACAGTTCTGTATCCGACAACTTGTCGTCATGGAGGACAGCACAATCCCTCCTCCTCACAGTTACGGAGGTCAGCTCAATCCCCGCCTCTTCCTCCTTACAGTTCTTTATCTAAAAGCATGACGTCATGAGGACAGCACAATCCCTTTTTCTCTTCCTCCTCCGCAGTGATGACTTCAACATGGTTATGCATGCATAGTCATGTTCGTTATCAAAGTTATTCTCTAGTAATCTCATGCCTTTACGATAGGTGAGAAAGGGAATGCAATGAGTAGAATATTTTAAATTTAATAAAATATTTATTTACACACTACTACTGGTTTTTTATCCTATTCTGAGATATAATGTCACAATGAGATCGTTGTTGTAACTGATGTGCGTCTTTACACAATAATACGACCACGTCGTAATTCGTCTTCTATTTCTGAATCTCTCTTTCATACACTGTGTATCCAGCATATTGATAAGCTGTTAGGAGTTGTAACCGTTCAACGAGTAAGTTAATGTCTTTACAGTATCTTACACCTGCATAGGGTAACAGAGTTTTACTAATACGTGTAGACAGTTGATGAGTAGGAGACGGAAGAACTTGTCTTGATGCAGTATGTGATTCTGCAATATTATCAGTACATAAAGTACGGTTTGATAGAAAAAGAGCTGTTAAATCTTCCTCTTTATCTTCTACTACCACATCTTGCTTCTCTTCTTGAGATGTTTGCACAGGAACAGAAAGTGTAGTCGGCTTAAAAAATAAAGTAGAATGAAAAGGCTCCGGTGGTAAAAAAAGCGTTGAGTTCTCTTTCCTTATGCATCTCGTCTTTATCTGGTGGTGTGAGGTTAGTAACCAAACTTGTAGTAAGCAGAGACGATGTTGTATCATTTGGATTACCATTTTGACATTTAGTTAAAGTTTCTAAGCGTTCTACGCGTAGATTACTTAAACAAATGTGTTTAGAATTTACTTGACGTGTGAGATTATCACGTCTGTTGAATAATGCAGTACATTGTTTGTATGCATATATTCTGAAGTTATGCTTTATAGCTTTATGTTGTTGAAGATTGTCAAGTCTTGGAAAACAAACGCGCTACAATGATTACACATAAACCTAATAGATGTTTACAGGTAGATATGATATACAGTTTTACACTGTAACCGGCAAATAACAACTATATGTCTGTAAAACTGCGCCTTGTAAGGAGGAGGAGGAGGGAAGGGGTATCTGATAATAAAACTAGGTAAGGAGGAGGAGGCATAGCCGCATTCCTGCTCCTCCTTCTCCTCATCCGACGGGGCTTAGACGCATTCTTCCTCCGACGGGACATAGCCGTGTACCTCCTCTTCTCCGACGTGGCTTAGCCGCGTTCCTCCTCCTCCTCACTGTTTTATGGACAGTTGTCCTCCTGCGCTAGATGGCCCTTCTATCTACACCGTCGCTAAGACTTTATGTTCCATCCTACAAGAGAGAATATGTTGACTATCTGTACAGTTTCAATCCTGTTACACAGGACATAGAAAATTATATATATATAGACTGTTGTTATCTTACAGTAAAGATTTGAATAGTCAGCATGCATTCCGCAACGTGTTTTAAACAGAAAAATCTTACCTTGATTAAATGATGGAAGGAGGACGCACGGTGGATTTCAAACCCTGAAAAATCATTGATTCTAACCCTGTTCATCGTATATACTTGCTGAGACATAAAATAACAAAGTTCATCGTTTTAGCATTTAGCCTAGTGTGTACACATCAGCAAAAAATTGACTTCACGCGCAAGTTGATTAGACTTGGAAGTATTTTCTGAAACATGAAATACCAAGTTCATTGTTTTTGCATTTAGACTGGTATGCACATATCAGCAAAAAATGACTGCATGAGCAAGTTGACTAGACTTGCAATTAACTCATTTGCTGGGACAGGGAATACAAAGATCATTGTTTCCACAAGTTCCCGACTCTATCATGCGCAATCACACACCCTATTGATGATAATAATAATAATAATATTAATAATAATAATAATAATAATAACAATAACCATAATTTAGATGATGCAACCAATCTTCGTAATGAATTTTTAACATGCATACACAATTAGAAAAATAGTCTGGTGCCAGAACTTAGTCCCGCAAGGGTTCATGACTTATCATGCACAACCATGCAGCCTAATAATAATTCGGAAGGACCAACCAACCTTCGTGCTGAATACTCGACATGCTTACACAATAAGAAAAAAATAATTCAGTGTCTGGATTAATCCTGCAGGAGTTCGCGTATTATGCACCTGCTCACCTCAGCTTCTAACGAAATATCTGGCTTTAGACAGCCAGGAACTCAATCCGGGCCGCTTACACTAATAAATAAAAGTATAAAAGGCGGAGCGGAGGTCATGTTAAGATAAATAGGATTTATTTTCGTAAGGTTGCCCGAACAAATAAAAGATGAGCACAAAATAAAGAAAGAGGAGACAAGTCTTAGAGCAAAGCGGTTCCTGAATACAAGCCATTCAGAGGCCGTGGAGCGGGTCACATGACTAATCGCGGGAAATTCGAATTTACATGACGCGTAGCCAACTCCCTCGGTAAATGATAGTTTACAAAATATGAATACAGACAGATTCTATGATTTGGTAAGTGCGAAAATCAGACTCTGCGGAAATACCTAGTGCACGTACCGCGTAGCCAAATGGCTCGGTAAACACCAATTTACAAAATATGAATACAGGAAACGTACAACTTCTACCATTGGCCTAGTGTGAAAATCAGAAACTGCTGAAACACATACTGCACATACCGCGCAGCTAACACGCTCGGTGATTGTAAATTTACAAAGTATGGATATACCACAACCCGGGTTATCGTGCAGCACACTGATATACGCATACACATCACTCCTTTTTTTGATAAACGGAACACACGGACAAGAATGTTGCGAGATAGCACGTACACACGATTTTTAGTTTACTCTACACACCTGAGATAATTACCTGCGAAAAACGGGGGAAGAGATCTAATCATAATTTTTGTATGTATGCATGTAGTCTGCACCAAGTCATAAGAGCAAATGACACCGAATACTGTGAGATTCTGCTACTGCTTGCAAAAATGTGAACGGAAGTCACATGACAATTCTGCAAAAACACACATCAGCTTGTTCGCGCCGCATAGACAAGTAAGACACACGCATTTAATTTGAAATAAAATGATCGAAACCGCGGCTCAAATACAGGTGACATAATGTCCTGTTACTTGATAGACCTTTGCCCTTAGACGGACGTAAAACAGATTCTTGTGTTTGTTTCTGTTCTATGTTGTTGATAGACTTAGTTTCTTGTAATTGCATCTTAGCGTTGTCGTCAGGAAGGCTATCCGGCCGTAAAACAGAATCTTTGATTCTAGGTAAAAGCTCATACAACAAACAGGGCACACTATGTTTGTTATTCAACTATTGCATACGTCTGTTAATGCGTCTTACTCGAAAGCCGATTCTACAGGACTAAGCGCCCAGCTCAGTGTCCTAGGGTCTCCAACTCACACTCCCAAGTTAAGCGCCCCTGGGGCCTCTCCTAGTCACCTCTTACGACAGGCAGGTGATACCGTAGGTGTTATTCTACCGCCCCTAGTTACAGGGGGATGTGTTTTTGTTGGAAAGGAACAAGAGCTGACCAAGGGAGGCTGGATAGGTTAGATGAAAGTGCGGAGCTGCTACAAGTAAGCGGAAGCAATGTCAGGACCCAGCTCAGTGCCCTAGGGTCGCCAACTCACGCTCCCAAGTTAAGCGCCCCTGGGGCCCCTCTTAGTCACCTCTTACGACAGGCAGGCGATACCGTAGGTGTTGTTAAAAGCCCCTGGATCCTCTCTCAGTCGCCTCTTACGGCAGGCAGGTGATACGGTAGGTGTTATTCTACCTCCACTACCGATAGAGGGATCTTCATTAACACTCTAATATATGAAAGCTTTTCATTTTTGTTCTGCATTCGTTATGACATTACTTACAGTAATTATTTATTAAAGAACAATAGTTGACTAAGGGAGGAAGCAATGCTAGGACTCAGCTAAGGGCCTCGTCGTGGTCAACTCACGCTCTGTAGTTCAAAGCCCTTGCGGCCTCTTTTAGTAGCCCCCTTACGTCACGCAGGGGATATCGTAGGGGTTACCGCCCCTACCTACAGGGGTGGATAGCACGTTGTTCAGCACATTTTAAAGTGAGGAACCTGGCATAAGTAAGTGAAAACAATGCTAGGACTCAGCTAAGTGTCCCGTGGTCGCTACTCACACTCTCCAGTTCAGAGCCCTGGGGACTCCTTTTAGTGGCCTCTTACGTTAGGCAGGGGATACCGTCGGTGTTATTCTACTGCTTCTCTACCTACAGGGCGAATACTAATCGCATAGGCTGAGTAGACCTTGAACAAGCTTTTAGGTTCAGGGAGAAAAAATCACTTGACGGACGAGGTCTGCACGAACAACGCCTTTGCTGGGGAAGGGCCTTGGCCTACAAAGTGACCACTGCTCAGCCTGAAGGCCTGCGTGACCTACCGTTTAGATAAAAATGTCCATATCCTTACCGAGGGTATCGAGCTCATGGTCACAGAGGTAAAGAGCCAAGCATCATGCTTTCTAAATGACCACAGAAGACCTGCTCGAACCATCCGTTTGGGTCTGCATGTGTGTGCAAGGTCATGCTGAGTTGAGTCTAAGCCGGCTCATAATGAAATGTGTATAGCCGCCATCTTGTGTACAATTTTCCATCAGGAAGGGCATCTTGCTTTAAAACTACGGCCCTGTGTGTGTGTGTGTGTTTATGTACCCCTGTGGGTGGGGGACGCAAACGAGGAATACACCACGGTATCCTCTGCCTGTCGTAAGAGGCGACTAAGTGGGGCGACCAAGGGATGATCAAATTAGAACCATAAAACTATTTGTGATTAGTACCACCACGCGCGGAACACCATGGGTCGCCTTTACTTGCGCGTAGTACCACTATGTTGGGTACCGAATAGGTCTGTGATTAGTAGCACTATATGATAGACACCATGGGATGAAGGAACACATGGTTCTGGCTTGTCTACAATTAGTACCCCCTATATGATGAACACCACGGGATAGTACGAGTCCCTGAGGTTAGCACACTTAGGTGATGAACACCATAGGATTGCGTTGCCTGTCAAGGGCGCCGCAATGTTCCAAACATATTAGGTCTTTAATACACGTGCGAATTTCATTACCCGTGAGTCGTACCATAATGTATGGAATACCGCGAGTCGGCACTACTCTTGATTAGTACCGCAACATTGGAAATACCACGGTTCTACTTTTCTAGCGATAAATACCATTATCAGTGGCCACTGACCTGGATTTTGGACCCGTTTCGACAACAAGGACAATCGATTCAGCACCCTGGTATAGAAGCAGTCTCTTGGTTCGTAATACTATGATTTTGTGCGAGCTTCTGTGCATGTGAGGCTCTATAGGTCTGATCCACTGATCGTTTTAAATTCACACCCGTCCGTCCGTCCGTCCATCCATCCATCCATCCATCCATCCATCCATCCATCCATCCATCCATCCATCCATCCATCCATCCATCCATCCATGATAACTTGGAAATTAGAGAACAGTACAGGAAATATAAGAACAAAGTAAATGATCTAATTATGAAAACGAAAACTGAGTACTATAGGAATCTGATCGATCGCAATGCAAATAACCGGGATAAGGTCTGGGGCATAGTCAATGAAATAACACAAAGGTCAGTTAGAAAAGAAGAAATCAAGGAAATCAGATATAAAGGTGAAATCTGTAAAGATGACATAAATATTTCAAATATATTTAACAATTATTTCATTAACGAAACCACTGAGAAAGCAAAGCATCACAGACAGATTTCCGACTCCACATTAAATATCGCTCGCAACCCTCATACTTGCTTCCTTGCACCGGTAACAGAATACGATCTGAAGAGATGTTCGAGTGAAGTACATGAAAACAAAGCTGTAGGAATAGACAGTATTTCGGGTTGAATTATTAAAGAAAATATAGAGTCATTAAAGGAACCGTTGCTGAATAATATCAATGATTCCTTCACCTTAGGTTACTTTCCACAGCAGCTTAAAACAACAATAGTAAAACCTCTTCACAAGCCTGGAAATATTTATGACATTAGAAATTACAGACCCATTTCGATAACTACAACAATATAAAAATATTCGAGAAATGCTTAAAGAACAATATTTACCAATTTTTAGAAAAACACCAAATACTTTCGCCCAGACAGTTTGGATTCATTTAAAATCTCGGAACGACTGATGCTATATCCACCTTAACAAAGAGAATATATGAAAATCTTAATTTTTCTGTGCTCTCCACAGGGATATTTCTCGACCTTGAAAAGGCATTCGATAGTGTGTCACACCGCTTGCTCCTCCAGAAATTGGAAAAATACGGCTTTAGGGGTAATGTGCTGGATTTGCTTGAGAGTTACTTGACAGATCGAATACAGTATGTCAAAATTAATCAACATCTAAGCACACCGATGAAGATAAATAAGGGTGTCCCACAAGGCACGGTATTAGGTCCACTATTGTTTATTATAATTATTAATGATCTAGAGAAAACAATAGCAAACACCGAACATACGCACATCGTAACATATGCAGATGATACAGTCATTTATGTAGAGGGTGATTGCTGGAATCTCGTCAGACAGAGAGCAACTCGAGCACTCCTTAAAGTTAAACCATGGTTAGATAATAATGAATTATTTTTAAACATCAAAAAGACAAAATTTGTGAATTTTTCAGTAACAGATAGACGGAACGATTTTGATGAATTAACTGTACACAACATCAACTGTAAATTTAATTGTAACTGCTAAAAAATTTATAAAGTAAGTAATGTTATGTATTTGGGATTATTAATTGATTCGAACATGAAATGGAAAAGTCACATTACCGATTTAAAGTCAGAAGAACTGTTTATATATTTCACAATTTAAAATACAGTACATATCCAGTATGAAATTATTTAGAGAGGTTTATTTCGCTTTAGTTCAGTCTATTCTTAGCTACGGAATATTAGCATGGGGAGGAGCCTACAAAAATGTAATAAATAAAATACAGGTTGTTCAAAACCTTATATTACGAATAATGTACCAAAAAGGAAGATTATACCCAAGTAGTCAATTATATGCTGAAGGAAATATATTTAATGTAAAACAGCTCTATGCCCTTGAAATATACAAATATATTAACAAAAACAAAAAATATAATTGAAACATTAAACATGAATATTCAACACGCAGTAAGATGTACCACCGTTGTATGTTATACGAACCCAAACTTAGCATAAAAAAGCGCAATTTCTTGTACTTCATTCCAAAATTCTTTAATGCCCTTTTCGGTTCTTTACAAACTACTTCATTAAGTCAGAAAATGAGTCTGAAGTGTCTTAAATCCATTGTCAGGGATAATAAAACTGTTGTTGAAGAAATAACTAAATGAGACTATCACGTCACCATATTAAATTTCTATTCGATGCTCCACCATGTGCTGTTGATCATGTCCGTCATTCACTCATACCCATACTCGTACTTCAGGCATCATTAAAAAATATATTTCTCTCTATGTAATTAATATTCTAAATTACCACACACAAGGTTTCACCTTATGTGGTATTTTACTGGTATCTACTCGACTCTGTTGAGGTTGGTGTGATTTTGTTATAATAATAATAATAATAATAATAATAATAATAATAATAATAATAATAATAATAATAATAATAATAATAATAATAATAATAATAATAATAATAATAATAATAATAATAATAATAATAATAATAATAATAATAATTTATTTCATTTGTGCAAGAGATAGTTAGAAGTTCAATTTATTTTAAGTATTAATATGTTTAGAATAATACTACTACTTCTGTAATATATGTGGTTTAGTTACAAGATTAATTTTTCTCAAGTAATAATGTTATTAGAAGAGTTATGTATATAAGAAACAGAGTCCTGTCAATGTGTAAACTACATAATGAGTGAATAAATACTACTACTACTACTACTACTACTACTACTACTACTACTACTACTACCACCACTACTTCCTTTAAGACCTGATTTCCTAATCTAATATTTTCTGCATCACTTGACTGCACTTTTACTTTTGTTTGGACTTTTATTTTCATCTAGTACTCCTTACCCAAGATTCTGTCTGTTCCATTCAGCAATTTATCCTGATCTTCTGCAGTCTCAGATAAAATAACAATCATCATCATCATACTGTAGTTTGTTTCCTGCCATCCGACAGGTCCAATCATGGCTGTGACCTCCATATCTCTCGATCTTGTGCGCTTTTCTTTACTTCTGCATAATCTTCCTTCCTTTTTCTAATGCTGTCTAATAACTATCTTGTCTCCTTCTCCTTCCTCGTTTTCCTTTTATCATCCCTTCAATTGCTACTCGTAGTAAAGCATTATGTCTTAGATTATGCCCTATCCAATTTTTCAACCTTTTTTGGGTTACGATCAGCATCCTCCTCACTTCTTCCACTCTCTTCAGAATCGAAGGAGCGAGCTGGGAAGATAAAATAACAATATCATCAGCAAATCTCAGGGTTTAGATTTCCTCTCCTTGGACTGTGGTTCCCTTGCTAAATTCGTCTTTGATTTCCTTTACTGCCCGTTCTGTACAAACATTGAAAGGGAGGGCTGAATGTACGATAAGCAATTACGGAAATAGGTGTTTAAAAGTTTGACAATGGACTTGATCGCTTCGGTAAATTGAGGATAACTTTGAATGAACTATTTCAGACCGAACAATGCGAATATTACGGAGCAATAATTTCATAGGTTTCCGCGAAGAAAAATGTAGGACAACGAAAGGAAAACAGACAGACAAAGAAAGAATGAGTGATTATTGGCTACAAAACTGTCTTCCCAGATGGATACTAAATACCGTATGTAATGTCAGTAAGCGGCTTAAAATTATGTATTAAAGTAATAATACGGACTTACCAGCAAGCACATTGAAGACTACCTGCAAGAGACAAAAGAAACAAACGATTAATGATTACGTATGTAAACCATATCTTCATAATAGCATCGAAATCTAATAATTATAATATGTCTAATATGTCTAATATTTCATGCTACCTTAATTGTTTTTGTTATTTAGGAGCCAAAGATTGTGAGTTCATCAGTTCTGTGTACTTCCTATGTTTTAAATTACAAACAAATCGTTACTGAAAGACAAAATTATTAACCTTACGAAAATGATGGATATCGTCTCTGTACCGTGTACGATGGCGACCCTTTCAAAATGTTTATATTTTTGATAAAGTTGTACTACATATCAGAGGTATTCGGCGACGCAATCGTGGGAAAGGTTATTAGTGATGACGAAGCAGTTTTTGTCGTAGTTTAAAAGATTATATGGAAGATGAGGAAGAAGAAAGTTTGGGACGTTAACAGATGTCAAGCAAGGTAGAGTCTATGAACAACTGAAGCAATGTGCTCAGCACAGAAAATCATGGAGGATGTCAAGTTCATACCTGTCTCAAGAATGATTTACAGAAGAAGAGGCAAAATAAATGTGATAGCATAGAAAGTCGTAAGAGTAGGACAAATACGCAGTACCCTATGTCTGATAAAACAGGTATGAACGAGTGTTTATAAGTAATATAGTGATACAGTTTACAACGACTGCACAGATGAATCACTGCAGAAGTTACAGGGCTCGCAAAATGATGTGTAAGGTTCATCTGCAACCTTGAATACGCAGACCATGTGACATCGTCCTACACAAAACTCAGCTGGCTCCGCCTACAAGACAGATGTTATCTTCACATCAAACCTTATCACTTTCCTACTTCCTTATCCTCTTTTCTTTTAAAATCCCTACCCCCATTCCTACTTTATCCTTCCTCTGTGCCTTTCTCAACTAGGGTGGAAACTCAAAGTACAAGTGCAACGTTCATTCTATTATATTTCGTTTTGTAATTATTTTTTAAATTTAACATACCGGTATTTTGTGTTTATGTATATCTTCACAAATGCACTCCTTTTTTGTAATATTGTTCCATGCCCCCTTGATTTTAATAACATACAAGTAGCACGATTAGTACAAGTAGTTACTGTTACCTATAGTTCAGTAGTTCTACATATATTTGAAGTTTATCATAGGTTGCTTTTTAATGCTTTGTAATTAATTATCAATGTAATTCTGTTCCTGTTTAAGTGTATGACAGGGGCAGCTTCCTTTGCTAGGATAAATAAATTATCTATCTGTCTATGATCGGTTGGAAACGGTAATAAAAATGTAAACAGAACGCGGGGTTGTTGGAACAATTGTTGGAAGAATGTGAAAAGAGGTACGTACCTTTAAATTTGGCGAGGAGTGGTAGTGAAATAAAGAGACTAAGAACGAGGTGCACGCTAGAAATAAATAGTTAGAAATGGTTGTCGAAGTAAGGAGAAATTAAAGGGACTTACCAAGGAAATTGAATCTAGCGAAGACGTCAGCTAAGGATAATATGATGGCAAGCATAATTGGGAGTCATACAGATTTTAGTGAAAAATGGAAACGTGTATGTATAGGTACTCTAAGGAAGAAATGGATTCCAAAATGGGCATTCCAGGAATAATTATTACACAAGGGGAGTGTGTGTGGGAGGATCTACAGAAGGCAGAATTATTCAGTCAGCAGAATGTAAAGATTTTTGATTGCAAGAGGACGTAATAGAGGAGCCTGTGTATAGCTGCCATCTTGTGCAATCGTGCATGGCCGGCATCTTTCTCCATAAGAGTCTTTGTGTAGCCGCCATCTTGTGCAATCGTCCGGCTGGCATCTTTCTCTATAAGAAGCTGTGTATGGCTGCCATCTTGCGCAAGCGCCCCTAGGCCGTCTCATAAGGAGCTGTGTATAGCCGCCATTCTGTGCAATTGTCGTCGGGAGTGGCTTCGTGCCATAAAAGTAAGGAAAGCCCTTCAAAATGGCGGATGTGAGGTTAGACTCGCTCTCTTAGGCGTCGGGAAGGACAACTAGCCGTTAAAGTGAGGTTACGCCCCTCAAGATGGCGACTGTGAGGTTGGGCTCGCTCTCTTACGTAAAATACGCAAATCGGCCTAGCCCCTCTACTATACTAGGGGCCAATGACCTCGGGTTCAGAACCTGCCTAGGTACACTACTAGGGGTCAATGACCTCGGGTGCTGACGCAGCGAAAATGTGGTTACGCTTGGGTGTGGGAGCCCCACTGCCCTACTACTGTCCGCTCAGCCTCGGGAGGTCAAGTAGGTAAGGGGCGTTCTATTCCCACCTCAACATTCTCGAAACGACTTCCCGTGGTTTCTTCACTCCTTCTGTTCTCTTCCCTGCTCTATCCACAACCAAATGTCTCACGCTCAATCTACATCTCTTACCCTCAGAATCAGAGTCCATTATTCACCTGGGTAACCTATCGTCCTCCATTCGCCTCACATGACCCCACCACTGAGGCAAGTTTATGCCTGCAACTTCATCGAGCTTATCGAGCTTATTCCCAGCTTAGCCTTTATCTCCTCATTCCGAATACCCTTCTGCCATTTTTCCTTCCTGTTTGTAATAATAATCATTATCACCATTTTCGAGTCTGTTACTTCTAGCTCATGAATAAGATATCCTGAGTCCACCCAGCTTTCTCTCCCGTAAAGCAAAATTGGGCTGAAATCTGACCGATGTAAAGATAGTTTCGTTCAGGAGCTGACTTCCTTCTTACAGAATGCTGCTGACCGCAACTCCGCGCTCACTGCATTAGCTTTACTGCACCTTCATTCAATCTTACTTACTATACCGGTACTACCAACCAAGAAGAATCCTAAATACTTGAAATTATTTACCTTTTCCAGCTTTATGTCCCTAATCTGGTATTCATTTCTCTGGGTTTCTAACCTACTGACATCAATTTAGAAAAGCAAATTTTCATACCATAACCATGTCTCGCGCAGGCGGTCTTCCCTGCTTTCCTGAACAGGGGCCCTGTAGGAAGATGGAAAGATCGGAGGGGATAGACAAGGAAGAGGGAAGGAAGCGGCCGCGGCCTGAAGTTAGGTACCATCCCGGCATTTGCCTGAAGGAGAATTGGTAAACCACGGAAAACCACTTCGAGGAAGGCTGAGGTGGGAATCGAACCCAACTCTACTCTGTAGACCACCCGAGGCAGAGTGCACCCCGTTCCAGCCCTCGTACCACGTTTCACATTTCGTGGCAGAGCCGGGAATGGAAACCGGGCCCGCGGGGGTGGCAGCTAATCACACTAACCACTACACCACAGAGGCGGACAGAAAGTATCTATGGAGGAAATAATAGGAGGAAGTCAGCGGGGAAGCTCCAGAAAGAGATGAACGATACGGTGAAAGAGAGTGTAGAGAAGGGAAGAGTTAATGTAGAAGAAAATATTTTGCTAGTGGCTTTATCTCGCACCGACACAGGTAGATCTTATGGCGACGATGGGATAGGAAAGGCCTAGGAGTTAGAAGGAAGCGGCCGTGGCCTTAATTAAGGTACAGCCCCAGCATTTGCCTGGTGTGAAAAGGGGTAACCACGGAAAACCATCTTCAGGGCTGTCGACAGTGGGATTCGAACCCACTATCTCACGGATGCAAGCTCACAACCGCGCGCTCCTAACCGCACAACCAACTCGCCCGGTGAAGAAATTTTGCTGGGAGAGAGGGAGCGGTGGAGAGGTAAAAAGAAATGTGTAGGTCCTTGGTTCACAACACGACCCAGAAGATTAGAACTGTTAAATACAGAAGAAGGAGAAGAAGTAAAATGAGGATTTTAACTTATTTGTTAAATTCTGCAGATGGTGTACACTTACACAATTGAGAACCAAATATGAAAAGGGTGAAATTGCCAATAATAAATTTCCCGAGTATAATGGCACTTTCACCCTCCTCTACCAAAGAAGACCATAAATTAATGATTACCTACTGCCATTAAAGTGCTAGTATACTACAGTAGTGTCCAAAAGTTAAGCATAAGTTACGAGTAAGCAGGGCAACAGGAAATAGACCGCAAATCGCACGACGTATTCACCTACCAACGTTATGTGTTCGCTCTGTATAGAAAAGGAGTGTTCCCCGCTCTGACTAGCGGCGTAACCTCGAGGTAAACACAGCCAGTGCCTGCGCCCTATATTCCCTCAGTCGTGTTTGCCCTGTTATAGTGTGCGGAGTGTAGCCTCGTGGTGAACGTGACAGCATAATGGCACAACGACTCCATTTGGACACCCTTTTGTAGGGTAGAATACTCGGCCGCCTGGAAGCAGGCCAGACACAGACCGATGTCGCCGTATCCTTAAGTGTGCCACAGAGTGTCATTTCCAGGCTTTGGAGACGATTTCGAGACACAGATGTTAGTCGTAGCTCAGTACCAGGTCGACCAAGGGTATCCACCCCACAGCAGGACCGATATCTGGCCCTAACCGCCCGACGAAATGGGAGTGCACATGCACGGCAATAGTCGGCAGAGCTTGCAGCCGTCTCAGGGGTTGCCGTTTCCCGGCAAACTGTGTACTGGAGGCACAGAACAGCAGGGCTGTTTGCCCAGCGTTCAGCTGTGTGCGTCCTTCTCACTCCAGCACAGAGGCGGGTCCGTTTACTGTGGAGCCGTAAACATCGAAACTGGACCATGAATGAATGGAGGCATGTGCTCTTCACAGATGAATCCCGCTTCAGTTTGCAGAACGATTTCCGTCGCACATTAATCTGGAGAGAACCGGGTAGGCGATGCAACCACAGGAACATCGTGGAACGGGACCACTATGGTGGTGGCGGCGTCATGCTGTGGGGCGGCATCCTGTTGAATGGCCATACGGAGCAACACTCTTATCGCTCGGAGATACAGGGATGAGGCACTGAAACCACATGTTCGATTCTTCAGAGGTGCGGTTGGTCCAGACTTCTCGTAATGGACGATAATACCCGACCGCATGGGGCTGCTCTGGTGGATGAATTTCTGGCTGGGCAAGACATTCATCGCATGAAATGGCCAGCGAAGACTGTGGATCTGAAGCGTATAGAACATACCTGGGATGCATTGGGGAGGCGAATTGCATCCCGTCATCCTCCACCAAGGACCCTCCAAGACCTTCGAATTGCCCTTTCGGAGGAATGGGATCGACTGCCACAAGAGCTCTTGGACCATCTGATAGACAGCATGCCACGTCGCTGCGAAGCATGTGTGGCCGTTAGGGGTAACCATACACTCTATTAACAGCATATTTTGTGGAAGACATTGCCAAGTTTTGTTAGTTGTCGTCCAAGGTGTACCTTATCTATCAGAACCCTTCTGACACTGGACAAGTTGTGTGACATGTGGTATGGGAGTCAGCTTCCGTTTGTTCAACAATCCATCTGACATTCCTATCAGGCCGTATGGCCTCGTTTAGTGATTATGTTTAACTTTTTGGACACTAGTATACAATAAGTAAACTCTTTCAAGATTAAAATTATTATGTCCACCTTTTAAATACAAATATATATATTTAGTGGTTAAATTCTACATGAATGAAACACACCAGTTAGGGACATGTTTCGCCCTAGTTATGGGCATCTTCAGCCTATATTAATCCTAAGGTGAAGAATTAAAAATATAAACATTGGAACTTATATTAAACTAACTTAATACTAAATACAATTGTCTTATGCTATTTACACAGTTTACAATATGTACAATATGTACAATAAGTGCAATAACCTTGCCAGAATTTATGAACAATGAATTACATTTTTTACAATGACCAGACCTTCAATTGCAGATTGGATTGATCAAAACTTGAATTTGGGCTTCTCAATAGTATTGACTAGAATTTAACTCTGCGTGAGTTGGGGTTTCTTCAGCTGTTATAGTCGCCTGAGTCATAAGAATTTTTACAACACCGGAATATTGGATAAAATCGTTAATATTCAATTTATAGTCCACATGGAGTTGGAAATGAAGTCCATTCAAACGAAGACAACATTTGGACCAAAAATAAATGAAATTTATATAATTGTACATTTAAGAGGGCTTTCTTTTGTACGTTGCTTTAATTACATTTCTTATCCAAATCTCGTTGACCTTATTCTGAATTCTATTCGTATTATGAACAATTAAATTTGAATTAACTTATTTTATAATGACTAGAATTCCAATTGTGGATTGGATTGGTCAAGCGTGAATAGGGGTTTCTCAAAACGTATTGACTAGAATTTATCACTGCGTGAGTTGGGGTTTCATCAGCAGATATGGTCGTAAGAAATTTTAACAATACCGGAACCTTGGTTAAAGTCGTTGATGTTAGGGTTTGAAACAGTTTGAATATTCCTTTAGAAAGAAGCATGGTTATGTTTTAAGGTTGAAGCGTGTGAGTAGGATACATGTTGTTGATTTCAATCATTGTTTATCGGAATAAAATGTAAAATGTAAAATGAGATTAGTTACTTGTCACTAGTGTACATCCAGTAAGTAGATTTTATATAGTTACGTGACAATATTTATCTTCTATAAATTTCATTTCTTTAATTACGCGGCTCAAAAATGAAAAAAAATATATGAATGATAGCACACTGAGCAACACAGATGCGTGAGGTGCCGGCACATTCACCCTTCCCCACCAAACTCAGCTGAACACATTGGACTGTGGCTCTACCTATCGAAATTCCTACCAACTAATCTAAGGACCTCAGGAACATGCACAAGTCTGCACCATATGCGATATGACTAAAACATCCCCTTATTACAACAAAACCCGCATTTTTTATTTTTCGGCACTTTCACCCTCTTCTATCTTTGGTCATCAAATGTGATAATTAAACAATAAGAAAAAAGTCGACCATGTATCAAGATGTGATTGTCCTGTCCTTGTTTTTCGTTCTGATTGCACTCTCTCTGCACTCCGACCTGCCTTTTATGTGATCCTTTTTTTGTCCTTACTTCTGTCTATATGAATTGACGCAAATCTAATGCGTACGTCGGTCTCGTACACACGCACTAAATGTCCCAAATTCCAAAATGAGATAAGTTAGACTACATACCAGTATGAATAAGAATATGTGAATCTTATAATGCATGATTCCTGGAGGACGCAGTGTTCACTGGGATCTTAACCATCCTTTCTTATCTCATTAATGTCAGGCGGAATAGATTAGTCAGATAATAGCATAATAAAATAACGTATAAATTCCTGCCATTCAGTCGTCTATGACTCTGCGGCTGTCGTGCTTTTCGGATGATTTGATATAACATAAGTGTTGCTAAAGTAATAATTAATATATTTATTGCAGCTAATTGCCATATACAAAGGATAAACAAAATAATTAAATGCAGAACTTTATTAGAGGAATTTTCTTTCCTTCACGCCTTAGTACGTGATAGCGATCACACTGCATCCCTCATTTGGCGACTGATACTTCGTCGTGGAGCATAGTTTGAAATGAAAACCATGCATAGCAAGTCTTGTTGATATGTACCGTAACTCGTAGTTGGCTTTCTTCCATTTGTCATCCATCATCGCTTCCGTACTGCAGAAGTCCAACCAGATTTCCGATTTCTTTCTCTGATGTTCGCGAAATAAACTTTGGTATGCTGCAGTTGATGGGAGAGAGAATTTGTCCCGTATTTCCTCCAAAAACATCATTTCTCTAGTTAGCTCATTCTCGAAGGGGTGAATTTCGACAAACATAGGGCTCTCTTTAAACATGTTGCTTTTATCTTCTCCACATACTTTAAGTTTCTTACTGACAGATGCTGCTATTTTCACTCCGAATAACTTCAACGCTGTCTGAAGGGATATTATATATAAATATTTGATGTCATTAATAGCTATCACTGCTGCTAAAGTAATAAATATGTAAATAATTCAGCTGGATAGATCATTATTATGAAGATAATTTTAGCTCATCGTAGATCTCGTTTCGAGCAAGACAGAGCGATCTTTTCTGACGTCAGTGAAACATAGAATTCTTTCCTGAATTTCGCCCTCTTTTACATAAAGCGTTACAGTGGAAAAGTTACGATAATTTTTCAACATCCTTAGTTCGTTAAGCATTTGTTGCGACGAAAGGTGCATCTCTTACTTTTTCTATTTTTATTACGCCTAGAATTACGTCACTGACGCTTTCAATAATGCCGTTTAGGATTCGATGTCACGTGCCTTTAAGTACCTCGGTGTTTGGTAAATGTGTGTACAATTTCGTAACAACGGCACGAACTCAACATAGTTTCCTCGGTTAAGAGATTCCTTGTGTCCCTCGTGACCTGTGAAAGGCAGCTTTTGTTTTGCAAATAGCCAAGTTACACAAACTAATCCTTTCATTTTTTCTCTGTTAGAATCAACTTCGGCATTACGCTTTGAAACGTCCACCCTGCGTTGTTCACCTATTTGAAAGTCTATTCTTGGTTTAGCGAAAGTTTAACATCTCGGTACTGCAGATAAATGCGACCGAGTCTTTTCATGACGGGTCTTTGCTTCATAAGAAATATTGATGTCTGAGAAATCATTACTATTCCAAACACATCTACCTCTTTCGAAAAAGAACACAAGGCTAGAAAAATATTTATTTTTGAGATTTGGCATGCAGTTAACAATTTTGAAGAATCATAATACTGTCTCGATTCGATGAAGATACGTCTTCATTTTCGTACTTCTACTAATGTTCTGTGTAAGCTTTCCTTGTATTGTGATGTCTTGCTTAATCTTAAAATTCAAGGCGCTGCAGGAAGTATTAAACTGACGACCCAAATTCTGACTATTTGCAATCTTGACTGGATTGTGTATGTCCGAGTACAGCAGCCCTCCCCTTACACCCCGCTGCCGATGACGTATGAGGCAAGGGACTAGATTCTCTTAGCTAGTCCCTTTCCATGTCATTGCACAACATGAAACACACACTACTGCTTGAAATCCTTGTTACACTGCAATGAAACACTGACTGAAATTACCTAATACTCCACTACATATATTTAGCACTAAGGAATTCCTGTTAAAGAGCATGGTGCTATTAAAGATTTCGACAGCTGGCCGGTGCATACGGAACTTAAATCTAGCAGAGAGGACTAGGAAATGAAAACCAATCCCTTCTAGCGACCTGATTGGCTTGAAGTACACTATGTAACCCATACACCTTTTTAGCACCAGCATACCTCCCAGGCTTTGATCGGTCGATGCTGGAGCCCTCACAGAGTGTGTAGAGAACTTGCTACACTTCGGTTAGACGGGACTACAACCCTCGCAGTGGTGTTAATGGCAGTTTTCTACCTTCTAGCGTCCCGATTGGCTTGAAGTACACTACGTAACACATACACCTTTTCAACACCAGCGTACCTCCCAGGCGGCTGTCTTGCCTCTGGAGCTCTAGCATTAGGAAGTTGCACACGGCCGCCATCTTGTGCATTAGTCCCTAGGCCATCTCCTTAAGTCCTATGTATACCGCCTATCCTACCCTAGGCCAGCTTTCTCCATAAGAGCCTATATATAGCCGCCGTCTTGCCCATTCGCTCCTGGTCCAGCTCTCGGTGGGTTAGTCCCATAAGAGCCCATGTATAGCGGCCATCTTGCGCATTAGTCGCTGGCCCAGAATTCCCTTTTTATCCCCAAGCGTGGATGAGTCCAATCCTACATGCGCGTTAAGGGGAGCAGTCACATGGAAGTACACAGTCGTCATGTTAAATGTTTCTGGCTGATGTAATTTGATAAATTGATATAATTGAGGGAATACAACACACTCAGGGGACTAGGCCAGTCCTAGTCCAATGACGGCACGCCACTGCCTACGGTGTGTTTTAGGTATGTACGCTTAATGTGTTCAAGTTCAATCTTCCCACTGACTGCTGTTCCGATCCAAGATCTGTAACCAAGGTTTGGAGATCTTGAAAATCATAACAATCAATGGTATATTATTCGTGAATCTCAGGTTGATAAGCCTCCTATTAGCATATGTGGGTGGGGAACGCAGATGAAAATTACATCCACGGTGTCCTATGTCTGTCGTAAGATGTGTCCAAAATGGGCGACCAGGGTATGATGGAATTAGAACCATGAGACTACTTATGATTAGTTTCATAATGTGAGAAACCCCATGGGTCTACATTACCTAGGGATAGTAACATTATATGAGGAACACCACGCGTCTGGGCGCTGCCTCTGAATAGTACCATCGTGTGCATCCCACCGTAGCGGGGGAGTGGGAGCTAGACTGCACAGTCTTGTGTCCAGTGTGCTACACCATGTTACACTTATTTTTGTACCTTCTGACATCGTGTTCTTTATCGAAGCCATAGATTAATCTGACTGCTTTAGTATTCTCGAACTTGACATGTAATTCACCTCTGTTTGACAGATGGCAGCTCTTGTTATGAAAGATAGACGAAGCATTTCTTTCTTACTATTCTTTGCTTCTTTTACTCTTTGAGAGAGAGGCAGGAATGATTTTGATTGAAAAAATAGAGGCATTGGGCTATCAGAAGATTTTAATAGATTTCTACTGGTATTTTAAAATGATTCCTTATTTGCCCTGTATGATTCTCCGTTCCAAATCAATGTTTATGATTAAATAGAATCTACGGATTCTATTTCTCAAGACATCAGGTATCTATCCCTTTTGCCTTTCTTGGCTTGCCATAGTTATGCTAATCTTACATGCTGAGAGATTTTTGCTCTGTAGATTGATTTTATTTTATTTGCTGCAGACTTTTTAAATCTTTCATCTTCTCGTCTGCTTGTTGTGTATTTATCCCTACGTAGGGGCGGGAGGTAACACCGGCCCATGTTATCCGTGCGGGTGATGTGTTTACGTGTGATTTTCTTAGAGAACTTTTATCATTCTCTTAGGTGTCTACGTCTGGATGGAGCTTATGTTCTGTCTATATGGTTTAACCCTAATGTTGTGCTTTTAATTATCGCCTTTTTTGGGTGATATGAATGTGTTACGTAGCGTGTGTGCTGAGATTTGGTTATGTTGACGACTTGGTGAGCCTTGCCTATATTTCTGCAACCCAGGATTCTGATCTCTGCATTTGGATCAAGCTCACGAGCCTATGATTACTTTTGTTATGCTGTTACTAGTCTCGTCGTAACGTGTCTTGACACTATATCATTTATTCTACATTGCTTATTTTGGTCTCTGCGTGTGTGTGCGTTAATGTCGTATGATGGTTGTATCAATGTATTTTTTGTGTCTTACGGTAGATGCATAATTTCTATTAGGACTTGTTAATTTATCTTACACTATTACTATTACACTCTATTACTTGTTAATTTTTCTTACACTTGTTCTCGGCTGCCAACGGCCGTAGCCGTGTTGAAACACCGGATCCCGTGAGATCTCCGAAGTTAAGCAACATTGGGCGTGGTCAGGAGTTGGATGGGTTGCTACGCGCTGTTGGTGGGGGGTAAGGGAATGGAGGAGCGGAAAGGAACTGGCCACCCTACCGCACGTAAACTCCGGCTCAGGAACACCTCTGCGGAGGTTCGGACCTGCCTTCGGGCAGAATAACCCTTACCTTACCCTGTTCTCGGCTGTATCTGCCTGTTGATTTGCCCAGGTTCGGGTTTTTCTCTCAGTTACATTTATTTCATATAAGACTTGTTTATTTCCCTTCGTAACTATGGCAACTCCCTTAATCTCGTTGTGTTCCTTATTTATTCCTTTTCTGCCAGCTTTACTTTTGTGACCTTTTTTTTTTTGGGAGATACAGTTTCCTTGAAGATTGTTGCTATCTTTTTTCATACAGGAATGAATTGATTTCTAGTCTTGTCCATTCCGATGATATGATATAATTCTTTTGATGTGAAGCGTTGTATATTTCACGTATCATTGACGTTTTGTTCTGATGAAAGGAATTCTCGGCCTCAAATCTTAGTTATTTCTGCCAAGAAAAGAAAGAACTGAATATTATTGTAATCACTCTTCGCTACACTCTTGTGACACGTATATTGAATTTCATAAGATTGGATTTTATAATTCAAACGACTCGACTGTGTTCACAATACCCTAAAAGATTATGAACGTAGGTATCCTTTCTCCCTTTCTACTCCCCAAATTGTTTCTTGTGTTTTAATTTTCTTCTATTTACCAAGTTATGTCAGTAAAACTTGTTTTATTCTCCTAATCGTTCTGTGTTGGGTACATGCTTTTTTTTCTGCTATTCTTTAGTTTAAGGGGCCCGAATTCATTTCCTGGCAGTCTATAGCCAGTTTCGACAGGTCCACGGGGGTTTGTTAGTTAGGTTGGTGGGCTGACTAACGGGAATAGGTCCCGAGCACTGCGTTGGAATGGGGGTTGGTTCCACTGTGTTCAGAATGGATCTGCGTTACCCATGAGTAGTACCATTATGTGAACAACACCATGTGTATACGTAGCCTGTAATTAGTACCACTGTGTGAGGAACACCATGGTTCTGCTTTACCAGTGATTAGTTCTATTATGATGGGCCGGTGAGGTGGAATTTGAACACCTTTGGACAGGAAGCATCATTCCAGAACTTAAGGCATTGTGAGTAGGATCCATTGATTGTTTTTGATCCACGGTCATTTCTCATCACCATTCTTTTTAGATTCTAGTCGGTGGATATTTTTAAAGTTGTAATTATCGCATCATTGCGTTGCTCTTCGTACCACTACGATCAGATGGCCTACCTGTTAGGCCCCCTTAAAACATCAGTCATCATCACCATCATGCCTTCTATTAATTTATATCTGTAATATCCAGATTTCTTATTCTGCACAAGGAAAGTTGAATTTTATTAAGGCTGTTTTCTTTAAAGCCAGCCTAGGCTTTAAAGTTCAATTCACATTCTTTCAAGAGTATCAGTTTTTCATTTTGACATAAATGTATGTTATGGCTGGACTTCAACCGAAAACTTGTGTAACGTAACACGACAAAATGTGTGACTGATGTGTAACCATAGCAACCGTGCAGGCAGTGATGTAAGACGTGGATGGATGGTCAGACAATGTTACCTAGCAACCGTGGAGTCTTTGTCTTATGGCTGGTTGTCATTTAAAATTAGCACCCTTTGATGGATGGCCATGATGGGAGGCATATTTATGATCGTTTGATTTTCGTCGCACAGACACTGATAGGACTCATGGCAACGATGGGAGAGGAAAGGGCTAGGAGTGGGAAGGAAGCGACCGTGACTGGATTAAGGTACAGGGTCCGACAGAATGAACAGCCTGATTTGAGTCATGTATTACGGCGTCGCTGTTGCGCAGGCGCGAACTAAGCATGCGCGCTGCATCGAGGAAGGACTGCTATTTGTACGTATGGCTGTGGAGTTCGGAGCGTCGAGCATTCGCCGTTGAGGCGAATATAAAATATAACGAGTCTCCCATCTCCGTTCAGTGACTATTTCGTTGCCATTTCCAGTTGGGTTGACGTCGTAAAGTCCGGGATCATCGGACGATTGTACGGTGATTGCAACAATAAAGGACTTCTGAATCGTGCGGAAAGATGAAAAGCCGGGGACGACGGAAGACACAGCGGACCCCGGAGGGAGTGAAAGAGGCCCGTCAAGCAGTTTACCGGAGTCCTCGGTGTTCTGCTGCCGGACATGCCTTGGCGCTAAGGATATCAGATAGATCCCTGCAGGATACTTCCACCCATACAAAATGCAAGTTGCACAGAAATTAAACGGGACGAGGTGAAAATGCCCGACGATATTTTACGGTGTGTTTCCTGGCGCTTTTAGCAGCCGAGCTGCAGATCCCATTGGACATACTGGAGCGGGTGTTGCGAACTTTAGTTCGCCTCTGGGAGGAAGTCGCTGAACGTGATGACGACTAATTGTAGGGTGTTACATTCAAAACCAAGTAAATGGCATATATTGATCTTTATTTTTAATGTGTGTGTTTCAGTAAATCATCCTATTTGTTTCGACGTCCTTTCCTATTTTATGTACTAATCAATCAATCAATCAATCAATCAATCAATCAATCAATCAATCAATCAATCAATCAATCAATCAATCAATCAATCAATCAATCAATCAATCAATCAATCAATCAATCAATCAATCAATCAATCAATCAATCAATCAATCAATCAATCAATCAATCAATCAATCAATCAATCAATCAATCAATCAATCAATCAATCAATCAATCAATCAATCAATCAATCAATCAATCAATCAATCAATCAATCAATCAATCAATCAATCAATCAATCAATCAATCAATCAATCAATCAATCAATCAATCAATCAATCAATCAATCAATCAATCAATCAATCAATCAATCAATCAATCAATCAATCAATCAATCAATCAATCAATCAATCAATCAATCAATCAATCAATCAATCAATCCTTATCTGCATTTAGGGCAGTCGCTCAGGTGGCAGATTGCCTATCTGTTGTTTTCCTAGCCTTTTCCTAAATGATTTCAAAGAAACTGGAAATTTATTGAACATCTCCCTTGGTAAGTTATTCCAATCCCTATCTCCCCTTCCTATAAATGAATATTTGCCACAATTTGTCCTCTTCAATTCTAACTTCATCTTCATATTGTGATGTTTCATACTTTTATAAACGCCACTCAAACGTATTCGTCTACTAATGTCATTCCACGCCATCTCTCCGCTGACAGCTCGGAACATACCACTTAGTCGAGCAGGTCGTGTAATAATCACATAACCACATTTCAGTAGAATTGTAGTGAAGATAAGGTATAATATATTAGATAGTATCTTGCCAGTTATATTCGTGTTTTTCTTCGTGTACGGCAATCCTTTTGATACTTAAGCATTTAACCAAACGCAGTGTAGTGTAGTGTAGATACATTGTAGTATAGATACAGTACATTTAGATAGTGCCGTATCTTGCGTGCTATATTCGTGTGTTATCTTTCGTGTATATCTATTAGACCGTAATACTAATAATAATTTGTCTAAGCATTTAGCTTCGTTGGTAATCTTTGAGTACAGTAGTTCTTGCAAATTTCATTTCTGTTTTGCTTAGTAGTGACATACGGTACGGTACCGGTATCGTAATTAGGATACGTCTGAAAGTAGTTTAAAAATTACTGTAGTGTACTGTACAGTAGTATACGAGTAATATCCTATTAGAATTTAGTGTGCTTATTTTATTATTGTAAAATATTTGTGTAGTACTGGTGTGGTAGAGGTATCCATAGAAACTCTTACTAAAATATTGTTGAAATTAGGATAGGCTTAATTGCAGTTTGGAATTGTGTAGTTCTTGTGTATTACTTTCGATATTCAGTAATTAACAGCAGCTTTTATCCTGTTAGGGGTTGTAGGATAAAAAAAAAATCAAAAAAAAATAATAGAGCACGACTAAGTAGTATTGTAGTGTAGTCGTATATTAATTACCTTATTGTTGTGTACTATCCCAGACAATATATCCCTCCCTTCATTTATTTTTTTTGCAAATAAGTTATTTTATTTTTTTTTAATTTAAAATTTTTCCCCCGTAAAGAATGGCTAAGGAGCGCGAGTGTACTTATTGTGGGGGTGGTGAGGCATTGAGGGGTATGAGGGAGGAGTTGGAAAGTTTGAGGGAGATAATTAGGATTCTCACAGAAGACGGGAAGGAAGATAGGACTCCCTCAAACAATGTACAGGTTACAGTAGGTGTAAAAGAGGGAGGGGAAGGAAAGGGAGGAGTTGTAGAAGACAGGTGGTCTAATGTTCTAAGGGGAAGGAGATTGCAGGCCAAGGGATCTATTCAGGATCAGAATTCAGGACAGGTGTCTGTGCGAAATCGGTATGAGTCACTCCAGGTAGAACAACAGAGGGAAGATGAGGGACAGGGAACTGTTGCTGAGATGCGTGGAAGTAGGAGGAAGGGAAAAGGTAGGAAAGGGAAATGTAGAGTAGAGGATAGGAAAAGACAGGTGGAACGGGGTCATGGGAAGGAGAAAAGGGAGGAGGAAGTAGCTTCTGCAGCTATCAGGAAAGATAGGGCTGACCAGGAGGGGAGGGGATCAAATGAGGTGGGTAGGGTTGAGGCTCTGGTCATGGGGGATTCCATCGTTAGACACGTGGGGAAAGTGTGTGGAGGAAAGGGAACCAGGGTAGAATGTTATCCAGGAATTAGGTTGAGGCAGATGTTGAGGAAAGTAGAAGAGAGGGAGGAGGGGAAGGAGAAGGTGGTAGTGTTTCACGTTGGTACCAACAACGTAAGGCAAGCTGATATAAGTACCAACATAGTTGGAGATGTGTGGGATCTGGTAAATGCAGCACGGGTGAAGTTTAAGAAAGCGGAGATTGTTATTAGTGGAATACTGTGTAGGAGGGATACTGACTGGAGGGTGATTGGGGATTTAAATGAGACTATGGAGTGGGTATGTGGGAAACTGGGAGTGAAATTTCTAGATCCTAATGGGTGGGTAGGAGAAAGGGATCTGCGCTCGGATGGCCTTCATTTAAACCGCAGTGGTACGTATAAGTTAGGAAATTTGTTTGGAAGGGTAATAGGGAGGTACATTCAGGGAAACGGGATGGCCTAGGGAGCGGTGATAAGGGAACAGGGAACTGGAAATCAAGTAGGGATGACATAAAATTGTTAGTGTTGAACTGTAGAAGTATTGTAAAGAAAGGAATAGAATTAAGTAATTTAATAGATATATATTTACCAGATATTGTAATAGGAGTTGAATCATGGCTGAGAAATGATATAATGGATGCAGAAATTTTCTCACGGCACTGGAGTGTGTATCGTAGAGATAGGATAGGAAAGGTGGGAGGGGGAGTTTTCATTCTGGTGAAAGAAGAATTTGTAAGCTACGAAAAAGTTAAAGATGAGACACATGAAATTCTAGGTGTAAGGCTCATTTCTAAAGATAATAGGCAACTTGATATATTTGGAGTGTACAGATCGGGAAAGGGTAGCACTGATGCGGATTCGGAATTATTTGATAGGATAGTCAGCTATGTGGGAAACGACATGGAAAGAAATGTGATTGTAGCGGGAGATCTGAATTTGCCAGATGTCAATTGGGAAGGAAATGCGAACGACAGGAAGCATGACCAACAAATGGCAAATAAGTTAATATGGGAAGGACAGCTGATTCAGAAAGTGATGGAACCAACCAGAGGGAAAAATATTTTGGATGTGGTGCTGATAAAACCAGATGAGCTCTATAGGGAAACTGAAGTAATAGATGGTATTAGTGATCATGAAGCTGTTTTTGTGGTAGTTAAAAATAAATGTGATAGAAAGGAAGGTCTTAAAAGTAGGACTGTTAGGCAGTACCATATGGCTGATAAAGCAGGTATGAGGCAGTTTCTAAAACGTAACTATGATCGGTGGAAAACGGTAAATAAAAATGTAAACAGACTCTGGGATGGGTTTAAAGAAATTGTTGAGGAATGCGAAAACAGGTTTGTACCTTTAAGGGTGGTAAGGAATGGTAAAGACCCACCTTATTATAATACAGAAATAAAGAGACTAAGAAGGAGGTGCAGACTGGAAAGAAATAGAGTTAGAAATGGCTGTGGAAGTAAGGAGAAATTGAAGGAACTTACTAGAAAATTGAATCTAGCAAAGAAGGCAGCTAAGGATAACATGATGGCAAGCATAATTGGCAGTCATACAAATTTTAGTGAAAAATGGAAGGGTATGTACAGGTATTTTAAGGCAGAAACAGGTTCCAAGAAGGACATTCCAGGAATAATTAATGAACAAGGGGAGTGTGTATGTGAGGATCTTCAAAAGGCAGAAGTATTCAGCCAGCAGTATGTAAAGATTGTTGGTTACAAGGATAATGTCGAGATAGAGGAAGATACTAAGGCCAAAGAAATAATAAAATTTACGTATGATAACAATGACATTTACAATAAGATACAAAAGTTGAAAACTAGAAAAGCGGCTGGAATTGATCAGATTTCTGGGGATATACTAAAGACAATGGGTTGGGATATAGTACCATATCTGAAGTACTTATTTGATTATTGTTTGGCCGAAGGAGCTATACCAGATGAATGGAGAGTTGCTATAGTTGCCCCTGTGTATAAAGGAAAGGGTGATAGACATAAAGCTGAAAATTACAGGCCAGTAAGTTTGACATGCATTGTATGTAAGCTTTGGGAAGGCATTCTTTCTGATTATATTAGACATGTTTGTGAAATTAATAACTGGTTCGATAGAAGGCAATTCGGTTTTAGGAAAGGTTATTCCACTGAAGCTCAACTTGTAGGATTCCAGCAAGATATAGCAGATATCTTGGATTCTGGAGGTCAAATGGACTGTATCGCGATTGACATGTCTAAAGCATTTGATAGGGTGGATCATGGGAGACTACTGGCAAAAATGAGTGCAATTGGACTAGACAAAAGAGTGACTGAATGGGTTGCTATATTTCTAGAAAATAGATCTCAGAGAGTTAGAGTAGGTGAAGCTTTGTCTGACCCTGTAATAGTTGAGAGGGGAGTTCCTCAGGGCAGTGTTATCGGACCTTTATGTTTTCTTATATATATAAATGATATGAGTAAAGGAGTGGAATCGGAGGTAAGGCTTTTTGCGGATGATGTTATTCTCTATAGAGTGATAAATAAGTTACACGATTGTGAGCAACTGCAACGTGACCTCGAAAATATTGTGAGATGGACAGCAGGCAATGGTATGTTGATAAACGGGGCTAAAAGTCAGGTTGTGAGTTTTACAAATAGGAAAAGTCCTCTCAGTTTTAATTACTGCGTTGATGGGGTGAAAGTTCCTTTTGGGGATCATTGTAAGTATCTAGGTGTTAATATAAGGAAAGATCTTCACTGGGGTAATCACATAAATGGGATTGTAAATAAAGGGTACCGATCTCTGCACATGGTTATGAGGGTGTTTAGGGGTTGTAGTAAGGATGTAAAGGAGAGTGCATATAAGTCTCTGGTAAGACCCCAACTAGAGTATGGTTCCAGTGTATGGGACCCTCACCAGGATTACCTGATTCAAGAACTGGAGAAAATCCAAAGAAAAGCAGCTCGATTTGTTCTGGGTGATTTCCGACAAAAGAGTAGCGTTACAAAAATGTTGCAATGTTTGGGTTGGGAAGAATTGAGAGAAAGAAGAAGAGCTGCTCGACTAAGTGGTATGTTCCGAGCTGTCAGCGGAGAGATGGCGTGGAATGACATTAGTAGACGAATAGGTTTGAATGGCGTCTATAAAAGTAGGAAAGATCACAATATGAAGATAAAGTTGGAATTCAAGAGGACAAACTGGGGCAAATATTCATTTATAGGAAGGGGACTTAGGGATTGGAATAACTTACCAAGGGAGATGTTCAATAAATTTCCAATTTCTTTGAAATCATTTCGGAAAAAGCTAGGAAAGCAACAGATAGGGAATCTGCCACCTGGGCGACTGCCCTAAATGCAGATCAGTATTGATTGATATATTGATATTGATATTCTCCCAATTCTTCCCAGCCCAAACTTTGCAACATTTTTGTAAAGCTACTCTTTTGTCGGAAATCACCCAGAACAAATCGGGCTGCTTTACCTGTGATTTTCTCCAGTTCTTGAATCCGGTAATGCTGGTGAGGGTCCTATACACTGGAAGCATACTCTAGTTGTGGTCTTACCAGAGACTTATATGCATTATCCTTTACATCCTTACTACAACCTCTAAACACCCTCATAACTATGTGCAGAGATCTGTTCCCTTTATTTTCAATCCCATTTATTTGATTACCCCAATGAAGATCTTTCCTTATATTAACACCTGGATACTTACAATGATCCCCAAAAGGAACTTTCGCCCCATCAACGCAGTAATTAAACCGAGTGGACTTTTCCTATTTGTGAAACTCACAACCTGACTTTTAACCCCATTTATCAGCATACCATTGCATGCTGTCCATCTCACAACATTATCGAGGTCACGTTGCAATTGCTCACAATCTTGTAAATTATTTGTTACTCTATACAGAATAACATCCGCAAAAAGCCTTACCTCTGATTCCACTCCCTTACTCACATCATTTATATATATAAGAAAACATAAAGGTCCAATAATACTGCCTTGAGGAATTCTCCTCTTAATTATTACGGGGTCAGATAAAGCTTCGCCTACTCTAATTCCCTTTGATCTATTTTCTAGAAATATATCAACCCATTCAGTCACTCTTTTATCTAGTCCAATTGCACTCATTCTTGCCAGTAGTCCCCCATGATCCACCCTATCAAATGCTTTAGACAGGCCAATCGCGATACAGTCCATTTGACCTCCTGAATCCAAGATATCTGCTATATCTTGCTGGAATCCTACAAGTTGAGCTTCAGTGGAATAACCTTTCCTAGAACCGAACTGCCTTCTATTGAACCAGTTATTAATTTCGCATACATGTCTAATATAATCAGAAATAATGTCTTCCCAAAGCTTACATACAATACACGTCAAACTTACTGGCCTGTAATTTTCAGCTTTATGTCCATCACCCTTTCCTTTATACACAGGGGCTACTGTAGCAACTCTCCATTCACCTGGTATAGCTCCTTCGACCAAACAATAATCAAATAAGTACTTCAGGTATGGTACTATATCCCAACCTATTGTCTTTAGTATATCTCCCGAAATCTTATCAATTCCATCTGCTTTTCTAGTTTTCAACTTTTGTATCTTATTGTAAATGTGATTGTTATCATATGTAAATGTTAATACTTCTTTAGCATTAGTCTCCTCCTCTATCTGGACATTATCCTTGTAACCAACACTATTTACATACTGCTGACTGAATTCTTCTGCCTTTTGAAGATCCTCACATACACACTCCCCTTGTTCATTAATTATTCCTGGAATGTCCTTCTTGGAACCTGTTTCTGCCTTAAAATACCTATACAAACCCTTCCATTTTTCACTAAAATTTGTATGACTGCCAATTATGCTTGCCGTCATGTTATCCTTAGCTGCCTTCTTTGCTAGATTCAATTTCGTAGTAATTTCCTTCAATTTTCCCTTACTTCCACAGCCTTATTTCTTTCCAATCGGCACCTCCTTCTTAATCACTTTATTTCTCTATTATAATAAGGTGGGTCCTTACCATTCCTTACCACCTTTGAAGGTACAAACCTGTTTTCACATTCCGCAACAGTTGCTTTAAACCCATCCCAGAGTCTGTTTACATTTTTATTTACCGTTATCCACCTATCATAGTTACTTTTTAGAAACTGCCTCATGCCTGCTTTATCCGCCATATGGTACTGCCTAATTGTCCTACTTTTAAGACCTTTCTTTCTATCATATTTATTTTTAACTACGACAAAACCAGCTTCATGATCACTAATAGCATCTATTACTTCGGTTTGTTTGTAGAGCTCATCTGGTTTTACCAGCACCACATCCAGGATATTTTTACCTCTCGTTGGTTCCATCACTTTCTGAATCAGCTGTCCTTCCCATATTAAATCTGCCATTTGTTGGTCATGTTTCCTGTCGTTCGCATTTCCTTCCCAATTGACACCTGGTAAATTCAGATCTCCCGCTACAATCACATTCCTTTCCTTGTCGTTTCCCACATAGCTGATTATCTTATTAAATAATCTTGAATCCGTGTCAGCGCTACCCTTTCCCGGTCTGTACACTCTAAAGATATCAAGTTGCCTATTATCTTTAGAAATTAGCTTTGGACCTAAAATATCATGTTTTTCATCTTTAACTTTTTCGTAGCTTACAAATTCTTCTTTCAGCAGAATGAATACTCCCCCTCCCACCATTCCTATTCTATCTCTACGATACAAACTCCAGTTTCGTGAGAAAATTTCTGCATCCATTATATCATTTCTCAGCCATGATTCAACTCCTATTACAATATCTGGCAAATATATATCTATTAAATTACTCAATTCTATTCCTTTCTTTACAATACTTCTACTGTTCAACACTAACAATTTTATATTATCACTACTTGAATTCTAGTTCCCTGTTCCTTTATAACCGCTCCCTAGGCCACCCCGTTTCCCTGAATGTACCTCCCTATAATCCTTCCAAACAAATTTCCTAACTTATACGTACCACTGCGGTTTACGTGAAGGCCATCTGAGCGCAGATCCCTATCTCCTACCCACCCATTAGGATCTAGAAATTTCACTCCCAGTTTCCCACATACCCACTCCATAGTCTCATTTAAATCCTCAATCACACTCCAGTCAGTATCCCTCCTACACAGTATTCCACTGATAACAATCTTCGCTTTCTTAAACTTCAACCGTGCTGCATTTACCAGATCCCACACCTCTCCAACTATGTTGGTACTTACATCAGCTTGTCTTACGTAGTTGGTACCAACGTGAAACTCTACCACCTTCTCCTTCCCCTCTACCCTCTCTTATACTTTCCACAACATCTGCCTCAACCTCATTCCTGGATACCACTCTACCCTGGTTCCCTTTCCTCCACACACTTTCCCCACGTGTCTAACGACGGGATCCCCCATGACCAAAGCCTCAACCCTACCCAACCTCAGTTGATCCCCTGTCCTCCAGCTCCATATTTCTTGATAGCTGCAGAACTCGCCTGGTGTGAAAATGGGAAGCCATTTTCAGGGTTGCCGACAATGTGGTTCTAACACAGTGTCTGTCGAATGCAAGCGGATAGCTACGTGACCCCAACCGAGCCAATTATTCGTGTTTTGTTGTGACGTATTACGAACGCAGGGTAGTAACTGTCATAGGAACAAATTCATTTAAAGGTAACATTCATTCAAGACTTCACAATCAGATCCCCCTGTGCGTGGGGGCGTTAGAATAACACCCACCGTGGGCACACCCTGCCTGTCGTACGAGGTGACTATTAGGGTTCCAGGGCAATTCAAGTATGGAGCGTGGGTTGGTGACTACGGCACACTAATCTGAGTTCTGGCATTGCTTCCACTTACCTGTGCCGGATTCCTATCTATCCTATCCGACCTCCCTTGGACAACTCTTGTTCATTTCTGACCCAACAGTATTAAACTTTCGATGCCTAGGGAGTCTTTTATTTTCACGCTCTTCATGGTGCTGGTCTTCCTTTGGCCGATACCATCATTTTTCGAAGTGTCGCATCCCTTCAGTTTTTTCTCTAATTAGCGTTGTGTAAAAGACGCTGCCTAGTTGTACTTCCTCTTAAAACAATAACCACCACCACCACCACCGTCCCTTAATCAGAAACATGTGAATTCACCTAATTTTTGAAAACTTAGCTTGAAAATCAAATTACTGTCAATATCGAAGTATGTTGCAAACTACCGACAATTCTAGATCATGAAAGTTGACAGATTTCCCTGTGAATATCAGATTTCTAATATTTCAACAATTTTATACGCATTTCTTCACAGATAATTGAGATGTAACATAGGTAAGTAAACTTTAAAACATCCTGAAATTATTTGTTTTTATTCTAAACTATAAATAACTTTCTCACAGGAAATATCGATTAACGTCAAGATGTGAAGTAAGTTTATGAAGGACACCCCAATTTACTCTTATTTCAGTCTAGAACCATTATGATATTCTACTTGAGATTCATAGAATTATAAAGTTTTATCTGTACTAATTTGTGGGCTACGATTGAAATATAAAACGTATTCAATGTTTGTCTTTTGTAGAACATTCGGGTTTTTGAACTCGACATACTTCTAAAATGTCAGGCCCAAGGAGGTTGAAACTATAATCACCATCAACGTCACATACTAGATGGCCCACCAGCGTCGATCGATCTACTGATAAGTGTCCCGCTGCACTAATGATGAATGGGATATCTAATACTGATTTTAACAGGTTTATTATTGCCTCCAGGAAGGTTATGTCAGAATACGAAGAGATAACAACCGTACGGCTACTAACTGCATGCTGTTCAATGCTACTTGTTCCCTAGCGGTAGTAAGCCTCGTTTTCTAACCTATAGTTGTAGGCTGGTACTCGGTACGTCTGTCAACATATTAACAATGTGTTCAACTACGACGAATACAACACATAAGTAATTTCCATCTATGTAGAAACTGGTCGGAATGCAGCCTAATCTAGCAAATTATAGGCGAAGGAGTTTCCAAACATCCACCTGCCTTCTACGCACACATTTCATCGAATATATTTTTAATACTAACTGATCGTTAAGGCACATACAAACAACTATTTAGTACAATGGAAAGTCTGTACGTGTATAAAATAATTTGTTTTTAAACATTATTGTCTGCATCTACGGCATGCTAACGAATGCATCCTGTTACAGAACGTCTATAGTAGAATGATTGCTATTTGTTTCACATCCGAAATATAGCACGTTGTAGCGCTCCTTCGTATACCGGCGATTAGGCACCCTGTTCATCATTAATTTGTGCGGGACACTTACAAGTAATAATAATAATTTCGTGTAGCTATTTCTAGCCGAGTGCAGCCCTTGTAAGGCAGACCCTCCGATGAGGGTGGGCGGCATCTGCCATGTGTAGGTAACTGCGTGTTATTGTGGTGGAGTATAGTGTTGTGTGGTGTGTGAGTTGCAGGGATGTTGGGGACAGCACAAACACCCAGTCCCCGGGCCATTGGAATTAACCAATGAAGGTTAAAATCCCCGACCCGGCCGGGAATCAAACCCAGGACCCTCTGAACCGAAGGCCAGTACGCTGACCATTCAGCCAACGAGTCGGACACTTACAAATAGAAAGAATGGGGCTGGAGGGCCACCTGATGTAGCATGGTTGGAGAGTGATATCATGCTTGTCGAAGATCCTATTAAGCGAATGACTAAACGCCACACTAGTCCATCTGGATTTCAGCAACCATGATTGTCGTTGTCGACGCCTGGCTACATGAGCAGGTGATTCCAGTACAATGGGAGCTGAATCAGCATTTTCCCACCAGGTCATTGACTACGTCAAGGTCATTGACCTCATGACATCATTACCACATGACCTTGAGGTCCTACTTTTACAGACAAGGCCACGTGCTAGGTTTCGTGCTCTTCACAGCTGTGAAGATGATAACTGTCATCTTGACGGACCCTAACCTCACTTTATTTGGAGAAAAGAACGCCGCTAACCTCACTGCTGCCTTGTTGACAGGACCTAGCCTCACTGCTGACAATATAACCACGCGGGCGCGGTATTTGCATAAGTAACAGCTGCTATCTTGACAGGTCCTAACAACGTGCACTTGCTTTGGCGCGGGTTTTGAACAAGTGAACTTGACTAACCTCACTGCTGTCATCTTGACAGATCCTAACCTCACTGCTCTCAATATAAACTCGTGGGCGCGGAATTTGAATAAGTAACGGCTGCTATCTTGACAGCTCCTAACCACGTGCACTTGTAGCATGACGGCGACTTAGCCACATGCGTTTGTGTGCCGCGGATTTTTTGAAAAAGAGGACTATCCTAATCTTACTGCTGTTATCTTGACGGGACATTGTCAGGCGGCCTAACCTCAGAGGATTAAGGCTAACTGCCCTTCTCAACATGACACCATCTTAGAGGAGGGCTTAAACTCAGGGGATTATAGTTTTAAGGCCAGCTGCATTTCCCGGCATGCCCCTTCCCCGACACCATCTCCTTCCCCTCCTCGTAACGTTACGGTGGTCAGCTCAATCACTCCTCCAACTCCTCACATTTACAGAGGTCAGCTCATTCCCTCCTCCTCCTCACAGTTACGGAGGTCAGCTCATTCTCTCCACCTCACAGTTCTGTATCCTACAGCGTGACGTCATGGAGGTCAGTACAATCCCTCCTCCTCCTCCTCAGCGATCATATCATTACGGATATGCATGTTTAGTCATGTTCGTTATCTAGGTTATTATCTAGTAAACTCAAGCCTTTACGACAGGTGTAAAGGGAATGCAATAAGTAGAACATTTTATATTTAATAAAATAATTGTTTACAAAATTAAACAAACTACTACTACTACTACTACTACGGTTTTTTATCCTATTTCTACATGAGATGTCCACAATGTACTCGTTGCTGTAACTGATGTGCGTCTTCACTTTAAAGAGCTGCTACAAAATAACACGCCTAAGACGCAATTATTCTTCAGTTTCTCGAATCTCTCGTTTATACACTGTGTATCCAGCATCTTAATAAGCTCTTAGGAGTTGTAATCGTTCAACGAATAAGTTAATGTCCTTACATCTTGCTTCTCTTCATGAGATGTTTGCACAGCTACAGAACATGTGGTCAGCTTAGAACATAAAGTAGAATGAAAAAGCTCCTGTAGAAAAGAAACGTTGAGTTTTTCTTCTTCCTTAAGCATCTCCTCCTTATCTGGTGGTGTAAGGTTAGTAACAAAACTTGTCATAAACTGAGGCGGTATTGTATCGTTTGGATCCCGCTTTTTTAAATTGCGCTTTCGACATTTATTCGAAGTTTCTATGCATTCTACCTGTAGATTACTGAAACAAATGTGTTTAGAATTTACATCTCGTTTTAGATTGCCACGCCTGTTAAATGTAGCAGTACATTCTTTGCATGAATTATTCAGAAGTTATGCTTTACAGATTTATGTATTTGAAGATTGTCAAGTCCTGAAAAAATCACACTACAAAGATCACACATAAACATTAGATGTTTCACTATTAATGTGCACACTTAGGTAGATATGATGTGGAGTTTTACACTGCAACCGCCGGCAATAACAACTGTGTATAAGTAGAACTGATTGTTATTGAATATAAGTAATAACACTTTTCCTTTTGTTATAGAACTGCAAAATCTGTCAGGGGAAGAGACAACAGCGTTGCGATCTTTGATTTGGACGGTCCGCGGTCGCTATCCTGGGTCCACTCTTCCTCCTCATCATCTGGCCGATTTATACAGATATCCTCCTCTTCCTTATCGTGTGGCCCAGTTTTACGGATAGATCTTCTTCCCTCCTCCTTATCCTTCTTATCTAGTTTTATCGTCTGATACCCCTTCCCTCCTCCTCCATATTAGGCCCAGTTTCACAGACAGACGTCCTTCCCTCCTCCTTATCTTGTTTAGTTTTACGATTAAAAATATTTGATGAAAATTATTAGTGATTTCTTGTATAATGCTCACTCATCAGAGGCGCATTTAATTTACGGCTCTTAACAGAACAAGAACCGTGACTAATCATCTGGAGATTAAATTCTTACATCGAGAGATATTGGTTTTAAAAACGGATTTACTGCAGGCCAATCTATAACAGAGTTCATTAACGTTGTTTATGATTTCCTCTCCTCCTACTTACCCTCTGTTCTGCATAGCAGGTGAGAACCTCCTAGGGAGCGAGGTACTGTGCATGCTCTCTAGTTTTACTCCGTGCGGTTAGAGGGGCGTGCGTTTGTAAGCTTGCATCCGAGAGAGAGATAGTCTGTTCGAAAAAATTGGCTATCTTGTTCAACTGTAAGGACTTTTAAGTATTATTATTTTATGTGCAAGTATGAAATGAAATGGCGTATGACTTTCAGTGCCGGGAGTGTCTGAGGACATGTTCGGCTCGCTAGGTGCAGGTCTTTTTATTTGATGATGAAGACGACACGTACACCCAGCTCCCGTGTCAGCGAAATTACCTGGAATCGAACCAGTTAGCCATGGAGTCGGACAAACTCTAAGTATTATTATAATTATAATACTTGCCTCTGTGGATTAGTAGTAGAGTGTCACCCTCCGGATCCCAAGATAGCGGGCTGAAACTTGGCAGAGGCAGTCGGATTTTTGAAGAACGGAGGAAGTCCAATCGACACACCATGTCATACGAAGTCGGCATATAAGGAGGTCCCTGGTAACACAACTCGTGTTTACCAGACAAATTTAATAAAACTCAGCCATAGACAGCCCCAAGAGAGATTCGGTTTACTCTGCTATCTAGTCGCCGTAGAGTAAAACAGGACTTACTTGTTTCTTTCAGCTTTTCTCATTTAGATAGGTCTTATAACGATGATAGGGCAGGAAAGGCCTAGGAGAGGGAAGGAAGCGGTCGTGTCTTTCACTAAGGTACAACCCAAGTATTTGCTGACGACAGTAGGATTCAAACCCAATATCTCCCGGAATGCTGACTAAGGTTACCGACGGACAAAACACCATTTACAGTGTTATATGTCTTCACTCCATATGTGCACTGTGGAGAGGATTGGAATTTAATCAAGGCTTTTTTGAGCAGACAATCTAGTAATAAGAAATTGTATACTACCACCTCCTTTCACCTGCTAGGCTGTGTGGCTTAGACGCTGGCCTTCTATCGAAAATCCCTAGGCCTAGCCTCGCATTTTGCCCCGACCCCTCTAGGTAGTAATTGGAACCCCCTACACTACATGGTCAGCGCAATATTTTAAACTGATTAATTTTATAATTCCACTTTCTATACTGTAAGTATGTTAGGGACACGGCGAAAAGGCAGCGGACAGTCGGTAAGCGATGTCTCCACAGAAAATTTGAAACCTCGTTTCCTGTTGAGAACAACAGAGAGACACGCGTGCAAGCTTGGGCTGGCCACGCGCTTTCACTTGATAAGAGAACTCACACACAAGGCTATCTCAATGCAGAGATTACATTTATTATTTCAAATCATGAATAAATCCTATAAGGTAAGTACAAAAAAGTGAAGGAAATGAATTAAACATGAACATAAAATCTGTGAAAATGTGTGTTTGTATTTTTCCGTTCATATCTTCACTACGTTTCTTCCCTCTCCCTTATAACATGTCCTTTTGCACATGTAAGTATCTCAGGTCATCCAAATTACTAAAAATTAAATTGCGATATCTGTGAATGAGGTTTGCATAGAAATAAACGTTTTTGCACGTAGTGATGAAATGTATGTGTGTAAGGGCTATCTCACAGCATTTGCTTGTCCTACAATAATTTCCGTAATTTCACCTGTGTTCGGTTTTACGATAGCGAATGTTGTGTGCGTATAACATTAAAGAAGTAGTGCGTTTTTAACACGTATAGTCTGTTGTTATCTTACACATCAGAGAGTTTCAGTAACAGTGACTGTGTTATGAATCATGTGTAGACAGCATACGAAATAAGGAGTGAGGTATTTTTATTCTTGCATTAATCCAGTGAGATTGCATGTATCAGAGATTGTTTATTCTCACGATGAACTGAGAGAACGGGATTCGAATCCATGATTTTGTCAAGTTCGAACTCCACGTGATGCATGGTTTATTCTAATGCTGAGCAGAGAGAGTTTACGGTGACTATTGTGTCTGCATCATAAAATGTTGATGTTATATTCGCGAAATAAGGAGAGAGAGAGAGAGAGAAAGAGAGAGAGGGTAGTTTTTTCTGTTCAGAACACGATGGGAATGTATGCTGATTATTCAAATTTTTACTGTAAGCTAACAACCGACTGTATATGTTCTAAACAAAAAATATGCTCTTAGTAGAGAGCACAATATTCCGGTCCGTTGTAACAAGATTGATTAACAACATGTTTTGTCTTGTTCAGCTGGGGAGGTCACGGATCGGATGGTGACGTAAATCCTTTGTGACGGTGTAGTTAGAAGGGGCATCTAGCATGGGAGGGGCATCTGTCCGATAACGGTAAAAGTGCGAGGAGGAGGAGGGGTTGAGCTAACTTCCGTAACTGTGAGGAGGAGGGATTGAGTTGACCTCTGTAACTTCACGAGGAAGAGGAGGCGGAAGATGGTGTCGGCGAAGGGATATATAGAGAAGGGCAGCTAGCCTTAAAACTATAATACTCTAAAAGCATGTGGCGTGAAGTTCTCTCCAAGATGGTATCCGGGAAGGGGGATATCGGGAAGGGCAGCTAGCCTTAGAAACTGGGGTCCTTAGGTCACTCTAAGATGGTGTCGCGAGGGGCATATCGAGAAGGGCAGGCAGCCCTAAAAAGGCCCCTCTAACGTAGTGGGGGGAAGGGCATCTAGCCGTAAAAATAGGTTCTGCTTGGTTAGGACCCTAGTCGTTCCGCACCTCTACCTGGCTAAGTCCCGTCAAGATAACAGCAGTGCGGTTAGGATCGTTCCCTTTAAAAAATTCCGCGATACACAAAACAAGCATGTCGCTGATAATACCAGTGAGGTTATGGGATGGATCAGTTTATAAAGTTTCACGACAAAACAAGTGTACGTGGTTAGGACCTGTCAAGATGGCAGCTGTCATCTTAACAGCTGTTACTTATACCAAATTCCGCGCCCGGACGTAGTTATGATGGCGGCAGTGAAGTTAGGGCTTGTGAAGATGGCATCAGTGAGGTTAGCCGCGTTCACTTGTTCAACAAGTGAACGTAGTTAAGACCTTTCAATATAGAAGCTATCATCTTGACAGCTGTCACATTTCCAAAATTCTGCGCCCCACGTGCTTAAAATGGCAGCATTGAGGCTAGGCCCTATCAATGTGGCCGCATGCGGTCATGACGTTGTGGGGCCGATTACCTCGGATGGGGTCAATGACCTCGTGGGAATATGCTAATTCAGCTCCCATTGTCCTGGAAGCCCCCTATCTCATACTACTTATTTTCATACCGCTGGCTGAAGATAACAGAGACAAGATAAATAAGAAACACATTAAGAGTGAGATTTTAATTAACCATACTATATATTACATATCAACACAGAAGGTTTACAATTGTGTACTAACAACATAAAGTAGCTATATTAATGCCGAATTGGTCCCCTGTAGTCTTGTGTACTGTCAGAACCTGAAAAGAAACATGTGAACGTTAACCGAGGTAATCATGAATTATTATATTGTAATACAAATAAAATTGACAGCTGTATTTCTTGTGCAGCAAGCATGCCAGTGTTACACATAGTATAACAATTTTCAAACAAAAATACTTCTTTTCATATAAAAATCAATCATTGTAAACAATAATGAAATATATACCGTGGTAATTATTGAATTTCCCTTTACATTTTTAATGTTATTGTTTCTGTTTAATCAGTCTACCGTCCAGGGTTGGGTTTTCCTTCGGACTCAGCGAGGGATCCCATCTCTACCACCCTCAGGGCAGTGTCCTTGAGCGTGACATATTTGGGAAGGTCACGGCTTCTCAAAAGTGTTCTAAGTTTCTGAGAAGATGTTCTGGCTTGCTCAATTCTGCAGGGGATCTCATGAGCTAAGGTCCAGTCCTCATTGATGTGACAACCATTCGTATAATATCGTTACTATTTGCTTTACGTCGCACCGACACAGAGAGCTCGTATGGCGACGATGGGATAAGGAACGCCTAGTAATGGGAAGGAAGCGGCCTGGTCTTAATTAAATGTACAGCCCCAGTATTTGCCTGGTGGGAATATGGGAAACCATCTTCAGGACAGCGTGGTTTGAACGTACTATCTCCCGGATGCAAGCTTACAATTGCACGGCTGTAACCGCACGGCCAACTCGTCCGGTTGCATTTCAACAGAATTAAAATTTACGCGCTTTTGTTGTTTTCACCCCGAGCAATCCACAGAGCCCTCTGGTGCCGTTTGAATAAATAACGTAATGCTCGATTTCTGGTTAGTCTGCCCCTACAGCAGGCCAGGTAGGTCACCTATTCTACTGGCTTGAGGGCACCTCTTGAAGAAGAGAACTACCCCAGGGAGGAATTTATATACGGACTTCACGACCGCGCTACGGCAATACCGGCTAAAACCCATGGATTGTTTGTGCTTGATGCCTACTTCTGGTTATGGCGCTCAAACCACTCTTAAGCCGTGTGCAGATTTAGCAACATCGCATGGCAGAGCTCATTTAAATTTCCCCTCCAAATGATCTGATTGGCTAATGGCAGGGCCTCTCAAACGCCCAAAATATCACTCATGCGAACCGAGGTGCAGGGGTTCTGTGCACCGTGCTGCGGCCTGACTCGGCTCGGTTGCGACCAACATTTTGTCTTGGGGTGACTCGGCTAAGCTCGTCTAAGATCGGACCAAATCTTGTCGGATTGTGGAGCGCTGCTGGGCAAGTGAGGAAGAGGGAGACAGGCATAGCGAGCGAGACAGTCGTAAGGAAAGAGAGAGAACGCTATTTCTCAACATGGAGAAGTGGGGGATGTGCACTCTGGTCAACCTAGCGAAGTCCTCTTTTCCACCTTGCACCGCGCAATACACCGGTGCATGCACCCTGAGGAGCCCTGGCCTGAGGTTAGAAGCTGACAAAGCGACAAGGGCGCGAGATATCGAATTGCATATTTTCAAACTATTTATCACTCTGACTAACGACCGCTGGCCCGGTTCACGTTGTTTCATACCAGCCTGCAGAATATAAAGTTTTGGGAAATATGTATATCACCGAGCGAGTTGTCCATGCGGTTAGGGGCACGCAGTTGTGAGCTTGCATTCTCGAAACAGTGGGTTCTAAGCCAACCGTCGGCAACTTGGAAGATGCTTTTCAGTGGTTTCCCAATTTCACACCCGATAAATCCTCGGGCTGTACCTTAATTAATGCCACGGCCGCTTCCTTTCCAATTCTAGCCCCTTCGAATCCTGTCGTCACCATAAGACCTATCTGTATCGATGCGACGTAAGGCCAATTGTAAAACAAATGCATACACTGTATTTTGCATTAATTTTGTTGCCTACGATTTTCCAAAAAGCTAATATTAACGGAGTTATTTGAGAATGCCATTGCTACGCCAGTATGTACCAACTTAATAATGTGTAGCTGGCGTACCGCCTGGCTAGCGTCAATGTAAATGTTAAATTTCAAGAAAATCTTTCAGGCTGTTTTGCAGTGATTTCGTAGCGAACTAAGAGATACAGAATAGGTATATATATTTAAAGCTAACTACAAGTAGGACCAGAGGTCCTTTTGTCTGTAACTTACTACCAGATGGAGAAACTTGAGTTAAAAGAAAGGTACATTTTAGAAAATGTCATAGGACCCAAATTTCAAGATAATATATGTAAAGAATGAAACATTCTACAAGAAAACTGAAAATCTCTCAGATACTGCAGTATATAAAAAAAGGACACGTTTTTACGGTCATCTTCTCAGAATGCTCTAATAAATTAACCAAACGAAACTTTGACTTCTTCCGTTACCATAAAACAAAACACAACTGGTTTAGAGAACATACCCCAAAAAGGTGAAACGAAATAATAATAATAATAATAATAATAATAATAATAATAATAATAATAACAATAAGGATGAATCAAGAGAGGTTGGCCAACAAAAACTCCTACAAGGAACGTGTAAAACACAGCCTGGGTGACTTAGACAAGTGCACAAAGACCTAGCATGAGTGGGTGTCAAGTAGGAAGAGATACAGGACAGAACATTTAGGGAGTGAGGGATCCAACCAAAAAGCCACAGGCCGAGCCACGGAACTTCTTGGCGGAAGAAAGAGAAAGGAGAAGCCAAAGACTTAAGGATCTTTGGCAAGAGTGCAGATAGAAGGGCATTAGTCTACATGACAAAAGGGCAGTAGATTGTGGTCCACAGATGGCTGTATCAGTAAATGAATGACTGAATAATACTGTAAGTACAGTTTCAAGAGTTGACTAAGCAGAACCCATGATCTTTATGTCATAAGGAACCAGAATCCTGATGTCATTACATGAGGTGTAATATAAATTACGAGTCAGGAGCTCTACTAACTTTTTATCTCTGACCAGAGACGAAACGTGGAGGTCAGGTGTTAGTTCTCATTCCCACGCATAAGAAATTACGTCACCCGCACGTGGAAAGGGAGCGTGGATGCAGTGGACTACTTTTTAAAAATAAAACGGAGATTTTAAAAAGAATTGGCAACGAAACTGCCGTAATGAATGTCAGGAATATGTAAGTGAAACAATTTGTTCATTAATGATAGACATTTTAGACCGCTAAGTAGCTCCAGAAGAAACGCGCCTGTTCGTTCAAACTCGGTTACATCGCCCAAATATAGTGCCTATCTTATGAGGTAATTTAACAATTCAGTTCGTTGAGAGAAATTCTTAAAATCTCATGAATAATATTGCTACTAAATTAACAATTATGTGTTAGAGTGACACCTGCCTTCCATACATTTTTATGGGGTGGGAAAAGTGTCTGCAAAATTCTTGGCGGTAAATGAAAATGGATTGAGAGTGGGAGTAAAAACTATAAAAGAGCGATGCGCCATCTAGAAATCACACATTGTGTCACTTGAATTCGAGGTGAGCCCCTGTATTTCAGAGTAACTTTATAAACCAGCGTTTGAAAGACTATATCCAAAGGGAAACGGAAAACCATGTTCAGGGCTGCCGACACTGGGGCACGAAGATAGGTTTTGGCCGAAGGTGGCTGTAATATCATTTCCATGTGGAGATGGGTTTTGAATCATCACGTCATTTTTTCAGTGACAGGTAACAGACTGTAATTCTAATGCTGCGAGTGTGCAATTTCTGCAATTGAAGTTATAAATAAAAATTGTTATTTCGTGTGGGGGTGGAAATTCGACGGACGTGTCCGGTCCGTGCATGGACGAAAGCGTGTGACGTGTATTTTTTATATGTCATTATTTGCAGGTAAATGGAAATAAAATTAAATAAAAGGAAAATCATGTTTGTAATGACACTATCTGTTGAGATGGCTAAATAGAAATATTGAGATTCGGGTGAACTTGTAAAGATGGGAGAAGACGCGCGAGTAACAGGTATGTGAATTACCACCTTGTTAAAATGCTTTTATTTATTTCATGACGTAATTACATTTTTGTTGTTTGTGTATCCATGATGCATTTTGGTCACCCTATTATTTCGTGAAAATGCCAGAGAAATATGACGAAAGATCATTTGTTTATTTTCTGGGATAATAAGGATAGTCGCGAAACTAGCATGTGAAGTGTTTTAGATGGTGGAGAAATGAATTTAATGTCTAAAGTAAAGTATCATTTTCGCACGTTTATTTTTTATACGTGGTTTGAAAAAGTTGAGGTATAAACTTATCGTAAAAGGTCTGTTCGATGAAATTATTTTAAGCGTAATCAGTGGTTATTCATTTAAAGCTGGTGTAAAGGTACACCGTTGTGTTAAGTGATGTAAATTTTATTCAAGGGAAGTTACGAGGCGAGATCGATAACATTTTGTTACAGGGATTGCTATTCCCAAGTCTGCTGAAATGTGTGTAGAATGAATGACAAAATAATAACAGTAACATTTTTGTAAGTCAAGATTGTGAATTTCGGTTATGGAAACATTTAGCACTGATGTGCGGGGGAGATGGTTAATTGTCACAGAGTGTTTGTGTAACAGCGTTGTAAACTACCCAAGAGAGATATTCCGTATTAGTGTCATGTCGGGATTTTTTGTCGAGCGAGTGTTTCAAGTCTTGCGAAATGGGAGGAAATGAGGGATTGTGAATTAGGTTGTTGAAATCCTGTAGTGCTGATGCCGGGATGTTCAGTGTAAGAAACCCGAGTATCTACTTTGCGTAATTTATTGAGATGGGAAAGGATCAATCCATAAGTAATATTCCACGTGAAACTGTAGGATCGTGATGGATAAGCATATTTGAGTGACGTCCTAAATTAAATCTCTTCGCATAATCCACGTGGGTCAAGAATTATATTTATGTGAATTGTCAGCGAGAGCGAGTTTTTTGTTTCATTAAATGCTAGTTAAAACGCGACCAGCAGCCATGTGTTTGTCGTCTCGCGATAAACAGAGAGGAGAAGCGTGTCCCGTTACTCAAACCAGCAGTTATTTGATTTAGCTCGCTGCTAGAAAGCAACTAACTCTAACTTGAATTTGTCATGTGTAATGAATGTTTGGAATCAGATTTCATTCTTCAGCATAGCCCCGTATAGTGAAGAATTTAGTTCATTTTTGAAGCGACGGAAATGAGACGATAAGGTTTGATATAACCATTTTCAAGGATGTCAAAATGGAGAATCGGTAAATGATTGTTGTCTGACATTTTTCGAGGGTTGTACAAAGTCTTATTTTAATGTCCCGAAGCGAAGTGACGGGGATTTGTTACTTGAAGTTGTGCGTTATTATATGCAGATTGTAGGATTGAATATTAGAATATCCAAGCCAATTTCTTAATAATTGTTGGTGTTAATGTAAGCTTGTTGAGTGACATCATGAAATAAATAATACTAGTGACTACAAAATGTATCGCATTTTCAGCAGCGATGAAGAAAATACAAGCAATAAACAAGAAAATTCTGTAATTGAAATAATTAATGATTTTTAAAGAAACCATTCGTCCGGCAGGTAGAATTTTTTAAATTAGGATTATGTGATTATTTCAATTCATTGAAATCGTATTTTGAGAATTAACTTAGAACCAAGTGACTAACTTGAAAGTGTATTCTGAAAATCTTAGTTTATTTTTCTGGGAAATTTCAACTTTCTAACGTAACGATTAAGGCGATATGGCCGATGGCAAGGGACTTTACTGGCTGAAGGGTTATGGGCGTTTTTTGTTGCTATTACTTTTGGTTTTGATTTGTTGAGCATCAGATATGCTGGGGATTTATTTAAGTGGAAACCTTGGTCATAAACTATTGTAACTTACTTGTGCTCAGCCTTCAGCTTAGAAATTCGAATGGTCGTGGTGTCATCAACCTCAGTGACTAAGATTAGGGCCATTTGCCATTATAGCATAATTTCCTTTGCAGTCATCACGCACAATGACTTTAACGTAAATTACAAAGTTAGATGTTGGTCCATGACATAGTCGCAAGTCACATCGATTCAATTAAGGGTCCATGCCACACATTCACTGTGTGGCACATACTGACTGGACTGCCTTAATTATACCAAGAGTCCAGACCTCGTATTGCAGGGGCTGGATCATCACGAATCATTATGATGGTACATGTAGTCTGACAAGGGAGCCGAACTTAGGGATCACCAGATTTTCTTTATTTCACTTTTAAGTTAAGACAGTGGTTTCTACTAAGGTTGACTCTCAGGCAGTTGCGTTAAGGTCTCCAAACCCAGTATCTCTCATCGGCGTTATTATTGTTATTATTTGTTTTACGGACAAAACTGAGTTCGTTGTTAAAATGCCATGTGTCTCTTCGACCTCATGTTAAGTTACTTGAATAAATATCGATTTCTTTGACTCGATTCCTCTCATTTAGTAGAAAGATTAATTTACTGACAACTGCCCCTTACCTAAGCATGTGAAGAAGAACCCGTAAACGACCCAAGAGAATGTTCTCATACCGATTTTTAATAGGTAATGATGGTAGATATCCTGGTAAGGACCTTAAAGGATTCAGTATAACGGAAAAGTAGCAGTATAATAAGTGCCCATAAGACCCCCTCCATAATATAAAAAATATTAATTGATATAAATAATAATAATAATAATAATAATAATAATAATAATAATAATAATAATAATAATAATAAAGAGCACTAACAGTAAACATCAATATCATTAAGTATAAAGCCCACTCCATTTATTGACTCTAAGTTATTTCCAGACCAGTATAGTTTATAGTCTAGAGCCCGCCTGGTGGCCATGATCGTTAAGGCGCTGAAGTCTAAACGGTCTAACACCGAGGTTAGCCGGTTCGAGTCCCGTTGGTCGAAAAAATTTTCACCATCAGAATGTTGGCCGGCAGGGTAGGGGAGGTGGTGGTATACAATTTCTAATCACTAGATTGCGTGCCAAAAGCCTGGATTAAATTCCAAGCCTCTCCGCAGTGCTCATATGGAGTGAGAGCATATGACGCTGTTGATGGTGATTCGTCCGTCGGATGGGGACGTTAAGCCTTGAGCAGACCTCTTGGTGCTATTCGACAGGAGTAGGCTATGTGCCGGCACCGGGTTTCACCCTCTCCCTACTATCATATATCACGTCATTCATTTCATCTCTCATTAACTCCTCTGATGAGGTTGACGTCAGGAAGGGCATCCGGTCATAAAAAACCGCCACGACAAATTCATCTCACCTCATACCCGACCCCGTAGGGAAACGGGACAAGGGTTGGACAAACAAACATATAGTTTATAGTCTAGTTTCATTCCAGTTGCCTTCCATTTCGTTTCAGTCATTCCCATGATCAGAATTTCGTCTTTTCTACCACATCAACTATTTCTTCAGTTTTAGTTGTCAGTGTGAGAATATTCAAGGTTTCAATCCGGCAACTGGTTCTTGACTTAGGTTTCGTAGCTGGTTGTTTTATGTACGGTACGAACAACTTTAAAACACTTTATTTTAATTTTAAGTTTCTTGTTTTGCTGTGCAACACCTAGCTAGAGACATTTCGAAATCTCAGGAACGCGAGGTATTAATTGACACTACGGCGGACAATATTTATGATCATTCGCCTTGGGAGTTCAGATTCAAGTTCGACTTCCTCATGTGACCGTGAGGAAAAGAGCAACGGTGCACGTGGTGGGATGTAGATTACTTGGAGGGGATCGAACCTATCCCTACTAATTAAACTAGTAGTCCAAACGGTGAGTAAAATTTTGTTCTTCGTATTGAATGTCAGTCTACTTTTGCGGGTGTTATGTACCCTATGTGTATTGTCTTATATTTGAAACTCGAAAACACATGGGTATGAGAAAGACGACAGACTAGTTGCGAGAGAATGGGGAAATATTGGGAAGAAAATAAACACAAGAAGACAAATGCTAACTAATTCTATGTGCTCCGTAAACGACCAAACGCATAATAATAATAATAATAATAATAATAATAATAATAATAATAATAATAATAATAATAATAATAATAATAATAATACCGGTAATAAATATCTTACCTGAGAGATGTCAGTACTGGTTGTCATCTGGAAACAAATCATCGAGATGTGTAAATGTAATATTCGTGTGTTTCAATATATCTAATTACAAGTGAGCATACAGCAGGAGAAATAAAATTAATTCGTTGTTGATAAAGAGCATCATTCAGAAGGCATCATGAGTGGAAGATGTAGCGGGAAATTTTGGGATAATCTCATTAACAAGGGTGTAATTAAAACAGTGGCGTATGCTTCGATCAAGACGTGGGTTACCACTAGACTTAGGTTACCACTTTTCGGTTGCTGGTTTAGTGAATGTCAAGCCCTAAGCGAACTGAGCTGCAGCCAATAGTCAACGGGTAGCCTGCTGTGTTGTCAAGGCTGTTTGACAACTACTGCCCTGATCATTGGAACTGGTAGCCTAAGATTTAGCAAACTAAAGAACAACTTTGTAGCCAAATAGACAGATTGCCTGCCTTTGGTCCGATGGGCCTGATTCAATTCTCTGAATCATCCGCCTTGTACGATTAATTCCCCTGGCTTAGGGACTGGGTGTTTAACACGTCTTCGCAATTCATTTCATTCTCAATAGCTCACCACCAAACATATACAGATGCCATGCACCATTATTTTATTATTATTATTATTATTATTATTATTATTATTATTATTATTATTATTATTATTATTATTATTATTATAATAAAAATGTTGATTTTTACAGCATTACCAGCAGTCGTACCCAACGCTCAATGGTATACTACCTTCCTCGGGGGATTAGTGGTGGAGTGCGACCCATGATCACATATTCGATTCCAACCAACCAAAGAGAACAGTAAACCTGAAAGATTGCTTAGCAAGTCTACCTATAGAACGAAAATGTTATTACTCCTGTAACAGTAGCCTGCATTGTCTTCCTGCTAGGATGTGGGAGCAAAAGGGAGTGATATACCAACACTCTGTTATGTGTATAATTAAGTCATAAGTATGAGGTGAGGAAGTATACATAGTACGATGAGATACGCTCGTGTCAATCAGTTCGGAAACTTGCGGATAACTTGGAGTCTTTACGCTATCTCTCCTTCGCTAGCAGTGGCGATCTGATGGACCGAAGCCTAGCGCAACTATCCCCCCCCCCCCGGTCCCCGTACCTTTCCGGCATTCAACAGCAAGCCGTGCGAGGTGAGGCGAGGTAAGTACTTAGTGCCAGGGCTGAAATATCTTTCTCGGATGCCTTGCACTCAGAAACGCTAGCGACGTTTTATGTCATTGGGATCAAGTTTTGTAAATGGAAGTATGTGCCTGATGCTTATATTACCGTATAACGTGCTTTAGATTTTCATCCTTCTCATTTGAGGTTAGGGCTTCATCGATAGCCTTGGTAACTCTCAAGTAAAGTTGGGTTGTGGTTAGGATGTAAAGGAGAGGCGTATAAGTCACTGGTAAGACCGCAATTAGAGTATCGTTCCTGTGTATGGGATCATTACCATGATTACTAGTTTCGAGAACTGGAAAAAATACAAAGAAAAGCAATTCCGCTGGTTCTGGGTGTTTTTCCTTTAAATAATGGGGAGCCCCAAGCTATTGGAAAAGGGCTGTTGTGGTCCTAGTTTACAAAGGAGGGGATAAGACCATTCCGGGAAATTATCGACCTGTTAGTTTGACTGCAATAGTTTGCAAGCAAATGGAACAACTAATTGCGGAGTATATTACAACATTTTGGAAGGCAGTAGTGGCGACTGGAAATTAGCAGTAGGGGGAGAGGAAAAATATATTAATCGCAAAAATTTTAGGGAGCTAGCCCGGTTCCGGTAATCCTGCCAACTGAATAGAAACGAAATAGGAATAGAATCGATAGTATGAACAATCGATAGGAATTTTTAAGCCAACAGCTGCGTCACACACACATTATATAATATTTTTCGATGCGAATCTTGTTCCTAGCATGCATTTTACATTTAGGATTTACTGTGTAAACAATAACAGTGCTAGAACGTAAAGTGTCCGCCAGATGTCTCATGGCGATTCATAGTTTTGTGCCAAAGGTTGACAATACGAATCACGAAGATTGCCGAGGTCTACCGATTCGGCACTAAGGAGTCCACGTATCACTAAAAGTTTCGCGAGTAATGCAGACAACGAAAAGTACCCAGTTTTGGTTTTTTTCGGGTGGGGGTATATATTCATGAAAAATTAAATTCAAAACTATAAAATGGTATGATTTGAATGCTCTCTGATCGAATTTCAATAGAGAGGTAAAGGTTGACAGTATACCAACTTGAATGCGATACTATTAGATATTTGATTCAGTATTATACAATATAACTTTCACCACGATAACAATATTACACGTGTATTACAATTAAAAAGAAGTACGGTGTGATTGTGAAATTAAAATCGTTTAGCATTTGACTACACAATAAGAAACTAACGGGCACTAAAGAGACTGCCAGGCTGACGAATGCGCGCGGCAAGCGAATGAATCATACCTGTGTATCCAAAACCTTGGCAGAAATATATACCCCTGCAAACCTTCCTCACACTACTTGCTGTGTCGCTATACAAATTAGTTAGCCGCGACGAACGAACATCTGTGCGTATTTTACGTAATAATTAAAGAAAATGCAGGAAAGAATCAGCTGATACGACTACGGGGCTTGTACATTAAAAATAATGAATTCCTTCCCCCTATCTCCCCCCTCTACGATCGCCGCTTCTGATTGGAGGGAAAAATGTTGGCTATACAGCCGGCAACATGGCATCAGAACTGGTCACTCCTGCGAAACACAGCTAGTTGGAGTTATCCAAGGCATAGCTGACGTCTGATGTGAGAGGGGGCAAGTAGATGGGATTGTCATCGACGTGGCAAGGGCATTTGACAAAGTGCCGCATGGACTATTACTAAAAAAGTTGGATAATGTTGGTCTTGATAATAGGGTAGTAATCTGAAGCAGGGAATTTCTTTGTAGCAGAGCGCAATTTATCAAAGTAGAGGACCAAATATCAAGCGAAATAAATGTGACGTCAGACAAGGAAACGTTCTAGGACCCGTGTTGTTTCTTTTATTTATACTTGATTTACGGAAAATACAGAGTGAAAGGTCAGATAATTTGCGGACGACTGCATCAATTAGAGGAAAATTACGCCACAGTCAGACGGCAAAAACCTACAAAGTGATTTGGAGTGTTTAGAGAGTGGTCATAAGATAACAAACAAATGGAAGTAAGTAGAATACAATTAAACTTAAATGCATCACGCTTTTTAAATGCAAGGATAATACATAAACTTGAAGTAGTTCAGAGAAAGGCGGCAAGGTTTGTACTTGGGAACATTTCGCGCACCGATTGTCTCAGAGATGATTAAGACATTGGGTGGTATGCTGCGTTACCACCCGAAGTTAAAAATCCATTCCCACGGGGTTAGAGCTTGTCAAAAAGCACGTAGATTTTAAATTTTGCGCCTACGTCGTTAAGTTAATGAACATAGGTCATGCTAAGATAGCAGCGCCCAGATGCGATCGTAGCACATTCTAGCGGAATAAATTTAGTACGATAGTCGATAAATTCATAATCGATAGGCGATGTGTACACGCTTCTAAACATCGCTATTCTTACTGCTGCTATCAACGCGAGATTTTTAAACATCGCTATTCTTACTGCTACAAAGTTCACAATATTTTTAAACATGACTATTCTTAGTGCTGCACTTAAAGACGTGGAGGGCGGAATTTAAAATCTACGTGCTTTTGATAAGTTCTAACTATGTTGGCGTGGGTTTTAAACTTCGTTTTGTGTTGCAGCATATCACGTGACCGTGACGCCACGACCACTTGCTCTTGTTTGTAAACAAAACCACGTGCCTTTTGGACAGCCACCATCTTGACAGACCCTAACCTCACTTTTAAGGATAATAGAGCATTTGCTAAACTCACTGCTGCCATCTTCAGGGCGCTAAACCTCATCGCTGCCACATTATGCACGTCGTGGCGCGGAATTTAAAATCCACGTGCTTTTTAACACCTGTCAGCTGCCGTCTTTAACCACGTGGGCGTGGAATTTTAAACAACAGAAAATCGCTAACCTCATGCTGCCATGTTGACGCGGTTAACCCTCCCTGTTGCTACCTTCGTTATATGCATTTGTGTTCGTTTACTGTTAATCGTTAAGCTGTTCGCATCATCGAAGTAGAGTGTAACAAGTGTCTAGCAGATTTAAAGGAGAATCTGTTAGCAGAAGATAATGTTCGTCATGGAAAACCTATTTCTAGGTATATTTGCAAAGAGTGTGGAAAAGCATCTTCCCGAAGCTATCACAAGGGACGTCTTATCATGTAAGAACATTTTTCAATGCAAACATTGTAGGAGAGAGTTCATGAACGCATACAACGCTCAACGTTACGAAGCCGCGTGTTATGTAGCTTCATCGAGAAGAGATCAACCGTAGTCAAGCGAACACTGATTTATTTCTAAAAAGTACACATCTGCGAGAGATTTTTAATTCTCCCTTGCTGTCTAGGCCTGCTACAAGTTCTCTTACTAAGCACACACTTCAAGATAAAGAGAGGCAAGATATGTTAGTTAGGATAACGATTTTGATCAAAATAGTAGTAAAGGAAAAGTAGAAGAAGAGGAAAAAGAAGATCTCAATGTTTCATTGCCATTAGAGCGTGATGATTTTACTTCATTTTCTAAGCCTACTACACGTTCTGTCGCTGTGCAAACATCTCAAGAAGAGATGCTAGATGAGGAAGAAGGAAATTTCAATGCTTCATTGCGATCGAAACGAGTTAAGTTTGTACCTGGTAACGCTACTGTTGAAGCATGTATTACATCAAAACAAGTCCCTAACACATCAATTGTCTGCATATAGGATAAAAGTTCACAACAAGCCTCTGTTACCCTATATCGACATAAGATGGTGTAAATACCCCAACGTACTCGTAAAACATTTGCAACTGCTTAGACAAAATTTAGCTAAACTTAAAAAAGGTGGACGAGGTCATGGAGTTTTCACCAAACTTAACATCTGCCGGCAACTTTTTTTTTTTTTTTTTTTTTTACAAAAGTGAAGTTCTACACTGCACTTACTGAAAATTTATATCTATATTGTGATCGTTAACAGGATCACCAAGAGCATGTCATGATATCCAGAAGATTAAGTATGCCGTTTAACGCGCGATTCTACGACAAATAGTGCCCAACTAGCACTTATCACACGTTCCGGGACACAGTGGCACTCTGTTGGCTCGCGCGACCGAAGGCTCATTGCGCGTAATTAGAGGGGAAAGCTAGTACAAGCGCCTAGAATTGAAAATGTTCTCTCTCTTGTGCGAGGGAGTTCGAATGAGCCAAGCCTCACGTGACTATGAACCTAGGTCACCACGCAGGACTCAAGTAGTCGTTTCAACGTACGAGATATAATAATCCCATGAACTCCCTTGCATACGCACCACTACCAACTTACAGTTTTCAACTGTTAATAATAATATTAATCACTGATGTCACGAAATATATGATGGATATTTATGAGTTAATATTCCTCGGAATCAGGGAACTTTTCGCCAAATTATGAGGCCAAGAAGTGCTCTACATAACTGAATTAAAAATGAATACGCACTGAACAAGTGTGTGACTTAATAAGAAACAGATGTTGGACACTGATAACACGAGCAAGCTGTAGGAATCCCATGGGCTTAGCACCGCCTACTGGAAAGTGCCAGAAGTGCCAGATGACCCTTTCAAGATTACACGAAAAGCCACGATGCGATCGCAATGAATCTCGATTAGTGAGAATGGGAGCGCATAAGCTTTAATTTGATACTTCAGTCAAGGTCGAGGATGGCGGATTAGCGTAGCAAAGTTTGATAAAGGGGCGTGTTTTCCCCTTACTATTCGCATCAGGGCTGCTTGCCTATATATGAAAGAGCCTCGAAACAAACCTCATTCTACTTTCTATTCTCTGTGACTACGTCCATTTGTTACCGGTTGTGCGCGTTACTACAATTGACCGAGTTCTTTGTTAAAGTTCAAAATGTAATTGTGAACAGTGTAGTACGGTGATATAATGAATATTTGTGGTTTTCTGTGAAATTGATCACAGTATAAGGAAGCGATTTGCATGTACAGTGCATCTAAAGTTCATCGCTAGAGAATTCATAAAACGGCACGAAATTGTGCGGATAGTTGTTCATCTGATAGGAGGTCGCGTGTTAAACCACGTAAATGACTGATTCGAGTGCGGCTTAATTATCATAAATTATGCATATCGTCTAACCAAGTGCGCAGGCAAAGATGGCGACGGAGTGATTTAGGAATTATTAACTGTGTGCCAATATTAGTCAGGAGGTAGACCTGGTGAAATAATGGACTGCTAATTGTCGGTATCATAAATGGGCAGTGTCTGCCAAGCAGTCACAAAAAACAGTGAATATCTCGACTTAGCTATGACTAATGCAGTGAAGTAGGCCAAGTTACCGTTATTAACGCGTAAAATGCTGAAAGAATCTACAGTGTATATCCAGTGAACTAGACAAACGAGTGTAACTTCAGGGCCTAAATCTGATGTGAATGAAGGAGATAGGCAAATGACATACTGTATATTCGTAATGGGTGACTGGACAATACCATTGCTAGATTAGAATACTCGAATCGAAGTGATTTATAATGTGTAACATAGACTAACACATTTACCCTGTCAAATCATCTCATTTTCATAACTGAACCAATAAAGACGTCGTGTAGAAAGAGACATCGAGCTGTTTGCCTGATATTCATCGTGTACGGTAGAGAACTTCCAGATCATTGAACGTCGAACGAGGATCCAGCCACCATGCAGGCGACTCACCAGCATTTGAACCAGTGACTCCACGCCGCTGAAGCCGTCATGATGTCGGTGTAAATCCATGTTTGTACCTACCTGAGGAGCTGTTTCGTGATGCAGAAGTGTTGAGTACACTTTAAATATTACCTTTGCATGAAGCTAGTACCATCATGTAAATATTAACTGAGTAATTATGCATGTAAGGGGTGAGAATATTTTACTTAATAGGTTTTAATAGGATATTTTCTTCATGGTTTGTGATAACCATTTTATTTTAATTAAAATTAAATTTTGTAGTGCATGACGTAATTTTAAGGCCTTAGAGTTAAGTGTGAAGTGCAGTAAACTAAGAGGGTTTTAAATATTCGTTAATTGACTCCAATCATCACCATTTCATAAATTAATATGACTCAGCAAAGATTCTCAATTTGTTTATTTGTGCACTTCACACATGGGATAGGAAAGTCCTCCTACCTATAATTTAAGACTGCTGTACAAACGGATGAAGATATGTCATTGGGGTATGTTCGTGTGTTATTTAGCTCGTGAGTGTATGGTATAATTTTGTCCTGAGTCTCAGGGTTTCATCTTAAGAAAGCACGTATTTGTGGTAGCGTGAGGGAAGGCAAAGCTTATAATGCAGGCTGTGATCCAGAGGTTGTACTGATAGATGAAAAGTGAATTTCCCCAATGTGTAATGGATAAGCGCAAGGTGGATTTATGTGCCATGATTATTTATTTATGTACTGAGGCCTTGAACCGGTACGTAAACTTCGCTTCTGCACGTGGGGCGTGATCACGTCGTTTTGGCAATTTCTATATCGCTTTGCGGCGCTATATGTTCGACGCCCAAGAGCGGCCTTTGTTGTTTAGGGTCAAAATACTGTACCCATAGTCCGGGATATAATTTTGCTTCTGAACGCGTGGCTTAGTTCGAACACCACTACTACAGATTGAGTACCCAGTGAAGTAGTATTACCAAATTGGTATGGTTAGAATTGAAGGAATGGAAACGCCGAATTTATCCGTATATTAAATTTGTTCGGAAAGAAGAATACGAAATAGAATCAGTGTGTGTGAATATAGTAGCCACTATGAATAATGTGTCGGATAGAGTGCTTAAGCCACTACCGTAGGCATTTATGTCACACGTAAAGATATTTAAATGAATGACTGGAATAAATTACATTTTAATGAATATAGGGAGAAGAATGAAGCGATCGTGTATCCAGATTAAGTGGAAACATACACGATAGTCACTCTAAATTATGGCAGACCTGATAATAATATATAGTAGTAGAACTTCAGGGAAACTATAAAATGACTTTCCCAATATTGAGGATAAAATGACCGGATAAAATTTCTTAAATTATTCTGGTTAGTTGGGCGTGGTCGAGAAGTGGATGGGTTACCACGCGCTGTTGGTGGGGGTAAGGGAATGGAGGAGCGGAAAGGAACTTGCCACCCTACCGTACGTAAACTCCGGCTCAGGTACACCTCTGCGGAGTTTCGGACCCGCCTTCGGGCAGAACACACCCTTATCTTACTTACCTTCTGATTAGGGTCTATGCTAAAGTGGATGTATTTGTAGCTTGCATTGGTAGTTTAGGGGATACGTCCCAGGTAAATAAATTAGATATCGCGTAAAGAGGGGAAGCCTCATCCCATTACTCGTATATTCAAAAATGAACAGTGAAATGTTGTCAGCTCGTAGACGGGCAACTGCTTGCTAGTGCGCCTTACCAATCATGAAGCTGAGAGCATCCCCTGTTTATTAAATATACCATGTTTCCTGGCATACGTAAATTGCTGAGCACATTCAGGTCGCGGATTAGGATGATATTTACTTTAACGGAGGGCTACATAAATTTATTTTAATTGTATATCGGGATAACACTTCTGAATTATTTACAGGCATACTAAGGAAACACAAGTAACTGTTAGGAGGTGTGACGCAGCTGTTGTGAAGCTGATTTCGGCATAATACGAGTTGTTATTTTTTAAAAGGAACACACCTTCCTAAATCTATGAAAACAAATCATGTGAACTGAGGCAATGCGAGCAGCTCAATTCAGAGGGTACAGATTTCTGAAATAGGTATCGATATGGATATGGAGCCGATGAAGGTGATGTTTGCCCAGATGATGGCCGAACAGAGTGACAGCCAGGCAGGACTTTTGCAGGAACAATTTAATAAATTAGTGCAGACCAATGCGGACATTAGGAAGCAGATGAAGTTTGAAAGTGGAAGGCAGGCGGAACTTTTAAATAAAATAGACGAACGTTTCGAGAAACAAGAGCAGGCAAACGCGGAAACCAAGGAGCAATTAGGTAGATTAAATGAACGCTCAGGTCAGCACACTAGTCAGGTGGGACAGCACACTGCATGTTTAGAGTGATTCGAGACGTCGTCCAAAGCCCATGCCGCGGAGCTTAACGAAGATTTTACCTTACACGTCAGTGGTATAACAAATCACATAGACTCCCTAACGTTAAAACTAGACCAAACAAGCACCGTCTGGATGAACGAATAACTGAAGTGGAAACAAAATGGCCGCTGAAGAAAGCAAAATTAAAGAGATGGAAACAAAAGTGATTTCCGGACCAGAAGCCATGATTGATCTACAGGCCATATTCGAGGATTTGTCATTAAGATGTCAAGAGATTGGAGGAAAAATAATACGGGGTGTGGATAATAGAGACACCAAGCGTAAAGATTATACTGACTAGCAGATGGACCAAGCGAAGGTAGAGTTGAGTATTACCGTCGAGGGAAAGACACGGGAAACTCAAGGCAAATTTCAAGGTTTAAAGGAAAGATGGAAAAATTTGAGCTGAAGGCTCATGAATCTACGATCAAGATTGACGTCCACGAGAGATTGATCTTAGAACTCCAAGAAGAGGTCGAGAATCTCAAAACTCAAGACTCTCGAGGAGACGAAATGTTTAAGTCATTACTGAAGAAGTCTGAGAAAAAGGATCAGCAAATCTTAAGAAATCGCAATGAATCTGACATGGTGGGGGATTCATCCCAAGTAAATGAAACCAATCCAACTCGTTTTAGGCCACAGCGTACCTCAACGCCGCAAGAGTTTGGTTCGATGTTATTGTACAACTTTCTTTGCTTAAATCGTGACGAACGTAAGAAGTTCGGATCGAAGGTCCATATGTTGCCAAAGGGGTTCGTGTCCGAAATGGACCAGTACTTTACGGATCATAATATACCAGCAGACAAACACTTGAGAGTAGTCGAACGCTACCTTGCGGAGCAGCAGCTCATATGGTTTAAATCCTTCAAATTCTGCTTAGATGGCTATGAGGACTTCAGGTGTCGATTTTCGGAGAAATATTGGGGAACTGAGACACAGCAGAATCTGCGTCTGGAGCTGTATTCGAGGCGATACTATGCGACAGGGCAGACGCGTTTCTGCGAGTTTTTCGTTCACCAGCTCCTGTAGTAGGGGAGATGAAACTTTGACGCCCTGCTGCGTTCGAAGCTCTCATCAAAGGCGCTGCATTCTGGTATCATATTTACGTGCCACGACAATTTATTTATGTACTGAAGCCTTGGAACGGTCCAATATATTAAAAACGAAATCGCATTGCCCCTGAACTACTACATAACCAATCTGGAAAGGAATTTGAAGAAGGAAAGAGAAAAGGAACCTTGACCTACGGCTCTTCTCCGCATCATGTGGCTCGCAGAACAAAAATTATACAGTCTTGTTTATTCTCATGGAAATAGTATATCATTCTAATGGTTTCAAGAAAATTCTCTATTTTTTCCCATCCGAGGTCACAGTTACCACCTCCCAGACTGCATCCTTGGAAATATTGAGAAAGAGTACAGAAGAGTAGGCACGATCACTTCTCCATCAGATTATCATGCGATACTAGGAAAACATGGTAAATGCCTAATAATATTGGTAGACATTGGCAAATATTTCATATGAAATCTATATCTCAGGAGATATTGAAGAAGAAGCTTCCATTCAAAATGACTGACGTCCTTTTAAAAAAACATACGCAGGGTCCAGTACTGAAGCAGAAATTCTTAACCCGAGAATAAGTAATGCAAAGACCATGAAAGTAGTTCCTGAAGTACCTTGACGTGTCTTCACCAGAAGCGTTAACATTTCATGAAGGTGTCTGCCGGGATTTTCAAAAGAATGACGAAGATAAAGAGATAACAGTCTAGCTCGAGCGGTCGAGGAGAGAGGTTGCGTAGTGAAGTGCGTGCTGTAAACATGGTCGGCATTGAACAGTACCGGGCCGCTATTGGGAAATGGCAGGCAAGGCAGAAGAAGGAGACCAGGAGTGGATTGGTGATAAGTACGGACGGATTAAAAATGAGTGAAGCGGTGCTGGTAGTGACAGTGATAGCGGTGCTACTGGTTATTGGGGGGGGGGGGGGTGGAAGTAAACCCAGGCCCAAATACCAGTGGAAAATATAGTACGGAGGATTTGGCCGCACTCAGGGTGGTTGTAAATGAAGTTATGCAGGAAAAGTGTCAATGGGATAAGGTGCAGGAAATAAAGGACATGATGGAGGAGCAGAGAAAGGAGATAGAGAACATGAAGAAATGGCTTGAAACGAAGACAGAGGAATCGAGCAGGAGAGTGGACAATAATGAGAAAGAAATCGAGTTATTGAGAGGGGAAGTGAAACATCTGAAAGAGGAGGTGATGAAGATGAAGAAAGAAGCGGAGGGGTACAAGCAGGAGAGATTGGAGAAAGCCATATTTATATATGGAGTTGAGGAAGGGGCGAGGGAGAGCAAGATTGAACTGATATCTAAGGTGGTGGAAGTTATACGTGATTCAATGAAGATAGACTTTAGTCAGATAGACATAGACGATGTAGAGAGAATTGGTAAGACTAAAGGTCGGAGGCCAATTAGGGTAAAATTTTTATCTACCCTAATGGCAGAAATTGTGGTAGGTAACAGTAAGAATTTACAGGGACAGAAAATAAGGGTGAAAAGAGACATGGGAAGAGAAGGAAGTGAAAATATGAAGATCTTGAATAGGCACCTATGAAGAACGAGGAACCAGGGGCTAAAGGCCCGAATAAGAGGTCTGAGGTTGGAGGTGACAAACGGGCGATGGGTTATAGTATATTCAGTGACGAAGCTAAAGGAAATGGACGAAAACGAGAGGGTTGAGGGTGGTGAGAGGACAAGGCAAGATGGGAAGAAGAAAGAAGAAAAGAAGAGGAGGAGGGACGTGGCAGGAGAGGAGAGCATCTCAGAAGAGAATGGGCAGTGCAGCCGGGAGACAGAAGATCAAGATAGTGAAGTGGACGGTGAGAGTGAGCAGCAAGAAACTGGGAGAGTAGAGTGTAGTGGTGCAGTGAGCAAGAAAGGACAAGGGAAGGTGGATTCAGAAGTCCAAAATAGTGAGGGGGTGAGTGGGGGTGAGCAGCAAGAAGCGGTGAGAGCAGGGTAAAGTGGTGTAGTGAACAAGAAAGGTCAAGAGGAGACAGATCGACAGGAAGGTAAAAAAATTATGAGTAAAGTCAGAAGTAAGAGCTTAAAAGACATATGGGGAAAAGTACGTAAAGGGATGGAGGATACAGAGGACGAGAGGTCGATAACTACTAGAAGTAAGAATAGAGGGGGAGACCTAGAAGGGAGGGAGGGAAAGTTATAACTATATTGGAAAATAGGATGTGTGAATATTGAGGGACTAAGGAACAAATTAGGAAACAAGAAAGTTCGGGAAGTAATTGAAAGTTTTGATGTTGTGGCACTCTTGGAGACGTGGTTGGAAACAGGGAGGGAGATTTCATATAAGGGGTTTGAGATAAAATATAAATATAGAAGAAAAGAGAGGAATAAGGGACGAGCACCAGGAGGGATGATAGTTCTAATTAGGGAAGAAATTAGTGAAAGAGTAGAGGATATAGAGACCGATATGATGGAAACCATATGGCTGAGATTGAATTTGGGAGGGAGTGAGGGAAGGAGGAAGAAAATAAGTCTAGCTTTTGTTTACTGCCACCCTAGTAATTCAGCATATGCAAATATTTTTTTTGAAGAGTTATTGGTGGATATTGGTAGGATAAGGGGAATGTATCCAGGTGAGGAGGATATGTTGTTATTTGGGGATTGGAACGCGAGAATAGGGGAACAGAGCCCAGTTTATAGTAGGGAGGATGGAATGTGTTTGTTGGAAAGTAGAAGGAGTGAGGACAAAATTACAAATAGTTATGGAGAGAAGCTCCTAGAGATGTGTGCTGTGGGAAAATTGTATATTCTGAATGGGTGGATAGAGGGTGACAGGACGGGGAAATTGACATATGTTACTGAGAAGGGTGGTAGTGTGATAGATATGGTTTTAAGTTCGGAAGGGATGATTGAGGAAGTTGTAAGAATGGAAATAAGAGACTGGATTGAATCACACCATTTCCCGGTGAGGGTTATGCTGAAAAGGGAGGAAGAGAAGTGTACAATGAAGGAAGATGAGACAAATGATAAACGAGGGAGTGGTTATAATAAGTATAAATGGACAGAGAAGGTGGGCCGGGATTGGAATAGGGTAGTAAAAGAGGAGTTACATCTTCTGAAATATGGGTGGGAAGGGGCGTTAGAAGAGAATAATACTGATAAAGCCTTGGAATTGTTGCTACATCCAATAAAGATGATAGCGCAGAAGGCGAAAGCTAGAAAGGGAAATAAGAAAGAGGGAGAAGAATGGTTTAATAGGGAGTGTGAAGGAATGCGGAGGAAGGTGATGGACGCGTTAGGAGAATATAGAAGGAAAGGTGGGAGCCAAGAAAGGGAGTTTTTCTGTAGATTGAGGAAGGAGTATAAAAAGAAAATTTCTGAGACAAAAAAGACGTGGTTAGAGGAACAAATGGAAGCCATAAATGATGACTGCAAGACAAATAATTTTGAGAGAGTTTGGGATAAGATTAATAAAATTATTAAGGGTGGAAGGAATATAGAGAGAACGAGTATTGAGGAAGTGCAATGGGTCAGGCACTTTGATGAATTACTAGGAAAAAAGGGGGATGATAGATGGAGAGGTTCGGGAGAAGAAATAATTTGGAGGAATAGGAGAGTGGTAATTTATGACCTGGATAAAGAAATCACAAGAGAGGAAATCCTGAGAGTGATAAGCAGAGCCAGAGCGAAGTCGGCCGGGGGGTGTAATGGTATAAATAACAAGTTTTGGAAGGAAATTAGTAAAAGTGAGATAATGATAGAGGGCATGGTTAAACTATTCAATAGAATATTTGAGGGAGGTAATTACCCTAAGGAATGGGAAACAGGAATGCCCTTCATACAAGGGGAAGGGTAGTAGGAACAATGTGAACAGTTATAGAGGTATATCTCTGTTGGATTCTTTGAGTAAAATATATACTGGTGTGTTAGCGAATAGAATAAGCGCGTGGGCGGAAGAAAATGAAATTTTGACAGATTACCAAGGGGGATTTAGGAAAAAGAAAAGAACAGTGGATAATATAATGATAGTAAAGACTATTTTAGAAAAGTATAAGAATATGGCTAGAAGTACGGTTTATGTAGCAGCAATAGATTTTGAGAAAGCTTTTGACAAGGTGAATAGAGAGGCCCTATTAGAGAAATTAGGCAGGCTAGGGATTTCGGAGAAGATGTTGAGGGCAGTGAAAGGAATATATAGGGTTGTCAGGTTTTGTGTAAAATTGGGAGAAGGGAGACTGAGTGGACCATTAGAGTCCAAGGTGGGTTTAAAACAAGGATGCAAGTTATCGCCAATACTGTTTATTTTATTTATCAACGATATTTTAGAGGGGTTTGGGGCAGAAAATTGGGCTGTACCAGTAATTAATGGTTTTGAAGTACCAGGACTGATATTTGCGGATGATGTGTTATTGATGACGCTAACCTCAGGGGCGATGAATAGGGCCTTAGAGTCAGTGACGCTATTTGCGAGGAAATGGGGATTGAAAATTAATGGAAATAAGTCTAAAATATTAGTAGTACAGGTGGACAAAAGAAGAAAGATAGAAGGTAATTGGGTAATTCAGGGAGAACGATTGGAACAGGTAAGGAAGTTGGAATATCTAGGAGTTATTTTTAATGATAAAGGAACTTGGAGTGACCAGATCAAAAGGGTGAAATATAGAGGATTGGCAGCCTTAGCCTCAGTCAGAAATTTGCTAGTCAAGTACCCGGGGATCAGTTATAAAACACTGAGACTTGTGTTCAGGTCGGTAATCGTTGGGAGGGTATTATACGGCTCAGAAGTTTGGGGGCTGGATGAGAAAAGAGAGGAACTAAGAAGGATTGTTAGTAGTTTTGCTAAGTTAGTAATGGGCTTACCGAGGTGTACAGCAAATGTAGGGGCGGAATTAATGTGTGGGGAGAATTTGGAATCAGAGGGTGTGAAAAGAATAGTTAGATACTTGATGAATTTAAAAAGACAGGAAGGTGGGAGAGTATTACAGGCAGCGTATGCACAGCAATTTAAGAGCATGTATAAGGGTGGATGGTTAGAAAAATTAAAGGGATATTTGGAGAGGATAGGATTAGGACACCTGTGGGGGGAGGTTTGGTCGAAGACAGAAGTGAGAGGGATGAATATACTGGAAAGGAGAATTAGAGATATCCATAGGCAGAAATTATTGGGGGAAAGCAGACTAAGAAATTCGCTGACGGTTTTGACGAAAATAGAGGAGATAGCAGGGTTGAATATTAGATACGTCGATAGGTCAAAACGGTATGGGATGATGTGGTGGCTTTTAGGTTTGCAAAGGAATACAGGGTGGATACAGGGGAGGGATAAGACAAGATGTGTACTTTGCGGAGATGTGAATGATGATTTTCACTTGCTAAGAGACTGTGAGGTAACGAGGGGGTTAAGACATGGATTATTGAGTGCCGAGCATCGGGAAATATTGGGGAGAGGGGATGAGAACGCAATCCTGAGATGGATTATTACACAATGGGAAAAAGGGGGTGAATTGAACAGGTATTTATGTGCGACAAAAAAGGCATGCGAGAGTAAAATGAAGGAGAGTGAGTTAGAGGGTAGGCAGGGGAACAGGGGGGTGGAATAGTTATGCATATAAGGGAAGGGGATAGTATGATAAAATTCTAATGGATTAGGGAATATAGGGATAGAGTACTTAGTTATGTGGAGTTGGGAAATGATACAGGATTGCATGGTCTGTTTGTTTTAAAGTTAGCTGGAATGCAAGTGCTGAAATGCTGAGTGTTGTTGTTTGGATTTATTGATTAGGTGTAGGTCAGGAACAATAATGTGACGCAAGTACAGAGCACAATAAGGACACTGGATGAATATGTTTGAACATTGAGTGAGGGACTGCTACAGCTAATGACTGCTACATATTATTCTTATTATTATTATCCTTATTATTATTATTATTATTATTATCATTCTTTATTATTTATTTTACTTTGCGTGTGAACATGTATAGGGGTGAAGTTGCCTGTTATGTTCAATAAATGTATGTATGTATGTATGTATGTATGATAAAGAGATAAAGCAGCGTCTGTGTATTTCGATGAAGAAACTTCATATGTGTGGATAATGTTGGGTTTATCAGTGAAGTGCCCTTTCATATTTAGGAAATTAAAAAAATATATTTTTACAAAATTAATCAATAATACACCTGATTAAAGACATGTAAATGTCTGAGATTTATTATTCTTCCTTTTACTGCACAATAAGCTTTAAATGTCTGAGGACAGTAGGTTTTATCTTGAAAATCTTGATTAAGAAGTTTAGAAACTGATAATAGAAGTGTACAGGTGTTGACTTTTGTAAAATATTGTTATTTTCTTTGTTAATTTAGAGATAATATTTAGTTCAAAAATCATGTAAAATTTCCACTACCCATTTCAGTTATATCCTTTACTTTAAACTGATATTAAAGTGCAGAAATACTGTGTTTCATTTGGGAGTTAATTAAAAAACACTCTCCTGAAAATTAATATTTTTGTAGGTGCCATATTTTGTGATCCCCTCTCAACTGTTTATGTTTAGCAAAACATTAATTTACTTACGATCACTGCTGTGCGAGTATTCGTCGTCTTCTTAGCGACCGCCACCGCCACCGCCACCACCACCACCCCAGCCGCCACCACCACCGCCACCACCACCGCCACCACCACCACCGACCCCGTGGCTATTGCCGCGGCCCAACACCCCCTTACCGCCACCGCCACCACCACCGCCACCACCAAAGTAGCCACCGCCGCCACCACCGCCACCGCCACCGCCACCGTTCCAGTAGCCACGGCAAGGGGGACGGCAAGGGGGTCGGCAAGGGGGACGGGGAGGGGGGCGTGGAGGGGGACGTGGAGGGGGACGGGGAGGGGGACGGCAAGGGGGTCGGCAAGGGGGTCGGCAAGGGGGACGGCAAGGGGGACGGGAAGGGGGACGGCAAGGGCCACGGCAAGGTTTAGGGCGACGAAAGCGGAAACCAAAACCGAGGTCACCACCACCACCGCCACCTCCACCGCCACCACCACCACCACCACCACCACCGCCACCGCCACCACCACCGCCACCACCGCCGCCGCCACCGCCACCGCTTCCCTGGCCGCGGCAAGGGCCACTGCAAGGTTCACGGCAAGGGCCACGACAAGGTTCACGGCAAGGGCCACGGCAAGGGCCAGGGCGGCAACCGCCACCGTTGAAACCACCACCGTTGCCACCACCAGCACCGCCACCACCAGCACCGCCACCACCGTAACCACCCCCACCGCCACCACCACCGCCCCCGCGCCACTTGCGGCCGGAGCGAAAACCACCGCGGGCAACGCCACTGCCACCACCGTGGCCGCCGACGTGGCTGCTGTTGCCGCCGCCGTAGTCGTAGTCAGCTTGAAAGAAAGATATGAACTAGGCAAGAACTAAAGGAAGAACGCATCACATATAATTACAGAACATCTCTCAGAACACCACCACTCTAGAACAGAACAAAGAACGACATGCCCACATATTTGGTGAAGCATTAAATCTGCCAGGTTGGAAGATTTCTGTCTCATTCGATTGGATTTGATTATTTATAATGAACAGAGTTATGGATTCTCCAATTACTAATGCTATCATAAATTAAAATAACAACGATAATAACAGCACTTACAACTAACCACATGGCACTACAGCCATGGAGGGCCTTGGCCTACCAAGCGACCGATTCTCAGCCCGAAGACCTGCAGATAACGAGTTGTCGTGTGGTTAGGACGAAGAATCCTCTCGGCCGTTATTCTTGGCTTTCTGGACCGGGGCTGTATGGCCCCTCAATTCTAATTACGTAGGCTGAGTGGTCTTCGAACCAGCCGTCAGATCCACGTAAAAATATACCCGGCCGGGAATCGAACCTGAGTGCTACAGGTAAGAAGCAGTCACTCTACTACTACACCATGGGGCCGGCTGCACTTACTAATAAATAAGCAATATACACTCATGTACATAAAAATCAGAACATCTTGAAAGACTAGACATAGGAAGTTCATATTCACAGGACATGTGCATTAGTATGTTCTGCAGAAATAATTATCATTTGGAAAATATCGTCCCGCAGGTTCAAGGTTCACATCGATATCCCGGCGAACCACCACTGACTGGTAAAATGTGCCTGCGGCTCTCGTTGTCGTTACAAACCGAACGTAATGGATCATTGTGGCTGGAGCAGACGTGCTGGATGCCTCGCAGACGTATGCGAGAACCATACCGTCAAATGAGTGATTCATCCATCCGGGAAATTGCTGGTAATGTGGGACGAAGTGTGTCGGCAGTGCAACGGGTGTATACAGAATGATTCTAAAGAAGGCGTAGAACACGACGAGATGGGTCTGGTCGCACCAGCCAGACAAAGCCACGAGAAGATCGATACCTTATTCGAATGGTGTTGCAGGACAGATCTGCGCGCTCCTCGGTTCTGGCGCAACATCGTAAACTATCAGGAGTGACATCTTGTCCGGCCCCGCGCTGTAGGAGGCAACGCGGCCGCCTGTAACCCACCGGCCTCGGGTTCGATTCTCTGCCGGGTTAGGGGTTTTTAATTGTAAAAATGATTAATTTCCCTGGCCTGGGGACTATGTGCTTGCGTCGTCCTTAATGTTCCTTCCCTCACATTCAACACTTTATACTTCCACAATTTACATATACATAATACACGCAGGTTCCTCACATATGGTGCAAGTAGGGGCTAAAGATCTTCCTAGGTCGACGCTCCGAACAATAGCATTTAAAAATCAGGTGTGACAGTCCGTAACCGTTTAATACGGTCTGCGTTACCGGTGCGTCGTCCACTTCTCCCCGTACATTTGATTATTATACATAAACATGTTAGACTGCAATGGTGTATGGAACGACGGCCCTGGGGACAGGAATGGCAGTATAGTGTTTTCGGACGAGTACAGTTTCTGTTTGTTTGAAAATGCCGGCCGAATTTAGGTTCGCCGAAGACAGAGGAAGAGGGATCATACTGATTGCATTCGCAGAAGACATACAGCGCCAACTCAAGCAAGGCCTTATGGCGTGAGGTCCTATAGGGTTCAACCACAAATCACAGCTGGTGCGTGAGTAGTAGAGCAGTGGTGATTGAGAAACACCTCGTCAGCATTTGTTCTGCTTTGAGCACCCGAGGCCATTGACACAGGCCAAGGTCATTGACTCCGGCGAAGGTCATTGACCCCATGACGTCATAACAACGTGATCGTGAGGTCACGTTTTTTACAAACAAATCCATGTGCTCGGCCACGTGCATTTTGAGAACATCGGTAACCTCACTGCTGCTATCTTGACATGCCTAACCTCATTGTTGCCATCTCATGTACGTAGGAACGCGGAATTTAAAATCCACGTGATTTTGACACCTGTCATCTTGATAGGTCCTAACCACGTGGGCGCGGATTTTGAACAAGTGAACGTTGTTAACCTCAGTGCTGCCATCTTAACACTTCCTAACCTCACTGTTGCAATTTTAACCATGTGGAGGGCGCGGAATTTAAAATCCACGCGCGTTGACGTCTGTCACTTTTACAGGTCCTAATCACGTGGGCGTGGATTTTGAACAAGTGAACGTTGCTAACCTCAGTGCTGCCATGTTAACAGGGCCTAACTCCACTGTTGCTATCTTAACAACGTGGATGGCGCGGAATTTAATATTCACGTGTCTTGGAAAGCTGTTAACATGACAGGCCCTAACCACGTTCGCGTGGACTTTTGAACGAGTGAACGTTGCTAACCTCAGTGCTGCCATCTTAACACCGTCTAACCTCACTGATGCCAAATTATCCACGTGGGAGCGCGGAATTTGAATAAGTGACAATTTCGCGTGCTTTTGCCAGCTGTCATATTGACAGGCCCTAACCACGTGGGCGCGGATATTGAACAAGTTAGGTTTGCTAACCTCCGTGCTGCCACGTTAACAGGGCCTAACCTCTCTGCTGCCATCTTAACCACGTGGAGGGCGCGGAATTTAATATCCACGTGCTTTTGACAACTGTCAATGTAACACCTGCTATATTGACACCACGTTCACTTGTTGAGAAATTAAAAGTCGCTAACCTCACTGTTACCAACTTAACAGGGCTTAACCTCACTGCTGCCATCTTAACGACGTACTGGGCGCGGGATTCAAAATCCACGTGCTTTTGACAGCCACTGTCTTGACAGGTCCTAACCACGTGCACTTGTTGGACAAGTGAACGCGGCTAAACTCACTGCTGCTACAGAACAAAGTCAGGGAGCCTAACCACGGCGGATTATGTTTTTATAGCTAGCTGCCCTTCTCGACAGCGTAACGTCACGGAGGTATATAGCCGCGTTCCTCCTACTCCTCCGACGGGACATAGCCGTGCTCAACCTCCGAAGAGGCTTAGCCGTCCTCCTCCTCCGACAGGGCTTAGCCGCGATCATCCTCCTCCTCCAGGACAGCACAGTCTCTCCTCCTCACATTTCTGTATCTGTCAGCGTGACGATACGTAGGACAGCAAAATCCCTCCTCCTCACAGTAACGGAGGTCAGCTCAATCCCCTCCTCCTCCTCACAGTTTTGCATTGGACAGCGTGATGTCATGGAAGACAACACAATCTCTCCTCCTCCTCCTGACAGTTACAGAGGTCAGCTCAATTCCCTCCTCTTCCTCATAGTTCTTTATCCGAAAGCATGACGTCATGAGGAAAGCACATTCTCTATTCCCCCTCCTCCTCCGCAGCGATGACGTCAACATGGTTATGCATATTTAGTCATGTTCGTTATCAAAGTTATTCTCTAGTATACTCGTGCCTTTACGATGGGTGTAAAATGGAATGCAATAAGTAGAATATTTTAAATTCAATAAAATATTTATTTACACACTACTACTGGTTTTTATCCTATTTCTGCATGTAATGTCACAAAGAGATCGTTGTTGTAACTGATGCGCGTCTTTACACAATAATACGCCTACGTCTTAATTCGTCTTCTATTTCTGTATCTCTCTTTCTTACACTATGTTTCCAGCATATTGATAAGCTCGTAGGAGTAGTAATCTTTCAACGAGTAAGTTAATGTCTATACAGTATATTACATCTGCATAGGGTAACAGAGTTTTGCTAATACGCGTAGACAGCTGATGCGTAGGAAACGGAAGAACGTGTTTTGATGCATTATGTGCTTCTGCATTCTTATCAGTAGATAAAGTTTAAAAGGTGTTGATTGAAAAGGAGCGGTTAAATATTCTTCTTTATCATGTAGTACCACACCTTGCTTCTCTTCTTGAGAAGTTTGCACAGGCACAGAATGTGTAGTCGGCTTTGAAAATAAAGTAGAATGAAAAGGCTCCGATAGTAAAAAAGTGTTGAGTTCTTATTCCTTATGCATCTCCTCTTTATCTGGTGGTGTGAGGTTAGTAACCAAACTTGTAGTAAGCAGAGACGATGTTGTATTATTTGGATTACGTTTTGACATTTAGTTAAAGTTTCTAAGTGTTCTACGGGTAGATTACTTAAACAAATGTGTTTAGAATTTACTTGACGTGTGAGATTATCACGTCTGTTGAATAATGCAGTACATTGTTTGTATGTATATTGTGCCATTTCACCGTTCTATATTTGCATCAGTAGGAACAAAAATGGCGTTCAAGCCATTAAGAGGTCAATGTGAAAGCAACTAACATCGGTACGAACCGAAATGATAATCCTTTCAACCGGTAGTCACCGAAAGAACCATACTTAGAAGGCTGTGAGAAAAGAATGACAGAAGCGGATTATTTAAACCAATTATTAAGAAAAAAGAGACTTCCATTAGAACATTCTTCACAATTCAGCACTACGGCAAGTAAGACGGAGTCGAGCAAAGAAAGAAGCCAGCTTATCAGGTTTTGAGATCAAATATTGACGGAGAATAAAAATCCGCGGCAGCCCGCTCAACGCCATCTTCATAGATTAAGTAACTGCGCGAAATTTAAAGACCAGCAAAAGGAGTTAGCAAGTCTGGTACGACAAATACGTCACGGCTGGACTTAGAAGTTTTATATTTGTCTGATACTGCACATCGTAAACAGCAGAGTCCAACCAGCTGTCAAGTGCATTTCTAATAAGCACGGAGAAATCGCATTCGTTCGGCAAGCGAGAGAGTTTTTACAAATAGTAGCACAGTTAGAACTACTATATCGAAACTATTCTGATATCATAGGCATTACGAAACGAAGATAAATTGCAAGATGACAACATTAACTAATACATTGTATTATTCTGTTCCTAACGTACCAGAGACCACTATGATGTTGTAAAAGATCAAGGCAGAGACTACTCCGACTATGGTGGCGCTTTACGAGATTGATGACCCAGGAGGATTGAAAGTCAGCTGAGAAGACGAGATGGACCCGATTACCTAAAGCAGAACCATGGAGCGAGGTCTACCATTCCCGAAGACCAACAGCGAGATGGCAAGCAGGGTCCAATAAGCAAAGTTAAGTCCCCTATGAGTCGTATTTCGTAAGTAGAAACCTTTATTTTTGGCTATGTGTTGATATGTTTTGTGACATTGTGCGTGCGTATAATATATTGAAGTGTAATTACATGGGTATAGGTATTCATCTGATGTTACTGTCGATCCCATATATAGGCGTAATATACCAGTGAAAGCCGTTCGCAAATTTATCAATGTGGTGTGAGAGAAAGTAATAGATGTTTTTAATCGTTATCAGTGAAGTGTTAAAGTGTAATATGAATGTCAATATTCATGTGTGATGGCTTTATCGGAATAGAAAGCTAAGAGATCGTATTTAGGGAATGTTTACGACGAAATATAGTAGTACAGCTTAGTATTATGATACACTTTTCTTTGACACTATGACGGTAAGGATAATGTTTTTATATGTGAAGGTTATGGCACATATGCATCGTATTTAATGAGATGGGTGCTTGAAATGCATTGATATGGATATTACGTGATATTTGAAATAGTAAATGCTGAATGAAGTAATAATATAAGCGGATGTTAAGTTGTGATAGTGATATTTATTTTTATTTGAGAGGTTGGTCATAGTAGTCTTCTGTGAGATGATAGTACGTGCAAATTATGCATGCTAAGATATATATTGAAACGTACTGCTTTAAATTGATGTTTTCCTTCCCAGATACACAAAGTAGGTTAGGATACGATCTCAATGCCATCAACCCAGTGTTGTTTGAGTATATAGGAACATCAGATGAGCCAAGAGGCTAATAACGATAATATTTAGGCCTTCACTGAGTTATTTATGACCATTTTCAAGTACTCTCATACATGGTAACCTAATTCCTGATTTTATGTGAGCATGTTGACACATCACTGGTGACTTAGTCATTCATGTACGGATTTTTAGATGAAGGTAGAGTCTTCTAACATGCCAATTTTTCCACTTGTGGTATAATTTGCTAGAAAGTTAATTAAATACACTTGGCAATGCTACATTCAACCAGACACGCACTTAAATTGAATTTTAACCATGGATTAAGATAATAATTATGTGAATTAACCACATAATCCATATGAAAGTATTAATTTGAAATCAATCACGACTTAGAGTGGACCTGAATTTGCTTATATGGAGGTCAGATCTTATGAAATATGAAAAACAAAGTGAACTTTCAAGTATATTTAGTTAACTGAAGTCCTTAGAAAACAGATATTGCTTCCCCATATGATTTTCTACTGTGTATGAACACAGATATTAGGTTTAGCACAAAGTGACATTCGTTTCAGTAGTCATATTTGAGTTAAAGGTTAAATGACAGAACTTTAAGTGACTTTGAGGAGCAATTCAGCTCAGCGAGAAGAGATTCCAGATCTAAATGAATTATTTATTTGGCTATTTTCACTGCGTTCTACATTCTGTTTTGAAACTATAATCTGAAATGATGTATATATTAATGAGTATAATTTTCTTTTCATTTTAAACCAGTTGGATGCATATAATTCTTACAACTCTATTTAGTATGTTTTATTTGATTAATATGTTTTAATTTCTCAATTGATTCTTCGAACATTATTTATCTATGACTTAGATTTTTAACAGGCCAGGGTTAATGAATCGATAGTTAGGGCCTAGATTTCAGCTACTTATTACGAGTTTTTCAAAACTTATTTTTCTTTATCTCAACTTAACTGTAACTGATTGGGATATTCATAACATTGCGAAGCTATCTACGTTGTGTGAGGCATTTCTAATGATATGTTAGGTAACATTTCCTTAATATTTGGACTGAATAGTCAATAAAAGTTGAATGGTGAAACTCCATAATTCTTTTAATGCCTACTTAGTATAAGAACTAGATGTAAGACTGTAATAACTCATTTTTTGATTGTGATTTCGTTGGCGACACATGCGAATCAGTTGAAATATCGTAGTAAGCGGAAATTTGCGATTAATTTTGGCGACGTGCAAGTATGGTATGCGACTGATAGCGTGTTGGAGACGTCCTTCTGCGTAGGTTGAGATTCACCATAGGCCATCGGCGTACTTTCTCATGCGGAACCCACAACCCAGCAACATTAATCAGATAAAATCATTTATCAAGAGCTAGTCTGGATCTCATGTATCCTCACCTGGACGCGGGAACGGTGCAATATATTCTGAAGTTATGCTTTACAGCTTTATGTTGGTTGAAGGTTGTCAAGTCTTGAAAAACAAACGCACTACAATGATTACACATAAACATATGTTTTACAGGTAGATATGATATACAGTTTTACACTGCAGCCGGCAAATAACAACTGTCTATCAATCTATCTTATAAGGAGGAAGAGGAGGGAAGGGGTATCTGATAATAAAACTAGATAATGAGGAGTGGGGATAGCCGCGTTCCTCCTCCTCCTTCTCCTCATCCGGGAGGGCTTAGGCGCGTTCCTTCTCCGACGAAACATAGCCGCATTCCTCCTCCTCTCCGACGGGGCTTAGCTGCGTTCCTCCTCCTCCTCACACTTTTACAGACAGATGCCTTCCTGCGCTAGATGGCCCTCCTATCTACATCTTCGCTAAGACTTTATGTCTCCATGCGACAAGACAGAATATGTTGGCAATCTGTACAGGTTAAACCTGTTACAGAGGACGTAGAACATATATATATATATAGACTGTTGTTGTCTTACGGTAAAGATTTGAATAAAAAGCATACATTCCCCATGGTGTTCTAAACAGAAAAGTTTACCTTGAGTATATGATAGAAGGAGGGCGCGCGGTGGGTTTCGAATCCTGGAAAATCATGGATTCGAACCCTGTTCATCGTATATACTTGGTGAGGCATAAAATACCAAGTTCGTCGTTTTAGCATTTAGCCGAGTATGCACATATCAGCAAAAAGCTGACTGTATGTGCAAGTTGAATAGAGTTGGGAGTATTTTCTGAGACATGAAGTACCAAGTTCATTGTTTTTGAATTTAGACTGCTATGCACATATCAGCAAAAAAGGATTGCATAAGCAAGTTGACTAGACTTGGAAATAACTCATTTTCTGGGACAGGGAATACAAAGTTCATTGTTTCCACAAGTTCTAGACTTTATCACGCACAACCACGCACCCTAATAATAATTCAGAACAACCCACATTCATGCTGAATACTTGATATGCTTACACAATTGGAAGAAAAATCTGGTGTTGCAATTGGGTCCCACAAGAGTGCATGACTTATCACGCACAATCTCGCCCGCTAATAATAACTTAGGGGATCCAACCCACCTTGGTACTGAATACTCAACATGCGTACAAAATAAGAAAAAATAATTCGGTGCCTGAATTTATTACCGGATGAGTTCGCGTACTATCCACCTAATCATCTCAGCTACTAACGATATATCTGGCTTTAGAGAGCAAGAAACTGAATCCGGGCCTCTTACACTAATGAATATAAGTATAAAAGGCGTGCATCCAGAGCAGACATCGGGTTAACATAAATAGGATTGATTTTCATAAGGTTGCCCGAACAAATAAAAGATGAGCACAAAGTAAACAAAGAGGAGGCAAGTAGTAGAGCAAAGCGGTTCCTGAATACGAGCCAATCAGAGGCCGCGGAACGCGTCAGGTGACTGCGCGTGGGAAATTTGAATTCTGTTTGTATTTGTAAACAAAGCCATGTGCTTTTTGACAGCTGGCAGCTGCCATCTTTAAATAACAGAGCATCGCTAACGTCAGTGCTGCCACCTTTATGGCACTAAGCATTATAGCTGCTACCTTTGCCACGTGCTCTTGTTCATAAAGAACGCCATGTGCTTTTTTGGCAGGTGTCAGCTGCCATCTTTAAACAACAGTGAATCGCTAACGTCAGTGCTGCCATATTTACGCATTGAGCGTCATGGCTACTACCTTAGTCACGTGGTGACGGGTAATTTGAAATTCCACATGCTTTTTTTCACATCTGTCAAGCTGCCACCTTTAAACAACAGACTATCGCAAACTTCAGTGCTGGCATCTTGACGGGGCTAAATCTACATTGCTGCTACCTTATGCGCGTGGTAGGGAGCGATTAGGAATTCCACATGTTTTTTCTGACATCTGTCAAGAAAACAGCCGCCATCTTTAACTACGTCCACTTGTTTTGAAGATGGCTTACTTGAGTGTTGCTATCTTAACGGAAGTAAACTTCATAGCGCGGAATTTAAATTGACTTCACGGGAATTAGCTACGCTGCACAAAAGCAAGCTGCCCTTTTGACCTTAATACCATCTTAATTATAAAGCAAGTTTCTCTTGTCGAACCATACTATCTTATAGCGAGCTGCCCTTCTCAACGTACTATTATCTTAGAGAACCTAGTTTCAAGGTATACTTAAACCAAGCTGCTCTTTTCAACATTCTAAAACTTTGTTTTTGATGACATACGTACCATCTTAAACGAAGCTCCTGTTGCCGTTGCAGGTGTTGAGAACACTGATTCTGTTAGTAGGTAACACTTTTGTCCTAAGAAGATGCATTTTATAGGATTCTAACAGATGAGAAATTTATTGCGTACTGCAACAAGATTAGAATTCTGAACAGTTTGCGCAAGATAGCGGCTATACCTAGGCTGTTATAACCACCTCCTCCTCCGCTCCTCTGCCTCCTCTGCCACCACCCCATCCCGTTCTGTCAAGGCATAGCTTTATATCTGTATCGGTTAAGTTTAAACATACCTTACTAAAACGACGCGATCTCGTGCATAAGGCTAGAGTGAGCACGTGCCATTTTTCTGTTTATAACCTGCACTGATGGCGTCATCATAGTTATGCATGTTTAGACTTGATGGTTATGATTGTAAATGCTCATTTACAAAATATGGATACACCTAACATACAACTTCTATCATTTGCATAGCGTGAAAATGAGAAGCGCGGAAACACATATTGCACATAACGCTTAGCCAACTCGCTCGGTAAACGATAATATACAAAATAAGAATACAGCAAACCTACAACTTCTATGATTTGCTAAGTGCAAAAAAATCAGAAACCGCGGAAACACATATTTTTATTAAACAATGTTTTAAAAAAAATTACAATAAAAATAACAAAAAGCACTGCAATTTCATGATATAAAAACTGGCATAAAAGTGTCCAGAACTGTTCTTTTATAACATGAACACTACACTACACTACACTTCACTATACAAGCACCAAGAACTCACTACATCGCTGTAGTCCGTCAAGATCGGGAAAGCAATCTCTTTCTGCTTCACAGTCACAACCACGGCCTCAAGTGACCTTACTACCCCGGTATTCGCCTTGAGAGGCTGGGGGAAACCGTGGGAAAACCCCAGTCAGGGTACTTAGTCACCTCTGTCGGACACCGGTGATATGCTCCACATAGATGTCGCGCGTGAAGCTAATTGTGTCCGACCCACATACCGCGTAGCCACCTCACTCGGTAAACGCTAATTTAAAAATATGAGTACAGGTAACGTACCTCTTCTATCGTTTGCCCAGTGCGAAAATCAGGAACCGCGGAAACACGTATTGCACATATTGCGTAGCCAACTCACTCGGTAAACGCTAATTTACAAAGTATGAATAGGGGTAACGTACAACTTCTATCATTTGCTACGTGCGAAAATCAGAAACAGCGGAAGCACATAGTTCATATACCGCGTAGCCAACCCGCTCGGTAAACGATAATTTACAAAATATGAACAGAGCAAAAGTACAACTTCTATCATTTGCCTACTGCGAAAATTAGAAACCGCAGAAACACATATTGCACATACTACGTAGCCAACTCGCTCGGTAAAAGATAATCAACAAAATATGAATACAGCAAACGTACAATTTCTATCATTTGCTTAGTGCAAAAACTCGGAAACAGCAAAAACACATAGTGCACAAACCGCGTAGCCAACGAGGTCAGTATACGCTAATTTACAAAATATGAATACAGCAAACGTAAAACTTCTATCATTTGCTAAGTGCGAAAAACAGAAACCGCGGAAACGAATAGCGCAGTACCGCGTAGCCAACTGGCTCGTTAAACTATAATTTACAATATATGAATACAGCAAATTGCCGAGTGCGAAAATCAGACATCGCGGCAACACATATCGTTCAAACTGCGTAGCCAAATCGCTCGGTAAACAAAAATTTACTAAATATGAATACAGTAAACGTACATCTCCTATCATTTGCTAAGTGCGAAAATAAGAAACTGCAGAAACACATAGTACACACGCCGCGTAGCCAAATCGCTCGGTAAACGATAATTTACATAATATGAATACAGCAAACATACAACTTCTATGATTTGCTAAGTGCGAAAATCAGAAACGGACGGAAAAACAAAGTGTATATACCGCGTAGCCAACTTGTTCGGTAAATACTAATTCACAAAATATGAATACTGGTAACGTACATCCTCTATCATTTGCCTAGTGTGAAAATCACGAACCGCCGAAACACATAGTTCACATTCCGCGCAGCTAACACGCTCGGTGATTGCAAATTTACAAAATATGAATTACCCACAACACGGGTTATCGTGCAGAACACAGATATACGCATACACATTATTCCTTTTTTCGAAAATCGGGACACACGGACAAGAAAGTTGCGAGATAGCACTTACACACACTGTTACTCACGATTTGTAATTTACTCTACACACAGATATATGAATTACCTAAGATACTTCATGTAAATAATGAAAAAGATCAAATCAGATTTTTTGTATGTATGCGTGTAGTCGGCGCCAAGTCATAAGAGCAAACGAGAGCGAATACTGTGAGGTTCCCCTACTGCTTGCAGAAAGGTAAACGGATATCACATGACAATTCAGCAAAAATACACATCACCCTGTTCGCGCATAGACAAATAAGACACACACATCGAGTTTGAAATAAAATGACGGAAACTGCGGTTCAAATCTCAGTGATATAATCTCTTGTTACTTGATAGACCTTTGGCGTTAGGAAGGGCATCCGGCCGTAAAACAGATTCTTGTGTATGTCTCTGTTCTCTTACTTGATAGACTTAGTTTCTAGTAATTGCATCTTATCGTTGTAGTCAGGAAGGCTATATGGCGGTAAACGAGTATCTTTGATTCTAGCTAAAAGCTCATACAACAAACAGGGCACGCTATGTTTGTTATCCAACTACTGCACACGTCTGTTAATGTCTCTTACTAATGGCATAGGCTGAGTAGACCTTGAACTAGCTTTTAGGTTGTGGGAAAAAATCCTTCACTTGACGGACGAGGCCTGCACGAACTACCCCTTTGTTGGGGAAGGGCCTTGGCCAACCAAGTGACCATTGCTCAGCCTGAAAGCCTGCGTGAACTACCGCTTAGGTGAAAAAAGTCCATATCCTTACCGAGGGAATCGATCTCCTGGTCACCGAGGTAAAGAGGTATGCATCATGCCTTCTAAGTGACTGCAGAAAACCTACTCGAACCAGTCAAAATGTGTGTAGAAAGTCATGCCGAGTTGAGTCTAAGCCGACTCATAAGGAAGTGTGTATGGCCGCCATCTTGTACAATTTGCGTCGGGAAGGGCATCTTGCCGTAAAACTATGGGACTGTGCAGTTAGACTCCTCTATGTGCTTATGTCAATCTCCATTGCCCTACTACTTAAAACAACGTCCGGAGAGAATCATCATTGTTCTCCTACTCAAGATAGCGTCGGGAAGGGCATCTCGCCGTAAAACTACGTCTGTAATATTAAGCCCCTCAAAGATAACGACTGCCCACGTCGAGAAGGGCAACTAGCCGTTAAAGTGTAGTTAGGCCCTCAAGATGGCGACTGTAAGGTTAGGTTTGCTCTCTTGTGCAAAATCCGCGAACGTATATTGCACTTCTACTCAACTAGAGGGCAATGACCTTAGCTAGACCTCTACTAGGTGTCAGAAAAACATACGAGGCTTTCGCCTCTTTAATAACCATCTCACAAAATTCTTGCTTTTACCTTACCAATAGAGGCGCAGGGAAGGGCAATACCAACTGGTTCAGTTAATAGCAGGCAGTAGTTGCAAAACATTTCTTTCATTAGAACGAAGCATCAATTGGAGATAATATAGCGTATTTTTAAGACAAAAGAAATATTGTCGCCGCCCAAGACAAAACAAAATAATCCAACAACCCGTCAAACCTTCTCGAAAAGCATCTAACAATTCAGTTCTCTTTCAATCACTACTGATCTGCATTTAGGGCAGTCGCCCAGGTGGCTGATTCCCTATCTGTTGTTTTCCTAGCCTTGTCTTAAATGATCGCAAAGAAATTGGAAAATTATTGAACATTTTCCTTGGTAAGTTATTCCAATCTCTAACTCCCCTTCCTATAAACTAATATTTGCCCCAATTTGTCCCCTTGAATTCCAATTTTATCTTCATATTGTCATCTTACATACTTTTAAAGACACCAATCAAACTTATTCGTCTACTGATGTCCTCCCACGCCATCTCTCCACTGACAGCTCGGAACATAACACTTAATCGAGCAGCTCGTCTCCTTTCTCCCAAGTCTTCCCAGCCCAAACTTTGCAACATTTTTGTAACGCTACTCGTTTGTCGGAAATCACCCAGAACAAATCGAGCTGCTTTTCTTTGGATTTTTTCCAGTTCTTGAATCAAGTAATCCTGGTGAGGTTTGCATACACTGGAACCATACTCTAGTTGGGGTCTTACCAGAGACTTATACGCCCTATCCTTTACATCCTTACCACAACCCCTAAATACCCGCATAACCACGTGCAAAGATCTGTACCCTTTATTAACAATCATATTTATGTGATTACCCCAATGAAGGTCTTTTCTTATATTAACACCTAGGTACTTAATGATAGCAAAAGGAACTTTCACCCTATCAACGCAGTAATTAAAACTGAGAGGAGATTTCCTATTTGTGAAACTCACAACCTGACTTTTAACCCCGTTTATCATCCTACCATTGCGCATCGTCCATCTCACAACACTATCGAGGTCACCCTGCAGCCGCTCACAATCTTGTAACTTATTTATTACTCTGTACAGAACAACATCATCTGCAAACAGCCTTATCTCTGATGCCACTTCTTTACACATATCATTCCTAACTCTAGTTGTTCTAAAGAAAAATGAACATAAAGTTGAAAATATATATTTTGATATAAATAGAAACAGTGCCGGCCCCGTGGTGTAGGGGTAGCGTGCCTGCCTCTTACCCGGAGGCCCCGGATTCGATTCCCAGCCAGGTCAAGGATTTTTACCTGGACCTAAGGGCTGGTTCGAGGTCCACTCAGCCTACGTGATTAGAATTAAGGAGCTATCTGACGGCGAGATAGCAGCCCCGGTTTAGAAAACCAAGAATAACGGCCGAGAAGATTCGTCGTGCTGACCACACGACACCTCGTAATCTGAAGGCCTTCGGGTTGAGCAGCGGTCGCTTGGTATTCCAAGGCCTTTCATGGGCTGTTGTGCCATGGGGTTTGGGGGTTTAGAAGTAGAATCAAAGATTAACGATACCTCAGTGCATTTCTGGCCAATAATCTGGATCTGAGTCAATTTCAGCATCTTCACATGATCTTTTCATTTTTCTCTGTCGCTTTGGGGTTACACCTGGGCCTGTATGTCTGATTTTTTTTACCGCTAGTATACCAATTTCATTGCAAATCCTTTCCATGTTTTGGCCTGGCTCAATGCCTAATGCTCTCAGAACCCTCAATCGGCTTGCACACCTCTCATTGTATGCCGAAACTGCATCATTTTCACTACCGGCCTTCTGATTACCAACTATTTCACATGTTGGCCCAAGTCTGTTTCTTCCATCTATTCCGGCATGTTTCTTAAAAATTCTGTCATAAGGAGGCATTCTAAAAGTATGTTTGTTTCATTATCATAACAAACTAACTCCAGACATGACCCAACAAACATTTCAAGAGCGAAAATAGTTGCTACGCATTGTAGAAACAAAGATAGTCCACCAGCTCGCACTGATGTACTGTGAAGTTTGAAATTACGGATTATATTTCAGAAATATTTGTGGGCGTAACCTCAAGTGTCAATTTGGCATTTAAGTGCGATATGAGACGTTAGGAACGACTTTCATCTATATAACTAATGAAAATGTATTTAACATATTTCAAATAACTAAAATTCGTAATATGTATATTTGTCCCTTATTTGTGTACCACCTCCTCTTCAGTCGCTTTATAACGTTACACCCCTATGAATAAAGCCGCCATCTTGTCCCAAGTTCAGGTCCAAGTCCGGGGAGGTCAAGTTAGGTTAACGTGTGGTCAGCGGGAAAGTAAGCCGGGTCGGAAATTTTATTCATTAGGTAATTGTGATAATTGTGCTACCCCTAATTGTCTTCACATTTTATTCTCTGATATCGATGTCATTACTCAGTTAATTTAAAATGGTAAATCTTCTCTAACTTGACGCCTACTTCTTCCCGATAAGACAGATAGCACCACATGTAATTATGAATTGCCAAAGCATTTCTTTGAGTCTAAAACTTGCTTTGTATGCTCTCTGACAAACATTAGAACAAGGCTTGGGTAAAAAAAGGTGGAGATGCAACGCTACGAGATGATTCTCGTATCTTTTAAATGGTACTACAAAAAGATTCATGATTTTCCCTACGTGACTCTCTGCTTGGAGTCAGTGTACGTGATTACTTAATATGTTTGGACCAGGCGAGTTGGCCGTCCGGCTAGGGGCGCGCAGCTGTGAGCTCGCACCCGGGAGATAGTGTATTCGAACCCCACTGTCGGCAGCCCTGAGACGTTTCCGTGGTTTCCCATTTTCACACCAGGAAAATGCTGGGGCTGTACCTTAATTAAGGCCACGGCCGCTTCCTTCCCATTCATAGGCCTTTCCTGTCCCATCGTCGCCAAAACCTATCTGTGTCGGTGCGACGTAAAATAAATAGCCAAAAAATGTTTGGATTATCTTTCTTCGAACTCGAAGTATTTGTTTAAATCTATTTTTCCTTGGCTTGCCACAGTTATGCTAGGTCAGTGTTCTATGTTATGCCTGTTCTGTATTTTTTTCTTTATCTTTATTGTGGTGGACCAATTTACGTGTCTTCCCCGTTTCTTTATGTTTACTGGATATATATTTCTGCTTACGTAGGGACGAAGGGTAACACTGATCCACTGCGATAAGTGTGTGTGTGTGGTGTGTGTGTGTGTGTGCGGCTGTTTGTGGATTCTTTTCCAATTGAGACCTGTTCATATCCTCTTCGACTGCGACGTCTGGCTTCAGCCCATGTTGTGTTATATGTTTAAAACGCTAATGCTGTACGATTCACGTTCGCCGTTTCATGTGATATGGGTGTGTTTCATAGCTGGTGTTGTTTGGTTATTGTGTGGACAGGGGCAGCTTTGCCTACATAGCGGCGACCCAGATAATCTGATCTGTACTCTCGGATCAAGCTCATAAGCCATCGACTGACTTTTATCATGTTGTTACGGTTATTATCTTGATACTGCGTTTTATTCTACTTTGCATATTTGGTGACTATGTGTATATGTGCATGTGCGTTGTGTGATTGTCGGATCGGTGTTATTTTTCAGTAACGTATGAATGTTTTCTTTTGGCTTTATAATTTTTTTTTATTGTCTCATCTATGTTCCTGGCTCGCTCAGATATTTTATTTGCGTATTTCGGGATCTTGTTCTCTATTCAACTTATCATCTTTGGCTCATGTTTGTTTTGCTTTGGTAACTATGGGTACGCCCTTTTATCCTAGTTATAACCTTCTGGTGTTCTATAATTATTCATTTCTGCTCGCTTTGCTTCTTCGGCTTTAATTTCTGAGAAATCCTGACTCTTCTTGGAGTTAAAAATATACTGAGTTCATATAATACTTCTGTCTTTTATATTTTAAAATTATAGTTATTCAAATTATGATTTTTTAAAAGAAAATTGACCTCAAAGTAAATAACATTGTTGGTTAATGCCTATAAAACCAAGCTTAAAGTGTGCATACTGCTTCATTCCTACTAAATTCCTACTAAATCCTACTAATTTCTATGCAGTGGTCTTTGAGAAAAAGGAACATGAATTTGGCAAATTTAACATTGTGAAGATAGGGTGTACCACCTCCCTTAAGGGAGCTTGGAGCTGAACTTGAAACAAGATTGCGGCTATAAGGCTCAATACGTATGCTTTATCCATAGGGGCGTATTATCGGAAGGTGACTTCGGGGACTCAGATCTGAACTATTAACAAGATGGCGGATGCACATGGGACTAGGGAGAAAATGTAAGTCTTAATCCGTGCACTTTATTCATAGGGGGCGCAACATTTGAGAAGCACCTTTGGACACGAAGCTGAAACGAATCTCCCAGGCTAACCGCAAACGATTGTAAGCTTAACTTAACAGAAATTAATTTCGATAACCGGACTAACCGCATGAAAGTGCAGGCTTAAACTTACGCGGACCAAGGCAAACCTAAGCGGTTGCCCTTCCCTACACCCTGAATAAAAGTGCAGGCTTAGTCTTCCACTGACTACGCAATAATCTAACTTAACCTCCCCGGACTTGGAGCTGGACTTGATACAAGGTGGCTGCTACGCTTGGGGCAAGGGAGATAGCGTAAGGCTTAATGCATGCTTTATTCGTAACTTTGGAAGCTGAACTCGAAATAAAAAGACGGCTACACATGGGTCTAGGAATGTTTTAAGGATGAATACATACGCTTTATTCATAGGGGCGTAACGGTGGATGCTGAACTCGGAAAAAGATAGCTACTACACATGGGGCTAGGAAAATGTTATAAGACTAAATACTAATGCTTTATTCACAGGGACGTGACGTTGAAAGGCTATCTTGGGTCTTGGATTTGAGCGACCGCATAAAGGCAAAAGGGCAAAAGACCTAAATGGAAAAAGGGCAAAAGGGATAAACAGTAAAGGGGCAAAAGTGATAAACGGCAAAAGGTCTAAAGTGCTAAAGGGAAAAAGGCTAATAGGGCAAAAGGGGTAAAGGGAAAAGGGGCAAAAGGGAATTACCTATGGGATAAGGCTCAGATCTGAACTTGGAACACGATGGTGGTGTGCGACTTGGGAGATGGTCTAAAGCTTAATATATGTGGTTCGTTCATAGAGACATAACTTTAGAAAGCTACTTCAATTTCTTGAAGCTGAGCGGCTGCAGAGTCAAAGATGCTAACTTGTGAGCTGATGCGTAACGCGCTATTGGTTTTCGGTGTTTGGAACACCGGATGTTCTCCTCCTTATCCTCATAGACTTAGTAGCTTATGAGTACTTCATTATCCTCCTAAGTGCAAGCTTAACCTAATAGACACGGATTAGACTCCAAGCTTAATCTAACAGGCACGCATTCGACTCCAAGCTTAACGTCGTTATATTATGAAGCATCCTTGGGGCTCGAAGCTGAGTGACTTCAGAGTGTACCTTTCCTTCTTCACCTCCGCCTCTTCATAGACTTAAGACTTGCTCCTCCTCCTCCTCTTATACTTAGTAACGTATGACTACCTCCTCCTCCTTCTAAGTGCAAGCTTAACCTAACAGACACGGATTAGACTCCAAGCTTAACCTTACAGGCCCTGGATTCTACCCTAGGCTTAACCCTACAAGGGCTTTAACTTCAGAGACTCAAGTTTGATGCCCAAGTGTGCTAGCTTAATGTAACTGCCAACGCCTGCTGTAATGTTTACATCACTTAGCACCTAACGTTTGAGTTGCGAGAAATTAAAAAATCCTCAACCCGACTGGGAATTGAACTCGGCATTTTGAACAGAATGTAGTTTCAATGCTAGAGCGATATAGATATGTCAACTTGATGTGATAGTGAGAAACCACGTAAAACTATCCTCAGAGTGAGGGTTCGCACTTGCTGTCTCTTGCGTACAAGTTCATGGCTTAGAGGACTTAAAATTTATGTGGCTCACTCGCTCTCTATGAAAAAGGAAAAGCGCGCTGACTCCAACTCTGAGGTGAAAAATGTTGATGAAGGAACAAGCTTTGAAGCGTTGACTTCGCTATGCAGTCGACGGTTAGAAAGAGCTTTAGCATAAATTACGGAATTTAGCGTAAGTCTCTTAGGTTTACCTTGTATCCTTAGGCTTCGAACTAGGTTCTGTACGGTTAATGCCCTTAGGCCTGCGGTCGAAGCCGACGTCTGTAAAGATCGCGTTCTGAACCTCACATGGCCTCACGCTAGCTACGTGTCCAGGCGTAACCTAGATCATTCGCTCCCGCTCCTAACTGAGAGTCGTTTAAAGGCATCGACTGTTGGGAGCGGGAATGTTGGAGCGAGCCAAGGAAGTCAAAGGCCGCTATCCACCTCTAGGTTCGTTCCTTCATTCCTTCACCGGTTTAGAGAAGACGGCTCTTTATGACTTCCGGTCGCTCTTCATGACTTCCGGGAACTAACGAGATAGCGCAAATAGTTTACATTTCCCACAGCAGATGGCAACACAATGTCCAGTCTGGCACGCTACTCTTGATAGAAAACAAACGTACAACTAATATATGCACTGCTGGCACCATTGGCAATTAATCCAACGATAAAAAGGTATAGACTCTAACGAAGAAATGCAATACAAATATACAGTATTAATGGATGACATTTAATATTAGTTTGCCCAAGTTCTATTCTTCTTAAAATGATCTCCTTCAGGACTGTATGGGCCCTACCAGACATATGTTCGAGATATTGGCTCTACTTACACGTATATAAATAATTGTTTAAAGATGTAATCCTAAGTAAGTTACTATGGTATGTACTAAGGCATGAGTTGAAAGCAGAATGTAGTGTTATTTTACATTTTCTAGGCTACGCATGACTCCCGTTTTTATTTGAAGGAAGGAGATAGCGCGAGATAGTTCACATCTATTACAACAGATAGCGACGCAACATTGGCAATAAATCCAATGATAAAGCTTTATATACACATGGTCGTCACTTTTGTTGATTTTGGGAAGGCCTACGATACCGTTGTAAACCTTAACAACGTACTCCAGAGACTAGGGCTGGACAGCAAAACCCGCAGACTCGTCCTAGAAACCTTGACCAACACCCATTCCAAGGTTAAATTTAGAGGCGAGATCTCAGAAAGCTTCGAGATGAGAACTGGAGTAAGACAAGGGGATGAACTCTCTCCACTTCTCTTCAACTGTGTCCTTGAAAAGGTTGTGAGAGAATGGCGCAAGGAAGTGATAACTTTGGTGTTCAGAGTGGTGTCTGCTTGGGCCGTTAGAACGATAGACGTTGCAGATGACAAGGCACTGACTGCTGATTCTCTTGAAATGACAACAATGCAGGTAAATTGCCTCAAGAAGCAGGCTGCCAAAGAGGGTCTTCAAGTGTCGCTGAAGAAAACAAAATTCTTCACCAATATTAAGGAACTAAAAGAGAGATTTTACTAGAGCAAGGAAACATCAAGGGGACAGAGAAATATAAATATCTCGGCGAATAGATTGAACCCAACTTATCAGAAAGAGCATCATTATCCATGAGAGTCGACAAGTTGGAACTAGCCTACCAACTGACTAACAACACCTACAACAAGAAGCTGAAACTTTACACATCAGTCATAGACCAGGGAGTGTCTTTCTTTGAACCGAAGAAATCTGGTGGAAAAATTGGAAGTCAGAGAGAGGGGAATCCTCAGGAAGGTCCCAGGCCAGGTAAGGGAAGATGGGGAATCCCGAAAACGATATAACTCTGAGCTCTACGAACATACTGAGAGGCTCTCCGACTGTGCAAGGGAAAGAAGGGTAGCTTTCTATGGCCATGTTGCAAGATTGCCTCCAAACCGACTGACCAACCGTCTGTTCACCTTCTGGCAAAACAAGAAAGTTCGTACCAATTGGTTGACCGAAGCCGAGAAGGATATAAAAGAACTGGGAAGAAAAAATCTCCAAAACAGACAGTCTGTGAGACGCATCCTGCAGAAAGTCCATGGATTTAAGGAAAATCCCTGAAGGAAAGTTACCCCTGGACAAAAGAGAGAAAGGAATTACACCAGCAGAAGATGCGACAATACTGGGAAAATATCAAAGCCCAACAGTTGAGCAAGCGTGGTCCAAAGTAAGCCCATTCGAAAAGAAGAAGAACGTTTGACAAATATACAGTATTAATGGATTAGAAAGGAGAAGGAGAAGAAGAAGAAAAACGTATCTCAAATTTACAGTATTAACGGATGACATCTAAGTTCCATTCTTCTTAAAATGCTGTCTTTTGTGATTGAATGTATCGTACGAGACGTATGTTCGAGATTTTGACATTACTTCCGTACGACCTCGGCAGTCTACTGGATTTTTTCCAGATGAGTCTCCATTCCTGTTCACGTAGTTTACATTTCACTCAAGAGATGTCACCCGAATATCCTATTTCGACTGGAGCTTCAGAAATTTTCTCGCTCGACTCTCCGCGTTGGAACAACATACTCTTTCATTCAATAATGCGGCGTAGGAAACATAACTGATTAAATGCGGTCTTTAACAAAAATAATGGAAAATACTATCAGCACACAAGTACATATTACCATGTATAGCACCTCCTACAACGGTACGCACAGTATTGTTCCTTTTTCCGCGTACAGTATGTCACACACTCTTCCACTTCAGAGGTGGCCACGGCTCTACCGTGGCTCTACGCCTCTGCATTCGGGAGAAGGGCCTGGGGCACAGTGCTGCATTTCTCGCCTGGCCTCGCCCGTCGGCTGTCCTGAGAAAGCTTTTCCGTGGGTTTCCATTCTCCTGCACTAAGGCGAATGCCGGGACAATTCGTACTATAGACCACGGCCGCTTACCCCCTCAACATCTCAGCACATCTCCTTCACCGTAACAAATCTCCCGGCCTGAGAGACGGCGAAACAGTCTAAGAGGCCCGCCTGCCCCTTCAGGGGGGGGGGGGGGGAATGAAAACGTTTCGTAGTAGTAGTTCCACTTCTTTCAAGAACGATTAAACACCTGTGGGGTCGCAGGTGCAGACTGTTTCGCACATGTGGATTAGGCCCATTTTACGGCCGGATGCCCTTCCTGACGTTAACCCTGTGTGGAGGGACGTAATCACTACTGCGTGTTTCTGTAGTAATTGGCAGTGTGGTCTGTTGTCTGAATATGAAGAGGAGAGTTTTGGGACAAACACAAACACCCAGTTCTCGAGTCTAAAATTTAATCAGAAGAGTTTAAAATATCCGACTTTGCCGAGAATCGAATCCTAGACCTCAGCACCGAAGGGCTTAGATCTGACCATCCAGCTAAGGAGTCGGACTCCTTACACGACTACACGTTAATAAATATTATTTGAAAATATACTGCGGTATACACTTGGCATGAGTTATTTAGCCTGTATTTTAAAGCCAATTCTAGCGTTATTTTCTATTTTCCTTAATGCGATTTAAAACTACGGTATATAATCTTATCCAGTGTACCGTAAAACCGAATGTTGTTAGCAGTATGTTGATTCATTACTATGACCGCATGTAAGAAATAGGTGAGGATTTGTCAGAGTATTTCTTAATTATTTCGGACAGAATGAAACTATGTCGTTTCTACTTGCCGGGTGGTGTATTCAGTATTTTGGATAGTGACTGTTCTTAGTGCTTAGTTTGGGATAGTTACCGCGAACTTTATGCCTTTGCTGGCGAGATGTAGTGTTTACAGTGCACTATGTCTTCTGGTATGGGCTATATCAAATTTGTTACTTTCATTGACCTGTCTCAGTCTCATCCTTGGCTTTGACAATATGAAAGTGACTGAGGTATGAGTGATGCTAGTAATACCATTGCTTATGCAGCCAGTCCCTGTTATGAATGGTGTGAAAATATCGCTCATAGGGTCAGTTGGTGCATGCATTTCAGTGGGCTTGGCAGACTGATATGTAATAGCAGCGGCTGGCTCGGTGAGGAAAGCAACGGAAAACTACCTCATTCCTCATTTCCCTAGTACGCCTCTTCAGTGACGCCTAGGCTATTTATGACAGCTGTTGGTGGAGCTTCAGAGGATCAAACCAGCCTTCGGGCTGAATACCCAACATACAACACCGCGAACTTGGTGTCGGTTATTGCTCTTAACCTACTTAATCTACAGTACATCCTTCATAGATTATGAGTGCCTGCAAGAAGTAAACTGATAAGTATTGCTCAGTACCATCCTGTTTATTTCATTTCATTGTTTCATTATGGCACAAATGACGTACATGCCATGCAGACCACAAGCACTGCACTGACTCTCTGACTGAGTGCGGGAAGAGGCTAGACTCTAAAAAAGAAAGCGGCATCTGTATGTCACGTGATTATCTGAAGCATAGTATTGGCTAGAAATGAACGAGAGTCAATGTTACTAGATAGCTCCTTCTTGGAGTCGCATTTGATGGTGAAAGCCGTTCGTTGATAAAAGAGTCGGCTCGTAAATGAACGACTAGCTCTCAAGGAACAAGGGGGGAGCTAGCTCATACAAGAGTCGACTCGTAATGGGACAATTGATGATTGATACAGTTGGTAGCAACACCAATAATACCAAGCGTTCATTACATTCACCAGAAGGATAAAATTCGTTTCAGTTGATCCTAGTTTATTATCAATATTATGAGGCAACAAGCGGGGGCAAGCATTACCTCTTGTGGATCGTTCCAGCTCTGCTCAGATGAGTTAGTTCATCATCATGACACTCAAGAACGCCACGCGCATCATTTCATGGAGGGGTGAGTTCTCGATCGCGGAACTTAAGCGTGGTATCATTACGCCTCCCATTTAACGGAGCGTCTATTAGTTCACAACGCAAATGAAGTTCAGGAGTAGCATGAAAACACGCACGTCATTAAATCCACCAGATGTTAACAATGCATGTTTGTTTTAACAATAATGATATTTGTTCGTGGCGTCGACCTATGGAGATATTTTGCCACTTCATTCACCATTTGAGAGGAACCTGCGTGTAACTGGAATTACGGAAGTGTAGAGTGTTGTATGTGAGGCAAGGAACGTTAAGGACGACACAAACCACCAGTCCCCAGGTCAGGGATATTACTCAGTTACAATTAAAAACCAGTTGTGAACGTGGAGGACTTTTGTTTGTGTTATGGCAGGTTAGAATGTAAGTGCTGACTGTCGATGTTTTGGTATTGATCAGGAGTAGGTCAGGGAAAATGAATGTGACGAAAGTTGATGTAGGCATAAGGACAAGTGATGAGTTTGCTGGATCCTCGAGCCGATGACTGCTACAGAATTGTTATCATTTTTGTTATTATTTATTCCTATTATCACTATTATCATTATTATATTATTATTATTTAGTTAAATATAATAATTATTATTATATTATTATCATTATTTTATGATTAATTTCATTATTATTGTTATATTTTATTATAATTATTAATATTGTGTCTTATTGCTTTGTGAACATGTAATGGGGCGGAAAGCCTGTTTGTTCATAAATAAATACTAAATACTATCAATTAAAAACCACTGACCCGGCCGGGAATAGGAGCCGGGGCCGCAGGGTGACAGACGGACGCATTGCCTCCTGCAGCGCGGAGGCGGACAACAACTTAGTAATTATAAACCTGTTAATATTGTTTGTGCCCCAGCCAAAATTTTCGATTATTGTATTGTACAAACCATTTTATGATCATCTTAGAAATTGTATCTCGCTGAGGCAACATGGATTCATGGCGAGAAGATCCACAGAATCAAATATTTGCAACTTTAATGAATATGTATCCGCTAGTTTAGATGAATATGCTCAGGGTGATGTAATTTTCACAAATTTTCAAAAAACTTTTGACAAGGTTAATCATGATTGCTTAGTAAATACATTTTCTTCCTTTGGATTTTCTACAACATTACAAAACTTACTGGTACCGTATTTAAAGGATAGAACTCAGGCTGTAAGTTACAAAGATCATATATCTTCCAAATTTGATATGAACTCTGGAGTACCTCAAGGTCCTAACTTGGAGCCTTTGCTACTTCTAATCTTTGTTAATGACATACCGGGAACTATAACATCAAAATTCTTATTTTTGTTGATGATATTAAAATATACAAACCTATTAAAACAGTGTCTGATTGACAACAACTTCCAAACGATTTAGATTCTCTTGTAGACTGGAGGAAGCACAATAAGCTAAATTTTATTATAGGTAAATGTGTAGCCATGATATTTATTCGGAAGAAACGGAAGATTAAATATAACTATGCGATGGATACCGACATATTAACTCGTGTCGAGACGAAAATGGATTTAGGAATAACATTCAATGAAGATTTAAGATTCAACGACCATATTCAAAAACTTACGAATAATGCTCTTAAAATGTTAGGCTTCATTATACGGAATTCATTATCATTTCATCCAAATACATTACTAATCTCGTTTAAGTCATTTGTAATGTCCAGACTTGAGTATGGCTCAATTATTTGGAACCCAATGACCACGAAAAATATCAATCATCGAGAGTGCTCAAAACAAATTTTTAAAATTCATGACTTATAAAATCACAGGGAATTGCCGAACCTTGATAAATTATTCAGGTATAGTGAAGGAACATGGTTTGAATAGCTTGCTCCACAGATGAAGTTGCAAAGATTTGACTTTCCTGTATAAAATAATTAATTCTGTAAATGATGACTCAAACATATTGAATTCAATAACATTTTATGTGCCACATAAACTAAGTCGTCCTAGAAACATATTCTTTCTATCAAAGGCTAAGACTGAAATGCATTAGAACTGCCAATTAACACAGCAATGAGACTCTACAATAATATTCATTCCTATGTTGATAGTTTTAGTATGGCCGAAGCTACATTCATTTCGCCAGGTAACACTGTACGTCTGAATATAATTTATTAGATTATGAAGATTTTATTTTTTAAAAGGAAAACTAGTATAAACTAGTATAAATGTTGTAAACCATGTTTTTAAATGTATTACATTCCAAGTGGAAATCCTGTTAAAATAACTGCTTTAAATATATACTAACTTTAATTAGAATGTATTAGTACTGTAATGTAATATTATATTAACCTTAATTATTTTGATTATTTAGTAATGTGACTTGTGTGTCACAGGAATTAAGTTTTTTTGCTAAGGGCTTTACGTCGCACCGACACAGATAGGTCTTATGGCGACGATGGGATAGGAAAGGCCTAGGAGTTGGAAGGAAGCGGCCGTGTCCTTAATTAAGGTACAGCCCCAGCATTTGCCTGGTGTGAAAATGGGAAACCACGGAAAACCATCTTCAGGGCTGCTGATAGTGGGATTCGAACCTACTATCTCCCGGATGCAAGCTCACAGCCGCGCGCCTCTACGCGCACGGCCAACTCGCCCGGTGAATTAAGTTTTAAGATTACTCCAGCTATATATTGTTTTTGTTTTAATTTGTATTTTTTAAAGTCTAAGTAACAATTGTCGTGAACATTGTAATTGGGACTCATGACCTGTTAAGTTCACAATAAGTAAATAAATAAATAAATAAATAAATAAATAAATAAATAAATAAATAAATAAAAATAAGTAAATAAACAATGCATGGTACTAGTGCTTCTGCTGAGATAAATTCAGCAAAACAAGATTAATCATCACCGAAAGAGATACGGTAATACAATAGCACGACATCTGTTTGTAACTCTTTTGCACTCCTAATTTGCGCTGTGAGCAATTGACGTGTCCTTGTGTTATTTTATTTTAAAGCTCCCTACAGAAGACGACGTCCAGCACCTCTTCAGCAGCGGAGCGTACATATATCGCCATCTCCACAAAGAGGAACCGTCTCGAGGTGATACGTACGGTTTCGGATTCATAATCTCAAACGTTTCGCTAGCGGATATTGGCATAACTTGAAATTTGCGTGTTGCTCAAACTCCAACATTCTCAGATTTCAACGCTCACATTCAACTACCCTTCATAAAACAGACCACGGTTCTGCTTACACCGTAATCACGCATCTGCCTCTTGCTGGGACTAGCGAGGGGCTGTCATGGTACCATCCTGTTGTGCAAACTCTCAGTTGTAATGCACCACAGAGACACTAGACGGTCATCGAAACAGACTTTCAACGTATTAGGTCGTGTTACGTACATGTAGTACGTGTTGAAGAGATGTTAAGTACAGAACAAAAATGGCCTGCCGGACCCAAGGTGGATCCGAACCCACAACATCCCGATTTCGCGTCGGTTGCTCTACCAATTGAGCTATGGTGGCCTAGGCCATCTTTGTTCTGTTTGTACTGTTCTGTTTGTTCTGTACTTAATATCTCTTCAACACGTACTACATGTACGTAACACGACCTAATACGTTGAAAGTCTGTTTCGATTACAATGCGGTCGTGAAAATTCAATATTCATTGACATGCCCCACAACGGGCGACTTAAACGCACTCTACAGTGTGCTAGCAGCAGTGCCAGACCTGTAGCTCAGATCCTTTCAAACAGAACAAAGATGGCCTAGGCCACCATAGCTCAATTGGTAGAGCAACCGACGCGAAATCGGGAGGTTGTGGGTTCGGATCCCACTGGTGTCCGGCTGGCCATTTTTGTTCTGTACCTAACATCTCTTCAACACGTACTACATGTACGTAACACGACCTAATACGTTGAAAGTCTGTTTCGATTACAATGCGGTCGTGAAAATTCAATATTCACTAGACGGTCAGTTCCCGAGCCGCCTCTGTGGTGTAGTGGTTAGCATGATCAACTGCCACCCCCCGGAGGTCCGGGTTCGATTCCCGGCTCTGCCACGAAATTTGAAAAGTGGTACGAGGGCTGGAACGGGGTCTACTCAGCCTCGGGAGGTCAACTGAGTAGAAGTGGGTTCGATTCCCACCTCAGCCATCCTGGAAGTGGTTTTCCGTGGTTTCCCACTTCTCCTCCAGGCAAATGCCGGGATGGTACCTAACTTAAGGCCACGGCCGCTTCCTTCCCTCTTCCTTGCCTGTCCCATCCAATCTTCCCATCCCTCCACAAGGCCCCTGTTCAGCATAGCAGGTGAGGCCGCCTGGGCGAGGTACTGGTCATTCTCCCCAGTTGTATCCCCGACCCAAAGTCTGAATCTCTAGGACACTGCCCTTGAGGCGGTAGAGGTGGGATCCCTCGCTGAGTCCGAGGGAAAACCGACCCTGGAGGGTAAACCGATTACGAACGAACGAACGGTCAGTTCTCGAACTATGCCATTACATATATTTGTTACGTAAAGTAAACTTGTCAACGATTGTGAATTGCTGGGGTTTGGACAGGAGCCAGTTTCCTTGCTTCGGTCTTGGTAGCTAAGTAGGGGCTGAGGGGAAATTCTATACTCTATAACTTTGTTCACTAGAGAGGGGAGGAGAAGTAGTGCTTCTTTATCTTATAGTGTATGTGTATTAGGGAGAAAATGTACGTTAATTATTTAGAGGAAATAAAAGTATAGAATATAAATACAGAGCATCTTGTAAGACATTATTTTTATTGATAAATGATAACCTTCTAGAAAGTCTTGATTAGCGAAGACGTCGCGTAAATTCAGGCAATTTACTACAGGAAAGAATATCCTAACCCACATTCCAGGCACTTAAGTCAAAGTAGCCTATTGCGGGATTCATTAACCGCTAATGCAAGAAGTGTGAAATTTTGTTCAGAATATTTTTTTAAAGTAGGATGATGAGTGGGAATTTTTTAAATTAGTATGAACATTAAGAATGATTTGTTTAGCTTTTTTGCGACATAAATTGGATGGTTCAGTACCAGAGGTAACTAAGCACCACCTGCCATATTTTGACTGAATGAAGGACGAAGTCAACGAGGGATTTAAAGTTATAGCAGCTATCAAATTCATTTGTTGAAGCCCTTGGACAATGAAAAATGCATCCTCTTTCATAATGAAAATTATTCCAAAGTTTCTCTTACGCTAGTTTACGTATCAGTACTACAAATTCTACAAATTATGCCCTAAAAGAAATAATACTATGATATGCCCTCTGACAGTCATCAAGCTTTAGGGTGTAAAGACAATTGGGATATATTTTTGCTCTTTGGATAACTACGGATACACTATCATAGGAATTAAAATATAATATACGCTCTTTATCCTGATCTGATGTTTCCTCCACTGTTGCCAGATTTCTGTAGAAGTGATGATTAATGGGATAGACATACTTCAAGAACTCCAAGAGGTCAGTCTTTTTTCAGTCGTTATCCTGTGCCCTTGAGGGTACAAGAGTGGTGTTGTGCCCCTAAATCCACTTGTGCGACCATCTGTTCTCTTGCTCAGATCAACGGTCACTGTAACACGTTCTTGAAAGTTTTAGAAAGCTGTGAACTTAAGTGGGCTGTCTGTTTGGAGAACAAAGTGTCGAATCTGAAACCACTGCACTTTTGTCCAGCGATACATTTTTTCCGGTTGGTAATTTATTCTGGAGTGGCTTGCAGGAATGGAACATGCTGCTGCCCATGTGAGGGACGTGTAAATGAGGCTTCTTCCTGTTTTGCGGATGCAATGCCAGTCAACCAGTTTTCTGGTGTAAAGACATTGGGCATGTTTGATTCATTAGTACAGGCATTTTCTTCCGTTTGGTATGTTCTATCATCGTCGTCAACAGTAAGTAATTAGGTAAGTCGGATACTGATAAGCTCTCATGTAATATTACCACCATCTCAGCACTTAGTCATGTATGGTCCACACATCACAGTCGTCTTTATAGTGCCAGACTTGCTCGCTGGTGGCAGCACGTTACAATATGGTTATTAATCATATGTGGCATAGATACAAGACGATCTTTCTACGCACTACACTGAAGATGTCAAAATGTGCTACGATGGCGCTTAGACACATCTGCAACAGGCAGATTTTTGATGCCCCCATCGTAAACAAGAACAGGGTCGTGTCACCATGCAGTTACGCACCAAGTCTTCCACACTCTGGTCATCTTCAAATCGTTGCCCTCCTAGAGCTTCTTTAAGCGGTCCGAACAAATGGAAATCGCAGGGCGACAAGTCCAGGCTGTAAGAAGGATGATCAAGTGTAGTCCAGTGCATTTCTTGTAGCGTGGAGACAGTTAAGGCTGCAGTATGGGGCCGTGCATTGTCGTGGTGGAGGATGACCTGTTGAATCTGTTGGCCTCATTTTGGCGGCGATATATAACCCTCGCCTTGTTCAGCAGCTCGCAGTAATAAGCAGCATTCATTGTGCGTCACTCATGCAAAAATATAATCAGCAAAGTGCCTCGCCGATCGCAAGAGCGGGTTGCAAGAACCTTGCCAGCTAACAGTCCATCTTGGCTGATTTTCCACACGTTCTCGTCCTTCCTTGAACTTCCTATGCCAGGCAAACACACGCGTCCAGAACAATGTTTGATCACCGAACTGTGCAGGTAATCTCTGGCTAATTTCCACCACTGTAACTGCTTAACGAGCAAGAAACTTTATAATTATGCGTTGTGCAGTGGAGGGGTGCAGCAGTTGTACCGATATCGTGAGCGTTACTGAGGAAACGGCGGGACACATCTAACAGAACGCTCTTCCCACTCCTAACTGTCCGCCTAAGCATAGCAGAAGCGCGGGCCAGTCCTACCAACTGTTGATGTTCAGGAACAAAGATCCTGTTTATATTTGACCGACCTTCGTAGGACTTACAATTAGTGTTTTGACAGACTGTAAAACTTTATACTTACAGTAACTAAGTCGAGGGTTAAAAGTATACCTTCCTACTTAAAAAATCATATACTCATATAAAATGTGTTTGTGTTATTAAGACGAGTCGTGACCGAAACGTTGGGATTTTTTACTAAAACTTTTAACCCTAAAATTCCCTAAATCTTCCTGTTCCATATACCGTTATCAATTTTGCCCCAAAATCTACTTTTAAAACGATAATACCGGATTTGATGGGTAGTAGCACGGCGCATATAGATGGAGCAAACGCCCTTTTCTCTCACGTTGTCGGACAATATTGGCTTCAAAGATTTTTCCGACTACCATTTCAATAATCGCGCTCTACCTGTAATAGCAGTAAGCTTTGCGTAACAGGAGACGGAAATCTGTGGGAGAAACTTACACTCCAGAGCAGTTTTAATGCAAGTATATTTCTTAAAACTTTCAATTGCACTTTTCTATAGCTGAAGCCACGTTAAGAAAACAGTATTGATCTTACAGACCTACAAGGAGTTAACACCCCCCCCTCAGAGACACCAATAATTCCTCTTGATTGAGGGATATTATACTGTACTTTGTATTGTACTATATAAAACAGATAGGATTAGGCATTCTTGCCCTGATTTATTAAAATAACTACATAACAATTCATTTTCATAAATATATTCGTAGGGATTTATTTTGGATTTTTCTCTTCTCAAAAGAAGTATTCCTGATGATGTTTCCATTCACTGGAACCATATTTTAGCTTGGGTCTTAATGCCCTCTCCCTCTATTCCTTACCACAACCCCTAAATATCTTCATAACAAAGCGCAGAGGTCTGTACCTTTTATTTACAGGCCCGTTTATGTAATTAGCAATAAAGATTCTTCCTTATATTAACACCTAGGTACTTACTGTGATTTCCATAAAGAACTTTCAACCCATCAACGTAATAATTAAAGCTGAGAGGACTTTTCCTGTTAGTGAAATTAAAAACCTGACTTTTAATCCCGTTTATCAGCGTACCATTGCCTGCTGTCCATCTCCCAGCTTTGTCGAAGTCTCTTTACAGTTGCTCACAATCTAGCAACTTATTTATTAGCCTACGCACAAAAACATCATCCGCAAAAATTAGTCGATTTTTCCTCTTCGGTTTAGGTCGGTAATCGTTGAATATGTTTATTCTCCTTGAGGTAGCAAATTTTTTATAATTTCATTCTTATATGACCCAATGTGTCGTAGTTCAGTCTTTAGACTAGTCAAAGCCAATGCGCAGGCTCGCTGCTGTATGCCAGCTCGGCAGTCTGCGTGTTGAATTGACTCAGACGATCTGACACTCCATCAGCTTGCCTGATCAGTTACGAGTCGTGTTGTCGAAAGTGAACTGGAACGAGTTGTAAGAGAGCGATGTTGTTTCTCGCTGGAAAGCAGCCGTAAGTTTCTACTTGTGCATATCATGGAACGTAAAGATACTTACCACGAGCCTTAAAATTGTTTGCCCGGAATTCTACTCCATATTCATCTGAAATGGGAAAAAAAGGAAGTCATATAAGGAGATGCTGTTAAGTTAAGGAACTAGGGTTTTATAGTACCCATGATCAGTAAGATTGTGGGGAACACCACGGGTCTGGGCATTTCCTCTCATTAGTACCCACTGTGTGTCGAACACCATGGGAATACCGGTAGGTATGGGTTTGCGCTTGGCATGAGTGGCGCCATTATGTGAGAAACACCGCCTGTGTGACCTATAATAATTGTGAGTAGTACCATAATGTGTGGAACACCGTGAGTCAACGCTACTTTTGATTAGTACCGCAACATGACAAATACCAGCCATGGTTCAACTTTACAGCGATAAGTACCATTATGAGGGGGCGTTGACCTGGATTTTTGAACCCTTAACAACAAGTATCCTCGATTCAGGATTGTGCTTTATAGGCTATCTCTTGATCAGTATTACTAGTGTTTATGATAGTTTCTGGGAAAGTGGGCCACTGATTGTTTTCACTTCATATCCATCCATTCATTCTTCATCATTACGTTTTTTATTCTGGTCAGTGAATGATTTTGAACTTTTAAATTGTCATTGCATTTCGTCTCTTTCCGTACCATTAGGAACCGAGGACCTAGATGTTAGGTCCCTGTAAGCAAAAATCATCCTCAAAATCATTATGTTTCATTTCAGTTCGCACTGTAAGTCAATCAGCCGTAGCGGCCTTTCCAGGCTAATAATTTGCACATCGACTGAGAAGGATGTAGAAAACACCTGCAAGTCCTTTTATAATGCCTGAATATCGTGGAATCTATTCTCGAATTCTTCGTGTGGTGTGAGGATAACGCGCATCCCCATTCGCCTTCAGTACGTATTACGTCATGCACTTCCCCTCCATGCTCGCTCAGCTGCTCTTGCTCCTCAACAGCGCGGATCAGACTGGCTACGAAGTTGTTTCTTACTGGTTCAGAATTGTTATCTTTTGAGTCATCAGTTCATAGATTGGTATGATGCAGCGTTCCATGCCACCCTATCCTGTGCTTACCTGATCATTTCTACGTAACCGCCGCATCCTACATCTGCTATAATCTGCTTATCATATTTATATCTTGGTCTACCCCTACCGTTCTTACCACCTACACTTCCCTAAAAAACCAACTGCACAAGTCCTGGGTATCGTAAGATGTATCCTACCATTCTATTTTTTATGGTCAAATTTACCAGAATCGATCTTTTATCACCAGTTCGATTTAGTAACTCTTCATTCTTGATTCGATCTATCCATTATTCCTTCATGATTCTTCTGTATCACCACATTTCGAAAGTTTCTCTTCTCTTTCTTTCTGAGCTAGTTATCGTCCATATTTCACTGCCACACAATACTACGCTCCAGATGAAAGTCTTCAAAAATCTCTTTCTAATTCCTGTATTCATGTTGGAAGTGAGCAAATTTCTTTTCTTAAGAAAGGCCTTCTTTGACTGTGCTAGTTTACATTTCATGTCCTCCTTACTTCTACCAAAATTAGTTGTTTACTACCCAACTAACAGTATTCATCAACTTCCTTTAAGACTTAATTGCCAGGCTGAGTGGCTCGGACGGTTAAGGCGCTGGCCTTCTGGCCCCAACTTGGCAGGTTCGATCCTGGCTCAGTCCGGTGGTATTTGAAGGTGCTCAAATACGCCAGCCTCGTGTCGGTAGATTTACTGGCACATAAAAGAACTCCTACGGGACTAAATTCCGGCACCTCAGCGTCTCCGAAAACCGTAAAAGAGTAGTTAGTGGGACGTAAAACAAATAACATTACTATTAAGACTTAATTTCCTAATGTAATATTTCCTGCATGTCTTGACATTGTTCGACTGCACTCTTACATTTGTTTTGGACTTATTTATTTTCATCTTGTACTCCTTACCCAAGATTCTGTCCATTCCATTCAGCTAATTCTCCAGATCTTCTGCAGTCTCAGATAAAATAATATCGTTAGAAGATCTCAGGGTTTTGAATTCCTCTCCTTCGATTGTTATTCCCTTGCCAAATTCCTCTTTGATCAATCAATCAATCAATCAATCAATCAATCAATCAATCAATCAATCAATCAATCAATCAATCAATCAATCAATCAATCAATCAATCAATCAATCAATCAATCAATCAATCAATCAATCAATCAATCAATCAATCAATCAATCAATCAATCAATCAATCAATCAATCAATCAATCAATCAATCAATCAATCAATCAATCAATCAATCAATCAATCAATCAATCAATCAATCAATCAATCAATCAATCAATCAATCAATCAATCAATCAATCAATCAATCAATCAATCAATCAATCAATCAATCAATCAATCAATCAATCAATCAATCAATCAATCAATCAATCAATCAATCAATACTGATCTGCATTTAGGGCAGTCGCCCAGGTGGCAGATTCCCTATCTGTTGCGTTCCTAGCCTTTTCCGAAATGATTTCAAAGAAATTGGAAATTTATTGAACGTCTCCCTTGGTAAGTTATTCCAATCCCTAAGTCCCCTTCCTATAAATGAATATTTGCCCCAGTTTGTCCTCTTGAATTCCAACGTTATCTTCATATTGTGATCTTTCCTACTTTTATAAACGCCATTCAAACTTATTCGTCTACTAATATAATTCCACGCCAACTCTCCGCTGACAGCTCGGAACATACCACTTAGTCGAGCAGCTCTTCTTCTTTCTCTCAATTCTTCCCAACCCAAACATTGCAACATTTTTGTAACGCTACTCTTTTGTCGGAAATCACCCAGAACAAATCGAGCTGCTTTTCTTTGGATGTTTTCCAGTTCTTGAATCAGGTAATCCTGGTGAGGGTCCCATACACTGGAACCATACTCTAGTTGGGGTCTTACCAGAGACTTATATGCCCTCTCCTTTACATCCTTACTACAACCCCTAAACACCCTCATGACCATGTGCAGAGATCTGTACCCTTTATTTACAATCCCATTTATGTGATTACCCCAATGAAGATCTTTCCTTATATTAACACCTAGATACTTACAATGATCCCCAACAGGAACTTTCACCCCATCAACGCAGTAATTAAAACTGAGTGGACTTTTCCTATTTGTGAAACTCACAACCTGACTTTTAACCCCGTTTATCATCATACCATTGCCTGCTGTCCATCTCACAACATTTTTGAGGTCACGCTGCAGTTGCTCACAATCTTGTAACTTATTTATCACTCTATAGAGAATAACATCATCCGCAAAAAGCTTTACCTCCGATTCCACTCCTTTACTCATATCATTTATATATATAAGAAAACATAAAGGTCCGATAATACTGCCTTGAGGAATTCCCCTCTTAATTATTACAGGGTCAGATAAAGCTTCACCTACCCTAATTCTCTGAGATCTGTTTTCTAGAAATATAGCAACCCATTCAGTCACTCTTTTGTCTAGTCCAATTGCACTCATTTTTGCCAGTAGTCTCCCATGATCCACCCTATCAAATGCTTTAGACAGGTCAATCGCGATACAGTCCATTTGACCTCCAGAATCCAAGATATCTGCTATATCTTGCTGGAATCCTACAAGTTGAGCTTCAGTGGAATAACCTTTCCTAAAACCGAATTGCCTTCTATCGAACCACTTATTAATTTCGCAAACATGTCTAATATAATCAGAAAGAATGCCTTCCCAAAGCTTACTTACAATGCATGTCAAACTTACTGGCCTGTAATTTTCAGCTTTATGCCTATCACCCTTTCCTTTATACACAGGGGCTACAATAGCAACTCTCCATTCATCTGGTATAGCTCCTCCGACCAAACAATAATCAAATAAGTACTTCAGATATGATACTATATCCCAACCATTGTCTTTAGTATATCCCCAGAAATCTGATCAATTCCAGCCGCTTTTCTAGTTTTCAACTTTTGTATCTTATTGTAAATGTCATTGTTATCATATGTAAATTTTATTACTTCTTTGGCCTTAGTCTCCTCCTCTATCTCGACATTTTTCTTGTAACCAACAATCTTTACATACTGCTGACTGAATACTTCTGCCTTTTGAAGATCCTCACATTCTCACTCCCCTTGTTCATTAATTATTCCTGGAATGTCCTTCTTGGAACCTGTTTCTGCCTTAAAATACCTATACATACCCTTCCATTTTTCACTAAAATTCGTATGACTGCCAATTATGCTTGCCATCATGTTATCCTTAGCTGCTTTCTTTGCTAGATTCAATTTTCTAGTAAGTTCCTTCAATTTCTCCTTACTTCCACAGCCATTTCTAACTCTATTTTTTTCCAGTCTGCACCTCCTTTTTAGTCTCTTTATTTCTCTATTATAATAAGGTGGGTCCTTACCATTCCTTACCACCCTTAATGGTACAAACCTGTTTTCGCATTCCTCAACAATTTCTTTAAACCCATCCCAGAGTCTGTTTACATTTTTATTTACCGTTTTCCACCGATCATAATTTCCTTTACTGCCTATTCTATATAAACAATTTAACGGAGGGGTGAATGGATGACAGTTTGTTACGGAAATATATTTTTAATATGTTGACAACGCACTTAATCGTTTCGATAAATTGTGGAGAACCTTGAAAGAAATATTTCAAACCGAACAATGTAAAGATTACGGAACAACAGTTTCATTGATTTCCGCGAAGAAAAATGTATAACAACGGATGGATGAAGAAAACAGACAGACAAAGAAGGAATAAGTGATTTTTGGCTGCAAAACTGTCTTCCCAGATAGTTAGTTAATGCTGTATGTAATATCAGTAAATGGCTTAAAATTATATATTAAAATAACGATACGGACTTACCAGCAAGCACATTGAAGACTACCTGTAAGAGACAAAACAAACAAACGTTTAATGATGACGAATGCAAACCATATCTTCGTAAGAGCATAGACCAAATCGAACTAAATTTAACGCTACCTTAATTGTTTTTGTTAATTAGGAACAAAAGATTGTGAGTTCATCAGTTCTGTGTACTTCCTGTGCCTTGTCCTACTAGCTATGTTGTACCCGTCGCTGACTGATAGTGTATGTAATACACTCTACCGGCAGCAGAAGGAACACAGCACACTTCACGACAATGGTCAATCAGTGTAACATAATTGTTGATAGATTTTAGGGGCGGAGGTTTGTCGTGTCGCCGACACGGCGCCGTCCGCTGTCTGTACACGGTTTAGCAAACGGTCCGACCTAGAGTCGAACCGCGACCTCCCAGTACAAAGAGTAATGTAAAATAAGATTCAAAAAGTCAAAGTAAAAGCGGAAACTGAATCCAAGTGTATCTCACAACTCAGTAGTGAAAATGCCAGGTCCAAGTGTTGAAAGTGTCAGAGTAAAATAATTATATTAGGGAAATATTTTTAAGACATATATTGGAAATCTCTAGACAATGCAGCTTTGAGAAGTTGAAACTAGCTAGGCATGGTGAAACATTAAGGTACACACAGGATGTTTGTAACTTCCTTATCATGGCGGGTACACGGTCAAAGGGCAACAGATTGAAGCTTAGAAGACACACGTAGACAGAAAAATTTCAGGTATTCAAGCTTCCAGAACAATTGAGAGATTATAACTTTATTAGAGAAGGGAAGTTAGTGACCAATAGGAAAACGACAAATCAGAATCACGAGGAGTTCGAAGTCGACATTGCGCGGTAGTTTCGAGAACACCAAAGGTGACTTAAGGAGGTAACAAAAGATTAGGAAGGCAGTCAGCAGTCGGTATCAGTTGGGAGCGACAATTGGGGAGCAGAAGTCGGCAGCAGAAAGTCAGTTGGGAAGTCCAGCGTGACAGTAAGCCGGTCAAGCCGCGAGACTGTAATCAAGTAAGAGCTCGTAGTCAGAACCTACAGTCAGGGAATCGGTGATCACTAAGTCACTGTTGAAAAGTAATCAAGGCAGTTTGCCGGGAAATCATCTAATCTTGGATGCTAGAGTAGAGGGTCGTAAGAACACTTGAGCGGGTTAGTCAAGATGACGAGTACGAAATTAAAGCCTTTCAGGTAGCAACAGGCGACTAGGGAAGGGTACACGTATTTAGGCGTTGGTGGTGGCGTCATGATGTGGAGCGGCATCATGTTGAATGGCCGTACGGACCTGCACAACTTCATGGGTGGTCCGAGGAACACTGTTAACGCTCGGAGATACGGAGATGAGGTACTGAGGCCACATGTTCGACTCTTCAGAGGTGCGGTTAGTCCAGACTTCCTCTTAATGGACGACAATACCCGACCGTACCGCGCTGCTCTGGTAGAAGAATTTCTGGCTGGGGAATTTATTCATCGCATGGATTGGCCAGCGAGGTCTGCGGATCTGAATCCTATAGAACATAACTGGGGTGCATTGGGGGAGGCGAATTTCTTCCCGTCAGCCTCCACCAAGGACCGTCCAAGACCTTCGCATTGCCGTTTCGGAGGAATGGGGTCGACTACCACGAGAGCTTTTGGACCATCTGATAGAGAGCATGCCACGTCGCTGCGAAGCATGTGTGGCCGTTAGGAGTAACCATACACCCTATTAACAGCGTATTTTGTTGTGAAAGACATTGCCACGTTTTGTTAGTTGTTGTCCAAGGTGTACCTTAGCTATCAGAACCTTTCTGACACTGTTTCTTTGGACAAGTTTTGGCACATATGGTGTGTGAGTCAGCTTCCGTTTCTTCAGCAATCCGTCTGACATTCCTACCAGGCGGTATGGCGTCGTTTATTGATTATGCTTAACTTTCGGACACTAGTGTACATCCAGTACATTTTATATAGTTACGTGACAACATTTAACTTCTATAAATTTCATTTCTTTAGTTAAGTGGCTAGGTAATTAAAAAATACATGAGTGATAGCACACTGAGCAGCACAGAAGAATTGCAGCGTGGGATGCTGGCACATCCACCCTTCCCCACCAATCTCAGTTGGGCACATTGGACTGTGAAGATTGTCCTAAATGTTTCAAATTCCAAAATTACAAAAGTTAGACTACTTACCAGTATGAATAAGAATATCTGAATTTTATAACGCATGATTCCTGGAGGACTCAGCACTCACTGGGACCTTAACCATCCTTCTTTCTTATCTCATTAAAGTCAAGCGCAATATATGAGCCAGAAAATAGCATAATAAAATCACACCATGAGTTTTATATGTATTCCTGCTACTCAGTCGTCTATGAAGACTCTGCACCTGTCTTGCTTTTCGGATGATTTGATATAAGATAAGTCGTTGCTAAAGTAATAAATATGTAAATAATTCAGTTGGAAAGATTATATTTATGAAGCGTATTTTTAGCTCATATTAAATCTCGTTTCGAGCAAGACAGAGCGATCTTTTCTGACGTCAGTGAAATAAAAAGAATTCCTGAATTTTGCCCTCTTTTATACAACGAGTTACAGTAGAATGTTGCCTTAATTTTGCAACATCTGTAGTTCGTTAAGCATTATTTACTTTTTTCTCTTTTTATATTGTGCCCAGAATTACGTCATTGGCACTTTCAATAATGTCGTTTTGGATTCAATGTCACGTTCCTTTAAGTACTTAGGTGTTTTGTAAATGTGTGTCCAATTTCGTAGTATACTAATTGTAAAAACTCAACATAGTTTCCTCGGTTAGGAGTTTCCTTGTGTTCCTCGTGACCTATGAAAGGCAGCTTTTGTTTTGCAAATAGGCAAGTTACATCAACTAATCCTTTCATTATTTCTCTGTTGAAATCAAATTCGCCATTATGTTTTGAATCATCCACCCCGCGTTGTTCACCTACCTGAATGTCTATTGTTGATTTAGCGAAAGTCTAACATCTCGGTACTGCAGATAAATGCGACCGAGTCTTTTCATGACGGATCTTTGCTTCAAACAAAAGTACTGATGTCTGAGAAATCAAGTCTATTCCATACGCATCTATCTCTTTCGAGATAGAACACAAGGCCAGAAAAATATTTATTTTTAAAATTTGGCATGCATTTTGAAGATTCATAATATTGTCTCAAAATGGGAAAGATATGTCTTCATTCTCATATTCCTATCAATGTTCGGTGTAAGCTTTCCTTGTATTGTGATATCTTGGTAATTCTGAAAATTCAAGGCGCCGCAAGAAGTATTTAACTGACGATACAAAATACAAAAATTTGGTTATTTCCAATCGTGACTGGATTGTGTGTGTCCGAGTACAGCAGTCCCCCACTCCCCTCTGCCGACGACGTATGGGGCAAGGGAATAGATTCTCGTAGCCAGTCTCTTTCCATGTTATTGCACAGCGTGAAACACACACTACTGCTTGAAATCGTTGTAACACTGCACTGAAACACTGACTGGAATTAACTAATAATCCACTACAAATATTTGTGAATGTTGGGTATTCAGCCCGAAGGCTGGTTTGATACTCCACAGCTCCGCCAACAGCTGTCAAACAGCCTAGGCGTCACTGAAGAGACATACCAGGGAAATGAGAAGTGAGGTAGTTTCCCGTTGCATTCCTCACTGAGCCAGAATCCGCTATTACATATCAGTCTCCAAGCCGACCGAAATGCATGCACCAACTGACCCTGTGAGCGATATTTTCACACCATTCATAACAGGGACTGGCTGCGTAAGGAATGGTATTACTAGCTTCGCTCATACCTCAGTCACTTTTACATTGTCAAAGCCAAGGATGAAACTGAGACAAGACAATGAGAGTAACATTACATCTCCGAGCAAAGGCATTTAGCACTACAGTAAGGAATTCCTGTTAAAGAGCATAGTGCTATTAAACATTATTTCGACAGCAGGCTGGTGCATACGGAACTTATATCGAGCAGAGAGGACTAGGAAACTAAACCCAGTCCCTTCCGCTTCAGCCAAGCGTGGATGAGTCCATATTTACACGCGCATTAAGGGGAGCGGTCACATGGAGGTACACATTCGTCATGTTAAATGTTTCTGGGTGATGCAATTTGATGAATTGATATAATTGAGGGAATACAACATATTCAGGGGCTAGGCCAGTCCTAGTCCAATGACGTCACGCCACTGCCTAGGGTGTGTATTAGATATGCACGCTTAATGTGTCAGGACCCATGTACTGGACATGGCTAACTTTGTTTTTTGGAAGTGTTCCAGTTCAGTATTCCCACTGACAGCTATTCTAATCCAAGATATTTAACCAAGGTTTGGAGATCTTGAAAATCATAACAGTCTATGGAATATTATTGGTGAATGGGGTTGTTAAGCTTCCTATCAGCCTATGTGGGTTGGGAACGCAGATGAAAATTACATCCACGGTGCCCTATGCTTGTCGTCAGAGGTGACTAACAGGGGCACCAACGTGCAATGAGACTACACACAGTGAAATATTATAGGTGAATCTCAGGTTGTTGAGGCTCCTCTTACCATCTGTGGGTGGAGGCGCAGGTGAATATTACAACCACGGTATCCCTTGCCTGTCGGAAAGGTGAATAAAATGTGCGACCAAGGTATGATGGAATTAGAACCATGAGACTACTTGTGATTAATTTCATAATGTGATGAACACCATGGGTCTATGTTACCTAGGAATAGTACAATTATATAAGGAACACCACGGGTCTGGGCGCTGCCTCTGAATAGCACCATCGTGTGCATACACCGTGGCGGGGAGCGGGTGCTCGACTGCACAGTCTTGTATCTAGTGTGCCACACCAAGTTACCCTTATTTTTGTACCTTCAGACATTGTGTTCTTTATCGAAGCCATAGATTAATCTGACTGCTTTAGTATTCTTGAACGTGACATGTAATTCACCTCTATTTGATAGATGGCAGCTCTTGTTTTGAAAGATAGATGAACCACTTCTTTCATACTATTCTTTGCTTCTTTTACTCTTTGAGAGAGAAGCAAGACTGAATTGGATTGAAAAATGGAGGGGTTGGGCTATCAGATGATTTTAATAGATTTCTACTGGTATTTTAAAATTATTCCTTATTTGTCCTATATAATTCTCCATTCAGAATCAATGTTTATGTTTAAACAGAACCTACGGATTCTATTACTCAATAATTCAGGTATTTATCTCTTTTGCCTTTCTTCGCTTGGGATAGTTATGATCGACCTTACATGTTGAGAGATTGTTGTACTGTACATTGATTTTATTTCGTTTGCTGCAGACCTTTTATTTCTTTCATCTTCTTCTCGTCTGCTTGTTCTGTATTTATCCCTAGGTAGGGGTGGGTGATAACACTGGCCCATGGCGTCCGTGTGGATGATGTGTTTGTGTATGATTTTGTTGGAGGCTTTTTATCATTCTCTTCGGTTTCTACTTCTGGCTGGAGCTTATATTTTGTCTATATGGTTTAACGCTAATGTTGTGCATTTCATGTTCGTCTTTTCGGGCGATATGAATATGTTACATAGCTTGTGTGCTGAGATTTGGATATCTTGACGACTGGGTGAGCCTTGCCTATATTACTGCAACCCAGGGTTCAGATCTGTGCATTTGGATCAAGCTCACGAGCCTAAGATTACTTTTGTCGTGCTTTTACGATTCTCGTGGTAACATGTCTTGACACTATATCATTTATTCTACTTTGCTTATTTTGGTCTCTGCGCGTGTGTGTGTGTTGACGTTTGTTTGCTGTATCTATGTTATTTTTCGTGTGTTACGGACGTTGCTTTATTTCTATTAATTGTTAATTTATCTTACACTTGTTCTCGACTGTATCTGTTTATTAATTTGCCCATTTTCGGGATATTCTCTCAGTTCTATTTATTTTATTGAAGACATGTGTATTTACCTTCGTAACAATGGAAACTCCTTTAATATAGTTATTGTGTTCCTTGTTTATTCCTTTTCTGCCAGGTTTACTTTTCTGACATACTTGATGGGGGTATACAGTTTCCTTGAATATTGTTGCTACCTTTTTTCATACAGGAATGAATTGATTTCTGGTCTTGTCCATTCCGATGCCATGATAGTATTCTCTTTATGTGAAGCGTTGTTTCTTTCACGTATCATTAAAGTTTTTTTCTGAAGAAAGAAATGATCGGCTTCAAATCTTAGTTATTTCTGTCAAGAAAAGGAAGAACTGATTATTATTATGATCACTTTTCGCTAGACTCCCGTGACGCACATATTGAAATTCATAATGTTTGTTTTTATGATTCAAATGGCTCGACTGTGTTCACAATATCCTAAAAGATTATAAATGTGAGTATACTTTCTCCCTTTGTATTCCCATAATTGTTTTACTGTGTTCTAATTTTCTTCTATTTACCAAGTTATATCAATAAAACTTAGTTTATTCTCGTAATCGTTATATGCTGGGTACATGCCTGTTTTACTGCTATTCTTTAGTTTAAGATGTCCGAATTCAGTTTCTGGCAGTCTTTAGCCAATTTCGACAGGTCCACGAGGGTTTGTTAGTTAGGTTGTTGGGTTGACTAGCGGGAACAGTTCCCAAGCTCTGCGCTCGAATGGGGGTTGTGTTCAGAATGGGTATGTGTTACCTATGAGTAGTACCATTATGTGAGCAACACCATGAGTATAGGTAGCCTGTAATTAGTACCACTGTGTAAGGAACATCATGGGTCGGCGTTGCTTGTGAGTCCTACCCTTATGTGAGGAACACCATGGGTCTGTGTTACCTGCGAGTGATGTCATAATGCCTGACGTAGAGTAACATGGGTCTACATTACCTGTGATTAGTACCACCATGCGAGGAACACCATGAGCCTACGATACCTGTGAGTAATACCTCTGTGCGAGGAACAACATGGTTCTGCTTTACCAGTGATTAGTTCTACTATGAGGGGCCGGTTACCTGGATTTTGGACCCCTTTGGACAACAAGCATAATTCCAGAACTTAAGGCATTGTGAATCGGATCCATTGATTGTATTTGATCCACGCTTATTTTTCAACACCGTTCTTTTTAGATTCTAGTCAGTGGATATTTTTAATGATGGCGTCATTTCGTTGCTCTTCGTACCACAAGGGTCAGATGGCCTAGCTGTTAGGCCCCTTAAAACATCAATCATCATAATAATCATCATCACCATCATGCCTCCTGTTGATTTATATCTGTAATACCCAGATTTATATTCTGCACAAGGAAAGTTGAATTTTATTAAAACTATTCTCTTTAACGCCAGCTTAGTCCTTAATGTTCAATTCGTATTCCTTCAACAGTTTCAGTACATTCAGTTTGATATACATGTATAAATGTGTGTAACGTGACAGGACAATGTGTGACGGAAGTGTAACCGTGCAGGATGGTCAGACAATGTTACCTAGCAACCGTGGAGGCTTTGTCTTATGGCTGGTTGTCATCTGAAATTAGCAGCCTTTGATGAATGGCCATGACCGGGAGACTTATTTATGATCGTTTGATTTTCGTCCCACCGACGCTGATAGGTCTTATGTCGACGATAGGAAAGGAAAAGACTAGGAGTGGGAAGGGAGCGACCGTGGCTGAATTAAGGTACAGGGTCCAGCGGAATGAACAGCCTGATTTGTGTCATGTAGTACAGCAAAGCTGTTGCGCATGCGCGAACTAAGCATGCGCGCGCTGCATCGAGGAAGGACTGCCATTTGTTCGTATGTCCTTGTGGAGTTCGGAGCGCCCAGCATTCGCCGTTGAGGCGTATTTAAAATATAACGAGTCTCTCATCTCCGTTCAGCGACTTTTTCGTTACCATTTCCAGTTGGGCCGACGTCATAAAGTCCGAGATCATGGGGCGAGTTTCTGGAGCGTGCAATAATTAAGGACTGATGAATCGTATGCTAAGATGAAAAGCTCGGAACGACGAATGATATAGCGGAACCCAGAACGAGTGTAGCAGGCCGGTCAAACACTTATCTGAAGTCCTCGGCGTTCTACTGCCGTACATGCCTTGGCACTATGGAAGTCAGATAGTTCCCTGCAGGATACTTCCACCCATACAAAATGCAAGTCGCACAGAAACTAAACGGGCAAGGTGAAGATGCCCGACGAAATTTTACGGTGCATTTCCTGGCGCTTTTAGCAGCCGAGCTGCAGATACCATTGGACATACTGGAGCGGGAGTTGCAAACTTTATTTCGCCGTAGGGAGGAATTCTATGGACGTAATGGCGAGTAAATGTAGGCTGTTACATTGAAAACGAAGTAAATGGCATATATTGATCTTTATTTTTAATGTGTGTGTTTTAGTAAGTCATTCTGTTCGTTTCGACGTTCTTTCCCTTTTTATATCCTACTATTCATTTAGTTGAACCCCGTACAAATTTCGCCTGGTGAGAAAATAGGAAGCCATTCTCAGGGTTGCCGACAATGTGGTTCGAACACAGTATCTGTCGAATGCAAGCGGATAGGTACGGGACCCCAACCGCACCACTTGTTCGTTTTTCGTTGTGACGTATTACGAACACAGAGTAGTAAATGTCATAGGGATAAATTTATTTAAAGGTAACATTCATTCAAGACTTTACAATCAGATTCCCCCTGTGCGTGGGGGCGGTAGAATGTCACCCACCGTGGGTACAGCCTACCTGTTGTACGAGGCGACTATTAGCGGTTCCAGGGGCTTTCATCTTTGGAGCATGGGTTGGTGGCTACGGGGCACTTATCTGAGTCTTGGCATTGCTTCCACTTACCTGTGCCAGACTACTATCTATCCCATCTGACCTCCCTTGGTCAAATCTTGTTCTTTTCCTACCCCATCAGTATTAAGTTACGATTCCTATGGAGTCTTGTATTTTCACTCCCTACGTGGCGCTTGTCTTCCTTTGGCCGATACCATCATTTTTTGAAGTGTCGCATCCCTTCCATTTTTCTCTCTAATTAGTTCTGTACAGAAGATGGCTGCCTAGTTGTACTTCCTCCTAATACAATAATCACCACCACTACCACCTCTTAATCATAAACATTGAATTCACCAAATTATTGAAAACTTAATATGAACATTAAATTACTGTATGTTACAGTATGTTTCAAACTACTGTCAATTCTAGATCATGAAAGTTGGCAGATTTGCCTGTGAATATAAGATTTCTAATTTTTCAACCATTTTATACGCATTTCTTCACAGATAATTGAGACGTAACATAGGTAAGTGAACTATAAAACTTTCTGACATTATTTTTTATTCTAAATTATAAATCACTTTCTCACAGGAAATATCGATTAACGTCAAGATCTGAAGTAAGGTTATGAAGGATGCCCTAAATTTTTTCTATTTCAGCCTAGAACCATTATGATATTATACTTGAGATTCATAGAATTATAAAGTTTTACGGATACTAATTTGTGGGCTACGAATTGAAATATAAAACGTATTCAATGTTTGTCTTTTGTAGAACATTTGGATTTTTAAACTTGACCTACTTCCAAAATGTCAGGCCTAAGGAGGTTAAAACTATAATACCAGATGGCTCACGAGCGATCTACTTAAGTGTCCCGCATGCACTAATGGGATGTCTAATACTGATTTTAACAGGGTTATTACTGCCTGCAGGAAGGTTACGTCAGAATACGAAGAGATAACAACCGTACGGCTAAAAACTGCAACCTGCTCAATGCTAAATGCCCCCTAGATGTAGTAAACCTCATTTTCTAACCTATAGTTGTAGGCTGGTACTCGGTAGTCTGTCAACATATTAACAATGTGTTCAACAACGACGACTACACATACATAATTTCGATCTATGTAGAATCTGGTCGGAATGCAGCCGAAGCTGGCAGATGTAGGCGCAGAGTATCCAAACATCCGCCTGCCTTCTGCGCATATATTTCACCGAATAGAGTTTTAATACTAACTGATCGTTAATGCATATACAAACAACTATTTGGTACAGTGGAACGTCCGTGCGTATATTCAATAATTTGTTTTTAAACATTATTGTCTGCATCTACGGCGTGTTTACGAATGCATCCTGTTACAGGACGTCTGTAGTAAAATGACTATTTATTTCACATCCGAAATATAGCACGTTGTAGCACTCCTTCGTAAACCAGTGATTAGGCATCCCGTTCATCATAACTGCATGCGGGACACTTATAAGTAAATAGTACGGGGCTGGAGGTCCACATGATGTAGCATGGTTGGGCAGTAATGTCATGCTTGTCGAAGATCCTCTTAAGCAGATGACTAAACGCCATGCTAGTGCATCTGGATTTCAGCAACTATGCTGGTCGTTGTTGACACCTGACTACATGAGCAGATACATGCCTTGTATGCTAGTAATATGAGCTAGCGTGATTCCAGTACAATGGGAGCTGAATCAGCATTTTCCCACGATCTTATTGACCCCGGCCAAGGTCATTGACCTCATGACATCATGACCACGTGACCGTGACGTCTCATTGTTTTACAAACAAGGCCACGTGGTAGGTGTCAATATGACACTTTATTTGGAAAACAGATTGTCGCTAACTACACTGCTGCCTTGTTGACACAACCTAGCCTCACTGCTGCCATCTTATCCACGTGGGACGCGGAATTTGAAATCCACGTGCTTTTGACAGATGTCAAGACGACAGCTGCCATCTTGACGTGTTCTAACCACGTGGGCTTGGAATTTCAACAAGTGAACTTCGCTAACCTCACATATAGCATATTATCAGGGCATAACGTAACTGCTACCATCTTATCCATGTAGGGGGCGCGGAATTTAAAATACACGTGCTTATGACAGCTGTCAAGTTGATATGTTCCATCTTCACGAGTCCTAACCACGTGGGCGCAGAATATGAACAAGCGAATGTAGCTAGCAACACTGTTGGCATCTTGACAGATCCTAACCTCACTGCTGCCATCTTGACAATTCCTAACCACGTGCACTTGCTGTGGAGAACGTTTTGAACAAGTGAACATGAATAACCTCACTGCTGCCATCTTGACAGGTCCTAACCTCACTGCTGGCAATATAAACACATGGGGGCGAAATTTGAATAAGTAACAGCTGTCAAGATAACAGCTGCTATCATGACAGGTTATACCCACGTTCACTTGTAGCATGACGGCTACTTTGCCACATGCTTTTGTGTGCCGCGGAATTTTTGGAAAAGGGGGACGATCCTAACCTTACTGCTGTTATCTTGACGCGACAAAGCCAGGGGGCCTAACCTCAGAGGATTAAGACTAGCTGCCCTTCTCGACATGACACCATCTTAGAGGGGACTTAAACTTAGAGGATTATAGTTTTAAGGCTAGCTGATCTTCTCGACATGGCACGACCTTAGAGGGGGCCAAACCACAGAGGATTATAGTTTCAATTCCAGCTGCACTTCTCGACATGACCCTTCCCCGACACCATCTTCCTCCTCCTCCTCGTGACGTTACGGTATTCAGCTCAACCACTCCTCCTCCTCACACTTACAGAGGTCAGCTCACTCCCTGCTCACAGTTACGGAGGTCAGCACAATCCCTCCCCCTCCTCCGCAGCGATCACATCTTTACGGATATGCATGTTTAGTCATGTGCCTTATCTAGGTTATTCTCTAGTAAACTCAAGCCTTTACGATAGTTGTACAGGGAATGCAATAAGTACAACATTTTAAATTTAATAAAATATTAATTTACAAATGTAAACAAACTACTGCTGGTTTTTATCCTACTTCTACATGTGATGTCCACAAGGAGTTCGTTGTTGTAACTGATGTGCATCTTCACTTTAAAGAGCTATGGCACAATAACACGCCTACGACGCAGTTCTTCTTCTATTTCTCGAATCTCTCGTTCATACACTGTGTATCCAGCATCTTAGTAAGCTCTTAGGAGTTGTAATCGTTCAACGAATAAGTTCATGTCCTTACAGTATCTTACATCTTGCTTCTCTTCATGAGATGTTTGCACAGCTACCGAACCTGCGGTCGGCTTAGAAAATAAAGTAGAATGAAAATGCTCCGACAGAAAAGAAACGTTGAGTTATTCTTCTTCTTCCTTATGCATCTCCTCTTTATCTTTGGGTGTGAGGTTAGTAACAGAACTTGTCGTAAACTGAGACGATGTTGTATCGTCTGGATCACGCTTTTTTATATTGCACTTTCAATATTTAATCGAAGATTCTATGCGTTCTACTGCTAGATCACTAAAACAAATGTGTTTAGAATTTACATGTCGTGTGAGATCACCACGGCTATGAAATGTAGCAGTACATTGTTTGCATGAAAATTCCGAAGTTGTGCTTTACAGCTTTATGTCGTTGAAGATTGTCAAGTCTTGAAGGAATCACACTACAAAGATCACACATAAACATTAGATGTTTCACTATTAATGTGCATACAGGTAGATATGATGTGTAGTTTTACACTGCAACCGCCGGCAATAACAACTGGCTATAAGTAGAACTGATTGTTATGTGAATATAAGTAATAACACTTTTCTTTTTGTTATAGAACTACAAATTCTGTAAGGGGAAGAGACAACAGCGTTGCGATCTTTGGTTTGGACGGTCCGCGGTCGCTATCTTGGGCCCACTCCTCCTCCTCATCGTCTGGCCGAGTTATACGGATAGATATCCTCCTCTTCCTTATCGTGTAGCCCAGTTTTACGGATAGATCCTCTTCCCTCCTCCTCCTTATCTAGTTTTATCGTCTGATACCCCTTCCGTCCTCCTCCTTTTTAGGCCCAGTTTTATAGATAGATGCCTCTTCCCTCCTCCTTATCTTGTTTCGTTTTACGATCAAAAAATACTTGATGAACATTATTAGTGATTTATTGTGTAATGCTCACACACCAGCGGCGCGCGTTTAATTTATGGCTCTTAACAGAACAAGAACAGTGACTACTCAACTACACATTAAAATCCTACAGCGAGAGATATTGGGTTTAAAAACGGATTTACTGCAGGCCAATCTATAACAGAGTTCATTAACGTTGTTTATATCTTCCTCGCCTCCTACATACCCTCTGTTATGTATAGCAGGTGGGAATCACCTAGGGAGCGAGGTACTGGATATTTTCTCTAGTATTACTCCGTGCGGTTGGAGGGGCGTGCGTTTGTAAGCTTGCATCCGAGAAAGAGATAGTCTGTTCGAAAAAACTGGCTATCTTGTTCAACTCTAAGGACTCTAAGTATCATGGTAGTAGGATGGTTGCCTAGTTGTACTTCCTCTTAAAACAATAATCACCACCCCCATCACCACCTGTAACTATCAAAAACCTGTTGAGAGAGGCGACTAAAAGAGTGCCGCCCGAGTAGTCGTTCGAGCTATTCAGCCAAACAGATTATTTTCTGTGACTATGTTCGATTTATAGCCATATTAGAGATATTTTTGTTGTATTGCCCTGTATTGACTAAAAGGGTAAAATCATTTTATAAACAAGGTAAGTCAACAGCAGACAATATATGAATATATTTCCGGTACTTCGCCCACTCTCCCTCTACCCACAGACCTGAAAACAGGATTGAACCTGATTCTTTGAGACAAGAAAGCCAGCGACGTCCAAGCCATTCAACGTAACGGAGTAAGTATACACCATTCTGAGTGTGTGTGTCATGGTTAAATTAAAAAATCTCTCCGCAGCGAGAGGATGCTGTTAATAGTCATTTTGTTTTTCAGATGGGGACGTAAAACCTTATGCTAAGCTCACAATGCTATTCGATAGAAAACGGGGTGTGTGTTACTACCCCTTCCCTTATAACATGTCCTTTTTCACATGTAAGTATCCCAGGTAATCCAGATTAAATACTAAAAATGAAATTGCTATATCTGTGAATGAAGTGTGCAGAGAATTAAAACTCGTGTATGTTTTTGTATTAGTGATGAAATGTATGTGTGTAAGGGCTACCTTACAGCATTTGCTAGCCCTACAATAAATTCCGAAATTTTGCGTCTGTTCGGTTTTACGAGAGCAAATGTTGTGAGCATATAACATTAAAGAAGTACTGCGTTTTTAACACGTATAGTCTGTTGTTATCTTACACATCAGAGAGTTTCAGTAACGGTGACTGTGTTGTTAATCATGTGTAGACAGCATACGAAATAATGAGTGAGGTATATTTATTCTTGCATTAATCCAGTGAGATTGCATGTATCAGAGATTTTTTATTCTGACGATGAACTGAGGGACGTGGTTCGAATCCATGATTTTTACGGTGACTATTGTGTCTGCGTCATAAAATGTTGATGTTATATTCGCGATATAAGGAGAGAGAGAGAGAGAGGTGTAGTTTTTCTGTTTAGAACACAATGGAAATGTGTGCTGACTGTTCAAATATTTACTGTAAGCTATCAACAGACTACATATGTTATAAACATAAAAATTGCTCCTAGTACAGAGCACAGCATTTCCGGTCCTCTGTAACAGGATTGATTAACAACATGATTTGTCTTGTTCACCAGGGGCTGGCACGTATCGGATGGTGACGTAAAACCCTAGCGACGGTGTAGTTAGAAGGGCCATCTAGCGTAGGAGGGGCATTTGTCCGATAACGGTAAAACTGTGAGGAGGAGGAGGGATTGAGCTGACCTCCGTAACTGTGAGGGGGAGGATGAGGAAGGATTAAGCTGACTTCCGTAATTATGAGGTGGGGGAGGAGCAGGAGGAGGAGAAGGGATTGAGCTGACCTCCATAACTGTGATGATGAAGAGGAGGGATTAAATTGACCTCCGTAACGTCACGAGGAGGAGGAAGATGGTGTCGGCAAAGGGCTATATCGAGAAGGGCAGCTAGCGTTAAAACTATAATCCTCTAAAAGCCTGTGGGGTGAGGTTCTCTCCAGGATGGTGTCGAGAAATGAGGCGTGTCGAGAAGAGCATATTGCCTTAAGAACTAGGGTCCTTAGGCCCCTCTAAGATGGTGTCGCGAGGGGCATGTCGAGAATGGCGGCTAGCCCTAAAAGTAGGCCCCTCTAACGTAGTAGCGTGAAGGGCATCTAGCCGTAAATCTAGGTTCTGTTTGCTTAAGCCCCCTAGTCGTTCCGCACCTCCACGTGGCTAATTTCCGTCAAGATAACAGCAGTGAGTTTAGGATCGTTCCCTTTTTAAAAATTTCCACGATACCCAAAAAAGCATTTGGCTAAGTCCCATGAAGATAATACCAGTGAGGTTATGGGATCAATAAATTTTTAAAATTCCACGAAAAAACAAGGGCACATGGTTAGTACCTGTCAAGATGGCAGCTGTTGTCATAACAGCTGTTACTTATATCAAATTCCGCGCCCCCATGTAGTTATGATGGCAGCAGTGATGTTAGGACCTGTCAAGATGGCAGGAGTGAACGTGGTTAGGAACTTTCAAGATAGAAGCTGTCATGTTGACAGCTGTCACTTTTTCAAAATTCCGCGCCCTCCGTCGTTAAAATGGCAGCAGTGAGGTTACGTCCTGTCAAGATGGCAGCAGTGAGGTTAGCGACGTTCTCGTGTTTAAATTCCGCGCCCACGTGGTCAAAAAGTAAGGATATGATCCGTCAAGATTGAAGCTGTCATTTGACAGCTGTCACTTTTCCAAAATTCCGCGCCCTCCGTCGTTAAAATGGCAGCAGTGAGGTTACGTCCTGTCAAGATGGCAGCAGTGAGGTTAGCGACGTTCTCGTGTTTAAATTCCGCGCCCACGTGGTCAAAAAGTAAGGATATGATCCGTCAAGATTGAAGCTGTCATTTGACAGCTGTCACTTTTCCAAAATTCCGTGCCCCACGTGCTTAATTTGGCAGCATTGAGGTTAGGCCCTATCAAGACGGCAGCACATAGTCATGACGTCGTGGGGTCGACGACCTCGGACGGGGTTAATGACCTCGTGGGAAAATGCTGATTCAGCTCCCATTGTTCTGGAATCCCCCTAGCTCATACTACTTATGCTCATACCGCTGACTGAAGATAACAGAGAAAACAGAAATAAGAAACACGACATTAATGAGATTTTAATGAACCATAATATAATGTATATTACATATCAACACAGAAGATTTACAATTGTATATTAACAACATAAAGTAGCTATATTAATGCCGAATTGGTCCCCTGTAGTCTTGTGTACTGTCAGATCCTGAAAATAAACATTTGAACGTTAACGGAGGTAATCTTGAATTATTATCTTGTAATACAAATAAAATTGACAGCTGTATTTCTTGTGCAGCAAGCATGCCAGTGTTACACACAGTATAACAATTTTCAAACAAAAATACTTCTTTTCATTTAAAAATCAATCACTGTAAATAATAATGAAATATATACCGTGGTAATTATTGAATTTCCCTTTACATTTTTAATGTTATTGTTTTTATTTAATCAGCCTACCGTCCAGGGTTGGTTTTGCCCTCGGACTCAGCGAGGGATCCCATCTCTACCACCCCAAGGGCAGTGTCCTGGAGGGTGAAATATTCGGAAGGTCACGGCTTCCAAAAAGTGTTCTAAGTTTCTGAAGAGATGTTCTGTTCAATTCTGCAAGGGATCTCATGAGCAAGTGTCCAGTCATCATTGATGTGACAACCCTGGTATTTAAATGTTGCCACTCTCGCGATCCGGTCCTTTTCTTCTTTGAGACAACCCCGGATACCATCTTCTTTCCTACGTAAAACCATTCACTTGGTATTCTTTTCGTTACTCGGCGTAAATGTAAAAAATGAATGGCAGAAAATGAGAAAATTTGAAAAATAAAAAGTACCAAATATGTCGAAAAAACAGTTAACAAGTACAATTTTCTGTATAATGGGGGTATAATTAGGATCTTTATACGTCAGTATTATGTCTGGCGCACCAGTTAAGAGATGACACGTCATCGAAATCAGGGCCATTTATATATTTAAAGAAATATGAAAACTAAAGTCAGTCAGTCCGGCCATTCTATCCGATCGAATTCCTTCATTTTTTTACTGAAAGGTATTCATGCACGGATTTGTCATCAGGTACCATAAATCACTTAACTTTCGCCTTCCTCAAATTATTTGTTTTTTTTCAATTTTCTGTCTCCTTGAAGCAATCATATCTTTCGTTCTAATTGAGATGCTGAGTCCGTTTTGATCTAAAAACACTCAGTGGATCATGTTCTTTCATTTCAGCTCTTAACTATTCAAATGGGTTGATTCTGAGGAAAGTTATGAGTGCACATTCAATTTGACGTCTCATTTCTTCAACATTTTTTCTCATTGAACCAATCATGTCTTTTGTTCTAATTGAGGTACGCAGTTTGTTATGGTCTAAAAACACTCAGTAGATTAAGTGCTTCCTTTCGAGGTAATAAATACTTAAACTGGTAGACTATGAGAAAAGTTATGAGTACATTTGTCTCCATTATGAAGATATTTGGAGGACTTTTTAACAGTTCGGCGCGTACTGTTGTTCCAAAGAACGTTTAATTCAATTTCTTTGTGTGATGTATTTTCAAATGTTTTGTTGACATAATATTACATTCTATTACCACAGCAGATCATGTGCTTTATTTCATTAACTCGAAACTGCAAATACATCTGTGAGGATAGTAACGAACTACACCATACTTTGTAAGTTACATTGCGGGCGGAGCCAGCGGGAAACTGCTAGTAATGGTGACACTTTCAAGAAAAAGCAGAATATCTACAAGTTCATCATTCGTATAATATCGTTACCATTTGCTATACGTCGCACCGACACAGAGAGCTCGTATGGCGACGATGGGATATGGAAGGCCTAGGAATGAGAAGGAAGCTGCCTGGCCTTAATTAAAGGTACAACCCCAGCATTTTCCTGGTGGGAATATGGGAAACTATCTTCAGGACTGCCGACAGTGGGGTTCGAACCCACTATGTCCCGGATGCAAGCTCACAATTGCGTGGTCCTAACCGCACGGCCAACTCGCCCTGTTTGTAAAATGTCACCTATGCATTTGAATAGAGTTAAAATTTACGCGCTATTGTTGTTTTCACCCCAAACGATCCACAGAGCCCTCATGTACTGTTTGAATAAATACCGTAATGTTCGATTCCTGGTTAGTCTGCACCCCCTGCAACGTTCGGCAACTTCTCCAACATTACGTTGTTGCGTATGGCCGTTTCGAGCATCATAAATGAGTGCTCCTACAGCAGGACAGGTAGATCAACTATTCTACTGGCTTGAGGGCACCAGTTGATGAAAAGAACTTCCCCCAGGGAGGAATTTAAATACGGACTTCACGACCGCGCCACAACAAGTGCGCTACGGCAATACCGGCTAAATCCCATGTATTGTTTGTGCTTGATGCTCACTACTGGCTATGGCGCACAAACCACTCTTAAGCCGCGTACAGATTTTGCAACTTCGCCTGACAAAACTCGTTTAAATTTGCCCTCCAAGTGATCTGATTTGCTAAGGCAGGGCCTCTCAAACGCACAAAATATGGCGCGTGCGAACTGAGGCGCAGGGCTTCTGTGCACCGTGCATCGGCACGACTCGGTTCGGTTCGGACCAGCATTTTGTCTCAGGGCGACTCGGCTAAGCTCGGCTAAGGTCGGTTCAACTCTGCTTGAACTGCGAAGTGCTGCTGGGCATGTGAGGAAGGGGGAGACAGGCGCAGGGAAAGAGAGAGAGAGAGAGAGAGAGAGTGTGCAATTACTCAAAATGGAGAAGTGGAGTATCTGCACTCTGGTCAACCTACCGAAGTTCTCTTTTTCAACGCGCAATACACCTGTGCGTGCACCCTGAGAGACCCTGGGCTGAGGTTAGAAGCTGACAAGGCGACAAAGGCACGAGATCTCGAATTGCAATTTTTCAAAACATTTATCAATATGACTAACGCTCATTGGCTCGCTTCGCGTTGTTTCAGACCACCCTGCAGAATATAAAGTTTTGGGAAACACATTTATCACCGAGCGAGTTGTCCATGCCGTTAGGGGCGCGCAGCTGTGAGCTTGCATTCTGGAGGTATTGGGTTCTAACCCAACCGTCGGATGCTTGGAAGATCCTTTTCAGTGGTCTCCCAATTTCACACCAGGTAAATCCTCGGGCTGTACCTTAATTAAGGCCACTGCCACTTCCTTTCCACTTCTAGCCCCTTCGAATCCTATCGTCGCTATAAGACCTGTCTGTATCGGTCGACGTAAAGTCAATTGTAAAATATAAAGTACATATATTTTGCATTCATTTTTTGACTACGATTTAAAAAAACTAATATTAATGGAGTTATTTGAGAATACCGATTTGGAACTATACAGTACTCCTGGGCCACTATGTACCAACTTAATAATATGTAGGCAGTGTACCACCTGCTTATGCGTCGGTGTAAATGTTAAATTTGAAAGAAAATCTGACAGCCTATTTTGCAGTGATTTCGTAGCGAACTAATACAGAATAGAAATATATTTATATAAAGCTAATAACAAGTAGGACCAGAGGTCCTTTTGTCCGTAACTTACTACCAGATGGAGAAATTCGACCTGAAAGAAAGGAAAATTTTAGGAAAGGTCATACGATCCATATTTCAGGATAATATTTTATAACCGCTCATGGATATGGGTAGTTCGAAATGACATGTTCTGTTTTCAATTAGACCTCGGCTAGTGTCAACGGTTCGCAAGAAATTCCACTCACGGGCATGGTCATTCGGCTAGTACCGGTTATATCTTTCCAACGTCAGGCTCAAAACACAGAGTAAATTCTACGTCCTACTTAACTGCATAAAACTATTCAATTATAATTTGAAATGAGAAGATAGTAATAAAACTTTGGAAGGATATTCCACTTTAATTAACTACTCATGAAAGAAAATATAATAATTGTAATAATAATTTTACTAGACAACATGATGGAGAAGAATTAAAGAAATATCACACTGATTAATCTTTGTTGGTTTCACTAATATATTATAAACATTATCTGACGTTAACTTCCTAAAATTCATAAACAATTCACCACAATATTTCTGAAATTTTTGTCCACAAATAATGAATTATTAATGGTTCTCCGAAAATCTGCCAATCATAAGGTATCATTCACTTTGTTCATTCGTCTGAGTCACATATCAGCCCACAGTCTGCCTTTTCATATTCTATCTCTTTTGATCGTTTAACTATCTAACTATAGAACATACAACTTGAATATCCCAACGGTCCAGTCTTCCTAACGTTGCATAAAAATATAATCATTTGTTAATCAGCCAAAGTGACCAAATAAATTCAAAACGTAAACCAATCATGTTGATTGAATTGAATTTGAATTGAATTTATTGATGACAGTACTCATCTGGAACTTTCAGCTTCGCCGTTCCTAAAATAAACAACATCTAACCACTGGCATATTCAATGTAAACGGTAATATCGGGATGTCCACACTGGATCCGCTCTCCTCCAAAGATTTCCTGTGAATAACACTACTGCCCAATATTAACTACTACAAGCAGCTACTCTGAATGCTAACGTACTGCAACAGGTGACATTAACCTCTTAAACAACACATTCACGGTTTATTTGAGTCATTAATCGAAGATCCTCTCAAATTCCTCCGTTAATACCCTCGTCTTACCTCCATGCCGTGCCACAAATTCATATTTCGATGATTTCCATACGCTCAACATTTAATATCTCCGGGATACCTTGGAAAGTACTAACATCACGTTATATCGCTTGCCTATCCGAAAATCTTTAATACATCGCATGATGAACACCTCATTTAAATATTACCAATCTAGGTTCATTGACATTCTCGATGACTCACTACGTTACAATAGTATCATTCTCAACAAACCATATTATCATAATAATCACATTACCCCATCATAATATATTCGACGACCCTAACATTTACCATATCTCATCTCAAAATGTGCACCATGCCTACATCATCATTCTAAATACACAAGCCCATGCACCCGAAGAACCTCAGCTATTCGCGTATAAAATCATCACTTAATTGACAGCATACACGCACTTCACTAAATTATTATGTGGCACAAGTCATTCTATAGAAGATCTCGACATTGACATTAGTTACGTAAAATCACTCACTAGAATTACATACACAGCACTCAATATTACCTTATTTAAGAATAGACTCTTACAATAATTCAGACAGTTTCAGGAAATTCCCTAAAATATTACCACACTTGTATGCCTTCATCACTTTACATTCACGGTAAACCAAATTATTACTGTGACCGATGATCAGGTTATGATTCTCTGACAGATACACAATGACAGTCACGTTAGGTTACTCAAGCCGTATACTCCTTAGATCACATGCATCACGTGATAACAAATGTAATAGTAATATAAGCTCTCTGCAGATAGAATAAAGGAAGACAATGCCTGGGTACTTATCATTTGACGAGTCTGGTGTTCATCCCATCCTTTTGGTTGCGGTAGTCATGGACATTCATTTCCACATCATTGTGGTTATTCCATCAGAACTCGGACCCATCAAGATACCAGTCTTGACTTAGGCCCACATTTCCGCCTTGATTGGATTCATAATAATAATAATAATAATAACCAGTCTCGTTGATCTTCCACCGTTAAACTCGTACAAATGAGATTAGTACAGTGCCAAATAGATTTTAAACTCTCAAATTTTACACGATACTCGCCTTTCGTATATTGACGTTGCTTAATCGGTTATTGAGCTCTTTAAAACCTTACGATATCTTAAAATCCTTTATAATCTCATCAATTCCTTCTCAACATGAACCAGAGCTGTTCTTAAATCAACCTTCTTCGATTTTTTATTCATTGTCATAAAAACAAAATCTTATTTTATAATACTACAGTAATACTTCGGTTCGAATTTTATGATTCATACTAAAATTACTAAGCTTAATCTCCCTTACATCTGTTTTTGACATTTGAGGAACATTTTGTCTAACACAGTCACTCTCTTCATTCAAGGAAATACGCAAAGGAACACACTGTGCCATTCATTCATCTTCTCAATGCATACAATACATTACTCCGCACACGCCTTCTTGATGATTAAACTTGCACTATTCAAAACCGTTCCATGGCCTCCGCTGCGTGACGTTTCTGGACCTGAATGTTACATATGAGATTTAACTTCTTCACGGGTGTTGATGTGCTCTTTTATTTGTTGGTCTCTATTCGTACCCCAACTCATGTTTTCTTAACTCAATCATCCCTATACCACGGGGTTCTGAGCTTATGATTTCCCCCTGATTTCACTCTATTAAATTTCCTGTTAAGTGAGCGAGTTATCTCGGTTTACGTACGTAGTAGGACGTATAGATTGGACGTATTCCCGCTGGATGAGTACTTCTGCACAGTTTTTGTTGATCTATATTTATTATAACTTTCAATGGTTCCTTCATACTCGACCTAGAGACCATTGAAAGGTTATAATATGTAAAGAATGAAACACTACAAGAAAACTGAAAATCTCTCAGGTACTGCAGTATATGGAAAAGTGGATACGTTATTACGGTCACCTTCTCGGAATGGACTCTAATAGATGAACCAAACAAATCTTTGACTTCTTCCGTTACCACAAAACAAAACACAACTGGTTTAAAGAACATACACCAAAGATGGTGAAACGAAATAATAATAATAATAATAATAATAATAATAATAATAATATTAATAATAAAAATAAGGATGAATCAAGAGAAGTTGGCCAATACTCTTTCTACAAGAAAAGTGGAAAACACAGCCTGGGTGGCTTAGACAAGTGCACAAAGACCTAGCATGAGTGGATGTCAAGCAGGAAGCGATACAGGACAGAACAACATTTAGGGAGTGTTAGATCCATTCTAAAAGCCATAAGCCAAGCCACGGAACATCTCGGTGATGGAAAGAGAAAGGAGAAGCCAAAGACTTAAGGATCTTTGGCGAACGTGCAGAGAGAAGGGCATTAGTCTACATGACAAAAGGGCAGTAGATTGTAGTCCTCAGATGGCTGTATCAGTGAATGAATGAATGACTGAATAATACTGCATGTGCAGTTTCAAGAGTTGACGTAAGCGGAAAATATATTGAACCCGTGACCTTTGTGTCCTGCGATTGAAGTTATAAATAAAAATTATTATTGCGTGTGCGGGTCGAAATTCAACGGCTGTGACCGGTCCGTGCAAGGAAGAGAGCGTGTGAAGGGTGATGTAAATTTTTTCAAGGGAAGTTACGAGGTGAGATCGATAATATTTTGTTACAGGGATTGCTATTCCTAAGTCTGTAGAAATGGGTGCAGAATTAATGAGAAAATAGTAACAGTTAAGCTTTTGTAATTCAAGATTGTGAATTTCGGTTATGGAAACATTTAGCGCTGATGTGCGGGGAGAGATGGTTAATTGTAACAGAGTTTTTTGTAACAGCGTTATAAACGACCTAAGGGAGATATTCCGTATTAGTGTCGTGTCGAGATTTTTTGTTGAGCGAGGTTTTCATGTCTTGCGAAATGGGAGGAAATGAGGGATTATGAATCAGTTTGTTGAAATCCTGTAGTGCTGATGCCGGGATATTCAGTGTAAGAAACCCGAGTTGTTATTTTGTATAATTTATTGAGATGGGAATAGGGTCAGTCCATAATTAGGATTCCACGTGAAACTGTAGGACCGTGATGGATAAGAATATTTGAGTGACGTCTTAAATTCAATCTCTTCGCATAATCCATGTTGGTCAAGAATTACATTTATGTGAATTTGCAGCGAGACCGAGTTTTGTTGTTTCATTAAATGCCAGTTAAAACACGACCAGCAGCCATGTGTGTGTCGTCTGGCGATAAACAGAGGGGAGAAATGTGTCCCGTTACCCAAACCAGCAGTTATTTGATTTAATTCGCTACTAGAAAGGAACTAACTGTAACTTGAATTTGTCATGTGTAATACATGTTTGGAATCAGATTTCATTCTTCAGCATAGCCTCGTTTAGTAAAGATTTGATTTCATTATTGAAGCGACGGAAATGAGACGATAAGGTTGGATATAACAATTTTCAGGGATGTCAAAATTGAGAAACGGTAAATAATGGTTGTCTGATATTATTCGAATGTTGTATAAAGTCTTATTTTTAATGTGACAAGGCGATGTGACGGGGATTTTTTACTACAAGTTGTGCGTTATTTTATTTTCTTAATAATTTTTAGTGTTAATGTAAGCTTGTAGAGTGACGTCATGAAATAAATAGTACTGGAGACTACAAAATATATCGCATTTACAGCAGCGATGAATAAAATACAAGCAATAAACAAGACAAATTCTGTAATTGAAATAATTAGGGATTTTTAAAGAAACCATTCGTACGGGCAGGTAGAATTTTATTAAATTATTTAACTCACTGAAATCAATTCTGAGAATTGACATAGAACCAAGTGGCTGACTTGAAAATGTATTCTGGAAATCTTAGTTTTATTTTGCTGGGAAATCTCAACTTATTAACGTAACTATACCCGATGGCAAGGGACTTTACCGCCAGAAGGGTTGTGAGCGTTCTTTATTGCTATCAATTTTGATTTTGATTTGTTGAACATCAGATTTGATAGGGAGTTAATAAAGTGGAAACCTTGGTCATCAACTATTGTAACTTACTTGTGCTCAGCCTTCAGCTTAGAAATTTGAATGGTCATGGGGTCATCAACCTCAGTGACTTAGATTAGGGCCATTTGCCATTATAGCACTATTCTCCTTGCGGTCATCACCCACAATGACTTTAACGTAAATTACAAAGTTAGATGTCGGTCCATGACATAGTCGGAAGTCACATCGGTTCAATTAAGGATCCGTGCCGTACAACCACTGTGTGGCATATGCTGACTGGACTGGCTTAATTATACCAAGAGTCCAGAGTTCGTACTACGGGGTCTGGATCATCACGAATCATTATGTTGGTACATGTAGTCTCACATGGGAGCCGATCTTGGGATTACCAGGTGTTCTTTATACCAGTTTTAACTTAAGACAGTGGTTTCTAGTAAGGATGCCTTTCAGGCAGTTGAGTTAAGGTCTCCAAACCCAGTATCTCTCATCGGCATTATTATTGTTGTTATTTGTTTTACGGACAAGACTGAGTTCGATGTTAAAATGCCATGTGTCTATTCGACCTCATTTTAAATTACTTAAATAAACATCGATTTCTTTGACTCGATTCCTCACATTTAGTAGAGAGATTAATTTACTGAAAACCGTCCCTTACCTACGATAGTGACGAAGAACCCATAAACGACCCAAGAGAAAGGTCTCATACACATTTTCTATTAGGTAAGGAAGGTAGGTATCCTCGGAAAGACCTTAAAGTGTTCAGTATAACGGAAAAGTAACAGTATAATAAATGCCCATAAGAACCCCTGCATAATTTAAAAAGAAAAACTTAAATAAATAATAATAATAATAATAATAATAATAATAATAATAATAATAATAATAATAATAATAATAATAATAATAATAATAAAGGGAACACTAACATTAAACATCAATATCATTAAGTATAAAGCCCACTCCATTTATTGACTCCAAGTTATTTCCATTCCAGTATAGTTTATAGCCTAGTTTCATTCCAGTTGCCTTCCATATCGTTTCAGTCATTCCCATGACCAGAATTTCGTCCTTTCCACCACATCATCTATTTCTTCACTTTTAGTTGACAGTGTGAGAATATTCAAGGTTCCAATCCGCCAACTAGTTCTTGACTTAGGTTTCGTAGCTTGTTGTTTTATGTACGGTACGAACAACTTAAAAAAACATTTTATTTTAATTTTAAGTTTCTTGTTTTGCTGTGCAACACCTAGCTAGAGACACTTCGAAATCTCAGGAACGCGAGGTGTTAATTGACACTACGGCGGACAGTATTTATGATCTTTCGTCTTGGGAGTTCAGATTCAAGTTCGACTTCCTCATGAGACAGTGAGGAAAAGAGCAGCGGAGCTCGTGGTGGGATGGAGAGTTCTTGGAGGGGATCGAACCTATCCCTACTAATTAAACTAGTAGTCCAAAGTGTTATGTTCCCTGTGTGTTTTGTCTTATATTTGAAACTCGAAAACACATCGGTATGAGAAAGACGACAGACTAGTTGCGAGAGGATGGGAAATATTGGGAAGGAAATAAAACCAAGAAGACCAATGCTAACTAATTATATGTGCTCCTTAAACGACCAAACGCTTAATAATAATAATAATAATAATAATAATAATAATAATAATAATAATAATAATAATAATAATAATAATAATAATAATATTAATATACCGGTAATAAATATCTTACATAGAAGACGTCAGTACTGGTTGTCATCTGGAAACAAAATATCCAGATGAGTACAATATGTAATATTCATATGTTTCAATATATCTAATTACAACTAAGCATACAATAGGAAAAATAAAATAAATTCGTTGTAGATAAAGAGCATCATTCAGAAGGCATAATGAATGGAAGAGGCAGTGGGAAATTTTGGGGTAATCTCATTAACGAGGTTGTAAATAAAACGGTGACGTATGCTTCGATCAAGACGTGGGTTACCACTTTTCGATTACTGGTTTAGTGAATGTCAAGCACTAAGCGAATTGAGCTACAGCCAATAGTCAATGAATAGCCTGCTGTGGTATCAAGGCTGTTTGACAAGCTACTGCCCTGGCCTCTGCTACTGTCAATAATCAGCACCTGATCATTGAAGTTGTTAGCCTAAGGTTTAGCAAATTAAAGAACAGTTTTGTGGCCAAATGGACAGATTGCCTTCCTTTGGTCCGATGGGTCTGGTTCAATTCTCTGAATCATCCGCCTTGTACGATTAACTCCCGTGGCTTAGGGACTAGGTAGTTAACACGTCTTCGCAATTCATGTCATCCTCAATAGCTCACCACCAAACATATACAGATGCCATGCACCATTTTTATTATTATTATTATTATTATTATTATTATTATTATTATTATGATGTTAAAATGTTGAATATTTACAGCATTACCAGCAGTCGCACCCAAGGCTCAATGGTATACTACTTTCCTCGGGGGATTAGTGGTGGTGTGTGACCCATGATCACATATTCGATTCCAACCAACCAAAGAGAACAGTAAACCTGAAAGATTGCATTTCATTTTAGCAGATCTACCTATAGAACGAAAACGTTATTACTCCTATAACAGTAGCCTGCAGTGTCTTCCTGCTAGGATGTAGGAGCAAAAGGGAGTGAAATACCAACACTTTGTTATCTGTATACTCAAGTCATAAGTTTGAGGTGAGGAAGTATATACGATGAGAAACTCTCGTGTAAGTCAGTTCCGAAACTTCCGGGTAACTTGCAGTCTTTACGCTATCTCTCCTTCGCTAGCAGTGGCGATCTGATGGACCGAAGCCTAGCGCAACTATACCCCCCCCCCCCCGCCAGGGCTGAAATACCTTTCCCGAATGCCTTGCACCCAGAAACGCTAGCGACGTTTTATGTCACTGCGTTCAAGTTGTGTAAATAGAAGAATATCCCTGATGTTTATATTATAAATACGTACATACATTACTATTTTATAATGTGTTTTAGTTTTCCATCCTTCTCATTTGAGGCTAGGGATTTCAGATAGCCTTGGTAGCTCTCAGTAAAGTTGAGTTGTGGTTAGGATGTAAAGGGGAGGCGTATAAGTCATTGGTAAGACCGCAGTTAAGAGTATCGTTCCTGTGTATGGGACCCTTACCATGAAATGGCGTATGGCTTTTAGTGCCGGGAAATCCCAGCACGGGTTCGGCTCGCCAGGTGCAGATCTTTTGATTTGACATTCGTAGGTGACCTGCGCGTTGTGATGAGGACGAAATTATGATGAAGACAACACGTACACCCAGCCTCCGTGTCAGGGAAATTAACCAATGGTGATTAAAATTCCCGGCCCTGCCGAGAATCGAACCCGGGACCTCTGTGGCCAAAGGCCAGCACGCTAACAATTTAGCCATGGAGCCGGACACCATTACAATGATTAATTGGTTCGAGAACTGGAAGATACAAAACAAAAAGCAATTCAGCTTGTTCTGGGTGTTTTCCCTTTAAATAATGGGGAGTCCCAAGCTATTGGAAAAGGGCTGTTGTGGTCCTAGTTTACAAAGTAGGGGATAAGATCATTCCGGGAAATTATCGACCTGTTAGTTTGACTGCAATAGTTTGCAAGCAAATGGAACAACTAATTGCGGAGTATATTACAACATTTTGGAAGGCAGTAGAGGCGAATGGAATTAGCAGAAGGGGGGGGGGGGGGGAGTAAAAAGTTACTACTCGCGAAACTTTTAGGGAGCTAGGCGGGTTCCGGTAATACAGAAAACTGAGTGGAAATGAAATATCAATTGAATCGATAGTATGACCGATCGATACGAATTTTCTAAACCTTCATTATTTTTAAGCCAACAACTGCGTCACACACACATTATATAACATTTCTCGATGCGAATCTTGTTTCTAGCATGCATTTCATATTTTGGATTTGCTGTGTAAACAACAACAGTAATAGTACGTAAACTGTTCGCAAGATGTCTCATGGCGATTCATAGTTTCGTGTCAAAGGTTCCCAATACGGATCTCGAAGATTGCCGAGGTCTACCGATTCAGCACTAGGGAGTCCACGTGTCAATAAAAGTTTCGCGAGTGATACAGACAACAAAAAGTAGCCAGTTTTATGTGTTTTTCGGTCGGGGGTATATATACATTAAAACTGAAAGTCAAAACTACAAAATGGTAAGTTTTGAATGCTCTCTGATCGAATTACAATAGAGAGGTGAAGTTTGACAGTATACCAACTTAAATGCGATACTAATAGTTATTTGACTCTGTATTATACAATATAACTTTGACCAAGGGAACAATATTACACGTGTATTACAATTAAAAAGAAGTACTGCGTGATTATGTAATTAAAATCGTTTAGCATTTGACTACACAATATGAAATTAACGCGCACTAAAGAGACTGCCAGGCTGACGAATGCGGGTGGCAAGCGGGTGAATTATACCTGTGTATCCATGACCTCGGCAAAAAATATACACAACTGCTGCCCTTCCTCACAGCATTTGCAATGTTTTCACTACTTACTGTGACGCTGTACAAATCGGTCAGCCTCGAAGAACGGCATTTTGTGCGTATTTTACTTAATAATTGAAGAAAATAAAGGAAAGAATCAGCTGATAAGACAACAGTGCTTGTATATTTTTTTTTTAAATCCTTCCCCCTATCTCCCCCCTTTCCGAACGCTTCTACTGTTTGGAGGGAAAATCGTTGGCTATACAGCCGGCAACATGTCTTCAGAACTGGTCAGTCCTGCGAAACACACCTAGTTGGAGTTATCCAAGGTATAGCTGACGTCTGAGGTGAGAGGGGGCAAGTAGGAAGGATATTCATCGATATGGCAAAGGCATTTGACAAAGTGCCGCATGGACTCTTACTAAAAAAGTGGAATAGTGCTGGTCTTGATAATAGGATAGTAATCTGAAGCAGGGAATTTCTATGTAGCAGAACGCAAGTTATCAAAGTAGAGGACCAATTATCAGCGAAATAAGTGTGACGTCAGGAGTTACACAAGGAAACGTTCTAGAGTCAGTGTTGTTTCTTTTATTTATACGTGATTTGCGGAAAATACAGAGTAAAAGCTCAGACAATTTGCGGATGAGTGCATCAATTTAGAGGAAAATTGCGTCACAATCAGACGGGCAAAAACGTACAAAGTGATTTGGAGTGTTTAGAAAGTGGACAAAGAAAACAAAAACAAATAGAAGTAAGTACAATACAACTAAAATTAAATGCACCACGTTTTCAAATGGAAGGATAATACATAAACTTGAAGTGGTTCAGAGAAAGGTGGCAAGGTTTGTACTTGGGAACATTTCGCGCACCGAGTGTCCCAGAGATGATTAAGACGTTGGGATGGCAATCCTTGCAGCATAGACGGATCATACGGCGCCTGCAATGGATGTACAGAGGATATACTGAACCATACAGTTCATGGACCAATAGTATGGATTTTCGTATTAGATATTGGGATTACCTGAGACCACCAAGGAAGTCATTGTCTTATAGTTTATTTCATGAAAGATTCCAGAAGAAGCGTTCTCGTGGGAAGAGAGCTAGAGCATCATTATGAAAATTTCCAGAGACTCATTAAAGGGATTTATGGCCCAAGCGAAGCCTCTTAATGAAGATCGGGGACGCTCCCCGGATCGCAGCAAACTAACCTTCGGAGGGAAGAAGGAATTAATTTAATATCTCTGGTTACGAAAGAGATGCATTGGACCTGATACAAGAATTGCAACCTGCATAATTTATGCTCAATTTTGATATGCAACATTGCTGTAATCATAAATGCATTCGTTAAGTAGGGTACTTGACGTGCTTTGTGCGGGAGAACTTCGAGTCGCGGGCGCGCGTATCCTGCACGTGATCAAGTGGCGTGGCTACGCCAACCTGATTATAAATGCAGGTCCGCCTGGCACGTCAGCCTCATTCTCTGACCGTAAGGCTGCTTGAACGAAGTCGTCACGCTGCGAGTCGGCACCGAGAACAATGTTTTACCTTCGAGCTGCACATACAACTAGCACTACTGAATCTGGAAGAAAGTAAGTAATTAACCCGCATATTCAGCTGAATTCTTGATATTACCTGTGTTGATCTGCTGTGGTGAGATGAGGTACTGCCTATAATAGACTGATGAACTAGTAGCTTCATATTTCTGTGAGGTCAAGTTGTAACTGACGTAATGCTAGAATAAATGTAGGCTCAGGGTAGTTCTGGTACCACGACATGTTGTCCGAGTGAAAGAATAAAATAACAGTGTTACCAAGTTTGATGAAGAAAACTATAGTGTACCAGGTTTAAAATTCCGAACAAGACTTGGTCAATGTAACGTGTGAGGCACGATATTAGTGGAAACAGGCATCGAGTCTGGACAGTCTGTAATAAGTAGTTTTTTCAGTTACCCCTGCATCAAGCCAGTACGAGCTTCTAACATAATCATTGCGAGGAAGCCACAACGGGAGCTGAAGCCGGCACGACATCGGGAATCGATCCAGGAATGTTGGGCGTACCTGATCAGCGCGACGTCGAAGGGGCATCTTCCAACCATCTAAGGAGCTGCAAGAAGGATTCACGCCAGATAGAATGTCTCCAGTCGTCCGCCGGTATCTGCTGCAAGCGTCGCAGTTTGTCATGATGTGGTACATTCAGTGGTCCACAGGAAGGGCCGCTCCGTCATGTCATCAATCATATAAGGTCAGAGCTTTCCAATTCTAATTCAAGCATGCCATTTAAATTTAGATAGGAACAGGGGGGGCCGTCAGCCAACAGGTTAGTTTATGGTAGGAAAATTCTTGGGGATAAATAGCTATGCCTCAAGCTCGAACCCAGTACATTAGTGTAGGTAGTAGGTTGTATATTCCTTGTTAGTGTGATTAGATTTCATTTCGATAGTATTATATTAGTGTACACGTAATCTTCATGGGTCAGGTAGAACTCCCTTGGTCATGTTAGGTAAGTCTGACAGACAAGCACTGTTTATAGTGTAGCGTTTAGGCATATGTCTCTGCAGACGTAGGTTGTGTATTTGAGATCAGGATTTACCCCGTAACTCACCTAGCTTATCCGACAGGGTGGGCGTGTCCGTATGTTTGAGAGATTTGGGCATTATGCGTGTAGCTGACTGTATGAATTGATATGAGAGAGCCCCAGCACAGATTAAGAGTGTATTAGATGCATATGAGGTGCCTTATTATGGCTATGTGATGATAGCTTACTGAATTGTGCCTTTGTATTATTAAGGATGAGCCCATTGGAGGCGGAAATGAGATTTGTTGTATTGCTTGTGGCATTGAGATGAGGGCGTGTAGCCCATGGGTATTTAAGAGAGCACTTTAGCAGCCAGATTATGTGAAATACATCGAGTAGCGAAGTTTCCTTGCACTCAGCCTACAAGTCAGTCAGCTGTGCTCATAAATTGTGTGGGCAGCCGCCTGTCTAGTGAACCGCTGGTGAGGGTTGTTGTGTCTGACGTCACAGTCTTGAAACTCGGTATATTGCTGTCTGCAGCTTGTCGAGTGTGTAGAGGGGAAGGACGACTTTGATGTTTTGACGCAGGGAGAGATTTTAGTTCTGTTTGTTCTGCTTTATTTTAACGCTTTGCCCGTTTTATGTTGATCCCTGGACAAGATGGTTGTGTTCCTTTTTAAATTGTTTTTTTGTATATGATTATTCAACGCCTTGCTCTTCATTGGACCAGGGATCGATACCAGGTCAGGGCACTGTACATTATGTGTTTATATTTGTTTGCACCGGGGTTCGATGTTACGAGGCATAGTAAAATTTGAGGATGTGGAGATTACTGTTAGATGTGTATTTCAGCAGATATCCATTTTCTCTGTATTTCATTACTTACACAATTGTACCATGCTTGTTACAGCAAAGCTGTTTCGTAAAGGCAATGAACTGGTAATCATCGGCTCAACATTATGTTTACCCCAGTCACATTTGAAAGCTCTTATATTTGTAAACTAGCAAGATACCCGTGCTTCGCTACGGTATTATACTGAAATTTATAATTCAATGCTTAACGTTTTATATATAATCCTCCGAAATTCGCGATCTGACTCGTTTTCTGAGAGATTACGGCAAAGTTCGTCACATTTTTCAACCTTTCTTTCCAGCAATCGATTTCGCGAGGTAGGTCCAGGTATTCCACGCGGTCAATTCGGTCCCTAAATCTTTGCCATCTTTTCCTATAAGCATTTTTAGTATGGATCAAATCCTGAAGGAGATCCGGCGTGGTGTCGTCTTGGGTGCCTTGGCGGTACTGAACCCGCGGCTTGACGGTATTCGTAGTCATTACCAGGCCAGGACCAGTTTCCAGCGCGGTCCGCACAATCTGACGACGGTCCAGAACATTATTATTATTATTATTATTATTATTATTATTATTATTATTATTATTATTATTATTATTATTATTATGTCCGACTCGTTGGCTGAACGGTCAGCGTACTGGCCTTCGGTTCAGAGGGTCCCGGGTTCGATTCCCGGCCGGGTCGGGGATTTTAATCTTCATTGGTTAATTCCAATGGCCCGGGGGCTGGGTGTTTGTGCTGTCTCCAACATCCCTGCAACTCACACACCACACATAACACTGTCCTCCACCACAATAACACGCAGTTCCCTACACATGGCAGATGCCGCCCACCCTCATCGGAGGGTCTGCCTTACAAGGGCTGCACTCGGCTAGAAATAGCCACACGAAATTATTATTATTATTATTATTATTATTATTATTATTATTATTATTATTATTATTATTATTATTATTATTATTATGACTTGATTGCAGCCTCCCCCAACGCTATTGACGTCGCCCAATACTGGGCAAGCATCATCTAGCTCTTGAATATTGTTGCTCTATCTGTGATTGTATAATAGACTTGTATATTTGTATAGTAGAAATGTAGATGTTGCTTTTTGTTAAATATCTATAAGTTGATACTTCTGACACGAATAAAGAAGAAAGAAAGAAAGATTATTATTATTATTATTATCATTAGATGTTCTGGACCCCACAGCAAGATGCAAGACCGCTACTTGGCGGTAAATTACATCTGCTACCATTGTCATTGTTGACAATGTGACCAGCACCATTGTCGCGCGTAGGCAAGTGTGCGGGATTTCTGGCGATAGGAATGACATACTTCCGTGCATTATTGACCTTATTATAGAGGTGAATAATTTGACGGTGAATCTCATTCCTATCGTTTATTTCAAATGTGTTTAAATTTTTATTTATATGCCAGGAGAGTCTACTGTAATCTAAGAATGTTCTCCGAAGGAAAAGATGGCTGTTGAAATCGAACCCAGGAAAGATTAAAATGATCGGTTTATGATCCGAATAAGTACATCGAAAATCTACAGCCTGTTTCCAGCCATTCGACAGGGTCAGGAATGGAATGAATAAAGCCCCCATCTAGCGGCGACAGTAGGAATTGTGCCGGCTGCCGAAGCACTCCTCTGGGGCAATGAGCGATGAATGACAAATGAAATTAAATATTGGACAGTTTTGCTGGAATGAATGATGACAGGGAAAACCGGAGTATCCGGAGAAAACCTGTCCCGCCTCCGATTTGTCCAGCACGAATATCACATGGAGTGATCGGGATTTGAACCACGGAACCCAGCTGTGAGAGGCCGGCGCGCTGCCGAGTGAGAAACGGAGGCTCCTTATAAGTACGTTATGAAAAGTAAAATCAATTGGTCTCACCTCCTTTTACACACCACCGCCGTTAAGTATATTTACACCCCCCCCCCCCGCCCCAAAGAAAAATTAAAAGAAGGCGTGTTTCTTTATGTTTAAAGGAGATTCCAAACACCAATGTTCACGTCTATTACCTTCAGTTTTGAGATATAAGTATCCCCATAAAAATAATTCACCTTTTTTCACTTACTTTCACCCCCCCACCCCGCAGGTGAATTTTCCGGGAAAAAATACTTGTTTCTTTAATAGCAAATGATCTTCTAAATACCAATTATCACGACTCTTAACTTCTTCAGTTTTTGATTTGTGTGTCCTCATGAAAGGAATTCAACTCCTTTTTACTCCCACCGCCCAAGATGGTTTCCCCTTCAAAACGCGTTTTTCTTTGTTTTTAAAGGAGAGCCAAATATCAATTTTCACGTCTGTAACAACTTTAGTTTTTATTAGATGTATGTATTCTCATACAATTAAGTCAAGTAATTTTTCAATTCTTTCACCCCCACCCACTTCATTGGATTTTCCGAAAATACGTGTTTCCTTACTTTTAAAGCAGATTCCAAATATCAAATTTCACGTATGTAACATCTTCATTTTTGAGATATCAGTAGCCTAATTAAAAGAAATCAACACCATTTTCAGTCACTTTTACACACAGCCCCAAGTGGTATTTCCGAAAACTAAAAATACACGTTTCTTTGTTTTTAATAGAGATGAAAATACCATTTTCACTTCTGTAACATGTTAAGATTTTGATATATACTGTAGATATTCTCATTTTAAAATTTCACCCCTTTTTATTTCCCCTTAAGTGGAGTTTCCAAAAACAAATCACCTATGTTTCTTTACATTTACAGGAAATGACAAATACTCACTTTTTACGTCTGTAACATTTTACCTTTCTCAGATATTCTGTAGATATAGTCTTTCAAAAAATTCACCCCAATTTTTCACTCCAGTAAACCGCCATTAATTGGATTTTCCAAAAACATAAAATACGTGTTTCTTTATTTTTAAAGGAGATCCCATATACAAATTCTCAGTTCTGTAATATCTTCAGTTTCTGAGATATATGTGTCCTCATAAAGGGATTCAACCCTTTTACACCCCTCCTATTGGGATTTACAGAAAACAAAACAATACGTGTTCCTTTATTTTTAAAGGAGATTCTAAATACCAATTTTTACATGTTTAAACTTTTAAAGTTTAAAGATGTAGACACACTCATTTTAAAAATTCACCCCCATTTTCAACCCCCGTTATTTGGATTTTCCAAAAACGAAAAAATACCTGCTTCTTTATGTTTAAAGTAGATCCCAAATACCAATATTCAGGTCTGTAATAACTTCAGGTTCTGAAATATAAATAGCCTCTTTAAAGGCATTCAACCCCTTTTTACCCCTTTTCCACCCTTCCCATTGGGATTTTCCGAAAACAAAAAAATACGTGTTTCTTTATTTTTAAAGGAGATTCTAAATACCAATTTTTACATCTATAAACTTTAAAAGTTTTGAGGTATAGATACATTCATTTTAAAAATTCATCTCTTTTTCATCCCCCCCCCATTAATTGGATTTTCCAAAAAGAAAAAATACGTGTTTCTTTATTTTTAAAGGAGATCCCAAACACCAATTTTCAGGTTCTGAAATATAAGTAGCCTCATTAAAGTCATTCAACCCATCTTCACCCTTTTCCACCCTTCCTATTGAAATATTCCGATAACAAAAAATAAGTGTTTCTTTATTTTTTAAGGAGATTCTAAATACATATTTATACATCTAAAAACTTTAAAATTTTTGAGATATAGATATACTCATTTTAAAAATTCACCCTCATTTAACCCCCCATTAATTGGATTTTCGAAAAACAAAAAATGCGCGCTTCTTCATTTTTAAAGGAGATTCCAAACACCAGTTTTCAGGTCTGTAATATCGTCAGTTTCTGAGATATAAGTATCCTCATTAAAGGCATTCAACCCATTTTTCACCCCTTTTCACCCCTCCTAGTGGGTTTTTCCGAAAACAAAAAATACATGTTTCTTTATTTTTAATGAAGATTCTAAATACCACTTTTTACATCTGTAAACTTTAAAAGTTATGAGATATAGATGCGTACATTTTCAAAATTCACCCCTTTTCACCCCCATTAATTGGATTTTCCTAAAACAAAAAAATACGTGTTTCTTTATTTTTAAAAGAGATCAAAACTACCAATTTTCAGCTCTGTAATATTTTCAGTTTCTGAGATATACGTATCCTTATTAAAGGCATTCAATCAATTTTTCACCCCTTTTCACCCCTCCTATTGGGATTTACTGAAAACAAAAAAATATTTGTTTCATTATTTTTAATGAAGATTCTAAATATGTACTTTTACATCTGTAAACTTTAAATGTTATGAGATATAGATTCACTGTTTTTAAAAATTCACCCCCCCTTTTCACCCTCCCATTAATTGGATTTTCCAAAAACAAAAAATACGTGTTTCTTTATTTTTCAATGAGATCAAAAGTACCAATTTTCAGGTCTTTAATATCTTCAGTTTCTGTGATATAAGTACCGGTTTTCTGATTAAAGGCATTCAACCACTTTTTCACCGTTTTTCACCCCTTGTATTGGGATTTTCTGGAAACAAAAAAATACGTGTTTCCTTATTTTTAATGGAGAATCTAAATATCAATTTTTACATCTGTAAACATTCAAAGTTTTGAGATATAGATACACTCATTTCAAAACTTCAACGCCCTTTTCACCCCCTTAGCGATGGAATATCCAAAAATCCTCTCTTAGCGAGCACCTACATCTTAGTATGAATCCATGCCCAAAATTTCATTTCTTTATGTCCAGTAGTTTTGGCTCGGCGATGATGAATCAGTCAGTCAGTCAGTCAGTCAGTCAGTCAGTCAGTCAGTCAGTCAGTCAGTCAGTCAGTCAGTCAGTCAGGACAAGTTACTTTATATATATATATAGATAGTATTTTTATGTAATAAATCCCTGATTGTAAAACTTTTAATGCAGCGATGTTTTCTGTTAGATATTTTTTTGGTAGGATTTTTCTCTTACCCTGCATCATTTCGTATCCACCTAAGTTATCTTTTATGCCCTCATTTCTACCCATATACCCTGATTCATGTTCTACTGAGCTGCAGATTGTGGATACGCCCTGCAAGGTAAGACATGTGCCGTACATACATCTTTTCTTGGATGTATTGGTCACTATAATGTTCTTGATTCGAATTCGGCATTTGCCTGACTGGAATCAAAAGCATTATAGGGCACAATACAGAATTCAAAGTAAGAATGACTATTCTGGGGTAATGGCGCATGGAACAAACTACCCGGAGAAATCTTAGTAAGCCCTACTATTTCTTAAAAATGTGTTTTTTACAGTATAACTGGAGAGAATAAATTGTGTTATATAAACACCATGAATTTATACTCTATATGATATAAATGGTGCCACTGGGAAATGCCCAACTGTAACACTGGGGAATAAAATTTAACTTTGCCGACAAAAGGGTAACATTACGAAAATTTTGGGCTCCGAAGACTTGAGGGAAAGGAGACAAGCTGTTCGACTAAGCGGTATGTTCCGGGCAGTCACTGAAGATTTGTCGTGAAATGAAGTTTTAGACGAATAACCCCGAGTGGTGTTTTGAAAGGTGGGAAATATCATAATACGAAAATAAAGCTGGAATTCAAGAGGACAAATCGGGCAAATATTATTTTACTAGCTGATCTACCCGTAATGTTCATGCTGTGAGTAAGATTTTATTAAATTGGATAGCTTTTAGCGTTATCTCAGAAATATAACGGGGAGGTCGCCATACTTCGTTTCATATATGAAGGCCTACTGCCAGCCAGAATTTGGGGTGTTTTCATTATAAAGTTCTTATTTTAATAAGTATCTCTGTAAGTACAAATTCAAAGGAAAAGTTATTAATGTTTTCTGGGAAATTATTGGAGTTACGATGAAAGTATATATACAGTCTTTTCCTGGCATATCGACTCTTAAGTTCACCTCCTCTGCTATAATGTTTAATAGGACTAACCGTTCAGGCAGCTCATTCAGTTTTAAGGTTCCCAGGCGCACGCTTTCCTCTGTCTTGCTTGAGAGTTTCTTTTGACACATGACCCGCTTAATACAGTGAGTTTCTCTTATCGGTTGGCCGGCAGGCACGTCCAGCTTACCTGCCTCCTGTTGACTCATCACTCCCCGCTCCGCGCCATAGCAACAAGGACAACACTTCGCTCACTTTATCCGGGCATGACATTAACATTAAGAATTAAGAAAATAAGACTGTACCGTGGAGTAGAAGACGAGGGAGAGGCATCAGGCTGCCAATCTCCGTGATATTTGTGGAATACCCTTGGGGGTTATAATTGTATTCGAATAGCACTAAGAGAGGCTGTTCATATTTCCACAGTACTGCGGACTATAGGCCATTATTTCGCACCTGAATGTGTTTATGGCATTGCTATACATTTTCCTGTAGTTCTTTTCTACTTCCGTTCTCTTCTTTTATTTCTTGTCTCTGCCTTACCTCTTTAGGCTTAATAATAACACCGCAAGTCACCTTATCTAAGAAACCCTGCGCCTGAATTTTTCCTCTGTTACCGCTTTCGTGAATCCGTAACTGGTATCATTACAATATACAGAATCCACTTCGCGTTAGCTTTGGTTAGAGCAGCATTTCTTGATTATTATCAAAACTCCTCACTCGATTCTGACTGGCATTGGGAAAAGGTGCCTGTCTTTATAATGATAACTCCACATCTCCACTGTGAATGCCAGTAGGCAAATGAGTCCGTCGTTATAGTAGAAACTCGGTTGTGAATTGGGGTTGAAAACTTTGCCTGCCATTTTTATCAAAACTTCCAACGCGCACCTTACATCGCAATCAACGTATGGGGTCCTTCCAGTGGCGTTTCTCGGATAACGCTAAGTGGCGTGCAATTTAACATAATCCTACTCACTGTTTGCAGAACAATTTCCGTACAAAACTTTATACGGTTTGGAACACCGTAGCGAAACACGGGTACATCTGCCAGTACAGTATAACATAATCCTTATCCGTGATTATTGAGAGCTCTTCTAGTCGGTAAGCGAAGATGGAATTGAGGGGAGGTTTCACAGACCTTTACATCAACAAAATAATCAATTTTGAGATATTGGTGTGTCTTTATGTTATAGTACCTGCAGGATTCATTGACGTAGACAAAATTTAGCTGAACTTCACATCTGGTTAACTAAAAGTTGGACGAAGTTACGGAGTTTTCACCAAACTTAACATCTGCTGGCAACGGGTTTTTGCAAAAGTGAACATCTACACTGCACTTACTGAAAATTGATATCTATATTGTGATCGTTCACAGCATCACCAAGAGCATGTCCTGGTACCCAGAAGATTAAATATGTCGTTTTCCGCGCGATTCTACGACAAATAGTGTCCAAACTAGCACTTTTCACCAGTTCCGGGACACGAGTGGCTCTCTGTTGGCCCGCGCGACCGGAAGTTCATTGCGTGTAATTAGAGGGGAAAGCGAGTACAAGCGCCTGGAATTGAAAATGTTCTCTCTCTTGTGCGAGGTAGTTCGAATGAGGCAAGCCTCACGTGACTATGAACCTAGGTCACCAAGCAGGACTCAAGTAGTCGTCTCAACATACGAGATATAAAATCCCATGAATTCCCTTGCATATGCACCAGTACCAACTTACGTTTTTCAACTTTTTTTTGCTACTTGATTTACGTCCACCGACACAGATATGTCTTATGGCGACGATGGAAAGGGAAAGGCCTAGGAAGTGTAAGGAAGCGGCCGTGGCCTTAATTAAAGTACAGTCCAGACATTTGCCTGGTGTGAAGATGGGAAACCACGGCAAACCATCTTCAGGGCTGCCGACAGTGGGGCTCTAATCCACGAACTCCCGATTACTGGATACTGGCCACACTTAAGTGACTGAAGCTATCGAGCTCGGTTTTTTCAACTCATAATAATAATATTAATCACTGATGTCACGAAGTATATGATGGATATTTACCAGTTAATATTCCAAATTATGAGACCAAGAAGTGCTCTACATAACTGAATTAAAAATAAATACACACTAAACAATTGTGTGACTTAATAAGAAACAGATGTTGGAATCTGACAACACGAGTAAGCTGTAGGAATCCTATGGGCTTAGCATCGCCTACTGAAAAATGCCAGATGATGCTTTCAAGGTTACACGAAAATCCACGATGCGATCGTAATGAAACTCGATCAGTGAGAATGGGAGCGCATAAGCTTTAATTTGATACTTGAGTCAAGGTCGAGGATCGCGGATTAGCGGAGCAAAGTTTGATAAAGGGCCGTGTTTGTCCCTCACCTCTTGAATCAGGGTTGCATGTCTATATATGAAAGAGCTTCGAAACAGACCTCTTTCTACTTTCTATTCTCGGTGACTACGTCAGTTTGCTACTGGTTGTGCGCGTTACTACACTTGACCGAGTTCTTTGTTAAAGTTGAAAATGTAATTGTGAACAGTGTAGTACGGTGGTATAATAAATATTTGTGGTTTTATGTGAATTTGATCACAGTATAAGGAAGTGATTTGCATGTACAGTGCATCTAAACTTGATCACTAGAGAATTCATAAAACGGCACGAAATTGTGCGGATAGTTGTTCATCTGATAGGAGGTCGCGTGTTAAACCACGTAAATTACTGATACAAGTGCGACTTAATTACCTAAATTGTGCATATTGTCTAACCAAGTGCGCAGACAAAGACGGAGAGGGAGTGATTGAGGAATTATTAACTGTGTATCAATATTAGTTAGGATGTAGACCTGGTGAAATAATGGACGGCTTATTGTCGGTATCATAAATGAGCAGTGTCCGCCAATCAGTCACAAAGTACAGTGAACAGCTCGACGAACCTATGACTAGTGCAGTTTAAGTAGGCCAAGTTACCGTTATTAACACGTAAAATGCTGAAGGGATCGACAGTGTATATCCAGTGACGTTAACCAGAAGAACGAGTGTAGCTTCAGGGCCTAAATCTGATGTGAATGTAGGAGACAGGCAAATGAGATACTGTAGATTAGTAAAGAGCGACTGGACAATACCGTTGCTAGATTATAGAATACTCGAATCAAAGTGATTTATAATATGTAACATTGACTAATACATTTACCCTAAGTCAATTCTTCTCATTTTCATAATTGAACCAGCGAGGAAGTCGTGTTGAACTAGACATCGAGCAGTTTGCCTGATATTCATCGTGTACGGCAGAGAACTTCCAGATCGTCGAACGTCGAACGAGGATCCAGCCACCATGCAGGCGACTCACCAGCATCTGAACCATGGACTCCACGCCGCTGAAGCCATCATGATGTCGATGTAAATCCAGGCTTGTACCTACCTGAGGGGTTGTTTCGTGATGCAGAAGTGTTAAGTACGCTTTCAATATTTCCTTTGCATTAAGCTAGTATCACCATGTAAATATTATATCAGTAATTATGCATGTAAATATTTCGGAACATAGACTGTTATACGCTGTTTCAGAGGGATGAGAATATTTTATTTAATTGGTTTTTATAGGATATTTTCTTCATGGTTTGTGATAACGTAATTTTAAGGCCTTACAGTAAAGTGTGAAGTGCAGAAAAGTAAAAGGTTCTAAATATTCATTAAGTGACTCCAATCATCACCGTTTCCTAAATTAATATGAGTCGGCAAAGATTCTCAATTTGTTTATTTGTGCATTTCACACATGATATTGTGAAGTCCTCCTACCATTAATTTAATACTGATGGACCAACAGGTGAAGATATGTCATTGGGAAATGTTCGTGTGTTATTTAGCTCGTTAGTGTGTGGTATAATTTTGTCCCGAGTGGCAGGATTTCATCTTAAGAAAGCACGTATTTTTGGTACCGTATGGGAAGGCAATGCCTATTCTGCAGGCTGTGATCCAGAGGTTGTACTGAGAGATGAAAAGTAAATTTCCCCAATGTGTGATGGATAAGTAGAAGGTGGAATACAGCGTTATAAATGTGATGATTAAGGCTAGATTAGAGCCGACGTACGGTATTGCTACGGATAGTAGCCGGTGAAATAAAGAGATGAAATAATTCGCTGCGTGATTATGAATAATAAGAGGAACCGAGGTGTTCCTTTACGCCCAGGGAATGAAGGCAAGAGCTGCTGTCAGCTAATCCGTGATTTATGGCCCCCGACAAGGGAGAGCCAGGGCGAAATTTGCTCCCCTGTTCTGGGATCAGTATGCAGGCAGCTAACTAGTTCTCTCTCGATACAACAGTCACATGCCACAATTTAGATATTACCGCCGTCGCATAAATTCCAGCGTTCACTAGAGGAACAATCCCACCATTTATTTCCATAATTATCTTAAAATGTAGTTAATTTTAGGTCAAATATACCCCATATGCCGGAAGACCTTGTGTTCATTCCCAGGAGGGAGTGAGCACATAATGCTCACTGTTGCTAAGTACAGATGGACTGTGCCATCTGTGATCCATCCTGTGAATGTGAAGTGTATCTTTTCATTGTCTTTTTCTTTTAGAGTGTGCTAAAATGTTATGTTACGTGATGTTCTGGATATTGGGTCGCTATATCTGTTATTCACAGGAGACAACGTTGTTTAAATCATGTTGTGTTATTTGTGTTAGTAAAATCCTATGAAACCATCGCCTTGTTTGATACAGTCGCTCATAGATGATTGAAATTGCTTCCTAAATAAATGCCGTGATTTGACCTCCATGTGTTTGAAAGTGTACTCTTGATAAATAAATGTTTACCTCAGGTCATTTGATATTAGGATATCGTAACTTGTTATTCGGTAAAATGTGTTAATTAACATTATAATAGAATGAACCGCCGCTGTATTATGTCCATATTTAATAATTCCTGTGCATAGTGTTATAGTGCGTAATGTGAGAAGTGTTCATTTAATAATTAAATAATCAGATAGGGGACGCATTCTCGAGATTCAAATGGTTATCGAGTGTAAATTGACATTGAGAAATAGACTTACGAACATTTAAAATACTCGAGATAAATTTGGATATATGTTTTTATTGTAATAGTGAAATGGCATATCCGTGCAGATATTAATATGTGTTTCTTTAGTCTATCAAACTTGTGTTCAAAAATAGAATCATTCTTCTCATTTATCAGTGTAGACGTATTCCTCTCACAATTAAGGTTTCCCTATTATGGAGATAATTATTATTTGCCAAGCGAACGCACAACTGACCCGTAATGCTCTACGACTCAGCCAGGTAGTTACTCTGGTAGTGGAGATGGGACTTCGACGTCAGGCTGAGTTCTAAGCTCTCATCAAACGTGCTCCATTCTGATATCATATTTATGTGCCGTGACAATTTATTTATGTACTGAGGCCTTGAACAGGAACATAAACTTGGCTTCCGCACGTGGGGCGTAATCTCGTCGTTTGGCAAGTTTTATATCGCTTTGCGGCGCTATTAACTTGACTCCCAAGAGCGTGGTCCATTGTTGTTTAAGGTCAAAATTCTATACCCATGTTCCGGGATATAACCTGAACGCGTGGCTTTGTTCGAATTGCACTACTATAGAAGAAGTACCCAGTATAGTAGTATTACCAAATTGGTATGGTTAGAACTGAAGGAATGGTAACGCCAAATCTATCCGTATATTAAATTTGTTCGGAAAGGGGATACGAAATAGAATCAGTGCGTGTGAATATAGTAGCCACTATGAATAATGTGTCAGGTGGAGTGCTTAAGCCACGTCCATCGACATTTATGTCACACGTAATGGTATTTAAATGAGTGACTGGAGGAAGAGTGAAGCGATCGTGTGTCCAGTTTAGGTGGAAACATACACGATAGTGACTCAAAATAATGGCAGACCCGAGAAAAGTGTGGAGTTGTGGAACTTCAGGGAAACAATAAAATGACTTTCCTACGATTGAGGATAGAATGACTTGATAGAATTCTTAAAAATCTTCTGGTTACGGGTCTATGCTAAAGCCGATGCATTTGTGGCAGGCATTGGTAGTTTCGGGGATAAGTGCCAGGTAAATAAATGAGATATCGTGGTTAAGAGTGGGAGCCTCATCCCATTACTCGTATATTAAAAATGAACAGTGAAATGTTGTCAGCTTGTAGGCGGGCAACTGTCTGTCAGTGCACCTTGCCAATCTTGAAGCTGATAGCAACCAATGTTTATTAAATATACCATGTTTCCGGTATACGTAAATTGCAGAGCACATTTAGGTCGCGGATTGGGATGATATTTACTTTAACGGAGGGCTACATAAATTTATTTTAATTATATTTCGGGATAATATTAATGAATTATTTAAGGGTATACTAAGGAAACACAAGTAACTATTAGGTGTGACGCAGCTGTTGTGAAGCTGATTTCTGCATAATACAATTTGTTATTTTTTGAAAGGAACCCACTGTCCTAAATTTAGAAAACAAATCATGTGAACTGAGGCATTGAGAGCAGCTCAATTTAGGGGGTACAGATTTTTCAAATAGTTATCAATATGGATATGGAGGCGATGAAAGCGATGTTCACCCAGATGATGGCCGAACAGAGTGACAGGCAGGGAGGACTTTTGCAGGAACAATTTAATAAATTAGTACAGTCCAATGTGGACATTAGGGACGTTTTGTGAAACAGCCGCAAGACCTTGGTTCGATCGCATTGTACAACCTTCTACGCTTAAATCGTGATGAACCTAAGAAGTGCATATGGCGCCAAAGTGGTTCTTGTCTGAAATGGAGCAGTTCTTTACGGACCATAATATCCCAGCAGACAATCGCTTGAGCGGAGCAGCCGCTCGTGTGGCTTAAAGCCTTCTAATACTGCTTTCATGGCTATGAGGAATTCAGGCGTCGATTTTTGGAGAAATATTGGGGAACTGAGACACAGCAGAATCTGCGTCTGGAGCTGTATTCTAGGCTATGTAGGAAACGACATGGAAAGAAATGTGATTGTAGCGGGAGATCTGAATTTGCCAGATGTCAATTGGGAAGGAAATGCGAACGACAGGAAGCATGACCAACAAATGGCAAATAAGTTAATATGGGAAGGACAGCTGATTCAGAAAGTGATGGAACCAACCAGAGGGAAAAATATTTTGGATGTGGTGCTGATAAAACCAGATGAGCTCTATAGGGAAACTGAAGTAATAGATGGTATTAGTGATCATGAAGCTGTTTTTGTGGTAGTTAAAAACAAATGTGATAGAAAGGAAGGTCTTAAAAGTAGGATTGTTAGGCAGTACCATATGGCTGATAAAGCAGGTATGAGGCAGATTCTAAAAAGTAACTATGATCGGTGGAAAACGGTAAATAAAAATGTAAACAGACTCTGGGATGGGTTTAAAGAAATTGTTGAGGAATGCGAAAACAGGTTTGTACCTTTAAGGGTGGTAAGGAATGGTAAAGACCCACCTTATTATAATAGAGAAATAAAGAGACTAAAAAGGAGGTGCAGACTGGAAAGAAATAGAGTTAGAAATGGCTGTGGAAGTAAGGAGAAATTGAAGGAACTTACTAGAAAATTGAATCTAGCAAAGAAGGCAGCTAAGGATAACATGATGGCAAGCATAATTGGCAGTCATACAAATTTTAGTGAAAAATGGAAGAGTATGTATAGGTATTTTAAGGCAGAAACAGGTTCCAAGAAGGACATTCCAGGAATAATTAATGAACAAGGGGAGTGTGTATGTGAGGATCTTCAAAAGGCAGAAGTATTCAGTCAGCAGTATGTAAAGATTGTTGGTTACAAGGATAATGTCGAGATAGAGGAAGAGACTAAGGCCAAAGATGTAATAAAGTAATAAAGTAATAAAGTAGTGAAAACCTATTGAAATAGCTTAATTTTGTGTATATCTGATTCATTTAGTGCTGTTTATATAGTGGTGTTTAGTGCTTGTTGGTAGAAATTGGGAGTAGTAATAATTATTTAAGTTTTGTAACAAGTAATTCAGTTGGTCTTCAGTAAATTACGTTTTCTAGGTTAAGTAGGCTAGCTAGGTGCACCTTGTTTGGAATTTAGGTTTAGGCAATACTTTAGGTAACAATATTAACTTTAGAAATATTTGTAAATATCTGTAGGTTCGTTGGTTGTACTTACAAAGGCAGATTATCGTAAGGAATAGTACCGTAACTTCTGCAGCAACTTCTCCGGTATTTCGTATAGATATCCGTTCAAACTATCGCGAAGGATATAATTTACTACATTAAAAAACACGATAGGCCTGCAGACTTCCATTTAAAAAGAAGTTAAAGAGATTACACGGTAATAGTTAACAGTCGTATTGTTATTGATTATTGTCGCTCCTCATATTCAAATATTGCATTGTTGGCTACAGTCGTGAACAAAGGGTGTAGTGTAGTCAAGTAAATATAAATAAAAATCAGCTGACCTTGTATTCCATTCATTGGTAACTTCTAAGTAGGTAGTTAGTATCCGTAATTTATATTTCGTTCCCTCGATCTTCCAGTATTTGTGAGCGGTTAGCTAATAATAATAAAGTTCATATATCCCAGTAATTGCAGTTCAAGTCCCTGGAGTAGTAGTAGTAGTAGTTTTGATAGAAATATTTGAGAAATTATTGTAGACAACCTCGTATTTTTCAGTAGGCCTAATTAAGGACACTTTTTTTTCTCCGTCCCGTGGAGTAGGGAAAATAATAGTAATCCACCAGCTGTAATAATCACATAACCACATTTCAGTAAAATTGTAGTGAAGATAAGGTATAATATATTAGATAGTATCTTGCCAGTTATATTCGTGTTTTTCTTCGTGTACGGCAAACCTTTTGATATTTAAGCATTTAACCAAACGCAGTGTAGTGTAGTGTAGATACATTGTAGTATAGATACAGTACATTTAGATAGTGCCGAATCTTGCCTGCTATATTCGTGTGTTATCTTTCGTGTATATCTATTAGACCGTAATACTAATAATAATTTGTCTAAGCATTTAGCTTCGTTGGTAATCTTTGAGTACAGTAGTTCTTGCAAATTTCATTTCTGTTGTGCTTAGTAGTGACATACGGTACGGTACCGGTATCGTAATTAGGATACGTCTGAAAGTAGTTTAAAAATTACTGTAGTGTACTGTACAGTAGTATACGAGTAATATCCTATTAGAATTGAGTGTGCTTATTTTATTATTGTAAAATATTTGTGTAGTACTGGTGTAGTAGAGGTATCCGTAGAAACACTTAATAAAATATTGTTGAAATTAGGAAAGGCTTAATTGCAGTTTGGAATTGTGTAGTTCCTGTGTATTACTTTCGATATTCAGTAATTAACAGCAGATTTTATCCTGTTAGGGGTTGTAGAATAAAAAAATAGAGCACGACTAAGTAGTATTGTAGTGTAGTCGTATATTAATTACCTTATTGTTGTGTACTATCCCAGACAATATATCCCTCCGTTCATTTTTTTTGCAAATAAGTTATTTTATTTTTTAATTTAAAATTTCCCCCTCCCCCCGTAAAGAATGGCTAAGGAGCGCGAGTGTACTTATTGTGGGTGTGGTGAGGCATTGAGGGGTATGAGGGAGGAGTTGGAAAGTTTGAGGGAGATAATTAGGATTCTCACAGAAGACAGGAAGGAAGATAGGACTCCCTCAAACAATGTACAGGTTACAGTAGGTGTACAAGAGGGAGGGGAAGGAAAGGGAAGAGTTGTAGAAGACAGGTGGTCTAATGTTCTAAGGGGAAGGAGATTGCAGGCCAAGGGCTCTATTCAGGATCAGAATTCAGGACAGGTGTCTGTGCGAAATCGGTACGAGTCACTCCAGGTAGACCAACAGAGGGAAGATGAGGGACAGGGAACTGTTGCTGAGATGCGTGGAAGTAGGAGGAAGGGAAAAGGTAGGAAAGGGAAATGTAGAGTAGAGGATATGAAAAGACAGGTGGAACAGGGTCATGGGAAGGAGAAAAGGGAGGAGGAAGTAGCTTCTGCAGCTATCAGGAAAGATAGGGCTGACCAGGAGGGGAGGGGATCAAGTGAGGTGGGTAGGGTTGAGGCTCTGGTCATGGGGGATTGCATCGTTAGACACGTGGGGAAAGTGTGTGGAGGAAAGGGAACCAGGGTAGAATGTTATCCAGGAATTAGATTGAGGCAGATGTTGAGGAAAGTAGAAGAGAGGGAGGAGGGGAAGGAGAAGGTGGTAGTGTTTCACGTTGGTACCAACAACGTAAGGCAAGCTGATATAAGTACCAACATAGTTGGAGATGTGTGGGATCTGGTAAATGCAGCACGGGTGAAGTTTAAGAAAGCGGAGATTGTTATTAGTGGAATACTGTGTAGGAGGGATACTGACTGGAGGGTGATTGGGGATTTAAATGAGACTATGGAGTGGGTATGTGGGAAACTGGGAGTGAAATTTCTAGATCCTAATGGGTGGGTAGGAGATAGGGATCTGCGCTCGGATGGCCTTCATTTAAACCGCAGTGGTACGTATAAGTTAGGAAATTTGTTTGGAAGGGTAATAGGGAGGTACATTCAGGGAAACGGGATGGCCTAGGGAGCGGTGATAAGGGAACAGGGAACTGGAAATCAAGTAGGGATGACATAAAATTGTTAGTGTTGAACTGTAGAAGTATTGTAAAGAAAGGAATAGAATTAAGTAATTTAATAGATATATATTTACCAGATATTGTAATAGGAGTTGAATCATGGCTGAGAAATGATATAATGGATGCAGAAATTTTCTCACGGCACTGGAGTGTGTATCGTAGAGATAGGATAGGAAAGGTGGGAGGGGGAGTTTTCATTCTGGTGAAAGAAGAATTTGTAAGCTACGAAAAAGTTAAAGATGAGACACATGAAATTCTAGGTGTAAGGCTCATTTCTAAAGATAATAGGCAACTTGATATATTTGGAGTGTACAGATCGGGAAAGGGTAGCACTGATGCGGATTCGGAATTATTTGATAGGATAGTCAGCTATGTGGGAAATGACATGGAAAAAAAGGTGATTGTAGCGGGAGATCTAAATTTGCCAGATGTCAATTGGGAAGGAAATGCGAACGACAGGAAGCATGACCAACAAATGGCAAATAAGTTAATATGGGAAGGACAGCTGATTCAGAAAGTGATGGAACCAACCAGAGGGAAAAATATTTTGGATGTGGTGCTGATAAAACCAGATGAGCTCTATAGGGAAACTGAAGTAATAGATGGTATTAGTGATCATGAAGCTGTTTTTGTGGTAGTTAAAAATAAATGTGATAGAAAGGAAGGTCTTAAAAGTAGGACTGTTAGGCAGTACCATATGGCTGATAAAGCAGGTATGAGGCAGTTTCTAAAAAGTAACTATGATCGGTGGAAAACGGTAAATAAAAATGTAAACAGACTCTGGGATGGGTTTAAAGAAATTGTTGAGGAATGCGAAAACAGGTTTGTACCTTTAAGGGTGGTAAGGAATGGTAAAGACCCACCTTATTATAATAGAGAAATAAAGAGACTAAGAAGGAGGTGCAGACTGGAAAGAAATAGAGTTAGAAATGGCTGTGGAAGTAAGGAGAAATTGAAGGAACTTACTAGAAAACTGAATCTAGCAAAGAAGGCAGCTAAGGATAACATGATGGCAAGCATAATTGGCAGTCATACAAATTTTAGTGAAAAATGGAAGGGTATGTATAGGTATTTTAAGGCAGAAACAGGTTCCAAGAAGGACATTCCAGGAATAATTAATGAACAAGGGGAGTGTGTATGTGAGGATCTTCAAAAGGCAGAAGTATTCAGTCAGCAGTATGTAAAGATTGTTGGTTACAAGGATAATGTCGAGATAGAGGAAGAGACTAAGGCCAAAGAAGTAATAAAATTTACATATGAAACAATGACATTTACAATAAGATACAAAAGTTGAAAACTAGAAAAGCGGCTGGAATTGATCATATTTCTGGGGATATACTAAAGACAATGGGTTGGGATATAGTACCATATCTGAAGTACTTATTTGATTATTGTTTGACCGAAGGAGCTATACCAGATGAATGGAGAGTTGCTATAGTAGCTCCTGTGTATAAAGGAAAGGGTGATAGACATAAAGCTGAAAATTACAGGCCAGTAAGTTTGACATGCATTGTATGTAAGCTTTTGGAAGGCATTCTTTCTGATTATATTAGACATGTTTGTGAAATTAATAACTGGTTCGATAGAAGGCAATTCGGTTTTAGGAAAGGTTATTCCACTGAAGCTCAACTTGTAGGATTCCAGCAAGATATAGCAGATATCTTGGATTCTGGAGGTCAAATGGACTGTATCGCGATTGACATGTCTAAAGCATTTGATAGGGTGGATCATGGGAGACTACTGGCAAAAATGAGTGCAATTGGACTAGACAAAAGAGTGACTGAATGGGTTGCTATATTTCTAGAAAATAGATCTCAGAGAGTTAGAGTAGGTGAAGCTTTGTCTGACCCTGTAATAGTTGAGAGGGGAGTTCCTCAGGGCAGTGTTATCGGACCTTTATGTTTTCTTATATATATAAATGATATGAGTAAAGGAGTGGAATCGGAGGTAAGGCTTTTTGCGGATGATGTTATTCTCTATAGAGTGATAAATAAGTTACAAGATTGTGAGCAACTGCAACGTGACCTCGAAAATATTGTGAGATGGACAGCAGGCAATGGTATGTTGATAAACGGGGTTAAAAGTCAGGTTGTGAGTTTCACAAATAGGAAAAGTCCTCTCAGTTTTAATTACTGCGTTGATGGGGTGAAAGTTCCTTTTGGGGATCATTGTAAGTATCTAGGTGTTAATATAAGGAAAGATCTTCACTGGGGTAATCACATAAATGGGATTGTAAATAAAGGGTACCGATCTCTGCACATGGTTATGAGGGTGTTTAGGGGTTGTAGTAAGGATGTAAAGGAGAGTGCATATAAGTCTCTGGTAAGACCCCAACTAGAGTATGGTTCCAGTGTATGGGACCCTCACCAGGATTACCTGATTCAAGAACTGGAAAAAATCCAAAGAAAAGCAGCTCGATTTGTTCTGGGTGATTTCCGACAAAAGAGTAGCGTTACAAAAATGTTGCAATGTTTGGGTTGGGAAGAATTGAGAGAAAGAAGAAGAGCTGCTAGACTAAGTGGTATGTTCCGAGCTGTCAGCGGAGAGATGGCGTGGAATGACATTAGTAGACGAATAGGTTTGAATGGCGTTTATAAAAGTAGGAAAGATCACAATATGAAGATAAAGTTGGAATTCAAGAGGACAAACGGGGCAAATATTCATTTATAGGAAGGGGAGTTAGGGATTGGAATAACTTACCAAGGGAGATGTTCAATAAATTTCCAATTTCTTTGAAATCATTTCGGATAAGGCTAGGAAAGCAACAGATAGGGAATCTGCCACCTGGGCGACTGCCCTAAATGCAGATCAGTATTGATTGATTGATTGATTGATAAAATTTACATATGATAACAATGACATTTACAATAAGATACACAAGTTGAAAACTAGAAAAGCGGCTGGAATTGATCAGATTTCTGGGGATATATTAAAGACAATGGGTTGGGATATAGTACCATATCTGAAGTACTTATTTGTTGTTTGGCCGAAGGAGCTATACCAGATGAATGGAGAGTTGCTATTGTAGCCCCTGTGTATAAAGGAAAGGGTGATATACATAAAGCTAAAAATTACAGGCCAGTAAGTTTGACATGCATTGTATGTAAGCTTTGGGAAGGCATTCTTTCTGATTATATTAGACATGTTTGTGAAATTAATAACTGGTTCGAAAGAAGGCAATTCGGTTTTAGGAAAGGTTATTCCACTGAAGCTCAACTTGTAGGATTCCAGCAAGATATAGCAGATATCTTGGATTCTGGAGGTCAAATGGACTGTATCGCGATTGACATGTCTAAAGCATTTGATAGGGTGGATCATGGGAGGCTACTGGCAAAAATGAGTGCAATTGGACTAGACAAAAGAGTGACTGAATGGGTTGCTATATTTCTAGAAAATAGATCTCAGAGAGTTAGAGTAGGTGAAGCTTTGTCTGACCCTGTAATAGTTGAGAGGGGAGTTCCTCAGGGCAGTGTTATCGGACCTTTATGTTTTCTTATATATATAAATGATATGAGTAAAGGAGTGGAATCGGAGGTAAGGCTTTTTGCGGATGATGTTATTCTCTATAGAGTGATAAATAAGTTACAAGATTGTGAGCAACTGCAACGTGACCTCGAAAATGTTGTGAGATGGACAGCAGGCAATGGTATGTTGATAAACGGGGTTAAAAGTCAGGTTGTGAGTTACACAAATAGGAAAAGTCCTTTCAGTTTTAATTACTGGGTTGATGGGGTGAAAGTTCCTTTTGGGGATCATTGTAAGTATCTAGGTGTTAATATAAGGAAAGAACTTCACTGGGGTAATCACATAAATGGGATTGTAAATAAAGGGTACCGATCTCTGCACATGGTTATGAGGGTGTTTAGGGGTTGTAGTAAGGATGTAAAGGAGAGTGCATATAAGTCTCTGGTAAGACCCCAACTAGAGTATGGTTCCAGTGTATGGGACCCTCACCAGGATTACCTGATTCAAGAACTGGAAAAAATCCAAAGAAAAGCAGCTCGATTTGTTCTGGGTGATTTCCGACAAAAGAGTAGCGTTACAAAAATGTTGCAATGTTTGGGTTGGGAAGAATTGAGAGAAAGAAGAAGAGCTGCTCGACTAAGTGGTATGTTCCGAGCTGTCAGCGGAGAGATGGCGTGGAATGACATTAGTAGACGAATAGGTTTGAATGGCGTCTATAAAAGTAGGAAAGATCACAATATGAAGATAAAGTTGGAATTCAAGAGGACAAACTGGGGCATATATTCATTTATAGGAAGGGGAGTTAGGGATTGGAATAACTTACCAAGGGAGATGTTCAATAAATTTCCAATTTCTTTGAAATCTTTTCGGAAAAGGCTAGGAAAGCAACGGATAGGGAATCTGCCACCTGGGCGACTGCCCTAAATGCAGATCAGTATTGATTGATGAGGCGATACTATGCGACAGAGACGCGGTTCTGCGAGTACTTCGTTCACCAGCTCCTGCGAATGAATGAGCTGGAAATTTACTCTAGTAGGGGAGATGAAATTTTTGACGACGGGCTGCTTTCGAAGCTCTCATCAAAGGCGTCCATTCTGATATCGGATTCATGTGCTACGACAATTGCAATATATATATATATTAAATATATTAAAAACGAAAACGCATTTGCACTGAACTTCAACATAACCAATCTGGAAAGCAATTTGAAGAAGGCAAGAGGTTAAGAACCTTGACCTACGGCTCTTCTGGGAATCATGTAGCTCACAGAACAAAAATTATACAGTCTTGTTCATTCTCATGGAAATAGTAGACCATTCTATTGGTTTCAAGAGGATTTTCTATTTTCCCCCATCCGAGGTCACAGTTACCACCTCCCAGGCAGCACCTTTGGAAATATTGAGACAGAGTACAGAAGAGTACACACGATCACTTCTCCATCAGAATATCATGCGATACTAGAAAAACATGGTAAATGCCTAATAATATTGGTAGAGACTGGCAAATATTTGATATGAAATTTATATCTCAGGAAATATTGAAGAAGAAGCTACGATTCAAATTGACTGACTACCTT